>NC_054483.1:80672600-81308434 GCF_017639515.1 Carcharodon carcharias
AGGGAATATAGCATTGTCGGAAGTGTTGCATTTCAGATAGACCATTAAACCAAAACCGTATGCCCTTTCATGAGAACATAAATATTCTCTGCAGTTAGTAAGTTGTGTGCCTTGAGTATTCAATATGCAGCTGCGATTTGGTTCATCTGTGAGCGTAGAACTTCTGTAGCCTTTGGAAATGCAAACTTCGAGGTGCCAAGGAAATTATTCAATGCTCAATATGTATGACATCTCTCGCTTCCAGGACTCTTCTTCATCATTGCTCGGGACCCTTTTTATATAATCTTACTCTTCCATTATCTTTTTTCTTGTCATATTGGTGATTGATTATGTAGGTGACATTTGAAAATTTAAGTATTTGGAATTTATCCTATTTTAGATTAGATCCCTTTGAGCACTTCTGCTAGGAAAAATAGAGTTACATTCTTAAAGGATGCTTTTTCTTTTAAAAAAATAAGCTTTCCACAAATAGGTGCAAGTGCAGAAAACCAGGCAGATCCAATTTGTCTGCCTGAATTTTATGCACTAAATATTAATATAAACATATCTTTAGATATCCTTATCCAAAGATATCTTGCGGGAGAAATGTAACAGAGGCCGGAACTTTCCATCCCCGTTAACGTTGGTGGGCGTGAGCGGATAATATGACGAGAAAGCCAAAAATAATTTTCACGCCGTCGTGAAAACAGTTTGCAGTCGTCCACTCCACCCGTCAATGGTGGCCACCTTTCTCGCCACTGGATGTTGGGAACATCATTTAAATACATCTGCATCTAATTATAAGCCCTGCTCGCCAGAATCATCTCCACCCCCTCCCACCCCACACGCCAAACATCAAATTTACCACCCACGTTGGTGGGCAAACACGCCGACCCAAAACATGTCTTGACAAGTGTGACATGCAGAAGTCAGGACTTACCATTAGGGCCTTGCTTACATTGTGGACATCCGAGGAGCAGAAGATGCTGGAGCCCGACAGCAACAGGACCCTGGAGGAACATGTGCATTGCATACTGGGTGGATTTTGATGGACATGGCCTCATCACAAAGCGGCTCTCAGAAGGTGGAAGGTCACCGTTAGTGTCTGGGGTCTGCTTTGGGACATCAGTGTCTCGGCCGTGGTCTGCAGGGGGAGGACATGCGAAGCCTGTAAATGAAAATGAAGGACGTCATTACACATTACTCCATGAAAGTGAATATATTAGATTATAAAGTGACAAAATGTGTTCACCCGTACAACCACTTGTGATCAGAAGTCCTTAACTTTTCTAGGCTGACCACTTCTTCCTGACATTTGCAGCAGGGGTGGAGGCAGCCTGTGCAATGGTTGGCCCTGTTGCCTCTAATGACTTCGGTATGGGTCCTCTGGAGAGCCAAAGCCTTGAGGGCCTTGGCTTGCTTTGGCTGCCCTCCTGTGGGCCATCTGCCCCCTCTGTGAGGCTGAGGGGGTCGTGGACAAAGGGGACACAGAGGGAGAGGACAGCCTCTGAGACTCCTGAGTGGATGACCCAGGGGTGCCCTGCTGCTGCTGCTCCTCCCTTCGGGTGTCCAAGGGCCTCGGCCTGTCTCCTTGAGGTGAAAGAGCACCTGGAGGGACGTCGAGGTGCCCTGCCTCCCTCTCACGTTGTCATTGCAGGAACTCGCCCATTGCTGCCACGTTGGCGTGCAAGTCTGCGTGCATCTCCACGTTCTGCTGAACCAGTTCTCTATGGTGTCCGCCATCCTTCCTATGGAGACCTCCATATGTATACATGTGGGCACCACTTCATTAGAGAGCAGATGGATGCATTCCCCCCAACTCATGTGCCACTCAGTTGAGGGCTTCTAACAGCTCTGCGTGATGTTCCCCCACCTTCTGTTGACTGTCCCTGATGAGCTGGAAGGCCAAATCCAGAGGCTTGTCATCTAACTCGGATCTCACAGATGCCTCTTCCCTAGCAGTCCTCTGAGTGCCAGGGAGCTTGGCTGAACCTGCCTCCTCCTGCGGGCGATTGTCCAAGCAGTGACCACCAAATTGTGAACCCAAGCCTGCTCTAGATCTAAGTCCCACTGAGGTGTTTGTCTCTGTGCTGGTGGACGGTGTGGGTAACTGCTGTGACGGGTCTTCCAGGCTGCTTATATGCAGCGCCTTATTGGAGGAGTTGTCCTCTTTGCTGGAGGTGAAGACCTAGATGGAGCTGAGGGACTGGCTGGCTGAGGGTATCAATCACTTGGCAGAGCTCCCTGGCAGAAGAGTCAAAAGCAGGAGAGAGAACACTCAAAGCTGCATTGAGAGAGTGAAGATGTGGTGCAGGATCCTCCTGTGGGTGTTCGCCACCAACCTCACCGTGGCCACAGGCATAGTCCATGTCCTCATGAGTCAGCACAATGGCACGCTCCTCAAAATGAGTGAGGGGCCTAATGTGGGCCACTCCACCCCCGGTCTGGGACTTCTGCCTACTGAGCCAGCTTCTCCTGCATGAAAATAGATGGAGAGAGTGCGAGCAGGACATGAGGCAGAAAGTGGAATGTTTGTGCAGTGTGCAGAGACATGGACAGGATGAGGATGCGAGTTCCAGAGGATATGAGCCTGATGGAGAGTTGAGGGTGTGAGAGGGTTGTTCCTTGAGGTGTGAGATCCCTGTGGATGTGTGATGGGTTTGTGAATGTGTGAGTTGAAAGTGATGAGAAGAGTGACTTACCCTGGCGGAACAGATGAGATCATTCATCCTCTCGGTGCTGGGTGGCTATCCTCTTTTGCAGGGGATTGGCGCTGACCACTGCTGCCACTGCCTCCCATGCTGGATTGGTGACCTTGCTTGATAGCCTTTGCCCAGAGCGGAGGTAGAAGACATTATGGCAGGCCTTCACTGCATCCAGTAGGTGCTTCAAAAAAGTGTCGCTAAACCTGGGGGCAGCATGTTTCCTCCCTTTGGCAGCTATCCATTCCCAGCAGCTTCCTTTCCATTGAAGAGTGCTAGCATTTGGCAGGGGTGACCTTTAAATATGGTGCCCAGTTTACTGAAGGCCTGAGGTAACAGCGGGGCAGGCGAATCAGGGGACCCCCCCCCCCCCCCCGCCCCCAGGTCAGCGACCCGGCGTGTTTCCCGGAAATGCATAATTAATGAGGTGGGAATGGGACGATATGATGCGAAAACCCGCCATCGCAGCCAGCGGGTAAAACACCCCTTTTCCCACCTGCTACCACACTTGGTGCAAATCTGGGGCAATTCCTCCCAGAGTTTTACCTATATTCAGTTTCATCATTAAAAATGATTTCTGACCAGTTGCCTGTAATATTAAAAGCTACTGTGTGAAATTGCATGGAAATGGAAACTATATGACTTACGGCGGGATTTTCCTCTGTGATCTCCTGGTCCTGCCGCGAGTCAATGGACTTCGAGGCGGCACCACCTCGCCTGCAGTGCCCTGTCCGCGACAGGGACCGGAAAATCCTGGCCTTAAGTTCAGTTGAACAAATTGCATGCAGCATCTTTTGAGAGAAGAGAAGTTTTTTTTTATTTAGGAATTCCTTGTATTGTTGTGTCCTGTTGTCTTGCACGTGCAAGCACAGTTCGGGTGTAGATTTGCTCTGTTTATGTAGTTTTGCCCTGTGTGCTATTCCGGCAGGATAGAATGAGCCTGACAGTTAAGATTTTCAGTATCTATAATTCCGACCAGACTGCTGAACTGCATTCACCCTGACTTAACTGGGTTTTGCATGTACTGGTCACGTACACAAAAGTGCTTCTCAGGTACCTTTTAAAAAGACCAGGGGGCTTCTCTTGCATTCTTATATCAGCTAGGCTCCTCTCTCCGCCCTCACCCATTAATTGTCAATGGGTAAAAGAAATAGCATTTTGTTGTTCTAACCAACGCCGGAGTGGAATTGGATGTCAGCATACCTGAATGTTCTCACCCACCTAGTTGGAGGAAGGATGTACATTTCCAATTGGCCCTCTTAACCCTGATTTTTGTGTTTATATACTGTAGCCGACTCAAATAAGGGAGTTGGTACTGAAATCAAATTTCTCTGATCCAGAACTGATACAGGCGAGATTGTTCTTTCTTCACCCAGTTCCTGCCTCAGAATGCCACCACAGTAAATCTCAAAATTGTGTCTTTCAGTAGTGAAATGACACTGTCCAATTTCAATGTAAAACCGCATGACCAATTCCAAAGAACATCAGAAACCTAGGGGCCTAGCAGTTTCTCAGCTTTAATGTCAGCCGGAATGCCATTGGTTATAGTTATACTTCTAAAAATCCTAAACATCAAACTGATAGCCTCATGTCTGTTGCTCTAAGGTGCCCTGGGAAGCACTTTATTATACCTCCCAGTACAGACAAAACTCAACCTTCTGGTTGGAATTAAAAATGCTGAGAGTTTTATTATTGGACCCATGCTACCTGGATACCAAATCCACCACAAAAACTATTTTCATGGAACTTTGTCTCAGATATACATCAATACCGAAGGTGGATGTTTGACATTTGCCAACTTGCAATCTGACACCTGAAAACACGAGAGCCAGGAGATGTCAGACTTCTTCAGTAGGCTATCTCGTTGTTTGGATATCTCACCTTGTGATATGGAACTCCAGTCTGACAACGATTCACAGAAATCCTGAACTTTTCTCAACTTTTCTGTTAAAATTTCTGGTGCTATAGAATGTTTATTTTAAAATTCAGACTAGTTTACTTTCAAATAATGTTATTTTTGGAATTCATTTGACTTGTGTAGACTTGGTTTCAAAACAATAAAATGGTAATTTAACTTTGGAAAAGCTTATGATAACAGCTTGCTGACTTGACAGTTGCACATTTACTGCCCACCTTTTACAACCTGCCATTTCCTTGTGTTGTATATGCCGATATCCTCTTGTTCAATGACAGTGTTCAATGTCAGCTAATTCATCTTGGTGACTGTTCACATCAATATTCTGAGAAATGCAAACATATCAAAATAATCTAACCTGACATCAAATACATCATTCCTTTTTCTGACAGGTCATCATGATCGGGGATGATATTGTGAATGATGTAGGTGGAGCCCAGCAGTGTGGTATGAAGGCTGTCCAAGTAAGGACAGGAAAGTACAGGTTAGTAAATTTTCAGACCTATTTTTCATTTTGTAGGAGTCTTGACCGACCTAATAAGAATGACTGCACCTCAGTGGATTTAAATGCCGGAAAGGCATCATTGCACAACCACACTAATGGGTGGAGAACTTCATGGAAGAAAAGAAAGGGAAACTGGTCCATTACAAAAAGCCCAGACCGCAGCTTACCATAAAAGAGATTCTCCTTTCTAATCATAGATGTGGGACTAGAAAAAAACAGTAGGCAAAATGAAAGGACCTTTAATTAGTATCTATTCCAATGTGAACATTTATTAGCTTTTTAAAGGTTGGCAGTTATTTTTGTGCTCCCAATCTGTCATGTAGAATGCAAGATAGAGAAATTCTAGCACTTTTTTTGCACTTTTCAGTTATTCTAGTGGCTGTAATAATCCATTGTAAAAATTCATTTAGACAACAGGTGGTATTTGCATTACAAATGTCATGAGGATAAGTACATATAAGAGAAACAGAAATACCTGGAAAAACTCAGCAGGTCTGGCAGCATCAGCGGAGGAGAGCACAGTTGACGTTTCGAGTCCTCATGACCCTTCAACAAACTAAGTAAAAATAGGAAAGGGGTGAAATATAAGCTGGTTTAGGAGAGGGGGAGGGCAGTTTGTTGGGACAAGCAGCCAGTAATAGGTGGAGCCAATACTGGCTGCTTGTCCCAACAAACCACCCCCCCCCCCCCCCCCCCCCCCCCCCCCCCCCCCCCCCCCCCCCTCACCTTAAACCAGCTTATATTTCACCCCTTTCCTATTTTTACTTAGTTCTGTTGAAGGGTCATGAGGACTCGAAACGTCAACTGTGCTCTTCTCCGCCAAAGCTGCCAGACCTGCTGAGTTTTTCCAGGTATTTCTGTTTCTGTTTTTGTTTTGGATTTCCAGCATCCACAGTTTTTTGCTTTTATATACATATAAGGGAGGCCATTTGACAATATCTGATTCTCCTATAAAACCTGCAATTTATCCCCCACCACAATTGTCACAACATCCAACTGCCTTTTGAATAACTACAGATTTTGCTTCTACTGTACTATCCAGGAGGCCATTATAGTTTTATTCTTTGTGTGATAACTTCCTAATATTAAACTTGAACTTGCTTTGCCAGTTTACACTTTTATCCCTTTGTCTTGTACTTATGGTTTGGCTTGAAGTCGTATTGACATTTTTTATTTGACTTAGTATCTTTATTAATACCTCTGAAATGTCCCCTTTCTTTTGTTGCCTTTTGAGGCTGAAGCATCGCAGTTTGTCATTCGTTTTGTTATAGCTCTATCCTCTTGTGAATAGAGATCAGGCTTATAATTCTCTTCCAGTTGCTTGGACATTCCCCCTTTGTACTGTGTCCCGAGGTGGTGTGATGATGCCTTATGTGACGATGCCTTACGCAAAAGCGCCAAAAGCACTGAACACGTGCTAGCTAAACACGAAAAACAATTTGCAGGCACTGAGCACCATTAAATATAAATATGGGTGCAGGATAATGTTTCTTTTGGTCTATTTATAAAGTGTCAGTTTGGTCACATATTCCAGTGGATAGTTTTTACAGCTGAACAAGCTTTGGACATATTTTGCATTTTTTGACTACAATTGGGAATGTAGCTCTCCAAAGGTCATACTTCTGAATTCTTTTTAATTTATCTGTAAACATGCTGTCACGTTGAAAGAAGAGTTTGTTTTGAAAAAAGAAACATACAGCACATTTTATTAACTGCTAATTCTGATTAACCTCTGGTCCTGGATTTTAATACTCCAAGATAAAATGATCAGTAAATAATTACTATTTGGGTTTACCTAATATTGCTGTTAATTACGTCTTTTTTTATTTGAAGAGGACTCCAATAACTCAATGATTTGCAGTTTAAATAAAAGAGTAGTTTTTAGCATTATTTCAATTTGAATTTAAGATCATTCAAATTAAGCTACTTTGAATTAAGCCTGCAGAAAGTTCCTATTCTTTTAGTAAATCACGTGTGCAACAGTTGACCTGGTAACAGATTATTTCAAGGTAATCGGAATGGTTACTGGGGAAATTACGTTAAACAGGCACGTTTTTGAGTGGAGTTGCTTTTTAAAAGTCCTGTAGCATAAACCAGGTTCTTCTTCCACAGCTTTCCTCATGCATGCTTTAGCATGTTAGCTGCAATGGCTCAGAAGTTCCTCATACGGTGTAACCAGCAATTTAGAGTGACGTTTGCAACTGCTCTTGTCGGCAGCAGCTTACACTAAAACTTTGTGAGAATCTTATTAAAGTATACAGCAACGTAAAACAAGCAGGAGTCTAAACAATCATGGCCTGAGGAAAGCGGAGAGCCTATTCTACATTCTTTTTATTAGGTTTGAAAATGGAAGTTGGAAGCTATCAAATCATCATTTATGCGTGTTTTGCACAGCATGTTTGAGAAAATAAAATTGTGGAAGATTGCAGCTTTTAATGTACCTCATTCTGATAAGCACTGGTAGTTTCACTGATTCAGTGTAAAAGATAGAGGAGACACAGGTGGAGCATTAAAAACTGGTGCAATTTCCTCAATCTTTTGTACTGAAAATGAACATTCTGCTGCGCTTACGTTTTTATTTTGACACAGGTGTTCTGAGCTACTATTTCCAAAAAGTACCTTTCAGCTGTTAATGCTGTTAACTTCTGTCGGTGTTCCAGATACTGCCGTTTGCTGAGCTACTTGTTTTGTCTCTTAACCTGAAGTGTTCCTGTTTTTTACAGTTATGCTCCTGTGTTATTTTTCAACTATTTTAGACCACCTCTAGGTGGTGCTGTGAACTGTAAATCTGCTCCATTGAAACACTCCTGAACCATTAGATAAATCTATGACATTTTCTATAATTAAATCATTGCCCTTAATTTTTGTCACAACCAGTTGGCGTTGAATTCTGCTCTTGCTTCTAACTATGTCTGTAATTGGGATATTTGGAATCTCGACAAGCTTGAGGTAGCCAAGGTAAATCCTTCAAACTTGTGTTTCAGCAACTAAAATGGATAGAATTCAGTGAAGTGATGTCATCAGCATGAGATTTAAGCAGAAAAATGTATTGTCTGTAGATGCTACACAGAACTCATAGTAAGTTGAAACAAAATCGTGATTCTCACTCACTGGGCAGAACATAATGCCCTCCATCGTGGCGAGCTTGGTGATACGGTGGGGGATTGCGTTTAATCAGGCAGGAGTGTGGTGGGTGGGGACCACCATTGTGGGAAGACCTTCCCATCCCACTGCCACTGAAAGCTCCTAAGTGGGCATTAAATTCTCATCCTGCCACCACTGCTATTAACCAGGTTGGGGAACACCATACAACATGACAAGCAAACTGTTTGGGGTGCTTGTAGGCGAGGAGGGGGAGGGAAGGAGGAGGGGAGGAGAGGAGGGCAGGGGTCCATCGTTCAAAGGCACTCGGTGACTGATTGTAAGACCTGACATTGGAAGGGGCGGGGTGGGGGGCGTTGGTGGGATTGAGTCTCTGAGACCCAACCTCTCCCTTCCTGCTGACTACCCCTCTCTTGCAGTTCCTGCCTGAGGAACCCCTCCCGCCATCACTCACCTGTGGCCTGGGATCCAGCGACGATCCTGAGCCCTCAGGTGGGTGTTGTAACCGGCATCAGTCGCCACCTCCCCAGTTGTCCTGCCGTCCAACAGAACTGCCAGCCTCTTATTGGCCGGCAGCTCTTAGCGGGTGTGACTTCTATCTCTGGGCCCCTTGATTCTGGAGAAAGTCTGCTGCTATCTGGTTAAGTTCTGCAGTGGCACTTAATTCAGTGGGCCTTCCCTAAAAGAGGTGACACGAGACTCATGCTGGCTCTCCGGCTAGAGGCCAAGATCCCCATCACATCCATTAAATACCGCCGCCACCCCCCCCCCCCCCAACTTCTGTCCAACAGAATGGGAGACCTGAGTAGGTCTAACTGCAGCTTCTCCTTTTGAGTCAGTTGCATGTCTGAATCAAGCTACTCCAATCTACAAGTAGGATTCTTGTTTTGAATATATTTTCACTCTCTGTAGGGACGTGGTTTATTTTCCCAAGGCGTACTCCTCGAGTTTAACTAGGCTAGAACATTGTAATCTGTTGCTAAATGACCTGCTGCTTATCCCAGGTAGCACTGTCCTCTACCCAGAAAGACATTGGCTTATAGGGTTTTTTGGGGTGGCAGGAATCTCAGCCCCAGTGGCAGGTGCACTATCCTACTTCCATTATTGAACCAGATGGGCAAGTTAATCAGCAATGCTGGCCTGGAGTACTATAAATGGCTTGAGTTGACTATTTCTCTTTGATAATTAGCATTTGTTACATTTCCTAGTATAGTTTGATTTCTCATTGCCATAAATGCCACTGAGCTGACACCGCATTAGATGGTTGATAACTACAGTGAATTCATAGCTAGCAGAATTTTATAAAGATGGCCTTTTAACCTGTTTGTCATCTAATTGCCCTGGCCTAATCCAATAAATCCTTCTGCTTCTTTGTTCCATCCTGTTTCATTTAATCTCCTCTATCTTTATAACACCTCCTGAATAGTCCATTCTTCAGACTTTGGCCTTCTGTGGACCCCATTTACTATCTGCACCCCACCCCAGAACATTGTGACAGACATTCAGCCTCCTTTGTCCTTCTCCCAACTTCTCTAACCCGTCTGTCTGTGTATCCGGCTTTTTTCAATCTCATATTCCGTTTTTCCAAATTTCTTTGAAAAGGAAATCTCTTAAACCTATCTTTAGTGGCTCAGCATCCATTTTAATTGCACTTACTTTATCAATGAGTGTTAGCTGATTATTCTACAAGGCAGGTGAGGGATGGAGGATTGGATTACCATAACCTGGTCATGTCTTAAACTACAATCCCCAAATGGAAACTTAAAGTGGATGAACAGCAATCAGGATTTGGAACCGTGGGTGCTTTTCACCATTCCTCAATCCAGTTCTGAAGCCATTGGCAATATCCCTAATGCTACCCATCTAAAATCTAATTCCATATTGACCTGAGAACTAACCTGGCATGTCCTTGTCTTCTGCACAGATACTCACTGGATTAACTTGTTAAGCACTTTAAAATTTGAATAAGGAGTGGAAAATGTCAAAACCATAAAATACCATGGTTTCATGATGGAAAAGTAAATGCCAGGCAATCATATTCTGCAAAGAACGTTAAAAGACTAGACGCTGGCCATTGATTCAGGCCAAAGTAACTGTTTGCGACCTCAGAGTCCCATTTGACCCCAAAGCTGAGCTTCTGATCTTTGATCCTTCCCATCACCAAGACGGTTTACTTCCACCTCTGTAACATTGTAAGCCTCAGAACATGCCCTCACCCATGCCTTTCTCACCTCCTGACTCAACTAATGCAATGCTCTCCTGTTTGACCTGCCACCTTCCACTCTCCATTAACTTCACAACATGCAAAACTCTGCTCCCCGAATCCTCTGCACCAAGTTCCACTCACCTTATCCTCACAGGCCTTCAATTTAAAATTCTTATCCTCTGTATTTAAATCCTTTCAAGGCCAGATTTCCCCTCTATCTCTAAACTCTTCCAGCTCTACAATCAATCCTCCTCAGACTCGCCATGCGTCTAATTATAGCTGCTTGTGCAGCATCACCCCTTCATCCCACCATTGGCAACTGTATCTTTAGCCATCCAGGCCCCGTACTCTAGAATTTATTTCTCATCTGTGTTTGCACCTCTCTCCCCACCTTTAAGACCTACCTCTTTAACCAAACTTTTGGTTGCCTTTTCTAATATTTTCACCTTTGGATTGGTTTGTACGTTTCGATTAAGCCTCTGTAAAGTGTATTGGAATGTTTTTATATGTTACATTTGATACAGATGCCACAACAAATAAGTATATATATGTGCATATGTCATTCATATAATCTCAGCCCTGTATATGGGGCACTGCCCTGAAACTGCTGTAATCCCATCACTGTAAAATGAGATGTTAGGTATTTGTGTACTTAGATATTTTTTATTTTCCCCAACGCCATTTCTGACTGTTCATCTTAACGTAGACATCTGCTTCAGGTCTGGAATTGGACCAATCCACTGCAAGTGCTTTGAATCCTCATCTGTCTTTTCATTCAGTGCAGTTTTTAAATTCTACCAAGTTCAAATCTCTGAGAAAAGAATGGGATAACTGCATGCTATATCACAAGTATATTAATCTACAGGAAAATAAAAAAGGACCCAGCACGGAAACATGCTTTTGTCACCTATTATGTGCCAATTGAATATTCCTGTGTTCAGGGTGTTTTGGGACTCTGATTTTATTAACACAATTAACACAATTTGAACTTTGCATGGCATGCCTGCCTCATTTTTCTTTTGGCCTCAGATCAGTCCATTTTTCAGTTAGATTAGCTCTACAGGCAGGATCAGTTAGTTGTCATTCAGCTCGTGTTGTATTATGGCTGCCTGGCATTACAGCATATTAGATTAATATCTGACGCAGAGGAAACAAATTGAGCAGCATATGTATTTTTCCAAGGACCATACATCAAAACCTTCCAGGGTGTTGATGAACTTTGTGCTGTCACTGAGGAGGAAGATGAGAGGCCACTAAGCATCACAAGACATGACTGTGGACATGTGGTTTTTGACATTCCATTTTCCCAAGATTTTAAAAAAAATGTACACTTTATATTGCTTTGTAGAATTAAGTCAACTTATAAAATGTTTAGTCTGCAATGAGCCGGGTATCTGGATTTGATCAAAATATAACCCAGCGCTATTAGATCCAAAAATTAAAATTGTATAGTTCATTGCACGGTCATTTTGAGGAAAAAAGGAAACTGGGAACTTGCATTGAACCAAATATAAAGGCTAAGTTTAATATAGACTCCCTGATTTATTTTGAAATTTGTAGCTATTGATTTAATGAATCACCTGGAGTTTCCCTGGTCTAAAAGATATAGAAAAGAGGGTAGAATGGTGCACAAATAGTGGAAGGAAAGATTTTGATTTTTGATTATTACTGTTATTTTAATGACAGGTTTGACTTTCAGATGTTTGGACTATAATGAAAGTGTAATTTAAAAACTTTTGCAATTGGATGTTCTGAAATCTATTTTTTAAAAATACAGCCCAATCATGATTTTTAAATTAAGTTTTAAATACTGCACACAGTTCATGTTTAAGATAATATTCCCTTCCCTCACTCCTACCCTTTGACTGGAGTCATCAATTTTTTGGTTTTAAAGTTGTTTTGGTTGAGATTCCCTAACTCGGTATAAGAGTGGAAGTCAAACCTAGGTGCTTTTTTTTTTATTTGTTCATGGGATGTGGGCGTTGCTGGCTAGGCCAGTATTTATTGCCCATCCCTTGCTGGTACACTTACCTCAGTAGCATGCTATAGATTGTGCCATCGAGGGACAGAACTATTTATATAGGGCAGTTTTGCATTAGATTGCACTTTACACTCGTGAAGCTAAAGGGTGTTAATGATGGATCCCATTTTCTATGAATAACTTTTTTTTTTAATTCATTCATGGGATGTGGGCATTGCTGGCTAGGCCAGCATTTATTGCCCATCCCTAATTGCCCTTGAGAAAGTGGTGAGCTGCCTTCTTGAATCACTGCAGTCCCTGTGGTTTAGGTACGCCCACAGTGCTGTTAGGAAGGGAGTTGCCATCAATACGTGTGTGTCAGTCACATTCACTGGCCTCTCTTTGCATCTCCTTATGCTTACTATGATGTCTTGTATGAAATGGTATCTTTCAGCTTGTGTGGATTCCCACAACAGTAGATTGCCATTCACCAAAATTCCAGTGAGCTGCAGCTCATCACAGCATGGTACAAATTGATAGCCAAATAAATTACCCACCAATGAAGTTATCCTTATTGTACTGAGTAACAGTGCACACAAAAAAAAGCTACCAATAGACATCTGGTGGGGTGAGTGTAATGTTAACACGAAAAGCTTTGTTTGCACAGAGGCACCTACTTTGGTTTTTAGTGTTGCTCCTGTTATTTTGACTTATCTACTAAATCAGTCAGGTTTAATTTTTTCCCTCTATGCTCCTGTCAACTATTTTTAAGCACACTATAACCTTAGTGTCCTGTAATTTTACAATGATACATAACTTGTGAAGCTGGGGAAACTGAGTAGCTAATTCATACCAGAATAGGTAATGAGACATAAACATTACCTAAAACTACAGATTCAGTTGCAAGATGAAAGATAGGTAAAGATATACTGTAAATTCTGTGTTAGCTGGCACTTCTACCAACTGGAATTCCTAATGTTCCCTTAATACGGATTGTCACTTTACCAACCGGAAGCAATTGCAAAGTTATCCGGAACCCGTGCCAGTATACGGGATCATTTTATACTTGAGTTTATGTTTTAATGTACTATTAAAGATTAGAAGTAAAAAGAATACTATTCCTTCTTACTTCAGTACTTGCATATCAGTTCATGCTGCAAGTATCGCACTGTATCTCATTGGTAAATGGAACTCTCCATTAACCGGTATTTTTGATTAATCGGCACCACCCAATCCCCATGAATGCAGGATAATAAAGATTTGACTGTATCTGTAAAATATCTTCATCAAGACTTCACATGGGAACCATAACAACGTCCATGAAGATCCTACTGATTTTAGATGAATTTCTGATCATCTGAATAAATTGTAGCAAAAACAAATGTAAGCAAGGATTGCAGGTCTTGAATTAGGTTGCAAAAGTATGTTGTCCCCATGTAATTCCAAATGTATATGGACTGCTGTGGCAATTTGTGCAGCAGCTTCTCTTCACTGTGTATCCCAACGTAGAAAGTGATCATCTAGTTATTGTATAATCCAGCCCGTTTTGTTACATGGGAAAATCAGGCCTGTGAATAGTTACTTCTTAATCATACAGTAAGGAGTTACCCATTTAAGACCGAGATGAGGAGGAATTTCTTCTCTGAGGGTAGTGAATCTGTGGAATTCTTTACCGCAGAGGTCTGTAGAGGCTGGGTCGTTAAGTATGTTTAAGGCAGAGATAGATATTTTTAATCAATAAGGGAATCAAGAGTTATGAGAAAAAGGCAGGAAAGTGGAATTGAGAATTATCAGATCAGCCATGATCTCATTGAATGGTGGAGCAGACTTGATGGGCCGAATGGCCTACTTCTGCTCCTACGTTCTGGTCTTACTTTCTATCACCCTCCTAAAAAAACATCTGTTATCTTTAATACTGCTGTCAACATGTGTTCTGCAGATTGATTTTAATTTTCCAGGATTATTTAATACGTCAAATTAGTAAATTGGTGTGTGAGTGGAGGGAGCTAGGTTAAGTTGAACTAGTCAAAATTGTCAGCCCAGAGGTTGCAACTGAATAAATCTGTTTTGTAAAACCTCTCTTGTGAAGTAGCCACTGCCATCATGTTTAAAACATTTCTGATCTTGCTGAATACAAAAAAGTGTGCCAATTAATAAATAAAGCTGTTTGGGAACATGAGAAATTGGGGCTGGAGTAAGCCATTTGGCCCCTTGAGCCTGCTCCATCATTCAGCAAGATCATGATCCAAATCGTCCGATCACCGTCGGAACCGCTGATCGGACAGAAAACTCTGCACTTACCTGAATACGTTTTAAAAAGGCCAACTTCCGATGCAGCATCCAAAATTACTCCCTCAGCGCTAGAATCCATGGAGAGGCCTGCGAAGATGATCAGCTCAGGAGACACTACCCTTTTTCACGGCACTAGCTGCCATATTCTGGTAATTAGTTTAAGGTCTAATCTTTTAATGTTTGAGTGTGAGTTAGTGAATGGATGAGTGAGTGGGTGAATGAGTGAGCGAGTGGGTAGGTGGGTGAGGACATTAGGTGGGCGAGTGGGTACTTGGGCAGTCGGGGAGTAGTCGGGTGGTTGGGGGTTAGTAGGGTCGGGTAAGCAGGTGGTCGGTTGGTGGTCGGGTCGGTGGGGATGGGGGGGTGTAGTCAGGTGATCAGGAGGGTGGTTAGGGAATAGCCGGGGTGTTGACTGGGGGGCCGATTGTAGAAGTACCTGGTGTTATACCAGGTTTTAATCTGTCTAATGTTCCCTGGGTAACTATACAGGTTAATACCACGGAACTATCCGAAGTTTCTGACTCCAGCTCAGAATCAGAGATGTTCATAGAGAGTTCCAGGAAGCAGTGGAATTGTCTATTGGAAGTTTAAGCTTCCTGGGCAGTTCCCACGTAGGTCCGACAATTCTGAGACTGGAAGATTTGAGCCCATGATGGATCTTCTACCTCAGCTCCACTTTTCCACCCATCCCCATATAACTTGATTCCCTTAGTGCCCAAAAATCTGTCAATCCCTGTCCTGAATGTACTCAACGAATGAATGTCCTAGCCCTTTGGGGCAGAGAGTTCCAAAGATTCACAACCCTTTGAGTGAATAAATTTTCCCCATCTCAGTCCTAATTGGTTGCCCCTTTTCTGAGGTTTTGACCTCTAGTTTGACACTTCCCAGCCAGGGAAACATCCTGCAGCATCTAATCTCTTAAGCCGCTTAAGAATTTTATATGTTTCAGTGCTATCACCTCTTATGCATCTAAACTCTAGGAAATATAAAGGCCTAGTTTATTTGATCTCTTCTCATAGGACAATCCTTCATTCCAGGAATCAGACTGTGAACCATTGTTGCACTCTCTGTAAGAATATTATATCCTTAGGTAAGAAGATCCAAACAGTACGCAGTACTCCAGGTGTGAACTCATCAAACCCCTACATGATTGCAGTAGGACTCCTTTACTTTTGTAAACCAATCTTTGTTTTAAAAAAAAAAGGCAAACATATAATTTGGTTTCCTAATTGCTTACTGTACCTGCATGTGAACTCTGTGATCTGTGTATGAGGACACCTTTGAATGCAAGCACTTCCCATTTTCTCATATTTAAAAAAAAATGCTGCTTTTATTTTCCCTACCAAAGCTGATAACTTCACATTCCTCCATGTTTTATTCCACCTGCTACTTTCTTGCCCACTCACTTAACCTACCTGTATCCCAATGTAGCCTCTTTGTGTCCTCCTCACAGCTTACTTTTCTGCCTAACTTTGTATTCTCAGTAAACTTTAATACATTACACTTTTCCCCTCATCTAAGTCATTGATTTAGATTGTAAATTGCTGAGGCCCAAGCATTGATCTTTGCAGTACCCCACTAATTACAGGCTGCCAACCCAAAAATGAGCTAGAATCATAGAATGGTTACAGAGCAGAAGGAGGTAATTTGGCCTGTTGTGTCCATGCCAGCTATCTGCAAAGCAACTCAGCCGGTTCCACTTCCTTGTGTACTCTGTGTCCATTTATAAAGCCCAGGATCCCATATGCCTCTTTAACCGCTTTCTCAGCCTTCCCTGCCACCTTCAATGATTTGTCCACATATAGCCCCAGCTCCCTCTGTTCTTACACATTTGGAATTATACCCTTTATTTTATATTGCCTGTCATTCTTCCTACCAAAATGTATCACTTCAATCTTCTCTGCCTTAAATTTCATCTGCCACATTTATTCTTAATGTTTTCTGAGAGTTAATGCACAATCCCATGAGCCCTAATTTTGTGTAAATACTCTTGTATGGCATCTTATCAGAGGCTTTTTGAAAATTTAAATATGTCACATCTATTGGTTTCCTCTTGTCAACTCTGCCAGCTACTATCTCAAAAAACTGTAACAGATTGGTCCAACACAAATTGCCTTCCCCAAATCCATGCTGTCTCTGCCCAATCTTTGTATGATTTTCTAAGTGCCCCTCATATCACATCCCTAATAATAAATTGTAGCATTTTCCCTACCACTGATGTCAGGCTACCTGGCCTATAGTTCCCTGTTTCTTTCTCCCTCCATTCTTGAATAGCAGGATTATATTTGCTACCTTCCAATCTACTGACACTATTCTAAAATCTAGGGAAGCCTGGAAGGACAAAACCAATGTATCCAATATCTCTGTAGCCTGAAAGATTAACCCTGTTACTCTATCCACACAGCTGCTGCTTAACCAGCTGAGATTTTTTTCAGCACTTTCTGGTTTTATTTCTGTGGCCACCTCTTTTAAAATCCTGGGTTTAGGCCATCAGGTCCAGGGCGTTTGCTGCTATTATTCATTCGTCATCTGGTTTGATCTGTCTCGGCACTTAGATGAGAAATGATTAGTTCGTTGACATATTTAATGAGTTCACTTGGAACATTGACCTTTACTGGAACCATAGCAAGATGAAGTAGGCCCCTTAATTGCTGCACTTCCTGCCTGTCCTCCATTAACCATTCATATTCCATAGTTACTTCAAGTATAGGTTATCTCAAAGAACAGAAACCAAAGTACCCGCGAACTTAAACTGTTTTGTTTCAAACAAATATATTTAATTGAGATATTCCAAGTGTGTATAGAGTTTGTTTTGCACCGGTTGATCAATGGTCCATTTCAAAGATTCTGTTTATTCAGAATCCATTTGTAAACACAATCCCAAAACAATAATAGACCATATTTTCTCCCCTTCTGGTGTCCATTTATAAAACACAGTTTTAAACTTGCCTGTTTTTAATATAATCTTTCCCTAGCATGATATCAAGATAATTACACGTGGCAATTAGCAATAATAATGTCAAATGTACAAGATTACAGAGATTTTCTGGTGAATGTTCTGATACAAACAAATGGACATTTTAATTGCAAGTGAAGTGAAATAGGTCAAAGCACAGACAGATTTGATATTCTGTGTGATTTTATAAGTTCCTAAATTCTGAACATTTTATCCTGTTTGAAATGCAAGTAATGATGCATGCCAGAAAATTTCAAGCTTTATGTTGCAGTTTATTTGATCGGCCTTTTGTAATGGTTCATTATCTATATTGTTGTTTTTCATGAATTGGTGAAAAACAGATTGGCTAATTAAATGTGCATTTGCACTGCAGTGGTAGCATCTGGTTTCACTTCGCACCGACACTAATGTTTTATCGTGTAAATCAGAGCTGCAAATTTGCCTGACTCTGGGGCAAACAGTGTGAGACTGCCTCCTAAAGTTGGGCCCTGACTCAGCTTTTACACTGCAACTTCAGCATCAGTGAAAAGCAAAATGAATTCACACTAACATTATTATTGCAGTGTAAAGTCATGAAAGAAACCCGACCGGAAGCATATGTAAAGTATTTGTTACTAAGCATTTAAGACTTGTCTGTCATGCAATCATTGAACTGAGCTCCATCTCCATTCAGAGATTAGGTGCAGATTTAACCAACAGAATGTATGTCTTTATCTTCATCAAATTAGTTTTGCCACAGTTTCGCAGACACAACAGACCTTTCTTTCCTCAATTAACAAGGATTTCCTGTACCTCTGCACCAGTTTTATAAATAGCTTCAGAACTAAATAATATAATTGTAACACTGGGCAGAATCTTGTGCCCTCCCTCATGATGAGTTTGGTGGTGGGGATGGTATTTAATCAGTGGGAGGCTGGCGAGTGCACCTTCCCACCTCCACCCCAATTAAGTATGTGGTGGGAAGGCCCATGGATGGCCTGCCCACTCGGCTGCCAATTGAGACACTTAAGGATCTCATCTTGATGCCGCTAGTATTAACCCAGTGGGGGGGGCTTGCCATGCAGGAAGCATGACAAGCAAACCTGTGCAGGGTTCCTGGAGGCAGGGGGCGTACCCTCATTCAAATGCACTCGGTGACCAATCAAGGGACCTAGGATCAAGAAGGGGGGGATCCGCTGAGAGCCACCTCCCTGCCCTTGCTGCCGACTCCCCTCCCCACGACCTCCATCCTTCTAACACCCACAACTAAGCCCCCTCCTGCCATCCTTCACCTCTGGCCTGGGATCCAGCAACGATCCTAGGCCTCGGAGTGCGTATCACATTGGCAGCAGCCACCACCTCCCTGATGGCGATGCCATTCAGTGAAGGCCAGCAACTCTTGGCGAGCAGGACTGCTTCCCCCAGGGTCCTTGATCCCAGGGAAGGCCAACCACTGGCCTCTCAAGTGCCTGAATGGAACAGGATGTGGTGAATCTTCCCAAAAAGAGGCTTTGGTTGGCTCTCCAGCTGGCAGTAGACCCCCACTGCCTTCACAAGATTCTGCCCCTTAAGTGAGAAAACTATTCAGTGCAGAAAATGATTATAGAAACTTTAAATATATTGGAGGTGAAAATGGGCATCGTGACACCTTTTGTTTGGCACTACCAAGCCTCTTAAAAGTTCCAAAATGGCATCCATGGCATACATTAGATTTGATGTGTGCCAGAAATCATCTTGATAAAAAAGATGAGTGTCTAACATCCACTAGGAGTATGCAGAGCAGGGAGATCACACTGAGCATCAGTGATCTAAGCTGATTTGATAGCAGCGCTGCCATTCTGGAGCTCCTCATTCCAACCTGCATCCTCTCTTAACCTCCCACAACTGAACACACATCAAGCAGCATGAAGACCCTCCACCAGCACTATTTAAAGGGATCACTAACTACTTGCAAGTTGGTTGCTGATTTATTTCTTCTGGCTATTGCTGCAATCCTGAATTTTGGGTGCTTTCTGTTGTAGGTTGAGGTTCCTGTAGTCTACAGGGAGCGAATGTGGATGGTGCTGAATTACTTCTTTGGTGACTGCAAGGCTTTTGCACAGAACAGTTGTGTCAAGACTTGTGTGGGCCTTCCTTTTGATATTGAGCACGACTCTTGAGAGGCCAGGCAGGGGGGGACAAGGTGTTAGACAAGAGAAGAGAGGGAAAAGGACACTTATCAGAGGACCATATTTACAGAGGGTCTTTAGAGAGCAGATCTGTTAGAGGACGGATTGTTGGGGTGCTGTGATGATCTGGAAGCCACATCCAGAGGTGTAATGGCAGCATTCTGCCCTGCATGGCAGTAAGCTGAGATTGCTCGATAGGAGTCTGAGTTTCCACTGCAGCACCCAGAAGCTTGGTAGATACTGCTTGTGCTGCAATGCAAGCTGAGATATTGGCCATCAGGTACTGTGTCATTGTTGGCTCCACTTGTGCATCGATGGAAGTAGCCCCCAGTTTGATGTCGGAAAGAATGGGCTCCAGGTTCTGCACAAACCCCCCGTGCCAAGTTGGTTCTGGACTCCTCCATGCCCCTTGACGTTGAGGACAGGCTTTCTGGTAAGGTTCCCAGTGCACTAAGCGTTTGGGCACATACATCCATCAGCACTCTTCTGTAGCCTGGCCCATTAAAGTCATCATTGGAGTCCTCTGCTGTAGAACTTGGCCTCGCCCTCTAGTGAGCTGGTACTTTCAATATCCCTTCCTCTGCCTGAACTGTAGTGTACATGCCCAGTGCCTCACCACGTGCTGATCTTCAGTGATCCACAGTGAGCTGTTGGCTGTGACTATGAAAACAAATGATGATGTGTCTCCATCTTCACGCTGCCTTTTTGCTTTTCCTGCAATGCCTGGGCAGGTTGCAGTTCTTGGCATGTGAAAGGAAAAAGGTAGGGTTGTAGTGAGGGGAAGAAGAGAAAGTAAGAAGAGCATGTTTACACTTTCTGCAGCGTCTCTGACAGAAGAGCGTGTGGGCTGAAGGGGAAGTGGATGAATATGAGGATTAGGTCGGTATTTATTCTCACCTTCAATGGCTTCAGCCTGACCATTGACCACAGCCTCAGTAATAGCCCTTTCCCAATGGCTAGCACCATCTCCTCCATTGGGATTAGAAAATGCAGGCGGCTGTCTACCTCTTCTGTCTCTGGTTGTATGTCACGTCCTTTCTGCTGCAAGAGAAAGGAAAGTATGTCAAGTAGGTGTCATGCAATCTGTGTGGCTGTGGGGCTTGCAGCGATGCAAAGCGTGTGAGAATGAGGTGAAGCATATGAATGTAAGGTATGAAAATGAAGCAGATGAATATTGGATATGAGAATGAGGTGGAGCAGATGAATGTTAGGTATGAGTCGTGTTTGATAGAGATTGTTGGTAGGTGTGGTTAATTGAACAGTGGCTGAGGCTAATGGTGCAGTTAGTAGGATTGACATTTGAAGATGTATTCACCTTGACCACTCGTGTGAGATCATTAAACTTCCTCCTGCACTAAAGGGTCCATCTCAGTTTATATGTGCTCAAAACCTGGAACAGGACTTGAACCCACAATCATCTGACTCAAAGAGAGTGCTATCACTGAGCCAAGCTAACACTCGTGAATGGATATGCAAACAGTTGAATTCCCTATGTGAAACCCATTTGCATAATGTGGTAGAGTTTCTCTTTTCCCCATTAGTCTTAATGGAATTTTACAGGCATTTTTCATTTTCCCTCAATTTACCCTCACTTCAGGTGTGTTCATTAACCATTTTGAGAGTTTCCTATTGGAGATTACGATTGAGTCTTGATGTACGCCCAGACCTCCTCCTTGAGTTCTCCACCTGAAGGCAGATCCTTGGTGATTATTCACCAAGCCAAAACAATGTGCTATGATTTTTTTTTACTACTGGTAGGACGCAGAGGCAGGCCATCTCAACCGGAACATGGAATCAAACCCTGTACTGTTGGCATTAATCTGATCCGCGCAGTAGCCATCCGGCCAACTGAGCTAAACCCCACATATGCCCTGATGGGGTTTTTTTAATTTTAAGCTTATTTTGGAATGGTTTCGGTTTTAATATAAATGAACATTGTTGAAATACTTTCTAAGAAAAATGTCCTTCGTCATTGTACATAAATAAAATGCATTCATAAACCACAAAGATCTGAAGTGCAGCATTTTCGATCAAAGTATATCTGAATGCTATAGACTTTTTGGGTTAAGAGAAAGCAGTCCTATTCATGTTCTCTTATGGCTGGGATAAATTTGGTGTTGTATTATGCACAATGACTGGCACTTGGCTTTGATACCCACTTCAGGAGAATTGAGGCAAAGCTATTCAATGGATCTCAAGAATTGTGAATAATTTTGCTGACTCTAATGAAATTCAAAGTGTTCAAATGTTGAACCCATAAATGGTGGCAGTAACTTCACACAGACAGCAATGTCTGAATGTAATCCTAAGAACTATTGAAATGCTAATTATTACCACTGAAGCACATAGGTGTTTTAAAATGCACTGTGTATTAAATTAGAAAAAATCTAAAACCAAGGCCTAAAGATATCTAGCAGCCTTTAGGTCATTGATGCATTAAAGAGCAGAGTTCTGTGAATAGAGATTAAAACTAATCTAAAATTTGAGAAGGAACTGATAAAACTAGGGCTAATTATACGGAAGAAAATCTTGAGGAATATTGAGAATATTAGGAGATTAGAAAATTTAACAGGAAATATGTAAACATTCTACCAAATACAATAAGGGCTATTTATAAGCAAATAAAAGTTTAAACAATAGAGTCAAAGTCATAGAGTTTTACAGCATGAAAAGAAGCTCTCCAGCCCATCGTGTTCGCACCAGTCATCAAGCCCCTATCTACTCTAATCCCATTTTCCGGCACTTGGCCCATAGCTTTGTATGCTATGGTGTTTCAAGTGTTCATCTAAACATTTCTTAAATGTTGTGAGGGTTCCCGCCTCTACCACACTTTCAGGGAGTGAGTTCCAGATACCACCACCACCACCCCGCCCCCGCCCCACCCTCTCTGGGCGAAAACATTTTTCCTCAAATCCCCTCTAAACCTCCTGCCCCTTACCTTAAATCTATGCCCCCATGTTATTGACCCCTCCACTAAGGGGAAAAGTTTCTTCCTATCTACCCTATCTATACCCCTCATAATTTTGTACACCTCAATCAGTTCCCTCTGCTCTGCTCTTAAGCAAAACAACTCCATCCTATCTAGCCTCTCTTCATAGCTGAAACGCTCCAGCCCAGGCAACATCCTGGTGAATCTCCTCTGCATCCTCTCCAGGGCAATCACATCCTTCCTATAGTGTGGCGACCAGGATTGCACACAGTACTCCAGCTATGGCCTAACTAATGCTTTATACAGCTCCATCATAACCTCCTTGCTCTTGTATTCAAGGCCTCAACTAACAAAGGCAAGTATTCCATATGCTTTCTTAACCACCTTATCTACCTGTGCTGCTGCCTTCAAGGATCTATGGACATGCACACCAAGGTCCTTCTGATCCTCTGTACTTCCTAGGGTCCTACCGTTCATTGTGTACTCCCTTGCCTTGTTAGTCCTCTGAAAATGCATCACCTCACAATTTTCAGGATTAAATTCCATTTGACACTGTTCTGCCCATCTGACCAGCCCGTCTATATCGTCCTGTAGTCTATTTACCACACCATCAATATTTGTATCACCTGCAAAGTTACTGATCATACCTCCTACATTCATATCTAGATCATTAATATACACTAAAAACAGCAAGAGACCCAGCACCGAACGCTGCGGTTTGCCACTGGACACAGGCTTCCAGTCACAAAAGCAACCTTCAACTATCACCCTCTGTCTCCTACCACAAAGCCAATTTTGGATCCAATTTGCCAAATTGCCCTGGATCCCATAGGCTCTCAACTTCTTGACCAGTTTCCCATGTGATTCCTTGTCAAAAGCCTTACTGAAGTCCATGTAGACTACATCAACTTCACTACCCTCATCCAGACACCTAGTCATCTCCTGGAAAAATTCAATCAAATTTGTTAGACATGGTATCCCCCTGACAAAGCCGTACTGACTACCCTTGATTAATCCTTGCCTCTCCAAGTGGGTAAGTTGTTTTTCTCCACTTTAAAGCTACATTAAGGAAAGGTAAGAGTTCTAGCTTTTTTTTAAAAAGAAAGAAACTTTAAAATGTTTCAATTGGCTTAAATTTAGGGTAAGAGTATTTTAACGAAGGGTATGGTCAGGAAGTTCCGTTTTAAAGTGGAGAAAAACAACTTACCCACGACCTACCAATCAGCTGTCTGCTTTGTGCTAACGTCATTTTCGTCAGCCTTTTCGAATTCTGGTGGGGTTCCTGTTGGGGTTAGCTGTTGCTCTGACTGTCTTGATCTGGGCCTCAACCCTAAGGCTTTTATTGAGAAGCTCCACTGGCGCCGTTCACCCCCAGGCTCACTCCGCTCCGCTCCCACTGCTGCTTCAACTGCCTCGATCTAGGCCTTGACACCTCAGGCTAATAGAGAGTAGATTTGCTCTGGGATAAAGAGAGAAATCTAATTGTGGAGGATGAAGGATGACAGTGACACCTAATATTTTTTCATCTTTCTTTTATAAATGAAGGAGAAAATGAAACTTTAACTGCAGTAGAGGATAAATGGCGTGGTGGAGGACGATGGAGAACAAGTGTTAAAGATAACTGCAGAAAAGAAATAGGTAGAGAGTTGGAAGTGGATAAGTGCACCTGATACTGGTGAAGGAAATCAGAAAGGAGATAGAAGAGGCTTTGACTACAATGTTTAAATCCTCTTACACGTATATTGTGCTGGGGGACCAGAGAGTACAATTTAACAACAGATACAGAGGGATAAGAATAAAACATGGAACCACAGTCCAATAATTTAGAATGGGTTAATTCAGAACTGATTTGCTTTTGCTTTGGGTGTTAAATTTCTACTTTCCTTTTTGGATAGTTCAATTTATTTTAAGGCACAAATACCTTTGAATTATTAGGAGCATGCTATGTAGAGTAATGTAATGTCACGTGAATAAATGCTTGACATCAAGAAATCAAATTAGCTCCCTCCCCCATCCCCACCCCCTTTCTGTTTCCCCCTTTTTTTTCAATAAATTATAAAGATTTTCCTTTTCCCACCTATTTCCATTATAAAAAAAAATTTTAAAAAATTTAAAAAAAACCCCCACTAGAGCTATACCTTGAGTGCCCTACCATCCATTCTTAATTAGCACATTCGTTTAGATAATATCACCAACTTTAACTTTAACACCTATGTGTTCTTTTGTTCTATTGTCGTTGACATCTTTTGATGATCTGCTTCTATCACTGCTTGTTTGTCCCTACAACCACACCCCGCCCCCCCCCCCCCACCTCTCTGTCTCTCTATCTCTCCACCCCCACACACACACCTTAAACCAGCTTATATTTCAACTCTTTCTTGGACTCGAACTCAAGTTCTGTCGAAGGGTCATAAGGACTTGAAACGTCAACTCTTTTCTTCTCCGCCAATGCTGCCAGACCTGCTGAGTTTTTCCAGGTAATTCTGTTTTTGTTTTGGATTTCCAGCATCCGCAGTTTTTTTGTTTTTAATCAAATTAGCATGTTTAACTGCATTGACTAATCAGGCTGGCCAGCTTGGGCATTTGTTAAAGGGAAGTTATGTATTAAAAATATGGTAACATTGAAGTGACTGTTAGATAAATGAAGCACAGTCAATGAGCCATATAGGGATATTTTGTTTTAAGTTGTTTAATAAAGTATCTTCCAGGAGGCTGTTTTTTTTTTAAAATGTTATGTATAAGAGGAAATGCAACAGCAAGACAGATTGCAAAACCCAGTTAACAGAGTGGGATAGGAAGGCAGAAAACCAATTTAATGTAGGAAAGTGCAAGGCCATACATTGAGAGGTAAAAAAATAAATAGGAATATACACTCAGTGACAAGGTGAAAGCTATGGAGGAATAAATAGTGCTAGGGAATTGAAATACATCATTCTTGAAGATGATTCTGGTGGGCACTGAGTGAACCAACCTCATCTGGAGGCACTGCAATTGGCCTCAGCACTCCTGTGATAGGCTTGGGCCTGTGTCCTGATAAGTGTTTCCTGCTGGGAGATCGCAAGGGCTGCACTGAATAGGCTTTGTTGTGATGTCCTCCACTGCTGAAGTGTTTTGCAATGTTCAGGTTCACATGTAACAAATAGGCACTTAGAGGAAGTTTCACAGGCTAGGATGGTGCACAGGATCTGCACCCCAGGAAGTGTTGGCTACTTCAGAAAAGGAATGGGGATAAAAATCGTATTATTCTAACATGCAAAAGAGATGAATCCTCCATTAATCTTCCAAAAATATTCCCTGTGATTAACTCAAAATACATATAGTATAGTAGTGTTTCTGGTTAAGAGGTGGTTGTGAAGTGCCTTATACTGACCCTGTATTGTAGTGTGTGCTTCTATTTAATGTTACAATCCTGTTAGGGACCATTTAAAGAAGAAATCCAAGCACCTAGCAATTAACCGACAGAGCTATGCCACAAGATTCCATGCTTTTTTTTTAACAAAAACAAACTTTATTATAAATAGATATAAAGAGAAATTAAACAAAGCAGGCACCACTAACAACACGATAGCTCATAAAGACTTATGCTATAAACTCAGTTCCACTTTTTATTCCCCCCACCTCTCCCCATCTCACGAGTCCCATATCTTCTAAAATCTCAAGGGTTCATTCACTTTTCCTGGGACCAACCCAAAGGTATACTATAGCCCTCCAGGGTTTACTTTAATTGTCCTTAGTGTTCCAGTTAATCCTCAACGTACAAATTTCTTGGGGATCCTTCCATTAACTTTTGTCTAAGAGATCCTCTAATTTTCTGTAAAGACCTCACGACTGTGGACTCTTCAGCTCCTTGACCTGGCTTTAGTCATACATAGACTGCATTTTCCCAGTCTGCTCCCACAGCTCTTTCCAAGCTAACTATTCAAGCTTACTGCTTTCTGTCACAGGCTTTGAGAGGACAACTGTAGATTTCTTCCACTAGCTGCAAGGTAGAGCAAAGCTTTCAGCAACCTTTCGGTTATGGAACCCAAACTGAACTGCCTGCTTCTGTCAGAAAATATACACAAGTAAATTAAACTAAAGAACCTTCTAACCAAGGCTCCACCCTGAATCACCATCTCCATGGCAACTTGGCATGCTTTGGGATGTCCTCAAACAGAAACTTAAGACCAAGATTTTACAGCCCTGCCATTGTGTGTCTCCCCCAGTGGATGTGGCGAGCAATTTAAATACCCATTCAGTTCAGCAGGACCATAATATCCCACCAGGCGGGAAGGGCCGTAAAATTCTGGCCATAAATTAATAATTTTATCCCCAACAGATCTCTTTGATTCTGTAACCCATATGAATAATTTATATTTCTAATGGATATAATTACCCTCTCTCTAGACTCCTTGGTTCTATTACAAGCTTAGAGGTGGATCATTCATCCTTCAAGTTTTTTGCACTATCAACTCTGACCTTGTAAGATAAACACAAGTTAGCTTTTAACTATAATTAACTCCAAGCTTATCTGAATTGCATTTACTTCAAGGTTGCTTATCAGTTTCTCAATCAGTTGCCCCCATTTTTCTACCGTTAAAGCTTTAATTCCTAAAACTAAAAGTTATTTTCTAAAACTTATAAATTATGAACTAGGTAGTCACAAATTGTTTAAACCAATGTTATTGAAGTGTCTTTTTTATTGTAGGAATAATATTAGTAAAACAGTTTTGAGTTTCGTAAGACATCTGCACCTTGCAATTATCTTCAGACCTAGTGATGAGGTACTTAAAAAGAAAAACTAAAGGTTCCATATTCAGGAAGGGCACAGACACAATGCCAGCATCTACAGACCTGTTAAGGTGATCTAAATAGAAAAGATAATTAAATAATCAAAACCAGAATATCGGTACCAGTGAAATTAATTTAATACCTGGCAGCCTACATGCAGTCAAAAGGAGTAGATGGTGACTTAAACTCAAACTTCCTCGAGGAGACGGTGCCCGTATTGATGGAGGGAAGTCTCATGAAATGGTACGTTTAGAAGTCTAAAAGGTTTTGAAATGTTGCACGACAGGCTTCTTCACAAAGCTGAGTGAGTTTCTAGGGGAGGACATGGAAATACGTGTAACTGAATAAAAGGTAGAAGATAGAAAGAAGGAGACTTGGATTAAGATGAAAAGGTATTGTGTGGGATGCATGTTTTGAATCACATGTTTGCATATAGCCCTGCTTACTGATTTTGAGACTTATCAGTGGTACAAGAGAGTAACAAGGCTGATCCCAGGTCTGGGAAGGATGAACTGTAAGCTTAGTACCTCTTCAAAGTCACTTTTTGTTGCTGATTTTAAAAGCCACAGGCTTGTCACAGATGTTTTTAAGTTTTTATTTTTAGTATCAAAACTTGGGAGAAATTCAAGATGACGGGGACTTAAACCCACAAAAGTCAGAAAATATGGAGAACTTCACTAAACCTCAAGAGAACTAGTGTGAGACTAACATTTATGCAGTTATACTAAATGATAACCCACAATGATTGACACATTTCACATACTCTACAATTGGAACTGCTGATAAAAGTAATGTGATCATGCAAACTTGTTTTAGAACGTGTTGTCAAGCTACTTTAATAATGAAATACACGTCAATTGAAAAAATGAACATGTTAAAGTAACACACCATTATCATGAGGCACATGTATATTAAAAGTGTGACTGAAATATGAATAGTTGATGTTTACTTTCATTTTTCACTAAATGCTATGAACACTGCACTATGAACAGTGTATGCAAAATCCGTTTTGTTAATATCCTCTCCGTAGTCACTATCAATGGACAGACTGACTTTGCATGTGCATACGCCCAGACTTGATTTTTGTCAAGAAAGCAATGGGAAATTTTACTGCAAGGTGAAGATAGTGGGTGGTGGTGATGGTATTTTCCTCAAATTCAGGAGGATTTTTTTTAACTTTGTTATTACCTAAAAAAGTCAGCAATTGCATCACTGAAACTTGGTTTAAAAATTAATTTTAAAGGCCCCTAGCTGTAAGGACTGATTTTAGATGATAATGTTAAGCCTCCTGGGAACTGTGATATACAGGTGAATACAAAAAGTTCATTTGGAACAGCCATTTGCATTTATATTGTGATTTTAAATGGAGGTCACTGGGCACAACAAGAATTAATTTTACATTGTGATTATACAACTGGACTAGCCAACCAGAGAAGACAGTCAAGGCCAGGACTTGAGAAACCATTAAATATTGTAATGGAGAGATGATGGGATTGGTATTCTTGAAAACTAACATCAAATATGCGAAAAATTCATCTTCACCTGAGTTAATAAAGAAAAAGGAAGAACTCGCATTTACTTAGTGCTTTTAATATCCCGACAGCTTCACAGCCAATGGATTACCTTCTGACTTGCAGTCATTGTTATTTGGGAAGATGGTTGTAGTTGTTGGAGGTGAGTCACCTCAGCTCCAGGACATCACTGCAGGAGTTCCGCAGAATAGAGTCCTAGGTCCAACCATCTTCAGCTGCTTCATCAATTTCCTTCCTTCCACCACAAGGTCAGAAGTGGGGATGTTCGCTGATGATTGCACAATGTTCAGCACCATTTGTGACTCCTCAGATACTGAAGCAGTCCATGTCCAAATGCAGCAAGACCTGGACAATATCCAGGCTTGGGTTGACAAGTGGCAAATAATATTCACACCACACAAGTGCCAGGCAATGACCTTCTTCAACATGAGAGAATCTAACCATCACTCCATGACGTTCAAAGGCATTACCATCACTGAACCCCCCACTGTCAACATCCTGGGGGGTTACCATTGACCAGAAACTGAACTGGACTAGCCATATAAATACTGTGGCTGCAAGAACATGTCAGAGACTAGGAATCCTGTGACTAATAACTCACCTCTTGAATCCTCAAAGCCTGTCCACCATCTACAAGCCACAAGTGATAGAATACTCCCCACTTGCCTGGATGAGTGCAGCTTTCACAACACTCAAGAAACTCGACACCATCCAGGACAAAGCCGCTCACTTGATTGGCACCACATCCACAAACATTCACCCCCTCCACCACCGATGCACAATAGCAGCAGTGTGTACCATGTACAAGATGCACTGCAGGAATTCACCAAACCTATGACCACTACCACATAGAAGGACAAGGGCAGCAGATAGATGGGAACACCACTGCCTCTGCCACTGCCACTGAAGTTCCCCTCCAAGCCACTCACCATTCTGACTTGGAAATATATCGCCGTTCCTTCACTGTCGCTGGGTCAAAATCTTGGAACTCCCTTCCTAACAGCACTATGGGTGTACCTACACCACATGGACTGCAGCTATTCAAGAAAGCAGCTCACCACCACCTTCTCAAGGGCAACTAAGGATGGGCAATAAATGCTGGCCCAGCCAGTAAAGCCCACATCCCGTGAATGAATAAAAAAATAGTTGACACAGCTCGGTCACTTCAGCAGCAAACGATATGAATAATGGTTTTCTTAGTTTCCTAGGTCTTTGAGGGAGTAATGTTGGTCAGAAAATGCCAGCAGAGTTCCCTGCTCTTCTTTTGAACAGTAATTTGGGACCTTTTCCATCCACCTGACTCATCAAAACAGGAAAATGGTGCTTTTGTTTAATATCTTCCTGAAAGGACAGAATCTCCAACAATGTGCTCCCTCAGAGCTGTAGTAAAGTGGCAACTTCTCTTGTTATCGGTAAACTGTAATGCTGTTTATTTTTAATTATATGAGTGCTATTTATATTAAATATTTATGGGTCTGTAATGGATGCTACATATCCAGCAGAATCAACTGAAAAGCTTCATTGTAGTCAGTGACATGTCGCACTACTTTTTAACCTAAGTGGTTCACTGATGTGTTAGACTCAGACAGGTGATTGAGGAACATTATAATGTCCCATGTACCATCTGCTCAAGCTAGAAAACCCACCAGATTATATGTGCAAAATAAACTTGATTGATGGTGCCTACCACACTAAACAAGCACTTTATTATTAATACAAAAGGCAAAGTAGTGCAAATGCTGGAAATCTGAAATATAAACAGGAAGTGCTGGAAATACACTGTAGGTCAGACAAGGTCTATGGATTTCTCTCCCCAGATGTTGCCTGACCTGCTGAGTGTTTCCAGCATTTTCCGTTTAAATATTAATCATGCAATTTCTTCTTTGGGTTACTTTTCATTTTGTCATTTCTTGAAATATGATTCAATCTTTCTTCATTCTCACTGGCAAAGACCGTGTTCTTTTGCATATTCATCTGTGCAGCAGCCTTCTGCCTCGTAAGACAAGGGTTTGCATCGTGGGGGTCAACTCTGTGTTAAGCATCACCTGCCGTGGCAGAGGAGGAGCCCCACTCTGACATGGCGGTCACTGCTGCATTTGCTGCAGAGGAAGACAGGAGGCTGAGATATTCCAGCACACTCAAACCAAAATCTAATCCGGTGCACAAACTATTTGGGGTAGTGAATCACAGGGAGAACCATAAATCTTTCACCATGAGTTATGGATCAGAATTAGTGTGGGAAGCATCTAGATAACTGGAATTTTCGTCCCCCTCCCCTGCAGTGGATGCAGCAGGCCATTCAGCCTTCAGCAGGACCAGAAGATCCTGCCAAAGGGAGGGGCCAGAAAATTCCACCCACACTCCTCGTCTCTCCCAACAAACAGAAAAATGCCACAGTGACCGTCCAAGTAGCTTAGGCTAACCTTGCTTCTCCTTCCTTAGTCTAAAAGATGGGAAATTTTCACCTTGATTACTATGTGCTGGATTCAAATCCAGATTGGAGATTATAGTATTGTTAACAGTAACACAAACTAGCTGGGGGTCACTTTGACTTTGTGCAGTGGAAAATGGGTGATAGTGAACCAACAATCTGTTTCATATCTCTGCCGATATTTATTTCCATTGGTCAGGATATCACATAAAATTAAAACACCCTCCATTGCGTCTGCATGGCACTATTTAATGTAATGAAGTAACCTAATGTGCACCTCATGAGAGAAGGAAGAGGTTATGCTGAGTACTTTGTTTGCTGCTTTTAAATAACTAGATAGATATCTAATTTAAGTTTTGTATCTTTGACCTCATCTAAGTCTGCCTTATTTTGATTCTGCACTTGCATCCTAAAGTATTCTATTGATGTCAGATGTGGGAGCTATTCTAGCAGCTCAATTAATTTTAATGAGAATTGATGATTTTGATGAAAATGGAGGCTGATTTTGAGACACTTAATCCTTTGGAAGAAAATACCAAAGAGAATTGGAGACACAAATATATCAGTTAAACCGAGACATCTTTTAACAGATTGAAAAGAGAGAAAGGCTTGCATTTATATAGTGCTTTTCATGACCACCAGATGTCTCAAAAAGCTTTACAGCCAATAAATTATTTTTGAAGTCACTGTTATAAAGTAGGATTTGGGGGTAAATTTTCTACAATCTGCTAATTAATTTTGAGTAGGGAACCCACTTTATATTTGTGTTTATTCGCTAAGCTCAGTAAACAGTGAAAAAGGAACCTCCCTTTTGTTTTTTTAATAAAAGGGGTATTTTTTCTGCAGAAAGCCCTTCCTCCTTTCAACCACAACACACAAAGGACTTTTTTCTCCCTAAAATGTTTTCTCGTCGATCAGTAGAATCCAGAAAACTTCACTTAATCTGACTACTTTCTCAAAAATATTTTATACTTTCAATAGCATGCCACTTGTCAAATTAAGAATGTAAATATAAATACTGCTATTTCGGAAACTATTAGAAAAAGGCTGTTAGATGATAAATTAGACCTTGTATTTAAATGTGGTATTAGATCTGTATCCTGCTGCAGAATTGTGTTTTTAACAATTTAACTGAGACTATACCTGCTAAACATAAACTTTTCAGTTACTATAATTATTTAAGCAACAAATTAAAAATTGCAAAGAGTGATTAATGTGTATTTCAAATTTTAACAAGCCACTAAAGTGTGTCACAGAGCACCTCAGTTAGATTGATCACCTTAGCATTGGCTGAATACCATTACTCAAATAACGATTAACATGAAAAATCTAATGTAACATTGAGCATATACATAGCCTTACAATGTGCCTATAACTTTTGGTTCAGCAAAAGGATCACTTAAATTTTCTCCCATGTCTATTTGTTCTAATGTTTAAAAGTGTATATTACTCTCATTTCTCCTGATAAAGAACTTCAGAAAAATTGTATCTACTGTCAGAAAGGAAACATGAAATCCAATCGGGGTCCCCCTCTGATCAGCAGCTTGGTGAGGGCCAGAATCCGATTTTTCCCGTTCTTAATGTCCATCCCCGTGCAGAAGCATTCGTTAAAGGCTTGAAAACGAAGAAAGTCATGTTGATTTAACTCATTAAAAAGCAGCCATGTTCCCATTTTTTTTTCCTCGCTATATTTTGACCATTTTAAATCTTTTTGGTTCTAAGCAGGTTTCTCCTGGAGGGAGAGGCAGACTTGGAATTTGTTTGTGACCATCATTGTCAATAGAGTTCTTAAATTCATCCTGAGCATCAGCTGAAAAGATGGGAAAGAAAGTCGAGCAAAGTGCAAAAATAGTTACTGAAGCCACTATCACCTGCTTTGTGCTGCAGTCCAAGACTATTTTGACCCCATTGTGCCCAGCAACTAAAAAGTACAATACAGTAGCTTCATTGAGATCTGTCAATGTGTATACAAGTCTCAAAGTGGTGTGTGCAAAGCACTGGTCTACAGCCGCGCACCCCCCCCCCCATCTTTAAATTGTGTACAGTTCCCATCTTTCGCGGAACTCCATGTTTGAATCCCTCCAATCAGGTTGCTACCCCTGCTGTAATACCAAAACAGCTCCTATCAAAGTCACAAACAACATCCTATGTGACTTTGACAAAGGCAAACTTTCCCCCCTTATTCCTCCCAGCTTGTCTGCAGCCTGACATAGTCTGACTACACCATCCTCTACCAATGCCTCTCACTGTCATCCAGTTGGGTGGGACTGCACTCACCTGATCCCAATCCTACCTATCTAATCATTGCCAGAGAATCATTTGCAATGGCTTCTCTTCCTGCTCCTGCACCATTACCTTTGGTGTTCGCCAAGAATGCATCACTGACCCCCTTCTATTTCTTACCTACACGCTGCTCCTTGGTGACATCATCCGAAGCATTAGTTTTCGTATATATGCAGATGATACCCAGCTCTAACTCACCACTTTCTCTCTCGACTCCTCCACTGTTGCTAAATTATCAGACTACTTACTCAACATCCTGTACTGATTAAGCAGAAATCTCCAATTAAATATTGGGAAAACTGAAGCCATTGTTTTCAGTTCCTGCTCCAAACTCCATTCCCTATCTACTGGCTTCATTCCTCTCCCTGGCAACAGTCAAAGATTAAGCCAATCTTTTCGCAACTTTGGTGTCAAAATTGTCCCTGAGGTGAACTTCCTACCTTATATTTGCACCATCTTCTTCAGAACTGAAGGGAGGTAGAAATGTAGTGGGTTTGCCACTGTTGAAAGGAAGAGAAGGAATTAGAACAAAGGGAAAGTTAGGTAAAGGTTAGAGGGTGCGAGAAATTAAATAAGAAATATGTCATGGAGCAGAAGGCAAAACAATTCGTAATGGTTGTAGTACAGAAACAAAGCATTGGTCCAGAGTAAGTGTTAATGGCAATTTTAATCACTCCATTTTTGGTGGTCGTGTCTTCAGTTACCTAGACCCGAAGCTCTGAATTGTGGCCCCCCCTCCCCCCCCACCTACACTTCTCTGTTCTCTGCCCCTCTATCTCACTTTCCTCCTTTAAGACACTCCTTCCAACCTACCTCTTTTACCAAGCTTTTGGTCAACTGACCTAATATCTTATGTAACTCTATAAAAATATAAGTTGTTGTTACAGTACCACAGGGCCAAGCATCTTCACTTCACCGTTGATATAAAGAAGGGTAAGGGGCAGCATAAATTGGATCCAGAATGATCAGTGGTAATAGCATTGGGACAAGTGACATACATTCAAATTTATGGGCAGAAAAGTTGATACACAGTTATTGAGCGGGCTTGGGTGGGATGGGGTGGTGCACTGTGAAATGGTAAGCGTATAGATTAACCAACCCAGAAAGGCTGTGGAAGTGGAGGATATTATGCATTTTAAGAGGGTGATGAATTAACTTTGACAGGCAGAGCCATTGAAGGCTATCAGATGTAAAGTGAGGCGAAAGGTCTGTTACATTTGGGACTAGTGTGATGGATGGAGAAGATAGACTGAGAGGGCTACTGGCCTACATTCTTAAATAAATTGGAAATTTGAGGGAGGGAATGGGGCTAGTTATTTGGCAACAGTAACCAAGGTCTTCTGGAGCTTGTTTTGGCTTGATGGGGAAAGTTTGCCAAAGGTTTTTTTTTTCATGAAATTGGCTAAAGGCTTTCTGTTTCACTGTGTTTTTTTGTTTGCTTTCCCAGTTTATTAGCAGCTTAGTTTGCACAATCTAAAGGTGAACTTGGATCGACCTGACTTCTTTACATTTCTTTTCACATCTTCACCCAGAGGCCAGCTATATTCCTGGAGGAATGGAAGTTAGAGATCAGGTTATCCTCATACATTCTACAAGGCAAACTTGAGAAACAGATCCTTGAATGCAGGTTGCAAGTCTGCCCTCTTGCCTGGGGAACGTTTGGACCAGGAAAGGCTGAAGAGGGAAAATACGGATTTATACAGATTTTTATTTTCTAATCTAGTTTACTGCATCCCTGAACTGTAGCAATTGTAATTGTTACAGACAGGAGTGGGGGAGTGGGGTTGGGGTTAATTTAAGCAGCCCTGATTTCTCCTCTCACCACCTGTCTTTAAACTGAAAGGTGTTTTTTGGTTTTTTATTTCCCCCTTTACAAGTGGTGGCATATTTCCCCCAACCCCTCAGTTTCGAGTGATCCAATCCTCTATTAATAATCCCACAGCAAACTCAAGATAAGGTAAAATCAGAGGGTTAATTTATTTCTCACACACAAAATGCAGGAAGGGGTTTTGCAATGTCCACCCCGTTTTGCACTTATACAATAAAAGAGGGATAAGGCAAAGGAAGGGGGTCAGGGCAACGACCACAGACAAAAAATTACGAATTATGGTTTCACTTGAGTCCAGAGTCCAGAATCAAAAAGTCCAATGGTGTATTCCTTCAGAGGATAGCAGGCTGAAACTGTTGTATGGTGATCCGCTTTCCCAGAAGCGATGACCTCCATGATGGAAGAAGGCATATAGAGACAAATTAGCCTTGTAGACACAGATACAGAAGTTCAAATGTTCTAGTAGAACACAGTGTAGATGAGGGCCAGGCAATTTAAACCTGGGCAGAGCTCTTTGCTACCTGTTAGGTAGTAAATGGTAGACAGAGTCAGGCTGTTAGCCTAGAGTCCTGCTTTTGTTCTGGAGCTAAACAGTGACTGAGGATGGAACTCAAAGACTGTATAATTAAAGCAATTCAAACTGCTCAAGTATCGGTCATGTGACAGGTTGGTTTCAGATCAAACTATTCAGCTAACGGAGCACGCTTGTTAATACCCAATGGGTAAAATTTTTCGCTCGGCAACTGGCCTGTGCCCAACCCAACTGAGCGTAAAATGATGCACGATGACGTCGGGCAAGCGTCCCATTGTCATCACACACTCACAGGATATTTCGGTCGGGCGCACGCCAGAGTCAGCAGCGCGTCCACTGACAACTAAAAGACCTATTTAAGGCCATTAAAAAGTTAATTGAAATAACTTTTTTGCTGCCTGTACAACCTTACAGTTGGCAGGCAAGCAAAAGTGCCAAGCAGACTTTGCACTTTTTTGGAAACCTCATCCACAGGCGGCATGAGATTTCCAATAGTAAATGAGAATAAAATAAAAACTTTCATTTTTCATTAATAACATGTCCCTGCTCATGTGACAGAGTCACATGAGGGGACATGTTTCATTACATTTTTATTTTTTTTATTTTTTTTTTCATATATCTTCATCTCCCTGAGGCAGCTCTCTGTTTCCTGCTACCAGCAATTGAGTTTCATGGAAAGTATTACTGGTTGAAGATTGGCCTTTAGACTGATAGTAAGAGAAATAAATCAAATGGGGCAAGAGAAGGCAAAGGACTGGAGAGATCAGGAGCTGTAGATAATGTGACAGACTTCCGGGGCAGAAAGAAAAAAAGAATGTGATATCCATCTGCTAAAGAGAACTAAGAGAGAACAAGATCTAAGAGAGTGTCTCTCAGCTGCTGTATCTCAAGTGTAAATTAATTTGATCACAGCATATTTGTAAAAGGAGAATGGAGAGGCTATAGTGGACAGCGATATTTTGTAAGTGATGGAAATGCAGCTACAAATGCATGACACTGCCTTAATCCACCTTGAAGTGAATGTACCTGTACCTTCCTTTGGCTTGGTGTCCAACTTTTCCTGTTCTTACCTTTGCGAAGTGTTGGAACATTGTTCTATATTAAAGATGTTATGCAAACAAAAATTATCGCTTTAACGTTGTTATTCAGTAAATATTGTAATTACTAATAAAGTTTAACTGGTAGCATTCATTGTGTGTTATTTACATGTTTCAACTTGGAAATTTTTCTTTAATTTCTCAAAGGAGAGAATTTTCCCCCCGTCTGGGGAGGCTGTTGTGCGACAGCAGGAGTGAACCCAATCGGCGCCCCTGATCGGGCCCGCACAGCCATTTTACGTGGGCGGGCAAATTAAGGCCCACCCAGCATGACCTACGGCCCGAAGTGCTAAGTGCTCCCTGTGCGGGCTTGGGTGGGGGGGGTGTTCCCCTGAGTCGGGAGTGGTCTCACACAGAAATCTCCCTGAAGCACCTGTTTAGTTTAAGTTTTAAAACACTAAATAAAGAAAAACATTTAAGACATGTCCCCTCATGTGTCACATGAGCTGGAACATGTCAATGAATTTTTATAACAATTCTTATTCAATTTATAAACACTTCATGAAATCTAATCCCGCCCGTGGATGAGGTTCCATGAAAAATGCAAAGGCCGCCAGGGCTCTTCACCTGCCCGCCAACCTTAAGGTTGGACAGGCAGCTCATTTTATTGGTTTACTTAGTTCTGAAGTATCCTAAATAGGCCTTTGATAGTTCAGCAGATGCGCAGCCGAACTGAAAATCTAAATGACACGTGGTGATGTTGGAACACACGCCCAACATCACCCTGTGTCATTTTACACCTTGGCGAGCAGATCCCGCTGCTACTCGCTGAGCCAAAAATTCTGGCCAAGATAAATTTCAAAACTGATTTCTCTAAAATATCCCTATCTATTAGTGAGAATTTCTTTTTAGTTCAATTCACCTACATCTGATGGGCAAGACCCTCAACCTTCTCTGCCTCCTTTACCCTGGCATAATACATGACATCAAAATGTGAATAGGATTAGAAGTGGCATATCATGTTTGCTTGCTGATGAGCGAAGATAAGATTGTGTTCTAGCCTCAGTGACCTTTTTTGCACTATTTGTGTGGCAAAACATTGATGTTTCTCCAAGGAATGTTTTGCTAACGATGATTAATTCACCAAGCAACTGTTTGTAATATGTGAAACCCCACTGGTAAGGGTATCCCCTGCTTTAGATTCTTTTCTGTAGCCCAAGTCTTGCATTAATGTAAACCATTTTTACTTTTCTTGGCATTTTCTCATGGCATCATCTGAGCTTTCAGTTGGAATATACCTAAAAAATTGAATAAAGAGAAATATTAAAGCACGATAGTGCAGGATTCAGCACTGATTATACAAGCCCAGCTATGAGGGGTACTGGTCTTTACAATAACAAATAAAGCCCAGGTATGAAAAACACAGATCATCCATCAATACCAAAGGTTTCTAGTACATGTTTTTGTTCTGTATTTCACTATAGACTTAAAGTCCATTTTGATCTTTTGACTTTTTTTTCTCTGTGATCACTGTTGTGACTGGAGGATATAACTCTGAGATTCAGGTCATGATAAGAACACTTAAACCAGAGTAGGGTGATATCCTTCCATTGTGGGTGAGAGAGGGTGCATTTCAGTTTTTACAAATAAAGGGAGAGGCAGGCCTGGTCAGTAAATTTCAAATGGAAAATATCTTACATTTCTGTATGTTTGTTACTTTATATGGCATGAGTATAAAATTGGGTGTTATAATGAATAGGACTCACCATTACAGGGTTTGTTGTTGAAAGTTCACTCGTTTTAAATTTAATTAAATTAACTTTTCATTAAATCACACTTTCAATATTCCTACTTCTCCAAAACATCAAAGCATCATGCATCAAAAGCATCTTGAAAGGGATACTCATTGATGTCATGCTGGAGTGCTTCCTTGAGCAGCTATTAACTAGGTCCTAATACAAGAACACAAGAGTTAGGAGCAGGAGTTAGGCCTTTGGCCCCTCAAGCCTGCTGTACCATTCGATAAGATCATGGTTAATCTGATTGTAACCTCACTCCACTTTCCTGTCTGGCCCCCAAAACCCTTGACTCCTTTGCTGATCAAAAATCTAACTCTGCCTTGAACATATTCTATGACCCAACCTTCTCTGCTCTCTGGGGAAGAGGATTCCACAGACTGAGAGAAAAAAATTCTCCTTATCTCAGTCTGAAATGGGAGAGCCTTAATTTTTAAACTGTGTCATCTGATTCCAGACTCCCCCACAAGGGGAAACATCCTCTCAGCATCTATCCTGTCAAGTCCCCTCAGGATCTTATATGTTTCAATAAAATCACCTCTCGTTCTTCTAAACTCCAATGGGTATAGGCCCAGCCTGTCCAACCTTTCCTCATAAGATAACTCTTCATCCCAGGAATCAGTGTACCTTCTCTAAACTGCATCTAATACACTTATATCAGTTCTTAAGCAGAGGCCAGAACTGTACACAGTACTCCAGATGTGGTCTCACCAATGCCTTGTATAACTGTAGCATAAATTCCCTACTTTTATATTCAATACCCCTTGCAATAAACACCAACATTCCATTTGCTTCCTAATCAATTGCTGCACCTGCATACCAACTTTTTGTGATTCATGTACCAGCACACCCAGATCCCTCTGCATTGTAGAGTTCTACAGTCTCTATCGATTCAAAAAACCTACTGCTTTTCTATTCTTCCTGCCAATGAGTGGACTAGTTCACATTTACCCACATTGTATTCCCTCTGCCAAATTTTTGCCCACTCTGTTAACCTATGTAAATCCTTCTGTAGACTGTTTATGTCCTCTTGACAACTTACTTACCTACCTATCTTTCCGTCATCAGCAAACTTAGCTACCAAATCTTTTGCCTCTTCATCCAAGTCATTGATATAGATTGTAAATGGTTCATGCCCCACATCATCTATTTTCTTAATGCATCTTTGATTAGCAAGTACAGACTTTGCAATGAAACATCTCTGTCAGACTCTTCAGTAGAAAGAAAAATCAATGTGGGATTGACTGGGTAGTACACATTAGAACACAATGGTATGATTCAGGTTCAATTTCCTTACACTGAACTTTTAATCCCATCACAACATGGAAAGGTACAAAGTCAAATGACTGGCATAGCTCTGCAAGGGAATGGATAATGTGATGGTGTTACATCAATAGGATGCTTCTTGTACTTGTTTCCTGGCAGTTAGCTCAGATTGGATTTGTGCCTATGTTCATCAGACCATGTATTAATGTGGTAGCCTTCTATCTTATAAGGTGATAGTTTGTGCCGTGGTGGTCAAGCATCACCTGGTGTGGCACAGGAGCCCCTCTCTGGCATGGCAGTCTCTGTCCCGTTTGCTGCAGATGGACTGAGAAGGTGCATAATTCGTTGGCCTCTATTTTCTGTGTGACCTCTGCCATCTGACATTTTTGTTTCTACTCGTCTCTTCCAATGCCCTTCCAAACAGTCAGCCTCCAGAGGTCACAACCATCAACAACTGTCTCCCAGTTGTCAGTATCAATGTCTGCCAGCTTCATGACTCACTTGCAGGTGTCCTTGTAGGGGAGGTATGGACACCCAGGACGTCATGACCCTGTGGTCATATCACCATACAGATGGTTTTCAGGTATACAGTCATCATTCATCTGATGAACCTGGCTGAGCCAGCGCAGACATCGTTGGCTTGGCAAAGAGTGTGTGCTGATGGAACTAGCACTGATGGAACTGGAATTAGCACTGTAGGACCTGGCACTCTGTCATTTGATGCTGAAATCAAGACACACAGAACACAAGCTGTAGCTTGTTGTGTCCAAGCTGAGTAAGACTGTGTGGAACAACAACAACATGACTGAGAATACCAAACTGGAAGTCTACCAAGCTTTCATCTTCAGTACACCCTTCTACAATTGTTTATTCATTCATGGGATATGGGCTTTGCTGGCTGGGCCAGCGTTTATTGCACATCCCTAGTTCCCTTGAGAAGGTGGTGTTGAGCTACCTTCTTGAACTGCTGCAGTCCATGTGGTGTATGTACTCCCACAGTGCTGTTAGGAAGGGAGTTCCAGGATTTTGACCGAGCGACAGTGAAGGAACAGTGAGATATTTCCAAGTCAGGATGGTGAGTGGCTTGGAGGGGAACTTCCAGGTGGTGGTGTTCCTATCTACCTGCTGCCCTTGTCCTTCTAGCTGGTAGTGGTCGTGGGTTTGGAAAATACTCTCCAGCGAGCCTTGGTCAATTCCTGCAGTGCATCTTGTAGGTGGTACACACTGCTGCTGTCTGGAACATGGTCGCCTCACGACGCTGCTCTCCCCCGTCAGGAGTAGCCGCTATCATCAGAGAGCCGCTGCTCAGGAATCCGCCCCTCCGTCCTTTTCAGTGGTTGGCGGAGAGGAGGGCTGTGACTGCAGGGTGACCAGGATCGGGGACGTGCTGGGTGGCGGAGGATTGGGCTGGATGCTCCCGCAGGACTTGGTGCGTCACGCGTCTGTGAGTGTCCAGATCGCAGCCGATGGCATCCAAGACCTAAGGGCGGTTGTGCTTGGACCCGATGTTATCTTAGGTCTCGAGGTGGCCCAGGTGCACGGTGGTCTTCCTGCTGAACGTTCCCCTGTTCGGATGGAATTCCACATTGGCCCCAAGCCCCGAACCCTCCCTCGGGTGCTGGTGCCCCGCAATACGAGCCGCCCTCCGTGCCATTTGGCACGGCGCGGAGGAGCTTTCTGTACGGACTGCTGCTGCACACCTTCCATTTTCTCGCCCTCGTCCACCGCCCGGACACGCCCTGGTGTGCCTTGTTGCCGTCCAGCGGTGGAGGCCCCCGATGGGAGGCCCTCTACGGAGGTGTTCTCCCCCTTTCTATCGGGGACCTGGGTTGGAGGGTGTTGCATGCAGCAGTACCCTATAATCGGAGAATGTGTTGGTTCACGGACTCCCAGGACACTTGCCCTTTTTGTGGTCTTGTGGAGTCCGTGGACCACGCTTATGTAGGGTGTGGTAGGCTGCACTTCCTTTTTAGTTATTTAAAAAACCTTTTATTAATGTTTTGTTTGCACTTCAGCCCCACGCTCCTGATCTATGGACACCCGGTGCAGAAGGGGTTCGGGAAGGAGGAGGACCTCCTTGTGAACCTGCTTCTGGGCCTGGCCAAGTTGGCCATTAACAGGTCCAGGCAGCGGGCGATCGAGGGGGGAGTCCCGCCCGATTGTTTGTCCCTCTTCCGCGGCTACGTTCGCAGCCAGGTGTCCCTGGAGAGGGAGCACGCGGTGTCTGCCGGCACTCTCGAGGCCTTCCGTGCTCGTTGGGCACCGGGGGGACTGGGGTGTTTTATTGACCCCCTTAATCACATTTTGGTTTAAAGTTTGTAAGTTTCCTTTAAACTTTGTCCTTAGTTTTACAGCTGACCTGACTTAGGGGCTGTGCTTGATTTATCCCTAATTTTATTAATTTAGTTTAATTGTTTTAACTCAAAAGAGTTAAACACTGCTGCTTCTGTGCATCGTTGGTGGAGGGAATGAATGTTTGTGGATGTGGTGCCAATCAACTGGGCTGGTTTGTCCTGGACAGTGTCAAGCTTCTTGAGTGTTATGGGAGCTGCACTCACCCAGGCAAGTGGGGAGTATTCCATCACACTCCTGACTTGTGCCTTGTAAATTGTGGACAGGCTTTGGGGAGTCAGGAAGTGGGTTACATGGCACATAATTCCTGGCCTCTGACCTGTTCTTGTAACCACAGTTACAGTTTCTGGTCAATGGTAACCCCCAGGATGTTGATAGTGGCGGATTCAGTGATGGTAATGCCATTGAATATCAAGAAACGATGGTTGGATTCTCTCTTGTTGGAGAAGTTCATTGCCTGACACTGGGTGGCACAAATGTTACTTGCCACTTGTCAACCCAAGCCTGGATATTGTCCAGGTCTTGCTGCATTTGGACATGGACTGCTTCAGTTTCTAAAAAGTCGCTAATGGTGCTGTACATCATGCAATCATCAGCAAAAATCCCCACTTCTGACCTTATGATGGAAGGAAGGTCATTGATTAAGCAGCTGAAGTTGGTTGGGCCAAGAACACTACCCTGAGGAACTCCTGTGATCATATTCTGGAGCTGAAATGACTGACCTCCAACAGCCACAGCCATCTTCCTTTGTGCTAGGTATGAACTAACCAGTGTGGAGTATTCCCCCTGATTCCCATTGACTCCAGTTCTGTTAGGGCTCCTTGATGTTACACCATGTCAAATACAGCCTTGATGTCAAGGGCAGTCACTCTCAACTGATCTCGGGAGTTCAACTCTTTTCGGGAGTTCAACTCGTTTGTCCATGTTTGAACCAAGGCAACAGTGGTGAGACCTGGACAACATATTCTTAGTAGGTGAAAAGGGCGAATAGCTTTCACCTTTGCTGCCTCAGACGCATCGTCGGCATCTCTTGGCAGGACAAGTTCACCAGCTCAGAGGCTTTAATGTGTGCTAATTCCACCAGACTATGTGTGCATGCTTTATATGCATGAGGTCTTTTGTTGTGGGGGCGGGGGGAAAGACCACTGGTGCAAATCTGAGAGAGGGGAATGTGCCAATAATCATAGAACAATTAACTACAACTGTTCAAAAACCAAATAAGCAGAATGAAAGAATAAAAATGAGGGATGTGGAGAGGAAAATGAACAGAGACAAGTAATGGAACAAATAGAGAATGAAAAATCATTAAAGATGAAATATTTAAGAAAATACCAGAAGAAAAGAGTGAAATCAAAATGAACGGATTTCAATAGAAAATGGAAGAATGATAAAAGTTAACCACATTCCAAAAATATAGCATAGCTACTGAAAACCCTCTTTAATGAGCATTTGGATTGTGATGGTTTTGCTGTTGAAGCCCCTACCCCTCCCATTAATACTGCATTTCTGCCTAAACTTTGTCAGCATTTGCACTTCAACTAACTTGTAATTTGAGGTATTGTGTAAAATGTGGAACATCTGTTAGCCTCTCAACAAGAATTCCAGTACTTACAAAGTATTAACCTTCCTAGAGGATGTAGACATTAAATCTTTGAAATATTTCCACCTAGAAGCGAACAACTTAATATTGACAAATGAGAAGATTTGTCCCCTTTTTTTTAGCCAATTCTTCCTTTTTCTTCCCCTGCCTTAACTCCAATTTGTAAAAACACATGTAATCAACACCACAGGACTGGTCTTGGGCCATGTGCCATTTAATTTAATAAAGAGTGACTTGAACACTCGAGGCTGTGCTTCTATCTTTATGAGATTGGCTGTTTTTACAAAGACATACGGGGTTAGACATATGGATTGCTATCAATAAATCAGTGTAAAAGAACAGAAGCTTTGTTCAGAGGTCTGATATCTGGGAGTCAGAGTGAAAAAGGAGTCGTTCTGTTCTGGATCATATCCAGATGGATTGTGCTTTTTTTAAATAACCAAGTTCATACTGTTGGTTTCAGCCCTGCTCTGGTAATTTAAAAAAAATTAATGGCATCGTGAATTTAACAAAGCGGCAATCAGCATTTGAAAGTTTAGTGTCTAGTTTTAATGCTTATTTTCATCTTTCCCTGAATCTTGTTGTGGAATAGGTCCTGAATGTATACAACTTCCTTTAAGGACCTGATGCTTTGCAATTTAGCAGAAAAATAAATTTGGGGAATTCTGTCGAGGTTATTTCTAGTTTGTTGAGGCCAATGTTGCAGAAAGAAAACAATTGAGCCATCTTGTTTTTACCACACCTTATAACCAAATAAGGGAAATCGGCCTGGAGAAGCTTTGCCAGATCCTGAAGACCGAGCACCTTTTTTTGGATGTGTTGTGTTTTAACTCGGTTTGCAAGTGATTTGAGAAGGCAATAGCCTTAATATTAACACAAGTACACACACACACATACAAAGACACACATTTTATATACATGTGTGTATATTTTTTTAATTCATTCTCAGCATGTAGGTGTCGCTGGCTAGGCCAGCATTTATTGCCCATCCCTAGTTGCTCTTGAGAAGGTAGTGGTGAGCTGCCTTCTTGAACCGCTGCAGTCCAAGTGGTGTAGGCACACCCACAGTGCTGTTTGGAAGGGAGTTCCAGGATTTTGACCCAGCGACAGTGAAGGAACGGTGATATATTTCCAAGTCAGGATGGTGAGTGACTTGGAGGGGAATTCCAGGTGGTGGTGTTCCCATCTATCTGCTGCCCTTGTCCTTCTAGGTGGTAGTGGTCGTGGGTTTGAAATGTGCTGCCTAAGGACCCTTGGTGAATTCCTGCGGTGCATCTTGTAGATGGTACACACTGCTGCTACTGTGCGTCGGTGGTGGAGGGAGTGAATGTTTGTGGATGTGGTGCCAATCAAGTGACTGCTTTATATAAATATTTTTTAAAACTGGGCAGTAGGGGGAATGAGGGATGCGCCATAACTCACTGTATACATGTCCATTGCCATTTTTATGGCAGTGAGTGTACTGCCAGGCACCCACAGTGTAATTGGGAGTCCAATTTAAATTTAATAGGTGCCACATGCATTTCCCTAGGGTCTGGAAACCCAGCAGCAAAGGAGAGATAGGAGATGCTAGCTAAAGAAAGTCAGTGCCTTTTACAACACTCCTTGTGAGCCAGGAGGTGCATGAGCATTCCCCCAGCCTCTCAAGGAAGCTTTCAGTGTCTCTTCTGCTAATCAAGGTCTATATTCCCCCCGCTCCCCCCTTTCCCTGCTATTATGCAGCTGACCGTTTTTCCACCTACCCCACTCCACTCCAGAGAACTGATCCCTTGCTCCCTCTCCCCTCCTAATTATCTGTGAGCTCACAGGTCCCCAACTGCAGCTTCCTGCCACTGATTTGCCCGCCTGGCAATCTGTCAGCCTGTCAATTTGGCTGGCTGGTGGGTGGGAAATAGAAGAAAAGAATCATAATGTCTTCCCACTATAGTTGGCAGGATATCCATGTCGCTGGCCTTGCCAGGTTTCCCTGTGCCACCGTGCTCCTTCGCCATCTTCCAATAGAAAGCGGGACCAATTAGTCCCAAATCCTGGGGCAGAATTTTTCAGTCAGTGTGCTGGTGGTGGGGGGGGCCGACACACTGACGCGTAAAATGATGCACGATGACCTTGGGCGTGTGTCCCGACGTCATCGTGCTGAGTTGCGATGTTTCGTTCGGCGGCGTGTGCCGGAGTCGGCTGTGCGCCTGCCGATATGTAAACGGCCTATTAAGGCCACTAAGGATCTAATTAAGGTTATTATAATCGCTGCCTGTCCAACCTTAAGATTGGCGGGCAGGCAAAAAGGTCAAGTGACCTTCGCGTTTTTTAGGAAACCTCATCCACAAGCGGGATGAGGTTTCCTAAAGCTTTTATTAAAAAAATTTAAAATTTCTCATATAAATAAAAACATGTCCCATCTCATATGACACAGTCATATGAGGGGACATTTTTAAATACATTTATAAACCTTTTATTTCATAATTTCAGAAGCCCTTCAATCTCCCTCAGGCAGCTCTGTGCCACAGGGAGATTGAAGCACTCTTTTACTGAGCGTTACTGGTCGTGTCTTACGCTGGGTGGGCCTTAATTGGCCCGCCTGCGTATAACGGCAGCACGGAGCCGATTGTGAGTGGCCGAGCTCCCGCTGAGCCCACCCGTCAACTGGAAGATTCTGCCCCTGAGGTTTTTGTTTAATCCATCACTTTTACAGACTGAGCTATCGCACCATACTCTTATCTTCCGTTCTTTCAGTTCTGTTTAAGTGTCACTTGTAAATACAGTGAGACTTTGCTGTATTAAAACAGATCAACTGCATCAAATCAAGTACATTAACCTTTTTGTCGTTTTAATTACTTCATCCTTATCGTTTTGAGTGCAAGCCCAAAGAATTCCAATGCCATTTGAAGATTTGTTACTCTCTTTTGCCTCTAATTGTATTTTGCACAAATGTCTGTCAAAGGTGGTATAGAATCATTTAGCACAAATGGAGGGCATTTGGCCCATTGTGACTGAGTCACTTCTCTGAAAGAGCTACCAATTAGTCCCATTGCCTTGATCTTTTTCCATAGCACTGTAAGCCTTTCCTTTTAAGCATACAGCCAATTCCGTTTCTCAACTGACTTCAGAATTTGCTTCCTCCACCCTTTTATGCAATGCATTCCAGATCATCATAATTCACTGAGTAAAAATATTTTTCCTTAATCCTGCATCCTTCCCTTGCCAACTTTTTCCTCCTCTGGTTGTCGACCTCCTGCCAGTGTTGAACAGAACTGTTGAAGGGTCATGAGGACTCGAAACGTCAACTGTGCTCTTCTCCGCCGATGCTGCCAGACCTGCTGAGTTTTTCCAGGTATCTCTGTTTCTGTTTTTGTTTTGGATTTCCAGCATCTGCAGTTTTTTGTTTTTACCAAGCATTATGTATGCTTTTTTAACAGCCTTCTCAACTTGTCCTGCCACTTCCAAAGCTTCCTGGATGTGAACCCTAGGTCTTTCTGATTCTGCACCCTCTTTAAATTATATCATTTAGCTTATATGCTTCTCCTCAATTTCCTTCCAAAATATAACACTTCACATTTCTCTGCATTAAATGTCCTGTCATGTGTCTGCCCAATTCACCAGTCTGTTTATGTTCCCCTGAAGCGCACTACTATCCTCCTCACTGTTTACTACAGTGCCAAGCTTTGGGTCATCCGCAGACTTTGAAATTAGGCTCCTGAGACCCAAGTAAATATCATTAATAAATATCAAAATGAGCAACTGTCCTAATTCCATCCACTGAGGGGCACCATTGTATATTTCTCTCTAGCCTGATAAATAACTGTTCACCAATATTTTCTGCATTCTGTCAATTTTGTTCAACACTGCCACTACTTCTTTAATCCCATAGACGTCAATTTTGCTATTGTGTGGTACTTTATCAAATCACTTTTGAAAGCCCTTATGTACATCAACTGCGTTACCCTGATCAACCCTGTCTGATATTCCATTCGCCTTTAACAAATCTGTGTAGACTGTTATTTATTAGCCCATGTTTTTTCAAGCAATTATTAATTTTGTCAAAGATTATTGTCTCTAGAAGTTTCCCCATCAGCAATGTTAGGCTCACTGGTCATTACCTCCACTCTTTATGTCCCACCTCTTTTTTGAACAGACGTCTAACATAACCTGTCAAAATCGCACATCCATTCTATGACTAATCTTCTAAATCTTTCAATCTTTAAAAAATTTGTAAGGAAGAAGGAAAAATTGTAGTGCATGTTATCCTAAACTGCTCTTGCTCACCTCATTGTTAGTGCACAGAGGCCTGAAAACATATCAATTGTAGTATTGTTCATAGCAATCTAAAGGACTGAACAGTTACATTTTAGAAATGGGCTATTTTTGGCTGGGGAAAAATGTGCATGAAGAATGCAGTAAATAAAAACAATTTAGCAATGATTAGGAGAGAAATATACAACTGAAGTAATGTTACTTAACCCCTAAAGTTACGTTCCCCTTTAGAATAACAGTTCTCAATAGATCACCTGTCCCCTTCTGGTCAGTTTAGGGTGGGCACCAAATGCTGGCCTAGCCAGCTACATCCGCATCCCATGTAAGAATAAATTTTTAAAAATCTAAAATAACTGGGGACTCTTATTTAAATGCTATCGGACATTAATAGAATATTTAGTTGTTCCCACATAGAGTTGCTATAACTAACAAAGCAATAACTAACCTATTGTCTTGATCTCTGTACAGGAATTCCCATTATAATTGGTACCTAACTGTGGTACCAATGCAAAACTCAATCACCTGACAGTGGCTCTGTTCTAAGAGAGCAGATCCAACTTTTGTGGGCGTTGCTGCATCACAGACTTGCTCTGCCACTCACCGACATAAAGGACTTTACTCAGGAGCTCTGATGACACTGAAACTGCAGGTTTTTGAGCAGGGAATGGCAACTTTAAAAAACAAGAGCCATTTTATAAATTGTCATAAATGCAATCAATATCTTAAGAGCTGGATGCAATCAATATCTTAAGAGCTGGATTGCTGTTACTCAAATGTCAATAATAATGAAAAACAGGACAGACACTTTTCAGAAACACTTTAAAGGATTTTACAAGAAGCTATTATTTGTATAATACTATCTCACAAGTACAGTGATATAAGTTTAAAACAAATGGAAATAAGCCATTTAATTACCATCAAAATGCCATCAAAATCAATCAGGGTCTGGAGCTGCAAGAGTCTTTAATGAACTGTGTGTGGATCTGGAGCCACAGCTTACAAACCCCTGTTTCTGTGGATCTTGAGCAACCTCCTTGAACTGCTACAATCCACGTAGTGTGGATGCAGCCACAGAGCTGCTGGGAAGGTAGTTCCAGGATTTTGACTCTGCGACAGTGAAGGAATGGTGATATAGTTCCACATCAGGATGGTATGTGGCTTGGAGGGGAACTTGCAGGTGGTGGGGTCCCCATGCATCTGCTGCCCTTGTCCTTCTAGGTGGTAGATGCCACAGGTTTAGAAGTAGCTGTCGAAGGAGCCCTAGTGAGTTGCTGCAGTACATCTTGTATATAGTACAGGCTGCTGCTATTACACCATTGATGGATGGGGTGTTGATCAAGTGGGCTTTGTCTTGGATGGTGTCGAGCTTCTTGAGTGTTCTTGGATCTGCACTCATCCAGGCAAGTGAAGAGTATTCCATCACACTCATGACTTGTGCCTTGTAGATGGTGGACAGGTTTTAGGGAGTCAGGAGATGAGTTACTCACCACAGTATTCCTGGGTTCTTGCTCTGGTAGCCACAGCTTTTGTGCAGCTTGTCCAGTTCAATTTTTGGTCAATGGTAACCCCTAGAATGTTGATGCTGGGGGATTCAGCAATGGTAATGCCATTGAACGTCAAGGAAGAACAAGGTAAATTCTTCTCTGGAGATGGTTATTGCCTGACACTTGTGTGGCACAAATGTTACTTGCCCAAGTCTGAGTGTTGTCCAGGTCTTGCTTGATGGATACAGATGTCTTCAGTATCTGAGGCATCACAAATGGTCCTGAACACTTTACAATCATTAGCGAACATCCCCACTTGTGATCTTAGAATGGAAGGAGGGTCATTGATGAATCAGCTGAAGATGGTTGGGCCTAGGACACTACCCTGTGGAACTCCTGCCGTGATGCCCTGGGACTGAAATGATTGACATCCATCTCCTTTTATGCCACGTATGACTCCAAGCAGTAGAGTGTTTTTGCCCAGTTCCCATTGGCTTCAGTTTTTCTAGGGATCCTTGACCCCAGTTAAATGCATCCTTGATGTCAAGAGAAGTCATTCTCACCTCACCTCTTAAATTCAACTCTCTTTTTTACCATATTTGGACCAAAGCTGTAATGAAGGCAGGAGCTGAGTGGCCTTGGTGGAACCTAAACTGAGCATCAGTGAGCAGGTGATTGCTACATATGTGGCGCTTGATAGTAATTTCAGCCACACCTTCCAACACTTTGCAAATGATTGAGTGTGGATTGAAGGGGTGCTAATTGGTAGGATTGGTTTTGCCCTGCTTTTTTATTGGCAGGACATAAGTGGACGATTTTTCTCATTGCCAGGTAGATGCCAGTGTTATAGCTGTTCTGGAACAGCGTGACCAGGAGCACAAGTTTTCAGTACTGCTGCCTGGATATTGCCAGGGCCCATAGCCTTTGCTGTATCCAGTGCCTTCAGCCGTTTTTTGATACCACATGGAGTGAATCGAATTGACTGAAAATTGGCATCTGTGATGCTGTGCACCTCAGGAGGAAGCTGTGATGGATCATCCACTTGGCACTTCTGGCTGAAGATGGCTGCAAGTGCAAGTGCTTCAGCCTAGTCTTTTGCACTGATGTGCTGGGCTCCCCCATCATTGAGGATGGGGATATTTGAGGAGCCTCCTTGTCCAGTTAGTAGCTTCATTGTCCTCCACTATTCACTGTTCTGGGATCTGATTATTATGGTAAAGATATTGTCATAGACCATACATGTTTTATGTGTTTTATTACTGTCTATGATCAGTGTGTTTTGTATGTGAGGGAGGTGTGTTTTCTTACCCTCCAAGTGATTGTCCCAATTTAAATGATTCCAGGAGCAAGCTTTTTGTGGATTTAAAAATAATGAAGGTTATTTATTATCACACACGTGCCCCAGAAGTTTAAAATTTGATGTCTCACCCATTCGATTCACCCACACTATTACTCATACAAATATTAGGTACAGACGAGGGGAAAAAATACAGTTACAATATATGATTATCTCAGTTTCTCTTTCATGGCAGGCCTATAGTTTCTTAAATGAGTAATGGTCTTGATTGTTGGAGTAACGGTCTTGTACAGCAGAGGATTCTTAATAGGCTGCAAAGCTTTGTATAGTCAAATTTTCAAGAGATTGGTTCTCAGGTGAACTTGAAGTTGGAACAGGTAAGAGGAATCCTCCCACTTTCAAGATATTGTTGTTCATTACCTTGGCAGCTTGGATGACCTGCAGCTGGTTGATGGCTTTCAGTGAAATCCCTCTGCACAACAGCTTGCTGTTTTTGAAGCAGGCAACAAACATGACTGTCTTTCCATGTGATCCGTTACAAGTCCAAAGGCCTTTACCAAATAAGGTGGGTGACCAGGTCGATTATACATCCTGTGTGATGACTTTCATACCTTGAGAGTTTGAGACAGCCAGTGTCTCTGTATCTGAATGATGCATTCAATTTGAAATTATCCTTTTGAATTCAGGAAAAGGCATTGAGTCAACATCATTCTGGAAAGTTCCTTTGATTCCCTCTTGTGACACGGGAGTGTCTCAATCCACAAGAGAAGTCAGCTGATCCTCAGACAGCCACTTCCTGTAGCCTTTTGTGGTTTTTAAAAATATAAAGTATTGACTGAAAGTTCAGAATATACTGGAACATGACACTATCTAGAGTGCTACCTTGCTGTAGCCATCAAGTAGGCATTTTTTCACTGTGAGATCAGCTGCTGAGATATAGGGAGGAATTGTCACAGATTTGCACTAAGTTGTAGTGGGCGGGAAAAGAGGTGTTTTACCTGCCGGCCACAATGGCGGCTTTTCAGGCTGTACCGTCCCAATCCCACCTCGTTAATCATGCATTCCCAGGAAACACACTGTTTCGGTGGTGGGCGGGCTGTCATTCACCCACCACACTATTACCTCGCTGCTTCAACACGCCGGGCGCCATATTTAAAGTGCAGCTGCGCGCACACCCCTAAGTGCTTCCAGTCCACGACTGCTGCATAGAAGACATGGCCCCGAAAGGCAGGAAGACTGCACTGCTGCGCAGGCTGAACTCCATCGCTGATGCCATAGTTGGCCTCCAACAGTGTGTACACAACATGGGTGTGGGGCAGCTCGATCTCGCTCCAGCTACCCCTTCTCCCTCATGAGTCAGCCAGGGGACCTCAGGCACCAATAGGGAGGAGAATCAGGAGGTACACACCCTGGAGCCACCCACCCAGGTGACTCCGGGTGCATCCGGCCCATACAAATCCACTCTTCCTGTGACCCCAGCAGCTCCAGCTCCACAGGCCAAGGAGGTCACCTCTGCCACACAGCAGGACCCTGGAAGCAAGACGGGCCATCCAGGTCTCGGCCCTCCAGAGTACGCCCGCCAAGGTGATCACAGACAACAGGGTGTAGCGGTCAGCAGACTGCCTCCACCTCTGCTGTGGATGTCAGGAGGGCACGGAGACGTAGCAGCGGGGTTAGGAAGGTTAAGAAGATGTAACTCTTTCAAGTACAAACACATTTCCATCTGTTTTTCAGATGAAGTTATATTGTTTCAGAGTTTGCCATTGTGAGATTTGAACTCTTGATCTTGGGGTTACAAACCCAGTACCATAACCACTTGGCTATTTAGGCTAAGCTGAAGATGTAACTCTTTCGAGTACAAACACATTTCCATCTGTTTTTTCAGATGAAGTTACATTGTTTCATAGTTTGCCATTGTGAGATTTGAACTCTTGATCTTGGGGTTACAAGTCCAGTACCGTAACCACTTGGCTATTTAGGTCAAGCAAGATGTAACTCTTTCGAGTACAAACACATTTCCATCTGTTTTTCAGATGAAGTTATATTGTTTCAGAGTTTGCCATTGTGAGATTTGAACTCTTGATCTTACAAACCCAGTACTATAACCACTTGGCTATTTAGGCCAAGCTGAAGATGTAACTCTTTCAAGTATAAACACATTTCCATCTGTTTTTTCAGATGAAGTTACATTGTTTCATAGTTTGCCATTGTGAGATTTGAACTCTTGATAATCTTTTAAATGAAAACCAAATCAACAAAATTGGGATAAATCAGGCACAGCCCCTAATTCAGGTCAGCTGTAAAACCAAGGACAAAAATTTAAAGGAACCTTACAAACTTTAAATCAAAATGTGATTAAAGGGGTCAACAAAATACCCCAGTCCCCGCGGTGCCCACCGAGCACGGAAGGCCTTGAGAGTGCCAGCAGACACCGCGTGCTCCCTCTCCAGGGACATCCGGCAGCGAACGTAGCCGCGGAAGAGGGACAATCGGGCGGGAAAAGGAGTAACTCTTTCGAGTACAAACATGTTTCCATCTGTTTTCAGATGAAGTTACATTGTTTCATAGTTTGCCATTGTGAGATTTGAACTCTTGATCTTGGGGTTACAAACCCAGTACCATAACCACTTGGCTATTTAGGCCAAGCTGAAGATGTAGTTGCACAGGCTGGGCATGGGGGTTAATCACTTATACATAAGGTCCACTATTGTAAATAAACTCCCAAGAATGTCTCCCTGCCAATGGCTCCTTGTTCTGATGAGTAGTGTTCATGTCACTCAGATGTGAAACCTTGGTTCCTCCACAAGATAAAGGCAGGTGTCTCAGCCCAGGGCCTCTTCCCCATGCTTTGTGCAGCCTTCAGACCAAAGTGATGGTCTGGCCTCACACTCCATGGACACAATAGTGATGCCTGCACCTCAATGGTGCTTGTCATTGCTGCCAGAATGTTGTGGGCAGGCATCACAGAGTTCCATCATTCTCTCTGTGTGCTCTCAGCACCCTTAAGGTGGGGCTGGACCCACCTCGTCAGCATCTGTGACCGATGACGCTGTGCTACTGAAGTGGTCAGGTGCTGAAGGCGGACAAAGGATCAGGTACATTTAAAGTATCACAGCTGCATTTCTATGATATGACCCTGATCACAGAATGCAGGTGAGCTGCCCTCGGCCAGAGGATATGTGAAGATCTATGGAGTGTCCTCACTGCATGCCATCATCGTCCTCCTGGAATTGAATGACCCAGACAGGTCCAGGCACCTGAACCTCATTTTCAGTATCCCGATGATTTGCTCCACCAAGGTGTGAGTTGCAGCATGAGCCTTGTTGTACCTTCGCTCTGCTGCAGTCTGAGGCCGCCACACAGTTGTCATCAGCCACATCATCTGCAGGTAGCCCTGGTTCCCCCTAGCCAACTCACATGCTCTGTTCAAACTTTCCCTGAAATTTGATATATAATCCAGGAGGGTAGTTTCTGAATTTTGACCCACCAATGTCTCATAAACCAATTTCAGTGGTCCCCTTACCTCATGATCATAAACTAGTTCAAAAGGGCTAAAACCAGTCGATGCATTAGGAGCATCTCTAATAGCAAATAACAAAAATGAAATTCCTGTATCCCAATCTTGTGCATAATCAAGACAGTATGCTCTTATCATAGCTTTTAAAGTTTGGTGCCACCTATGCACAGCCACCTCGTCTGCAACCTGGTCCCTGAGAAGCCATCTCTGCAACCTCTGGACCCTGGAAGATGTTAAGGATCTGAGACCAACTGAGAATGTAAGAGTCATGGACATTCCCTGGAATCCGTACACAGATACGTTCCTGGTGGTCGTACACCAACGGAACATTCAGCGAGTGGAAGCCCTTGCAGTTGACATGGTTGTGACTGCCATGGAGACCATGGAGACCTGAGCTCCACGTGAGTGCAGTTGATGGCACCCTGTACCTGTGGGAAATCTGAGATCTGGGCAAATCCCATTGCTGTTGCATCCTGGCTTTCCTGGTCCTGGGCAAAATGCATAAAGTTGTGTACCTTCGCAAATATGGTGACTGTGACCTCCTGGATGCGTTTGTGGATGGAGACTGGCCGGTATCCCACAGAGGTTGCCTGTGGATCCCTGAAAGGAGCCACTGCCGTAAAACTTGAGCACCATGGTCACTTACTTGGCCACGGGCAGTGGATGCCCTCCATGTCCACGTGACGCCAAATTCTGCAGTAGATGGCAGATATGACTGGAAAGTTCCCAAGACATTTGCAGTCTTCGGCAACACTGGTTCTCAGTCATCTACAGGAATGAAAGGCAGCATCTATAGACCCTGGGTCTAGCTAGGGGCTGACCAGCAACGGCTCTCTGTGGCTCTTTGGCTGCGTGTGCAGGAGCCCCAGCTGTCCGTTCTCCCTAAGGGTGCTGCTCCTCCTTCTGCCCGGCCAGGCGCTTCCGTCGTTCTCTTCTCCTTTGTCTCCACTTCCTCTAAGCCTTGAGGCATACAGCTAGGTCACCAGCCTCCATGCTCCTGATGTACTCCTCCTGCAAGATGAAAGAGAGAGACGTGTGGGTTAGCTTTGGTGTACAAAGAACCGCTCTTGGTTTAGTCTGAAGGCCCCTTAGCGCATCCCGGAGAGTGCTGGCCCCCACTTGTATGGCCAGAGTTTAGTGCGCTGCATGGCTGCCCGAGACCCAACTCCGCCCCACTTCACCTTACCGATTGGTGGCAGCTTTGCTCACAGGACTGCCTACTGTGCTTTCAGCTCAGGCACAGATATTCTCCTAACCCACGCTGCAAAGTGCACTATTAGCTTAAACCATGGGGGAGACTAGTCCAAACTGGAATGATAACCTTGAAAGGGGCTGTGAGCGCCTCCAGCAGTGACTGCTCCATGACCACCTTTAGCAAGGATATTGTACAACATGCCCAGTCGTCCAACTGTTCTGCAGTCCATTCAAACACTCATTAGTTTGCAGTCTGTGCCTGAGGGGTGAAAAGCTCTGGAGCACTTGATGGCACTTTAATGCCTCTACATTGCAGATAAGCTAAAGGCCTGACTCCAAGCAAGTCAATGTGGCTGCATCTGAATTGTCTCAGCTGCAGAGCAATGGTCACTTTATATAAGTTTTCCCTAATGTGGGGTTGCTTCCCTCCCACCCCACCCCACATACGCTTGTGTAGTACTATCAACCGTTCCCCCCACCCTGCCCCCAAGTCTCCTCAACCAGCCAGCTGGGAAAAAGTGACTTGCCTGTGCCCTCTCCTGAATGCGCAGCGCTTCTTCCTGGAAGTCCAATAGGTGATCTTTGCAAGCGGTGCGCAACCTTACCATGCACTCATCTCCGATTTCCCCTCGAAGTGCAGCCCGCCAGGTGCATGCCTTATATATGCTGTTGTGACACACATCAGTGTGGAATCACACCGGCGTGTTCAGATAATCCAACATTGGGGGTATGATTCTGGCAAGTTGGGCTGATAATGCTATGCAGGTGTATTACAATGATGTTCCTGATGTCCAACGGTGTGAAACACAGCCCACCATTGAAGGGCTACACAGGCAATTGCAAACTGGTTTCATGACGTTATGTAGCCGATTTTCCGATTTTGGGCCTGGCCATATTGTCCACTCACAATGCCAAACACGCCCACCGCCAATGGGCACAGCAAATTCCCCACGTAGTCTTGTACTCAGTTTTCAGATGGAGCTTCCTGTCAAGCCCCTTAATTTTGATTCCCTATCCCCATCGAAGTACGTCACACCAAAATGCATTAAATCCTAATACTAATCATCTCTAGTTCAGCTATAGTCGGATTCGATCAGAAAAGAAATTGGTCATGTTTGTTACAGGTTGCCATTTGTTAATACCCACCGTCTTCAAGAGCCATTTTTGATGATCAAATGATGGATGGTTGTTCTTCCAATATCCTCAGACACTTGGAATTCAGTATAATTTACAAAGTAACATTGTGTGGCAAATCCTCTTCAATTATTCCAAAGCAGTTCTCCGTTCTCATGACAACTGTAAAGATATTGGCATAATTGCATAACACGTGGCACAAAGATCACTGTACTCTGGCATTGTTTGTTGTCTGGCAATCAGATAGGTTATTGACTTGTAGGAGTTGAGTATAATCAGTCAGAAAAAGCTCCCTGACACCCCACTGAATTGCAAAATTGAGCTGTCCGTATTTCTAAAGACTGGTTTTAAGATGGTTCGCATTCAGAATGAAATGACACTGAAGAAATAAAGAATCCACTCAGTCATGTAAATGAATCCACTCAGTTATATAAATGGATCTCAATCAAGGTGTCCCTTTAAAAGGACAGTTAAAAAAAAATGATGTTAAAAGCTAAAGAGTTCAATATAACAATTAATAAAAAGTTTCTACATAGTTTAAAAATACAGTACCACAGAGTGTGGTCCTAAAAAAATAGGCCTTACAGTATTTTTAAAATGTTCCTTTTAGAACTGTACTTTGTTTACTTCAGCAAGGCTTGCTCTTATCAAACTAATCCCTGGGGAGATCATTCATCTTTTCCCAAAATAATCTCATCAGTCTTCATCCTTTTTATTGGGAGTTACTGTAAAAACAAACACTTCACTTTCTTCAGAAGTGCAGGGCTGGTAGAATGTTTAAACTAACCACGTGCTACAGGCTGTACCAAATGTTTGCTGTTCCTCTTTGTTGAAAGAAACCTTAAGCTGCATGGTTCTGAAGCTTTCAGTGTGTACGCCTGTGCTGCAGCTATGGAGAAAAATCATGGAAATACATTTTGATGTCTTTCAGGGAATGTTTCTATGCACTGGCTAGACCATGTGAGAAACACACCTTAATATCGTTTTTGTATTGTAATTTCCATCCCCCCTCGCCCCTCGCCCCCAAAAAAATCACACACAAGGTCTAGTGAGCTTACAATTAATCAAGTTTGGCTGCAACTTGAACTGCCATTTAATTTCAAGGTAAAATATCCTTGCTTACGAAATCAAATAGTTTGAACTTTTTCAAGCTCGTACAGTTTGAAATTGCAATTAGTCATTAGGCTAAAATTAAAAATGAAAAGCAATGTTTGGACTGAACCTGTTAAGATAGACAAACCAGATTAAGGGGGCAACCAACAGTTGTGTTCAGCAGAGATGTCATCTGTTGGCTGGTGTATTAACACCAGCCTAGGATAAATTTACAGCATCATTACTCCATGTTTGTGAGCTAATGTACAGTGCTGAGTTCAAGTCCTGACATGCTGAGACTCGTTTAACTTGATACTTCTTTCAACTGCCTACGACTGGGTCAACAGAAATATCCACTTTCGCCTACCCAGAAGTTTCCCTTTTCCCTGTAACATGCTTGTATTTATTCTGATTCCAGTTAAACTCTAGGCCAGTGTAGATTTTAGTATCTGTATAACTGGAGTACTGACATTTTTCAGAATAATCATCACAATGAGTTGACAAGTGGGACGGAATTTTGTGCTCTCAATGGTGGCGAGCTTGGAGGCAGGAAGTGCATACACTTACGCGGGCTGATGGTGCATTGGAATCTGTCCCCTTCCAGCCTCTGCCCAAATTGAGTTCTAGGTGGGAAGGCCCATGGTCAACCTTCCACCCTGCAGCCAATTGAGGCCCCTAAGTGGCCAATTAATGACCACTTAAGGGCCTCATCTTACCACTGCTGGTAATAACCCAGCTGCAAGCGGGCCTGTCGCCATGTGGCATGCACCACAGGTTAAAAACCTGTGCAGCCAGCTTGTCACCTCTGGTGGAGGGAGAGGCCCTCGATCAAAGGCACTCAGTGCCTGACCGAGGGCCTGGACATCAGTAGGGGGAGGCCAACTGAGAGCCACTCCCTGCCCTTGCTCCCAAACCCCTTGTATCCCACTCCTCGCGACCCTACTTCATGAAAGCACCCGCCCCCCTGACCCCCCACTTCCCAAACATTACTTACCTCTGGCCTGGGTCACTCCACGATCCTGGGACTCTGGTGCTTGTCCTTCCAGCAGCAGTCACAGCCTCCCCTGTGGCGCTACTGAGCACAAGAGCTGCCGACTTCTGATTGGCAGTAGGTGAGACATCTGCCCCTGGGGTCTTGATTCCAGGGGAAGACCTGCTGGTGGCCTTGCCACTGCCTTATTGGCTTGTTGTTCGGCAGGCCTTCCTGAAAAGAGGCAGCGTGGATCTCTTGCTAGACCTCTAGCCAGCAGGTGAAACTGCTGACGCCTCAACAAGATTCTGCCCGTGGTAACCATTCTCTTTAATCACAGATTTTGTTTTTGTTTTATCCTTTTTATTCTAAATAATTTTGACATCAGATTTCAGATTGTGCTCCTGGCTGAATCCAGCTCCCCTCACCGTAAAGAGTTTACACTTGCCCTGATACCTGGGGTAAAAACCAGAGTAGGGAATGATTAGGAAACCCTTTTTCACATTATCTCAGCTACTGGTTCTGTCCTCTGCCTTCATGGGATCCTCTTATTTTTAACAGGTGTTAAAATAAAATTAGACCATGTTTAGGCTTTAACTGCCAATGCATTGATTAAACTGTGCCAGAGTAAATGAATAATAGCAGAAGTACCTTTCCAGGGTAGTTAGTAAGCTTCGCTAGTTTTTCATATCGTAGAAAATAGTTTCAAACTTCTACGCTCAGACTAAATATTAAAAATAAATAAAGTATTTAAATTTTTTAAGTTATTTCTAAAAGCAATTTTTTTTATTTCCTCAATTTAAGAATTTCAGGCTTAGCTCTTACAAACCAACTACAGAGTGTAGACAAATTCCAGTTTCTTTGAAGGTTCTGGATAGACTCGATAAGCTTTCGGACCCTCAGGATAAGTGTATAACTTGGACTTCATGAATTTCAATGATAAATTCAAAAAAGAGTTGCCATGCACACACTTGTTTAGAGAAATCACAAGGAATAAAATGAGTATTTGAACAGAGTGGCTTGGCTCCTCTCTCAAGCCCCTTTTCTCACATAAACGGACAATTTTTGTAACAAAAATGAGCTGGCGTATTCTTCGGTGAGCAGGGTTGGCTTTTAAGCTCTTGGGAACCATGACAGAATTGATCAAGCCAACACCAAGCTAAACCTTAAGCAAAAACACTCCATTCTTGCCTGCGTAGCAAGTTGGCCATTAGGCATTGTTTCTTTTCCTACCAGCACTTTGCAGAATTTCTATTTGACATTTTTTAAAGCAATTAAAGTGCCGAAGATCCAAATAAGTTACATCAACATCTGAAAGGAAAATAATGGTTGATGTTTCAGATGTGACTCCACACCTGATAAATGATCGTACCCAAAGCCCTTGCACCAGGCCCTTGCAGCTGTTTTCCATTACAACATCATGTCTCTCTTATTGTTTTTCTTGCCAACACGCTCTCTTTGTAATTGCTCATCCCTAAGCTGCCTCCTGCTATAAAACTGGCTTGTACTCTGTCCGTAACATAAAGCTGTTTTCTAGGCGACCAAACCAGTAAATACTGCTCGAATTGAAGCGTTTGGGGCCAAAAAAATGGCCGTATTGTAACTAGTGTTGCTAGCATTTTAATTAATGTGTGACATTTGCGACCAGGGAGTTGGGAGCAATGGAGAGGGTGGTTGTTGGGAGAGCAAAGAGTCACATTGTGTGATCAGAATGCCAGCAAAACTGGCAGTAAATCAATATCAAGCACTTGTATTTATATACCACCTTTAATGCAGAAAACGTGCCAACACACAATTATAATCAGACAAAGATTGACACTGAATTAAAGGAGGATATATAAAAGAGGCTGAAGCAGCATACAAAAAGTGGAAATGTCACCTGACCCTATTGCTGTTCTTTGTGTATAGCAGTACTGGGCATCAGGCACATTACTTCATGCTTGGTATACAGAATTGCTATGACATGCAGGGCTATCGATTCCACTGCTTAATCCTAGGAACATTTTTTTTTGCAGCTGTCCACAGCTGCTTGTTTTTTTTTGAGCAAGAATCCAACACTTCGGTGCATGATTTAATGATGGTTCTGAGCCAACTGCAGCAGACGCTTAGGAATCCTTTTGTAATGATCTAACAATCGTTACTTCTTCGAAGAAGCAATTGTCTATCTTTTTATTAGAAAGATCTATCAACAAGCCAACCTAAGAATCGCAGTTGCTGGTTTAACCCTCTGCAGAAATGGTTCGAAGCTGCTGTTTTGGGGTGTTGAGCGAGGGGAGCGTTGACATTCAATGGTTTCAGTAGCAGCCTCATACAAAACCTTTAGACACAATTCCACATTTTACTTTTGATGACATGTTTTTACAGAAGCCCCAATATTGATTAGTGCTGTGTATTATTTAATTATTAAATTTTCTGCTGCTGGGTTGAATCCTGCTTTGTGACAATCAATTCCAGTTAGATGACGGTGGAACAGTGCAATATAGAATGGTTATAGACTCTTGTGTGCACTTGTTAATGAAGAATTTGGTGCTATGTTTATGGTCATAATATATAGATGCAATTTGAAAATTAAATGATATAACCAGCAAGTCAAAAGTGGCTGTGACTGGGTCCAAACACTGCATTAATGATGTGGTTAAGATCTAGCAAAAGAAGATCCTGGAACTACCAATGCTAGTAGACACATTAGATCACAGTCCCACAAGGGTGGGAGATTGTACATGAACCACGTGGCAAATGCAGTAACGTTAGTATGCCTGTTTTGTCTGACGTCCAATGTTGAATAAGCCTTAATTTCCTCCAGTTAACCATTAGGAACACTGAAGCCATTATCCTCCGTTCCCATTATAAACTTGGTATTATTGCCACATATCCATACTCCTCCTAGGCTGCTGCCTCAGGTGGAACCAAGCTTTTTGCAACCTTGGAGTCCTATTCATTACCAAGCTGAGTTTCCAAACCCATATTCTCTACAAAGAATAATAAGCTCACCTGCTGCGGAATCCTTCATCCATGCCTTTGGTATGACTATCCCAATGCTCTCCTAGACTGCCTCCAATTCCCCTATCATCCATAAATGTTAACCTATCCAAGCTCCGTTCCTTTTTACCCATCACTTCTGTCCCACTGTTGTGCATTGGCTTTCAGTCCCTCAGACCCTCAAATCTAAATTCTCATCCTCGTGTTTAAACCTCTCTGTTGCTTTGCTGGTTCCCCCCCACCCACCCCCATCATCTGTAACCTCCACCAGCCCAACAACCACCTCCCATAAATACTTTCCATTCCTGAATCCGGACAGTTGAAGGAGAGGGGAGAAAGCAATAAATGGGAAATATGTATCACAATATTGCTAGAAGCTTCCTGGCACTCTTAATGTTCGACAAAATTATCAACGTCACTAGTAAAAGACCAATTACTGCCAGTGAACTCTTATTTGCATAATGGATGAAATCAAATAGACGTTGGGATTAAATGCTAACAGTTCTCATCTTTCAGCTGTTAAGATTTCCTTGACATTGGCGGCCAGGTGTGGCTCAAAAGCTTGCCAGTATTTTCAGTTAATATGTAAGAAGGACCAGAAAAGCTAGGATGTTGCCAAGTTTATAATTTTGCTGGAACCTGTTTTCCCGGATCCTAGTTTCAGTATGTTATTTTTCAATAGAGACGATAAAAGTGTTGATACAATTGGATTTTAAATAACTGGTTCTGTTAATCAGTGTTGCATCTTTCCCCCTGAAATTGTATTTTGTTGCTTCAGTCGGCAGTACTGGTTTTACTTTTGCTGTTTCACTTTAACCCTAAGGTTGCCATCAGGTCCAGGGAAATCCCCGGACAGATTGGTTTAGTATTTAGTTTATGTACCGCATAACTGGAGTACACAATTAGAGTAATTCAGCTGTTTAAATTGAGACCAGCTTTATTAATACAATGATCTTATAGAGCTAATCTATGCACAAAGCACAATTTTGATAATCTTATAAAATTCAGTCTGACCTATAATGACCCTCCCATACATCCCATTTGCTCCCCCAGTTCTAATCCTTATTTATTAGCTTTAATTTTTCCTGCCTGATCTATTCTTCCTTCCCTAACTCTTTTCAGAAAAATAGATAACTGTTCAACTGCACTATTTTTCCACCATCCCACCAATAAAGTTGAGAGAAGTTGGGTTTTCGATTGGCTTAATGTCAGCTATAAAGGCTCCAACCAATGAAAAAATTGACCAGACTTGGCAAATTTATATGAATGCATCATGCTGATTTTATGCTTTAACATAGGAAGGAGTCTGCCAAATCCTTGGAATCTGAAAGTATTCACAGTTGTGGATGAGTTAGTGTCAGCTGGGACTAGATTAATGAAAGAACTTTTAAAATCGTAACAATAATTTAGTGATACCTTAGGCAGGCAAAAAAACCATGCAAAAATGCAAATCCTTGTATTTTAAACATCTAAAAGCATCTCAAATATAATACGTTGAAATTCAGTGAGTTGTTAAACGCAAACTATCTACCTAACACCAGTCAATGTTTTATGATGAATGATCATTTGGGTGGAAGGCATCCAGGCCCATAGCAGTGTGATAACATGAAAAAGCCTTTGGAGAACAGGGCAGAAAATTGGTGCTGGTGGAGAGAAAGAAGATGGCAGAGGGAGGAAGGCCTTCACCTAAAATTTACATGGGGAAGAATATCCCCCCCACCCCACCCCCGCCCCGGTTGGGGGCCGGTGGGGGGGGCGGGGTTGGGGGGGGGAGTGCAGGAGAGCTGGTGGGCCTGCCTCCAATCGGCGCTCCCAATTGGGGGCACGCTGCCATTTTACCTGGGTGGGCCAATTAAGGCCCGCCCAGCGTGACGTCCGCCAGGAAGCACTAAGCGTTATGCACTCCCTGTGCGGGGTGGGGGGGAGGTGGGGGGGGGGAGAGATTCCTTCAGCCGGGAGTGCGCTCTTTTACGCATGTGCACAAAAGAGCGCACTCATCTCCCTGAGGCTAAATGCTGCCTCAGGGAAATCGGTGCCAAATTTAAAAATGGTCAAGGAGCAGAAACAAAATTTCCCTGACATGTCCCCTCATGTGACATTGTCACATGAGTTGGGACATGTCCATCACATTAACCTTTATTAAATTTTTTAAAACCTCATGAAACATCATCCCGCCCATGGATGTGGTTTCATGCTTTTTCTGAAGCCTGCCAGGACTCCTGGCCTGCCTGCCAACCTTAAGGTTAGACGGGCAAGTCCATTAATTGAGTCAATTACTTTTTAAATGGCCTCAATAGGCCGTTGACAGGTCGGCGGGCGCACCAGCTGATTCAGCTGCGCCCCCGCCAACCTGAAAATTGAAATGTCGCTGGGTGACGTTGGGAGTTCCACTCAATGTCATCCCCCATCATTTTACGCATCAACGAGCGGGCCCCGCTCACCGACATAAAGATCTCGGCCATAATGATGCAGCTTGCCACTTTTACCCATTTATTTTTGGCACAAGGCCTCTGGTATATGACTGACTGGCAGCTGAAAAACTGTTAGCCGATTTTTCGTGGTTATAGTTGCAAAAGAGGATTGTTAATCCTGCAACAATAGCTTCTGTGTGACATAGGCCCGAGAATTTTAAACAACAGGCTTTAATATGCATTGACAATAACAATATGTAATACTCATACAAAAGCTCTAAAGATTACATTCAGTGACAAATAATTAATACAACTTAGTTCCTAGGCCTCCAGTGATTACTTCCAGCTATCTAGACTGCTAAAGTGAACAGACTTCTAGCTGATGTGAGAGCATTAGCCTTTGGAGGGAACAGGTTCCATTCTTATCTATTTCGGCTATCTTGGCTGCGCCTACATAAAACAGTATTCCACCAAGCCAGTGCCACATTTAAGATGTTTACCCAACTCTCTAATCTTCTTGGCCTTTAACTCTGGCCTACAATCTTTATTTATTATACTGTAACACGTGGGATAATCTTTATCTTCTACTGTGACGTGTGGTGTCTAAGCAACTCTCCCTTATTTCGGCATTGGCTATCTCTTGACCTGGGTGTTTATCATTCTCTGCCTTTTGCATTTCCAAGCGGTCTTTGTCATTGTTTATGCTCAGTTTCCCTGTTCCTCCCCATTCACTGTCTGGATAAAATGCTAGGGCAAAGCATGCCGGGATACTTTGACCCTTAAACCATTTTAAAACACTCTAACAATATCACGGTTGACAGTTCTGCCAAGCTGGTGGACAATCTACTCTTAATTTCAATTACTTTACATAAGTGGACAAGATTAGTGAATGTAGCTTCAAATGCCATATCCATCCAATCACGGGCCTCAGACACTGCTTAATGTACCACACCCCATCACTCAGTTACTAAAGACCTTTATCAGTCAGCGCTTATATCTCACATTCATTGCTTCCCCTATCCTCGCACATTCAGCATTTCTGTAAGTCTCACATCTTATAGTTTACATACACTAGCCAGCTATTCAATCGTGACAGCCACATCAGCTGAACAGATTGTTCCATGCACTGAGACACTTCCCTCTCTCTTGTAGGATAAGATGGCACACAACTGGAAATAGCAGGTGCTAGCAGGTAGGATCAGTTGAAGCAGTATGTCTTTATCCCCATGGAGTGGACAGTGTTTGTCATCATTAGGAAATCCATTGCTAAGGCCACGGTCAGTGGTGAGGCTAAAACGATAGAAGATGACAGGATCCTCATGCCTAATCCTCTTTCTCACATCCCAGTTCCCTCTCAATCTACAATCTCTTCTGAATTACAAGCTGCAGATGGTATAAGCAAGCATCTGTAACATCCGCCACCCCTTCCCACTTCCCCCCCAACCTTCCCTCACCATAACCCTGCTTTCAGATACCCAAGAACAGCATCATGGCCAGGCAGTGGTGGAAGAACAAGCAGACTGTGATGATGAAGAAACATTCAACAACAAAAGCAACTTCTATTTGTACAGTGCCCTTTACTGTATTGACATGTCCCAGGGCATTTCACACTTCAATCTCACACTTGCAGTCACCGGCTGACATACTGACACTACTTGTCCTTTAGAGGATCTGTATGTGATGAGTGGCAGACAGAACAGGAGGCAAGGATAGTGCAGTTGCCAGCTTCCCAGAGGATAAAGTTGCACACGAGTTCTGCTCCAGAGAATTCAGATGAGGACTGTGATGGGCCTGATTACAGCAAAAGGCTCATGCGTATGCATAATGAATTGCTTGTTGGATTGGAAGACCTTCCAGAGAGACAGCAGTTACTGTTAAGGACCTTGGAGGAGTCTGGCATCAACTTTGCACAGGGCTTTGCACAGAGTTTGAATCCCATACTTTCTAGCATGAAAATGGCAGCCAACTCAATTAGCCCACTTGTGGGCCTAACCATGATTCATCTGGTGGCCAATGTCTTAACTTCTATTGCAGCACAAGTAGAGGGCACCCCGACACCTGGCTCCTGTGGAAGTTCAGACTTATGTCATGCAAAGTCAGCTTGCTCTCAATGCAAGCTCAGGCTGCTCCCATCATGGCTGTGGGTATCAGTATTCAAAGAGGTTTGCAGGGTGTCACAGCAGTCCAGCAATCTGTCCTCCAACATGTTACTACAATTGCTGAAGTGCGGCCGCAGGGGAGTGGCAATAGCTCCATGGAGGACAAACCTGCTGTCCCCTCTCAGGAAGATAGCATTCACCCTCGCCCCCCTCCCCAACTTCCTTGCTGTTGTCTGTCAGCTAGCTAGCTCGGAGTGCTGCAGCCCAGAGTCGAGCATTCTGGTTCAGAGCTGCTCAACGCCACCCACAGTCTGCTGCACTAAAAGTCAGCAGATCCGGCAGCCATGATGCAGCCAATGAGATAGCATTGCATAGAAAGCTAGGACACAGGCACATGGAATAAAGGCACTAAGGGAATGCACGAGGGTGATTAATTGACATTTGTGTGCAATATGGTATGGTTTGATTTATAAATTTAGTTTGGAATGTTTATTTTGTGTTGGCTTTTATTTATGTGTAGTAGCCAAATGAGCATTGTGCTAACAGTAACAGAGGGAAGGCAAGGTGTCAGACTGGAGGTGAATGGAGCATTTGGGCTGTAATTATTTGTATTGCACTTAGAGGAGCTAAACAGAATGGCCAGAAAGGGGCTGTCTAGGTTGCCTCCTTACTTCTCATCCTCCTCCTCCTCATGCTGCTTCCTATCAGCTGCTCGCCATATTACTGTGGCAAGGACTGTGTCCTCATAAAGGCGAGGCTATGCTGCATGCAGGAAGAGCATCACAGATCTTGATATCTGCTCTGCTGAATACTGCAGGGCTCCTTCAGAGCAGCTCTGGCAGCGGAAGTGTTGCTTCAATGCGCCAGTGATCTACTCTATCACATGTTGTGTGGCTGTGTGGTTTTCATTTTCTGCATGTTGCCCATGTGTGCATGAGTGGTGCACTGAAATCATCAGCCATGTGGTCAGTGGATAGCCCTTGTCTCCCAGTATTGACCCTGTGCTTTGCTGCAATGGGTCAAATGCAGATGGCAAAACGAACTATTGAAGACATCACAACTGTTGCCAGGCTATTGGGCACTGTCCTGCATGATTCGCTGCATATGGCTGCTCGCCAGCTGGGCATTAAGGGAATGGAAACCATCTCAATTGCAGTACATCTTCGATTTGACATGCAGTGCCCACAAAGAGGTGCATGTGTCAATGGCACCCTACAGCATGGGAGAGCTTGCAATCTTCGCAAAGCTGCATATTCACTCTACCTGCTGCTCATTGGCAAGAGGGAATGAAATGTAGTTCACTCCTATTGAATAGAGAGCCTCGGTGACCTCCTACACACTGCAAACTGCAAGATGTTATATCTCCAGCCCAGAAAGAGCTTAATGCATAAAAGTCTGTGGCCATGGTCATCCTCACAGCCACTGGAAATGTGGTCTTTTTCCTGCTGGAAGGTTGCATTTGTGGCTGCAGCAGGTGGTAGATTTCAGTGAGGACATCTTTATTGAAGCACCAACATCTCCCACACTGTTCTTGCTGAGGTTCAGGTAGGAAAATTACTCAGAGCGGATATCACCTCCTGCTAAAGACCTTTCTCCCCACTAACCCCACATCCCCCAACTTCCTGCCATTTGTTCTTCTCTGTATCACCAATGCTCAGTTTCCCAAACATGCTGAATTCCATGGAAATGTCTCCTAGTGCATCCGTGTCTGGGAGCAACTGGTTTGTGCAGAAACCATGAAGTCAGCAAAAAGTCCTTCAGCACTTGGCACACCACTCCCTGTAGACTTTGGCAACTCAAAAGAACCCTAGAAAGCACCAAAGACTTTGTACAATCACAGCAACAGCAAGCAGAAATCAAACAGCAACTAACCTGAAAGCAGTTGATGAGGCCTTTAAATAGCACTGGTAGGGCTCCTTCCTGCTGTTGAACGTGTGTTCAGCTGAACATGATTAACAGATGGTGTTAACTAAAGCATTGAGCTCCAAAATGGCAGCCCTCATCAATGTGGCGTCCAGCATGACTTGCGCCTGAAGTGTGTGCCCACATCGTGGTCACCGGTTTGGACCCCTAAGGCTATTGTGTCCAAGAAATGTGCATTGCTCATTTCTTATCACAACAAAATAACCTGGGGGTAATTAGAAACATGTGCAAATGCATTGCATAAACCAGAAAACTTAATCTCTAACCTATGTAAATTTTGCTTATGGTTTACAAACTGCACACCTAACTGAAAATATTTGTAAAGCCTGACCTTTCTTAACAATTTAAGCAGGGAAGTATGTCATCAGACATGAGTTATTCTGCAATAGTACCATTCCCTAGTCAATTGCATTTTTTATTCTCCAAATTGTTTTCAACCAGTTGTTTTTGCATTTGCCTAATAGCCAAATTTGAAGGATTCCTGTTGTAGGTTTGAAAAGTTTGTCCTATTACATTCATCTGATACCTTCGTTCCTAAAGTGCCAGTCCATTTTAATTTGACTTCTGTGAGGCTCAGCATCACAGTGTGGCTGACCTGTCTTTAAACAGTTATGTCACTCCATGATTGAGTGCAGACAGAAATACCTTACACTCTAGAACAAAGCTGGGCATTATGCCATTCTCTTAAATATACAGTATGGAATGTGTCGGGTAGGATGGAAAACACCATCATTGTAAGTTGAAATTTATTCTTCACAAATACCTAGGACATAATGTGAATCCAATTAAACACTGATTGGACAGTTATATTTTCAAAGAATTGAAATTCTGCGGTGCAGTGAATTGAAATGCAGTTGACATCTTTCACTGAATAAAAGCCATTGGAAAGCTTATTTTGGCTTGCGACTAAAACTCACGAAGCTGCACACTGCTGTGAATGTGTCTATGATCTCAGCTCTGTATGTGGTGTCCTCCTATTTCACTCGTATGTGACATTTCTTTGTACAAATGAGCTCTTTGTGTTCAGATGTATTGCTGTTTTGTTCTGTTGCACTTAGGATTTAGGAGCCAGTAGGTGTGACTTCACCCTGGGCAGATGGTAACAGATTTATCTCTGGTTTCAGCCAAGGCAATTCCACATCAGCCCCAAACTGAATTTTTCTTTTGGCGACAAAGATAAAGGAGTGTGTGCTTGCTTGGCAGACTTTGCTCTGCATGGGTTGTTAACATTCAAAACTCCAGAGAGCTGCTTGTAATTCCAATGCTGTGCATTTTTTGCAGTTTAAGCAAATATTGGTGACAGGCAGTGAAAGTTAGAATATTGTCCTTTCAGCACCAAGACTTGAATTCACATTATTTGAAATAAAGAAATGATTTTTTTTTTTTGCAGTTGTTGGACCCAGCCCCATTCAGTCTGTGATCAAAACCTGGCCTCTCCTCTCCCTCTCAGGGGGTTTATGTGCTACTTGACTCCTCCATCCTTTCTTTTAAAATTTTCAGCCACAAAACAGAAAGAAAGGTGCCGGCTGTCTGATCAATGGCGCCCAACACTACTGTACTAAGTTCATCCCCTCTTTTATTTTCAACTCATTTTCCACATAGAGGAAGATTCAGGAGCTCTGGTCTAGCTATAGGGGTTGGCTGCCACACCAGGCTACAGATGCAGCAAGCTAGGACAGCAATTACAGTGAAGGTTTGATGTCACAGATGACTCCAGATGTCAAATAGGATTGCCCTGTGCTCTGTTCACTACTCCAGACTGGCTGATTGGCAGATAACCTACCTACAGTTATCTACAGTTACATAATTTTGAATGTTTTACATAGCATTTAGCCAAACAAAAAGCATGTTGGCATATTTCTCTGAGAATTAAAATTTCATACTGCCATTCTGCAGTTAGGTTTAAAATGTATGACATTTCAGTAAGACATGAAAGAAATCAAAACTGTGTACACCATTTTTTTTTGTTGCTATTTTAAAATGGACTTTTGCTGAACCAAATGATGGCTGCTACAGGTCACATGACTCAAGATTGACCATCTGTTCTGGATGCTTGCAACAGTGAATACAAGAACAAAAGTGTCCCACTCTCATCCTCACACCCCATTGTAAGGCCACATTATAATCACTAGAAGGCTAACAGACTATTTGGCTCCCCAGCCAGGGCAATAACAAAGGTAGAGACATCAGGCTGAATAATACAGGTGGGGTGGAACCCTCATCCTTCAGAAACAATGTCAGCGTAAAGCCAACATGTTTCATGCCGACTCGCTGTAGCTATAAAGCCCTGCTGGGTGAATTAACAAGAACTGAGTGAGACCTCTACCTGTCATTGGAGAGGAAGTTCCACCCTTTGGAGCTGCCGGCCAATTGGATTGGGACTGCCGAAGAAGAAGACAACCAAGGCCCATGGATCCCCAGACCAGGTAATTTCAGGGTCTTGGGCCAGAATAATTTGGCTAACTTAGGAAGAGGGGCGGGGGTGGGGGAGGTGTTGGTGTCGGGTGGGTTTAGGGGAGGGAGCGGGTAGGAAGGTCGCCCCATGATCAGCAAAGGGCAGTACCCAAAGAGCGACCAACCCCTTCCCTGCCCCCGTTTAAGCATTTTAGTAAAACAATCGAGCTTCCCACTCCCCCACTCCCACCCAGCTGCCTGTGCCAAACGTTTTAGGCATGGGCAGCATATTATCAGGCTCAATTGGCTTGGTAAGAAGCCTAATTGACCCTTGATTGTTCATTTAAATATGAAAATCAGCAACCTGCTGGCAGTGAGCTCAGGGGTGGGTGGGAAGGTGGTGGGGTGCCCGCCAGCGGCACAATAAATTCAGCCCATCGAAACTCATTATACCTGAAGGAGATGTTAACAGCCACCATTTCATTCCTAAGGAAAACAGTGGACTTTGGACAGAGGCATAGAAACTACTTGTGAATCTGCAATTAACTTATTCATGGGCCACATCACATGACCCCATGCTTCTAGCCTCTTGGACAGTTTTAATGTTACATTTCTAGCCTCACAGATCAGTCTGTTGATTACTCCCAACCTGAAAAGAAGACAGCAGGGCTCCCAGCTGACCAAGCAGCCAGCCACCATCTCTCAACTCCTGTTTATTTTAAAAGCTTCCGACCATTGCCTGCTAAGCAGCCCAGGCACATAAACCTCATTGTGCTGCACTCTCATTCGTTTTAAAGGATTTTCGTTCCAACCAGGAACTTATCTGAATTGAATTCCACCACAGAGGAAACTCCCTCTAGCCTCTGAAAATCATGTGAATGAATACTTATTTCTATGGCTCTTTTACTGTTTTTATCCATAGGTGTTAAAAAAGACTCCCTCTTTTCTATCTCCCTTACTGTATATGTGTGTCTGTGTAAGGTTGCGAACATGCCCCCCCCACACCGCCACCCGGGTTTAAATGTGATAAAATCTAACCTCCTGAGTTAATCGAAAAGAGAGTTTGCTACGTGTTACTTATAAAATTGGAACACACAAACAGGGTTTGGGGAAACACGCCACAGCCTACTTTAGTAACAATTAAAAACACTTCTGCTTACAGACATTGAGAGGATGAAGAAGTTCAGTTTGCCTCTCTCGCCTGTGTGTAACATGTATTATTTAAAGAAGGTAGAGGGCATGATACCATGCTTTTGACCCATACTTAGTTGAAAGTGCATGATGCTCACAAGTGCCCACATTGAAAAATCTTATTCTGCAGCATTGAAGTTTCTCAGATTATCCGTAACTTTGAAAGTTCAGGCCTGGTTCATGCCCCTTCTCAGTTCTCCACCCCTGGAATTCTGCTTTAAACATGGAAGCATTTGTCTTTGATATCTCAAAATCCTTTGACAGATTCTGGCATTCTGTACTCCTAAACAAGTATATTGTCTGCTGCCAAAAGAATGTCATGGCTGCTTAGTTGCTCAAAGCATTCTGTTCTGCAATTGGAGACTTTTTCTATTAACTCAGGACTTTTGGAAAATTTATGGTTAGTTCCTCCATTGTCCCCAGCCTCTTTTAGTACTTTGCAATGTGTACTAGCTAGGCTTAGTGACTTTTCTAGTCTTAGTTCCACTTTTTATTCATTCAATATCCTTTCCCCTTGAGTACATTTACAGTTGTACACTCACACATCTGTCATTCCTTCACTCAAGTGCAAGATGGCCAACTTTTGTCTTTGTGGTCCACCTTCTTTCTTTGTCCTTACAATTCATGTGTACTTATAAAAATCCCTTATTGTTTGCCTAATGTTGCCTGTCAGTCATCTTTAATATTCCTTGTTAGTTTTCATAATTTCTCTTTTTCCTTCCCTTTATATTTCTTGGAGCTTTCTTACTTCTTCTCTCTCTTTATTTATTGTATGTCTCCAGAACATATTTTTTGCCCAAACCTCTTTTTGTTTTAATTGTGGAACTCTTAACTTTTTATTTTCTTACTCCTAGTCAAAATGTTTGCATTGAATGGTATGAAATTGCTGTATTTGTGTGGTAGATGTGAACCAAACCAGCTAGTTCAAATTGTTTCAATTTTAAGCACCCTTTTAATGATGTGAGAAGTGTTAAGTGCTCTGGCACTGAAAATGAGCTATTACAAGTGTGGAGGCTCATTTTTTCAAGTTTAAATTGTTGTTGGAGATTTTAAAAATGAAAAGTTAACATTTTGTTTTTCAACTTTTCTATTTCTTTCTCTCTCACAAACCATCTTTCTTTCCCTTTCTTTATATGTCTTTCTGTACCTGATTTGACATTTCACACATCCTTCTTGCTGTTGATTTCACAATCTATCAATCTGGTTAAGGAGATATACAATTGCTTGCCCTGTTTACTCTCATTCCAGATGCCTTGTTCCTTTGGAGCGATGTTATCAGCTCAAACTTTCAGCAACTTCCTACTCAAAAAATGTAAAGACCTAAACATGCAAGAACAAATCTAACTAATAAAAGATACCATTAGGTGCCCTACTACAGCAAATTATGGCTCAATATATTTTTCCAGCCATTTAACCTGCTCCACTGCCTTTCATTTCACTGAAATTAGCAATATATAGGTCAACACATTTAGCCTATACCCCTTTATCTTCATTTGTTTGCAATACGAACCTAATTAGACAATGGTTAACCATTTCTCAGTGTATTTCTATCTTCTGTTCAATTATTCAGAACCACTGTATCCTTATTTGTTGAGCATGCATCATACTGATTAACGAAACGGTGCTAAATGCTTTAAGTAGCACTCTTCATTTTGACTGCAGACTTTTATCTTATTCCGGTCTACTTTGATGAAAAATAGAATCTAGAACAGGAGTGGTCTGTACAGAATGGAAATTACTCTTTTCAGCAGGGCTAGGATCAGTATCATCCCTGGGATCTTAACTAGTCTATGGGGAAAATTTTAACTTAAGGCGGAATGAAGAAACTGGATGAGGGATTTTTCAGAAATGAAAAAGAGGGATGGATGTCAAAAAGGATTGTTAAATAAGTTGGAGTCAGGATTGAGGAGTAATTAAATGAATGCATGTGGCATTCAAAGCAAATTTGAAAGTTTGAAGCATTATTAACTATGAAGTGACATCACACAGTTCTTAAACAGATGTAGTTTAGCTTTGGGCAAGGTGAGGAACTTGATATTCCTGGTTATTGTCTCTGCAAAAGAGAGAGATGGGGCAGGATAATAGTATTACTAAGGCCTTTATCACAGTGTTAGGGTGTAAGAATGCTGGACGGATTGGATATGGATCGATTTAGAAACTAAGAGGGAAATGGGGTATTAGAGGGAATGTGCATTAGAAGCCATCAAACATGTGCAGATAGAAGAACAGATTTATAGACAGTTTAGAGATCTAGAAGAATGGGGTAATAATATTGGATAATTTAACTATTCCAAGATAAACTGGATAAAAATAATAAGTAGAGAAGGGGAAGTCAGCAGCAAAGCATTGGTGTAGTCAAGTCAGGTGGTTATGGTGATGTATTTGAAGTTTTCAGTGGTAAAGGGTATGAAGTAGTGACAGAAAAAGGAAATACTGTGAAATGGAAATAAGCTGTTTTTCTGACGGAGAAGACATGGATTCAGACATTCCCTAGATCAGTAAGCTACTTGACTAACAAGAGAAGAAAGTGGCACAACTAATTGATGAGAAGGGAACAATTGGGAAATAGTGAACACAACATAGTGTGATTCCATGTGAAGTTGGAAAGGATAATGTGTAAAAAGAACTATGATACTGGACCAGAAACAAATGAAATTCACTGAGATGAGAAGGGATGTGACCCAAATAAACTGGGCAGAAAAGTTAGCAAACAGAGGGAAGGATCAGCGTGGGGAATATTCAAGTATTGAATGAGGAATGTACAAAATAAATATATTCCCTTCAGATGGGGTGCATCAAAATGTAAAATCACTTCGCAAAGTAGAGATTAAAATTGAACCTAAGCTTAAAGTAGAGGTAGATGTTAAAATTAGGGCTGTTGAATGAAGTCAAATAGATGGCAAAAGATCCAACCCCAATTTTTCAATCCTGCTAAAATATTCAAAATGAGCTCGAGGGTAATCAGTATAATGACCCTCCAAAAGTGAGGGAAGGATGGAATCAGGTCGTTATAATACAATGTTATTTGTGGACAAATTTTTGAATTTATAATTTGAGATCCAATTCATGAGCATTTAGAAATACTTGTCTTAGTGAAGGACAACCAGCACGGTTTAAAGTCAAATTGTGTATCACAAATTTGAATTGTTGAATAGATTGACTATGTAGATAAAGGGAATGCAATAAATTTATTATAGATATATTTCTGAAGCCATTTGATAAGCTCTGCCTTTGGAGGGTTGATACAAACATTCAGGTGAATAGATTAAGGTAAAATATAGCAGCATGGATAGAAAGTCAGTTGGTGAACAGGAAACAAAAGGTTAGGTTTAACTAAATCAAGTAAGGCAACTGTATCTGTTGCTGCAAGTATAAGTGTGGTAAGGTATTGCACAAAAGCCGTGATCTGGTTGCGCTACAACCCTGTTGGCCCAGAAACCGTATATTGAAAGGTGATGCAAAATGGACACACTACTTTCCAAACAGAATTGGTTGTGTAACTATTTAGTATGGAAGTGATGTGATGTTTATTCTTGGGGCATGCAATGCCATGTCAGTTCTTCTAATGTGCTTCTGACTAGTAATCCATCCCAGGCTCTTTTCTGATATTTGGTAATGGTGAGTACAGATGGCGCTGCTTGTAGGACTGGATGTTAAGCTGAGATTTAGCCGTTTGAGGAAGTATGAAGAGAGTTTAATTTGTTCTGAGATAGTATCAATTTCTGGTTTCCTTTACCATCTGGCTGGTTTGCTCGAAACTGTCACTTACTGCTATTTTTTTGCAGTTGAACCAAACTGTCAGTTGTTCATTAATTGTGTTTGCACAGTTTCAGCGCACTGGATTGGTGGAGGTAAGTCAGTAGTAAACTCAAAGCAATGAGTATTTACTGTATGATTCATTGTGGATTACAATATAGAAAAAATTATTTTGTTATAAGTTCTTGGGAGTGGTATTCAGTGAAAGAGGTAGTTGAATTCTATTTCTAAGGCTTCATTCTATAAAGGACAACTATATTTCCATGATTTTTTAAAATCGTCCTCACCAACAGTTCTGCTTAGTAATTAAGACTCCATTTTCTGCCCATTTACTATGGATCTGTGGAATTATGTTTTGCACATCTTTGGTTTCAAAAAACTGGAGAATGAAACTTCCTATATTTTAGCATCTGGGATGCAGGATAAAGCTCCCTGCACTCTCTTCACAAGCTTTGTGCTTAGTGTCATTTATACAAGACCACGATTTATAATAATGGCGGAAACCTATTCACACAGTTTTGGACCCTCTGCCCCACCATGCAATTCCCTTACTTCCTGCCACATCAAACTAAAGATCAACCATGTAAGGGAAATGGAAACAAATTATTTAAAAGGAAAGTTACGAAAGGATGTGAAATCTGCACTTTAAGAAATATCACTTGCCCTTTTACTGCAACAATTGCTCCTATCAGCAAACACCTGTCATCGTGCTCAGTTTGAAAGCTCATTTTGTTTGTGTTCTTTCGTTTCCCCTGCCCTCTGTCTCACCTTTTATATGTCACCACGTCAAACAGCTTGCTCAAGCAAGTTGTACCGCACTTTTGCATATGTCAAGAATACATCGCTATCACAGCATCTTTTGTATTTTTCCACGCTGCAGATGATGCTATGAGCAGTGTGTACTTAACAGCACTATGATCTTGTGCTTCTGATTTCATCATGTTGCTCAGTTCCCAATTTCTTTCAGTTGCCGTAGAAAATGGGTGATTGGGGAGCAGGTGCTTTCCTGTTCTGTGCAGGAAAGAGAGGGAAGGAAGAGGGACAATCAGAAGAGTCATCTCAGAGCAGTTCCTGCATGGCTTCTGGTGTTGGCTCAGAACTATATTGGTCTAATCCGGGAGAAAGATCTTGCTGCATAGTCTAGATATATTTAAAATTTAATTTAACAATAGAGTTCATTTTCACATGAACAAATACAAAGAAATAATGGTATTTGACTCACAAATTATTATCATGTCTAACCATGGTCTACATTCGTGAACATCCATAACACATTTTGGTTGCTGATCATGATTTATAGTTAGCCACATAAGATTAACGAGCCATTCTTGAAGGAACAATGTGTCCAGTAAGTGAATTCTTTTTCTATGACTTTATTTACAGACCATGTGATGAACAGCACCCAACAGTGAAGGCAGATGGGTATGTGGACAATTTAGCTCAAGCAGTCAGAATCCTTCTCGAACATCTACACTAGCAAATTGAACACTGGATGAACAAAGAATCTGAAGTCATAAGAAATTTACAAATTAATTTACTATTTTGCTGCTAAGATGGGGAGCGACCCTTGAGGTTACATGCCCTCTCAGAATTAGGATTGCTGTTTAGGGTTTGGTGATTGTTGCAAAGCAGTAAATACTGGATTAAAGAATTGTAGTAAGATACTACTGCCTAAATGATGTATTAATGTATAGCTACGTAGACTTTGATAAACCTGGTATCTGTAAATCATACTGCGGTACTCTGAATAGATACAATTTAAATCTAACATTGAAGTTTGTCATTTCAGTAAGTTTTTCTCAAGAACTGGTAATGGCAAACTGTAGGTAAAATGGTAAAAGTTATGAGAAAATATAAACTTTATTTTGAATATTTCTATTATACTGTGGTACCTTGGATCTGAGTTTGACTTGTGCCCAGCTACTTAGAGTAACTGTATTTCCTCTCTAAAGGTTAATATGTGATCGAGAAAAGAACCACAAACCCAGTTTGTTAAAATCTAATAACCAGAGAACATGAGGTCACAAACCTCAAAAGCAAACTTGCCAGACAAACTCATACAGAAAACCCATGTCCCTGGGCCAGATTGAGTGATATTAGGGCAGTTTGGATGTGTGCCTGTGTAGCTTCATATGTTTAGCTTAAATTTGGAAAATAAAGCTATAAGTTGTAGACTTTATGCGTTGTGGATTTAAATGATAGTGTTTTACTGAACTGGTAAGGAATGCTCAGGATAATTGTACTGCTTACAATTTTACTAATGTTTGAGTTAACATTCAAAATTCATGTTTTGAGAGTCTATAGAAGGAGAATAAATTTATTAGGGAGAACCTTTGGCAGAAAAGTACTGAGAGAATTTTAATTACTTTGTCTTGTGGATGAGATATCATGCTGTCCTGCAGGAAATTCTAATAAGAATATTACATTTGGGCTTTTCCACAACTCTCTGCCCCTGTATTCACAGCTAACTACAGTTTACTTAGGAACATCCCTGACTCCAATGATCTAAAACTTACTCCTCTTATTCACAACATATCTAAAATTGTGAGCCTTTCATTAACAATTCTATTGAGTTATTCTCTCCAGAAGTCATATGCATTCTCATCATTCACTTTCGATCTCTAGCAATACTTAGCCTGGCTAAAAATCACATGGAAAAATATATTGGAGGACAAAGTTGTACTGCTTTCACTGGAGTTCCAAGCATATGACCAATGTTCGAGTATTCATATATCTTTCAGTAATAATTTGCTGATTGCAATGGTCACTAACTGCAGTGTGCTTCATGTGGTATGTTCTAAGAGGCTGAACAACAACATGATTGTAATTTTCTCTTTCCAAACCTGCAAGTTTCCAATCTTGACAAAGCTACAGAAAGGTGCCAAGTGGGAAATAGGCAGGGAGAAACTAGCAGGTAAGTCATATCATTGGCAGGTTAACTATTTACAAATGTCTGGTAATTTTGTCCTGCTTCTACATGTTGTTGTATTCCTCCTTTTCATGTTACTTATGAAGGAGAAGATTTGAATGTCCACACCAGATTTGTATGTTTTCTGTCAAGTTAAAGAGCAGCAGCTTATCTATTCATCAACTTTTTTAATTGTTTCTAGTCTAATGCCAATGCTGAACCACAAGCCGAGTGTAGAAGAATCCAGGCGTCCATAATAGCATATATTCCCGGAAATCATTGATGAGTTTTTGATGTGTGGGTGTTTGATATCTAGGGATTGTTTCTTCCAACGTTTGAACAGTTTCAGATCTGTTTTTAAAACATTATCTTCACGCAGGTTGCATTCCATCGACTTAGAAAATGACCTGACAGCATCAATGTTTCTAGAATCTAAAATGTAAAGAAAAAATACTAAAATCATTTTTTCTTCTTGCAGTTTTTCTGTAACTAATTCTGTAGTGCAGGATACCACAGTATCACAGAATCTTTACAATGCAGAGGCTATTCAGCCCACTGAGTCCGCACTGGCTCTCTGAGTCCCACTCCCCTGACTTATCCCCGTAAACTTGCACATTCTCTCTCTTAAGTAGCAAACTAATTCCCCTTTGAATACCTCAATCGAATCTGCCTCCACCACCCTCTCAGGAAGTTTGTTCCAGACTCCAATCACCCTCTGGGTGAAAAGATTTTTCCTCACATCACCTTTACTCCTTTTGCCAATTATTTTGAATCTGTGTCCTCTAGTCCTTCTTGCTCTCTTGAGTGGGAACATTTTCTCACTATTTACCCTGTCCGTACCCCTCAGGATCTTGAATACCTCTATCAAGTCTCTTCTCAGGCTTATTTTCTCCAAGGATAACAGTCCCAACCTCTCCAATCTATCCTCATAGCTACAGTTCTTCATGCTGGGCATCATTCTTGCAAATCTCCTCTGTATTCTCTCCAATGCTTTCACGTCCTTCCTCAAGTATGGTGTCCAGAACTGGACGCAGTATTCCAGATGAGGCCTAACTAGTATGTTATACAAGTTCAACATGACTTCCTTACTCCTGTATTCAATGCCCCTATTAGAAAGCCTAAGGTACTATATGCTTTATTAACTGCTCTCTCAACATGCCCTGCCATCTTCAATGACCTGTGTATGTATATACCGAGGTTTCTCTGTCCCTGCACCTTCGTTAGAGGCTCTCCCTTTATTTTATACTGTCTCACCATATCTTTCCTGACAAAACAAATCACCTCACACTTCTCTGCATTGAACTTCATCTGCCACTTGTCTGCCCTATCTACCAACATGTCTATATCCTTTTGAAGTTCAACACTGTCCTCATCACAGTTGACAACATTTCCAATCTTTGTATCATCTGCAACTTTTGAAATCGTGCCCTGCATGCCACAGTATAGGTCGGTAATATATATACTAGGAAGAGCAAGGGTCCCAACACTGACCCCTGAGAATCTCCATTACAAACCTTCCTCCAATCTGAAAAACAACCATTTATCACTTCTCTGTGTTTACTGTTACTCATCCAATTTCTTATCCAAGTGCCTACTTTCCCTTTTATTCAATGACCTAAAATTTTGCTCACAATTCTGTTTTGTGGCACTGTATCAAATGCCTTTTGGAACTCCATATACACCACAGCAGCAGTGTTTCCTTTATCAACCTTCCCTGTTACCTCCTCAAAAAACTCCAGCTAGTAAGTTAAACATGATTTTCCCTCGATGAATCCATGCTGGCTTTCCTTAATTATCCTGCACTTGCCTCAGTGATTATTGATTTTATCCCGTACTATAGGAATGGAATGTGGCAAATAGACGTGGGACAAGCGGGTGAAAATGGCTACTCAGTGGCATCTAATAATTGTTGGAATATGCATATAGGCATTTGATTTGCATAGTGTCTGGCAAGAAACACATATTCCAGAACAAAGCCAGTATAATTAATGTTTAAACAGAAGCTTTTTTTAATATACATTTGAAGCCATACATTTATTGAAAAATGTTTTTGAATCGATGTAATGGGAGAATAATGATCAAGAGTTACTGTAAATTCCAACTGACAACCTTTCACTATGTAACACAAACCATACTAGAAATAATCAAAGAAAAACACTCCTATGTACAATTACATAATAGCTTCTATTTGTTAATACACGCTTCTGTCCAATGCTCTTTTTCAAATTAAGATTTTGACACATGAATGTGCATTTGAGCTCTGTCATTTCACTACACCAGCTGCTTTGTAGGAGAAAGAATATTGTGTATGAGCTAATCTGTTTCGTCCATGCAGGGAAACTGTTTGAAGATTTGAATTGGAAACACACCACTCCCTTAACTTGCAATAATCCAAATGTGGCTTACTCCAGTAATAACAGTTAGGAGGGGCTGTAACTTTGAATTCCTGTCTAGGCTGTCATTATTTACATTCAGAAGTGTTGGCCTGTTGTTATTTAGGTAATGCCATTCTCCAAAATTTCTACAATATCATCCCAAACACTTAACACACCCAAACAAGGCCATTTCCAAGATGGTGGGGGGACTTGGTGGTGGGAGGGGCTTGTAACAGGGTGAGCGCTTTAAGCCTGCTGGAATCTAGAAATGATTTTCATACCCAATAACACATCGTGTACTAGGGAATTATTTATGAGTGATTTCATAGTGAGTAGCTTCAATTAGCTCAATTGATCCAATGCCTACAAAACTGCTTAATATATAACAGACTGGATGTAATACAAAGGATTTACATTCAGAGCCATTATACAACTGTGACATAACCTGCAGCCCCCTTGAGATGAAAGCTAACACTCCATTAGCCTTTTTAAAAATTGTTTGTATCTGCCCATTAGTTTTTAGTGATTTCTGTGCCTGGACTCCTAAATCTCTCTGGTCATCCAGAGTTCCGACCTTATCGCCATTTAGAAAATATTCTGACCCATCTTTCATGGGTTCAAAGTACACATTGAACTCTATCTGCCACAGTTTTCTCCAGTCACTTTATCTGTGTACCCCAATGTATATTTGCAACTTCCTGTTGCCATCTACACTATTGTGTCATATAATTTGATGTTGTCAGCATGCTAGGATATAAGATTCTTTATTCCTTCAACAAAGTTATTTATGAAATGTAATGAAAAGCTGAGTACAAACCCTGGGGTGGGTGGGGGAGGCATCACTCACCACATTCTGCCAACTGGTGTACATGTCTGTTACCCCTGCTTTGTCGTCTCCTGAACCAATTCATTACCCATGTCAAAATGTTATCTCCAATTCCATGTGCTTCCATTTTTCCTCTCAGTCTGTTGTGTGGAACTTATAGACAATTACCTGCCACATTAGTGAACCCCACAAAAAATTCAATGAGGTTAAATGGGCATGACAAATCCATGCAGACTCAGTGAGCTGTTCATATTTCAATAAGTGCTCAGTCACTCTGACCTTAATAACAGAATCTAGTAACTTGCTACGACAGATGTTAGCTTAATAAAGTTATATTGTCCTGGTTTATCTATCCTCTCACTCTTAAATAATGGAGTGAAATTGGCAATTTTCCAATCCAAGGGAATTGGTAGTGGGAGTTAATTGAAAGATCATTTACCTATATTCAAATGAAAGATCATCTGAGATAATTTCAAAGCACTTAAAATGAATTATTTTAGTCACTAATTGCTGTATGCCATGTAAAATGTAATTTCCAGTCTCTACACATCTCCAATGCCATATGTATTTCTCAAAAAGAATTTAAAAAGAGGCTTTGGAACTTGGTGGATGAAGATCTATGGGCTCTCCTTATGAAGTTGGATGGTACTGAGAATGCCTGCTAGAGATGGAATGAAGGAAGATGCCTGGTAAGGCTGGCAGCACAATGTGGAAGAAGGTGGCAGCAGTCCTGATCACCACCTCACTGAAAATTGTGTGTCAGGGTTCCAGTATCACGAAAATTACCATGACCTGAACAGGGCAGGCAAAGGAAGAAACTCAGCACACTCTTGAAAAGGGGTAAAAAGAATCAAAATCAGAAGTCTATAGATTTTCAGTCTTTACAGTGGCTGGATGTTTTTCTCTGTGTTTCCAGCATTTTGTGGTCTTGTTTCATGTTATTTAAAAGCATAGAGTTCTTTAAAATCTCTGATGTTATGAGACACAACTTAGTCCTGAATAATTTATCAACCACTGGAAGACACATGAACCTTTAAATGCAGGAATTTGAGAGGGGTTGGCCAGGCTGAATTAGGTGTTCAGGCTGCAGCGTATTTGTGTAATTGGGTTCAAAGTCGCTGTTGACAAACTTCTAGCATCTCTGGGAGAAAGGCCTTTAAAAGTGGGTTGTAGATGAATTAAGCAGCTTCAGGTCACCAATCAAGAACATACAGCAATGAGCAAATGAGTAACAGAATTCCCTAAGCAAGCTTGGAACTTTAATACCTGCACTTGGTGCACATCAAGTCATTGGGCTGGGCATCTCTCCTATATACTTCTCACACTTCATAAGTTAAGGTAGTGCACAATGCTTGTGACCACATGAAAACCAGAGCAGATTCTGTTTTAAAGCACTGACAGTGCATGAGGAGTGAGATGCTAACTCCAGGCATAAAGGATTCCAGTGTTTGGAGAGACTGGAGAAGTTGGAATTGTCCTCTTTGGAGTAGAGAAGGCGAGGGGGAGGTTCAATAGTGCGGTTCAAAATTCTGAAAGGTTTTAGAAAAAACTTTTCACTGTCAGGAGGGGCAGCACGCAGAGGGCATAGATTTAAGATAATTGGCAAAAGAATGGGGGATGAGGAGAAACCTTTGGTGCAGCGAGTTGTTACAATCTTGTGCAATGCCTGAGAGAATGGTAGAATCAGATTCAGTAGTAACTTTCATAAGAGAATTGGTTACATATTTGAAAAGGAGAAATTTGCAGGCCTGTGGGAAAAGAACAGCCTTTCAAGAAGTCAGCATGGACACGAGGGGCCAAATTACTTTAGTCTGTGCTGTATAAACCTACTATTCTGCAATTCCATAGTCCCTCTCCAGTGATGAACGCTGGAGTTGCCAGTGTCTACAGGCCACAGGTTGAATTAAAAAGACCAATGTTTTGTTCCTGGGTAGCAAACTGCCAAAGACAGCATCTGAAGATGGACACATTGCACCATTCTAAGCTGTTGTCTTTCATTCTCACTGGTTTAAAGATGAGAGGAGAGTATGAGATAGGGAGGAGGATAAAGGAGAAGAAGACCAGGAGGAGAGTGGGGCTGAAGTGTCCCCAAGGGAATTCAGGATGCTTTTGGCCCACCTCCTCTGTGTTTTGGAGCCTCTGAGGTCCCTGCCAAAGACTGCTCCACTGCTGCCTATGCAGAGGCAGACCCTGTCATCGGGAGACAAGGCAGCATGTGGCGGGGGAGGAGGGATTGGGGGATAGTAGATAAGAAGTGGAAGTGCTTTGAGTGGAGTCCCCAATTGTTATGTGACCTCTTTTGCCATTATCCGTCTTGTGGCCACAATATTCTGATTCAGAGGAGAAAGTGCTACCCACTGAGCCGCAGCTAACACATGAATGTATTGGTGCAAGTGAGTTCACCTTGCAACATACTGACCTAGTGCTTCCGTCAGAACCATCGATTGCCACTCCGCGACTTTTTATCTAGCCAGGCAGGGAGCTGCACATATCTCGCCCAGTCTTCCAAACCAGACCTGGTGAGAAATGTGCAGTTCAGCAGCTCTGGAGTCCTCCCAGTGCAGGGCAGCAGCATTAGAGGTAGTGAAGCCATGCCTCCTTTTTACAGCACTAGCTACTGTAAACCAGGTAAGTTTAAAGGTCCCAGCTGCTTTGAGAAGCCAGGGAGAAGGTGAGTGTGTAAGGTGAAAGGGTGAGGAGTTAGGGTTCTCACAGGGTTAGAGGTTGGGATAGTCAGGTTTGGGAGGGTTGTCGGGGGATCCAGTGGGAAGTTGGGGTGGAAGGGGTAGCGGGTGTCAGTACCATAGTTCACAGACATTAGAAGTGGTTTCAATCCTTCTAAGTTTTCCTGGGTAACTATTCTGCTCAGAGAATCGGAACCATCCGAAGTTTCCAATTTAAATCAGAGTATCAGATGGTTCCAGGTGCAGGATAATTGCCCATCAGAAGATTAAGCATCCCGGGCAATTCCCATGCAGTCCTTGCGTGGGACCTTCTTGGGGGGGTGGGGGGGGGGTGGTCTACCATCACATCTTCTGAGGTACATCGGGAATAAGACTTGCCCCCCCCCCCCACCCTTCTCCCCTCCCTGGGAAACAGAAGTTAAGGGCCACCATATCCAACGTTCCATGAGGGTGCTCCAGTGGAGGAGGGGGAGACCAGTGCACCCTTCCTTGCCCACCTGCAAGGGCAGTTTCATCGCCAGCTCCCACTCTGCCAATCGTTGACAGCAGTGTGGAGGACAAGCACCCCACTGGACTGATAACCAGCCCAGCCTTGCAGGTGAAGGTCTGGACACATCAGAAGAAGGGAGGATGTGCCCCAGGCGCCATTGAGACAGGGGTGGTGGCTGGAGGACCACTGCAAATACACATGAACACTGGGGTATATCAACTGCCATTTGCCGTCCCACTGCTGTGGCCAGGCAGAACACTTATTGGTCACAAAGATGAGAAAATAGTTTTAGGGTGACTGGAGATGTATTTGCTCCCCTAGTTTTAATCCATAAATAAGTAACATTGTTTTTAGATTGGAATTATACTAAATCATTTTCACACATTAGTGGCCATATACCTGTTGATCTAATATATCAATATTGTATAAATTGAGGAGTTACTGTGAGCAACCAGCTTTTCATCAGCGACCGGAACGTTGCAAAAGAAATCTCTTGTTTCTCTCACTGATCTTTTATTTTCTCTGTCTCCGCTCCTGTTTTTAATTCATTTTTTACAATTTCTCCATCGGAACCTGTTTTGATGCATGTTTACCCTACATGGATGGTTAGGGGGAAGTGCAACATGTTTTGTATGTGAGGAGGCAAGTGGAACAGATGCAACCCTGCATAGGCGAGAATCTAGAAGTCCTGCAAAAGATGTCTTTTGCATTCAGCATATTTACATTCTGCACTGTTTTTCATTTATCGTTGGCAGGACTTCTCTCTGGGGTCCACCATTATTTAGGTTTCACTGGCAGCTCGGTGGGAACAAATCTGCTAAGCTCAGATAGGATTCCCAGTTTGAAAAGCCACGCAGTAGATCACCTGCGATAGCAAACAGTGGGTCTGCAGAGATTCAAAAATCAGCAAAGCTTGACGTAATCGTTTAAAAACAAATACTAGTCACAGAGCATGACCATAAAATATGTGAGGGTGCCATACCTGATTACAGTGGTCACACCTGATTTACAACATCAACACAGATCTATGTTATAGCTGTCGAATCAGTGTTCCTAGAACCGTTATGTTAAAAAAGTTTTTATTTTTACAGGTGTGTGAGCTCTGTTCCAACCAGATTTCTTGCGTAACACTCCAGTCAGTTCTGAAAAGCTGGCTGCTCACCGTTACTCTTCCAATTACACAATAATATTGATATTTCAAATCACTGGATATAAAATGTTCATCAGCACCCTATATGTATGAGAATGGTTGAGCTTAATTTCATTCTCAAAACATATGGGCTTAACTTGGAGAGCAAACCTATCCCTTACCATCCTAAAACTAGTTTTCCTATTTTTGTTCATTTGAGACTCAACTACAACACAAACCCACTCCTTAATATTGAGAAAAAGACAGTGGGATTAAGTTGCTGTTTGCACTAAATTGCGCACAAAATGTACTTGGAATTGAGTTGGTTAGATTACAGTTCAAATTTTCCCTAAAATTAATTTGTATAATCACAAATGATCAGCACGATCAGACAGCTTAATAGAATGTAATTGTTACGTTTCTTTTCTCTCTGCAATAAAAAGTATTCTTGATGTATTTAAGAGTGGTGACTTGGTGCAATATAGCTGAAAATTGATTCATCAGAAAAAATAAACATTTTTCCTCCATCATTTAATAGTTTCATTGGTATACGTTAGTAATGCTGAAAAAAAGAGACATGCTGTCTTAAATTTTCAGCTTGCACTCATTAGGACAGGTCACAAGGTTACCAACAGTAAAGTGAACAACGATTTATACTGCATGAGAAGAGAGTACTGATTGGTTGGCAAGTAGATTCTGATTGACTCTGACTGGAGAATGCAGCAGGGAACAATTAACTGCCAAGCTATTGTTCAAATTCAAACTAGGCTGTTTGACTCTGATTGGTGAAGATATTGCCATGGGGAATGAACCAGGGAATGGCTGGTTCCCAAATGACTACCAAACGACTATTTGTACATTCTTAAGTTTCTTAGTAAATTAAATATTTTTTTTATCTGAGATTTGTCAAAAAAAATTGGCTTACTAGTACCTGTGCACCTAAGAAATTGAATGCAATTTGAAGACCGTTCATTGAAGACCAGCACAATTAGTGCAATATTGCAATTTCAAACTGGGGACATGGTCAGTTTTGTGGTTGGGGCCTGATTTGGGTGAATTAAATCTTAAACCAGCATCAAAGACCAATGGAAAACACCAATGGAAGTGGTTTTGGGCATGTAAATTACATTTAAATTTCATGATCAATTGCTCTGGTTTGGCAGTTCTGCCTGGTTGGCGCTGATACTCTTGATGTAAACGAGCGGAAACACTGCCCCAATGTGTTTTAACAGAAGCCTATTTCCCTATGTATGTAAGAGGCTGTGGGCTAGTTGTAACCACAGAACCATGTGTTGGGTTGGAAATGTGAAGTGATAACAATCTAAACTGGGTATTATAAGCAACTTCTATCTTTCAGCAGCATCCAGTGTTAAAATGCGGTCTCTTGTTTTCACAAATGAACAGCTATTTTTTTTCAGTTCTGCTCACAAATTTTCGATACCAATTTCCTCTCTGCTCCTAAAGACATTGATGCCTTGATTGGGAAGTGTTGGCAAGCTAATCAACTGCAAGAGGCATCACACATAAACCTGACGCTATCTTTCAAGATTCACCTATGAGCTCTCCCAATTGGAATCACTAGGTCCTATCATGAGCAGAATCTCAGGCTGATTTTCTCTTCCTAACTGAGGGGTGCTGAAGTCAATTATGTTTTCCTTCCTCTGACACTGGCTAAAATCAGCCAACTCAGCACAAACCAGGGATCAACAGAGAATCCTTCTAATCTATGCTGTTCAACTACTCACAGTATTTCACTGGGCCATATCAATAGGGATTTCTGTAAAATAGTAAATTAATTACAAACTTCAGAAAGATTGATCATTTTTATGCATTCTGTATATGACCACTAAGCTTCACAGAATGGTTACAGCACAGAAGGCGGCTATTCAGCCTGTTGTGTCTGTGCGGGCTCTCCGAAGAAGCAACTCACCTAATACCACTCCCTGGCCTTCTCCCAATAGCCCTGTACATTTTTCCCTTGGGGATAACCCAATTCCCTCTTGAATGCCTTAATTAAACCTGCCTCAGCCACACTCTCAAACATTCCAGATCCTAACCCGTCACTGGGTTTAGTTAAAAATATCATCTCACCCTTTCTACTTTCCTCGAAAAATGGATCTGGCTTCTAGGTTAGCTCTTGAAGAGGCAATGTACAATGACATCTGATTAACTTATGGTTCTCTGCAATTGATAAATGATTAACCAAGACTGAAGAAAGATGCATCAGGTCATGTTTTGTCTGATGAGTTCAATACTTTAAGTGCTGAGGAGACTTAAAAAATGCAGAGATTGGAAACAAAAAGTTTCACCTACATTATACTTCCTTGATTCTACTGTTATCTGTCTATCTCAACTGAAGATGATGCTGGAAGTGTAATTGAAAAATAAGTTGCTTTTTTAAACTCATTTATGGGATGTGGGCATTGCTGGCTAGGCCAACGTTGTTGGCCATCCCTAATTGCCCTTGAGAAGGTGGTGGTGAGCTACCTTCTTGAACCTCTGCAGTCCATGTGCTATAGGTACACCCACACTGCTGTTAGTTCCAGTATTTTGACCCAGTGACAGTGAAGGAATGGTGATACATTTCCAAGTGAGGATGGTGAGTGACTTGGAAGGGAACTTCCAGGTGGTGGTGTTCTCATGTATCTGCTGCCCTTGTCCTTTTAGATGGTAGTGGTCGTGGGTTTGGAAGGTGCTGCCTAAGGAACTTTGGTGAATTTCTGCAGTACATCTTGTAGACAGTACACACTGCTGCTACTGTGCGTTGGTGGTGGGGGGAGTGAATGTTTGAGGATGGGGTGTCAATCAAGTGGGCTGCTTTGTGCTGGATGGTGTCAAGCTTCTTGAATGTTGTTGGAGCTACACTCATCCAGGCAAGTGAAGAGTATTCCATCATCTCTCACTTGTGCCTTATAGATGGTGGACAGGCTCTGGGGAGTCAGGAGGATTTGACCTGCTCTTGTAGGCACAGTATTTATGTGGCTAGTCCAGTTCAATTTCTGGTCAGTGGTAAAGCCCAGAAAGTTGATAGTGGGGGATTTAGTAATGGTAATGCCATTGAATGTCAAGGGACAATGGTTAGATTCTCTCTTGTTGGAGATGGTCATTGCCTGGCAGTTGTGTGGTGTGAATGTTACTTGCCAATTGTCAGTGTCACAGAGGGTTCCAAACATATGATAGATATCCATTTTATGATGGAAAGACCAAGACCAAATCTACAATTAGCGCGGAACAAATATTTCCTTTGCATGGGAAGACCGAGGGTTGTCATGGACACACCTAACTCAACTGCCAAGCAGCTGACATTTAGAAACTGTACCTTTGAATACAATTAAAATGAAAACCTATTTGCATCAAGTCCACTTGATACATATAAGATTTTAAACCTATTTTCCAACACTTTAGCAAAGATTTATAAGTGTTACGATCCCCATGAAGACATAACTTTTCAAAAATAAAGGAAGCCCCATTACATCAACAATCACAATTGTGTCACTTACTACATGCCCCTGAAAATAAAATTTGCCACGTGGAAAGCAAAAAATATTTAAAGGCCTTTACAATCAGCTTTGATGCTGATTAAAAAACACGGCCCCTTTTCAGGTGTTTTACAAGAATTTATTTTTTGCATCAAAAACTGCAAGAAAAACAAGTGAAAGGAATTAGTGCCCAAAAAGCAGCATAAATTCAGAGAAAATCTCTAAACCTGAAATTCAGCAGGAAATTACTTTTAATCAATTCAGCACCCCAAAAAATCCTATAAGCTATCAGCGGAAGTCTGTTCAAACTGATTTTAAAAGGTGCCAAAAATATTCATGAAGTAATCATGAACTTCCCCATACATTTGGTACCTATAATCGCCCCTTCATTTACAGAGAGTATGATGATTCCAGCTGGGGCCTCTGAATATCTTGGACTGCAGACACACCTTCCTCTCCTCTACCCCATGGCCTGAATTTTTGCCTCGTCGGACGCATGCAGTCGGCAGACTCTGGAGCAGTCGGGAAACAGATCCCCGACCACGATCGTCCCACAACCACGATTTCATGCTGGCTGGCCAATTAAGGTCCGCCCAGCATGAAACGCGTTTTCCCAATGGCCGGGAAGGGCCCGGCAGGGGCAGGAACCTGTCGGATGCCAGGTCTAATCAGTGGGCAGAAGCAGCTCCCTGGAGGCTGCCAGGGGATAATCTGTCTGTGGTCTGGAGACTGGAGCAATGGCCTCAACAGCGGCTGAAGACATCAGGTCGGGTGGGCACTCAGTTTTTTGGATGAGTGCCTCATGGTCCTTGTGGGTGACACCCTCGTTCCCAGGGTTGGTAGGAGGAGGCCACTTCATCAGATGGGAAAAGTTTGGGAGGAGGTGGCAACCGAGGTCAGCAGCCACGAAGTCGTGAGGCGCACAAGGGCGCAGAGCCGCAAAAGGTTCAATGGCCTGATGCACTGGGGAAGGGTGAGTACCACGTTGGCATGAATCAGTGTGGAGAAGCATTAAGGGCTGACCATTCCCCCCATGGAGCTCAGGGGTGTTAGCCTGGTGTCTGAGTTAGCAGGAATCTGAGTGCCAACTATCAGTGACGCCAGAGCTGACCAAGGGGGTGAGCCCTGGCTACTTTGACTGACTGCCTTGAGGCTTGAGGTCCACGACTCGGATGTGCCCTGCGAGATGTTCCTCAGGTGGGGTTTGCCAGGCTGCAATGGCACTGCAGGTAGAGAATGGACTAATCAAAGCTCCTATGTCCCTTCAGGAGAAGGTAGCCCATAACAATATTGAGAGGTCATGGACAGGCGGAGGTCCCCCGAACCTCCTAATCATGACGAGGTTTGAACTGGACACTTTGGCACTGCAGAGCCGCCACCTACCTCGGTTAGCTGGTCGTTGAGAGTTAGGGGTCTCTGACGAAGGTAAGAGTGCAGTGCACAGAGGTGAGAGTTTCAGATTGTGCAAACATTCTTCTGTAGTCTCATCATTAATGGGAGCCTCAAAATTGGAGTCCCCATTGATCATTGTAAGATGATGGCATCATAATGCAGATCTCCATAGTCTCACCAGGATGCCTGGCAATGCACAGTGACAGTGTGATGACTTAAACTAATAACATGTTGTTGTTCTCCCTTAGATTGGCCAGCACGCACTCAATCGCAGGACCTCAAAGAGCCACCCTTGACGCCAGAGGCCTGCCAGCCTTCATTTGCACCTGCGTCACATCCGCTCTCTGAACCAGGCACCAGTCAGATACCAGCATTTCGGTGTGCGTTAGATTGTCAGCTAGAATGTCGGTGCACAGTGGTGAGAGCACTTCACACTCGCTTAAGGAGCAGGCAAAAGCAGAGAGCGCTGGCAGCCGGAGGACTGCTGGAGACCAGGACGATGCTGAGTCAAAGGCAAATGATGAGCCTCAGGAGTCATTCATTAGGCAGCAGGTGCTGGATGTCCAGTGGGATGTGCAGGAGGATCTGGCGGAGATGCATGAGGGTAAGCATTCCATGGTCTCCATTATGGAAGAGTCTATGCGGAGCATGAGCACTGCGTTGACCCTCATGACCAAGCACTGCCTCCTCCATTGAGAGAATGGCGACTCTCATGGAGAGGCAGCTCCAAGAACAGAATCAGGGGTCCCTGGGGTCACACAGGCACTGAGCTCAGCTGGTCAGTGTCCATGTGTGAGATGGATGAGGCACCCAGTATCCCAGCTAGGTGCCCATATATCAATTGCAAGCAGGGAGGTCCAAAGCAACCTCACGTTGGCGCATGACCTGCTTGTCATCTCTACGGGCCTTTCTTTGGGCACTCTGGATGATGGCAGCAGCTCTTCCGCTCTCCTGCCAGTGATCGTGGCATCTGATGAGGCTGTGATGATTGGGTAGATGCCATCTGTGGCACTGGCCGCTTCCTCCCAGGTGGGGCCAGCACAGGCTCCACTGGCCAGAGGACAACCACCAAGGTCATCATGGCCAACAAAACAGCAGAGTCAACAGACTATCTCCAATGCCACTGCCAGCGAGGGCAGGGTGGAGGGGCACCAAGACGTAGCACAAGAGGGACTGTCCACTGGTGATCTTCTGTTCTGCCATGTTTTGTCTACTTGTTTACTGGTGTGGCCATTAACACCAGAGATGGCAATGTTCATTTGATGTGAGTGTCAAAATTACATAAATTTTGCTTTTCTCTTAATGGCCTGAGTATGGTTCACCTTTTTTTCTGGTGTAGGGTGTGCCAATATGTAATGCTGGACATGAGTGACTCTAAACTTTATTGCACTGGCACAGAGTGGACTTTGGATTCAAATGAAAGGGCCATTTATGATGTCCAGGATGGAGGTGGCAGCCCATGAGTTGGAAGCAGATCTTTGGCAGCCTAGCTGAAGATCAAGGCATCCTTCGTGCCCCTGCTTCCCTGAAGGATATAGAGGTCTGCCTCTATGCCCTCAGCATCCTTCTCACCGTGCTCCTCTTCTGACTCACTACTGGATTCATCCTCTGTGGCCTGTGAAGCTGCATCTAGATCCTCTTCCTCCAGTGGGTCCCCCCTTGCCAGTGCCAGATTGTGGAAAGCACAACCACTATCAGTGACACCCTCTCTGGGGGGTATTGCAGTACTCCCCCTGAATGGCCCAGGAATAAGAAGCGCATCTCAGAATACCTATGGTCCTCTCTGGCACTGCCCTTGTGGGGGCATGACTCATATTGTAACATTGCCCTGCCTCTGTCCTTGTACCCTTATCACCAAGCAGTCATCCATCTAGTCGGGCTGGAGCACTGAATAGCCTTGGCACCTGGGAGTGTCTCAGGATATGAGCATCATGGGAGCTGCCAGGGTACCTTACACAGACTTGCAGAATCAGCATCCTGTGATCACACACTATCTGCATGTTCATGGAGTGGAAGCCCCTCCTGTTGATGAAGGCACCCAGCTGACCCGCTGGTGCCTTGATGGCCACATGTGTGTAGTCGATTGCACCCTGCATGCAGGGGATCCCAGAAATCAGTGCATAGCCTCTGGCTCGCTCAGCCTGGCTGGCCTCATCTGTACAAAAATGAATTAAAGTCAATACGCACCTGAACAGAGCTTCTGTTACCAGCTTGAGGTAACTGTGGACAGCTAATTGGGAGACTCCACAAAGATCTCCCACTGACCCCTGGAAAGAGCCAGAGGCATAGAAGTTGAGAGCCATTTTGATCTTCAGAACCACTGGCATGGGGTGTCCACCCACACAGTTGGAGGTGATCTCAGGTCTAATCATCTGAAAGATGGAGGTCATAGTCTCCCTTGAGAGACGGAGCCCTTCGGCACTGCACCTCAGACATATTGAGGTAGCTGCATCGCTCCCTGTAAATCCTGGCAGCAGGATAGTGGCATCTTCTGCCACCCCTTATGCCTTGGACTTCCAGCTGGCCCTGCATCCCTTGTGCTTGCACCTCTCCTCCCACAGATCCCTCCCCTAGAAGCTGCACAGGGACACCTGGCCTCCTCTCCCTTCTGCCCTTCTCTTCCTCAGAGGAGGAGGTGCCTCCAGCGGAGACCACAATCCATGTACCAGGATAACAGAAAGCTGTCTGATACCTGGAAAGGTCCACATGGTCTGAGTTCTCCAGGAGCCTTGGAGACATTAGTGAATCCTGAAATGAGGCCTGGAATTGCTAAGAATGAAGCTCAGAACTGAGATGAAGCTGCCAAGTTCAAATAAGCAACCAGCAGCAAACTATCTCCTAAACTCCTCAATACTTACACTGGCAATGCTGCTGACCCTTTTTATCCCGCCCTTGGATGAGGCTTTGCAAAATGTGGGCTGCCCATTTTGCCCATGTGACGAGCACAAAATCGCACAGGCAACATAAAATCTGGATCATTTGGCTTTTTAATGGCCCTAAGTGGCCTTTTAATTTATGGCAGGAACGACTCCGACCTGAAGGTTGCTCACGTGCGGGATGACGTCAGGATGCTCGCCCAACTTCATCTCGCACAATTTTATGCCTGATGAGATTGGGCGTGAGCCCGCCCGCGAGGCGTAAAATTCTGCCCCATAAGTCACAATCTTCAGCCAGCTAGCTGGCACTCTCAGCTGTAGAAAGCTAGGGGGCTATTTTCATGGCCTTTGTCCTCAGTGCTCATTGATTCACTGGGTGAAAAGGTGAGGGATAAAGAGGGCGGGCCACAGTTACATTGGACCTTTGTCCCCTTTACAGAGTTCTGGAACTTCCACAGAATCTATGAACTATGTTTGCCTGTGCAGAGTCGAGGCAGAGGGGGTTATAGGGGTGGTGGGTGGGTGGTAGGAGTTTGTGAGGCAAGAAACAGAGACCTTTTAATTCCCAGGCATTGCTCTACTGTCAAGGTTGAAAACACGCAAAGGATTGTCTCATTCTTCATATAACCAACAATGAACTTGTTATAGACATACGCATCTCCAATAAATGAACTCACGATATTATTTATTTCAGGCAGGAGGGATACGTTTGATTGAAAATGCATGCATTTAGCAAATGAGAAAAAGATAGTTCAAGGATTTTTTTTCATTTCAATTCATTGTACTCGTTGAACTGTTGGGAAGGATTTTGGGAGAGAGGGAGAGCAGCAAAAAGTTACTGTTAGGTAGAAACAAAGCAAATAAGGAGATAAATGAGGTCCCATTTATAAAATAACGGGGATTAGAGAACAGAAAGAAATCAGAGACAGAGACAGGATAGGAAACGTTACAGAAACTGCAGAAAGAGGAATCAAAACAGGCACTCAGAAAGGGAAGGATAAACTATTCCCGAAACAATAGAAATGGGCACAGAAACAATGAAGAAGAAAATAACTCAAACTAAAATAAATGAGGGAGGGAAAGAAAATCTCACAGTCACAGACAGAATGCAAAATCACAGAATCACAGAATAGTTACGGTGCAGAAGGAGGCCATTTGGCCCATCATGTCTGCACCAGCACTCCAACTGAGCATTGTGACTCAGTGCCATTTTCCTGCCTTTTCCCCATAACCCTGCATGTTGCTTCTATTTAAATAATGATCTAATGCCCTCTTGAATGCTTCAATTGAACCTGCCTCCACCACACTTCTAGGCATTCCAGACCCGTAACACTCACTGTGTGAGAAAGTTTTTTCTCACATTACATTTGCTTCTTTTGCAAATCACTTTAAATCTGTGCCCTCTCATTCTTGATCCTTTTACGAGCAGGAACATTTTCTCCCTATTTACTCTATCCAGCCCCTCTTGATTTTGAACACTGCTATCAAATTATTTACCCTTCTCCTTTCCAAGGAGAACAGTCCCAACTTCTCCAATCTATCTTCACAACTGAAGTTTCTCATCCTTGGAACCATTTTTGTAAGCCTCCTCTGCACTCTCTCCAATGTGTTCACACCCTTCCTATAGTGTGATGCCCAGAACTGTACACAATACTCCAGCTGAGGTCTAACTAGTGTCCTATGCAAGTTCAGCATGACCTCCCTGTTCTTGTACTCTAATGCCCTTATTAATAAAACCTAGGATACTGTGTGCTTTATTATCTGCTCCCTTCCCTTTATATTGGCTGCCAGTCTTTTCTCTTTGCTTCTCTTATTTGCTTCTTCACCTCCCCTCTGAACCTTCTGTATTCAGCTTGATTTTCAATTGTATTTTTTACCTCACACCTGTCATAAACACACTTTTTCTTCTTTATCTTAATTTATACCTCTTTTTTCATCCAGAAGCCCTGGATTTGTTAATCCTAGTTAAATGATGTTGTTAAGACCCCCAATGGCATTTTCATCTCTGCCCATCATGCTACCACCTATTCCTCATCCCACCCATGAACTGTAATAGGTAGAAGTTGGGAGGCAGCTATTTCCAAAAGTATTTAAAAGGAATCCTCAACTGCTCTCAGCTAAAACAGTGGATAGTTCGGGACAGATTTTGGTTGTGTAGTGTTGCTGCCATGAGGAGGTGTGTTTGCAGGAATACTTACCCTCCAACAGAATGTATCAGCCCAGTACAACATACCTGCAGTTCTCTGAGGAGCAGTACATCTCAAGAGGCTGCTATAGACTTCCCTCACCTCCTATAAGACCTGCAAATACCGAGTAGAGCCAGCACAGCATTGCCTGGTCACAGATGAGGTTTGCATTAATAGGCAAACACTGAGCTTGCTCTGGCAATTCTATTTGCCACCTCACTGTCAATGCAGACATTTATGGAGATTGTGTTTCCAAGATAGGTGAAGTTATCTGCAATCTTCAGGCTTGTGCCATTGATAGTTATAGTAGGTGGAGTTGGTGGAATATCTCCAGCTTTCTTAAGCTAATGGTTAGCTCATAGTCATTAGCCACTTTTGAAAAACAGTCCACGATCTATTGTAGACCATGCTCAGAATGTGACACAAGAGTACAATTAGTGGCAAACAGCAATTCCTGTACCATCATCTCTGATATCTTAGTTGAGGATTGCAGTCATCTTAAGTTGAAGAGATTGCCATCTGTTCTGCATTGGATGTCTATTCCTTCAACATTTCCATCAAATGCCCCAAAAAGCATGACAGCAAAGAATATATGAACAAAGAGGGGCCACAACACACCCCTGCTTCACACCACTTGTTACATCAAAAGAGTCAGTGTATCCACCAGAGTCAGCAACTCTGGCTGCCATTCCATCACGAAACTGCTGTACCAGGACATCAATTTGGCTAAGACTTTTCATAAGGCCTCTCTGTTTACCATGTTGAAGGCTTTCTTCAGATCAACAAAGGCACAGAAGCACCCCATCTGTTGTTTGTGGCATTTCTCTTGGCTTTATCGAAGGGTGAAGATCATGTCATAAGTGCCTGTACAGTTCCTGAACCCATTTTGACCTTCTATCAGTACATGTTCTGCTATACCAGTCTGTTGAGTGGGACTTTTGCTAGAATATTACCAGCCATCACAAGCAGGGAGACTCCTCTGTGGTTGTCACACACAAATCTTTCTCCTTTTCCTTTGTGCATGTAAAAGATTGTGACATCCTTGAACTCCTGGGGAATGGTTTGTTAATCCCACATTAAGTGATATAATTTTGAGAGATTGACTGCTAGCTAAGATCCCGAAAATCTGTAAATTACTCCTGGGATCCCTGAGGGTAGGGATATGATGGCTTTGTCAGCCTCCACAGCAGAGGGTTTGCTGTCCAATTTTTCACACATCGGTCAGACAAAATGGTCGGCAGCAGTCCCATTTACGGTGGATGGGCGGTTAAGGACACCCATAAAGTGGTCAGCCCAGTGCTCTTTGATAGCTGTCCTATCAGGACAGCTACGGAAAGATTCCCCATCAGTGTTGAGAACAGATGAGTAGCCGGTAGCCGTGTGGGGGAGGAACATACACAGTCTTCAGCTGGCTTTATTGAAATTCCTCATATTGAGCTGATCAGCATAGGTTTTAAGCTCTCTAGCTTATTTGACCCACCATGCATCTTACTCCTATCCAGCTCCTGTTGCAGGTTCCTTTTGGTCTCCTTGAATGAATTAATGGCAGTTGATAGATCTTCGTTTCCCAGCCATGCTGCATATGCTGCATTTTTCTCCTATGTTTCTCCATAATTTGATCATTTTTTTGAATCAATTTTGATGGTGTCTCTGTTCCAGGACATCACTGGCAGCTTCCAGAACTGTTGATTTGAAGATTCACGCCAATTCAACATCATCACTTGGATTTTCTCCCGAAGACAGCTGGTCCCCAATTCTGAGCCTGAATAATTCATAGCAGTCTCCGGATAACAATTTCTGTACATCTAGCTTTTGAGCAGGTCTGGTGCAAGTTAGTCTGCGCCTCAGTGAGATGGTAAATTTCGTCTTGGAGCATAGCATCCTGTGGTGTGTGGAACACTCCGCCCCTCTCATAATCCTGCTGATCATACCATCTTTTACGTTGCTTTGCCAGGTGATGATAGAGTCAGTCTGGTGCCAGTGTTTAGATTCTGGATGAATCCAAGTATTTTGCCTTCTGCCTAATTATGGTGTTGGTGATTGACATATTCCAGTCGATGCAATTGCTGTTGCATTTCCCTATATTTTGCCTTACTGGGACACCATCCCAGGCCTGATAGTCAGCTTGCATTGAAATCCCCATCACAAAGCGCTTGCCCTCCTGTGGAGCATTTACAATAGCTCTGTCCAGATGCTCTCAGAATTTGTCCTTGATACTGGGTTGTATGCATTGATGATTTTTGCATATTTATTGTTCTCAAGAGGTAGGCTTAGGGTTGTGAGTCAATCATGTATGCCCCAAGGGAGAGCATCCAAACTTTATGCCATGTCAGACTTGATAGGAAAGCTGATAGCTGCCTCTCACCTCTCACTCTGACTCACCACATTCCACCACTGGTGTTCCGATATACGCTGCCAACATATCATTCTGTAGCTGCTTTTATTTAATGACTGGATCTTATCCATGGAGTTAGTTATAACACTGACTGTGGGATTCCATACAGTTAAATCCCAGATGTAAAATTATCTTTATTAAGCCAAATTCAGAATGATTCTTTGTGAGTCCTTTGGCCTCTTTTTTTTGTTATGAAATAATCTTAATTATAGGTGTGACCCAAATTAAACTATTTAATAGCTTTTCTTTTTATCTTGCCGTTTAGCTCAATGGCACTGATTTCAAAAGCCTGGATACTAGTGTTCACTATGTCCTCTGGCTGTGAACTATATGAGTGTAATTTCTTTACAGTCCCTGAGTTCACTACCATGATAATCAGACACTTCTTTGAAAAGGCGAGATTCTATTTGAGTCATATCACTTCAATTCAGCACATAACTTAGTTATGTATAAAGTTGCTGAATTTACAAATGTAATTCAGACTTTAACCACTTGGCAATCTTATCTTCCAACTCAAATTTTGAGTGTTCATGGCCCAGCAAAATTCTACTGTAATGTCCTTTGTTACAATTATGAGGGTTATAAGATTGTTATATTTTGGGACCATTGCTTTTAATTTTCTTTTATTATTCGTTCATGGGATGTCACTGTCATCACTGTCTAGGCCAGCATTTATTGCCCATCCTTAATTGCCTTGGGAAGGTGGTGGTGAGCTGCCTTCTTGAACCACTGCAGTCCATGTGGTGTAGGTACACCCACAGTGCTGTTAGGAAGGGAGTTCCAGGATTTTGACCCAGCGACATTGAAGGAACGGTGATATATTTCCAAGTCAGGATGGCAAGTGGCTTGGAGAGGAACTTCCAGGTGGTGGTGTTCCCATCTATCTGCTGCCCTTGTCCTTCTAGATGGTAATGGTCATGGGTTTGGAAGGTGCTGTCTAAGGAGCCTTGATGAATTCCTGCAGTGCATCTTGTAGATGGTACACACTGCTGCTACTGTGTGTTGGTGGTAGAGGGAGTGAATGTTTGTGGATGTGGTGCCAATCAAGTGGGCTGCTTTTTCCTGGATGATGTCAAGCTTCTTGAGTGTTGTGGGAACTGCACTCATCCAGGCAAGTGGGGAGTATTCCATCACACTCCTGACTTGTGCCTTGTGAACAGGCTTTGGGGAGTCAGGAGGTGAGTTACCTGTCACACGATTCCTAGCCTCTGACCTGCTCATGCAGCCATAATATTTTCTGGTTCAGTTTCTGGTCAATGGTAACCCCCAGGATGTTGATAGTGGGGGATTCAGTGATAGTAATGCCATTGAACATCAAGCAGCAATGGATGGATTCTCTCTTGTTGGAGATGGTCATTGCCTGACACTTATGTGGCACGAATGTTACTTGCCACTTGTCAGCCCAAGCCTAGATATTGTCCAGGACCTGTTGCATTTGGACATGGACTGCTTCATTATCTGAGAAGTCACGAATGATGCTGAATATTATGCAATCATCAGCGAACATCCCCACTTCTGACCTTATGTTGGAAGGGCCAAGCTGAAGATGGTTGGGCCAAGGACACTACCCTGAGAAACTCCTGCAATGATGTCCTGGAGCTGAGATGACTGACCTCCAACAATCACAACCATCTTCCTTTGTGTGAGGTGTGACTGCAAGCAGTGGAGTGTTTTCCCCCTGATTCCTATTGACTCCAATTTTGCTAGGGCTCCTTGATGCCCTAATCAAATGCAGCCTTGATATCAAGGGTAGTCACTCTCACCTCATCTCGGGAGTTCAGCTATTTTGTCCATGTTTGAACCAAGGCTGTAATCAGATCAGAGGAGATGAGTGGCCCTGGTGGAACCCAAACAGGGTGTCAGTAAGCAGGTTATTGTGAAGCAAGTGCCACTTGATAGCACTGTCGATGACCCTTTCCATTACTGATAATTGAGAATAGACTGATGGGGTGGTAATTGGCCAGGTTGGATTTGTCCTGCTTTTTGTGTACAGGACATAACTGGGCAATTTTCCACATGGCCAGATAGATGCCAGTGTTGTAGCTGTTCTGGAACAGCTTGGCTAGGAGTGTGGCAAGTTCTGTAGCACAAGTCTTCAGTCCTATTTCCAGAATATTGTCAGGGTCCATAGACTTTGCAGTATCCAGTGCCGTCAGCCATTTCTTGATATCATATGGAGTGAATTGAGTTGACTGAAAACTGGCATCTGTGAGGCTGGGGAGCTCCGGAGGAGGCCGAGGTGGATCATCCACTTGGCACTTCTGGCTGAAGATTGTACCAAATGCTTCAGCCTTATCTTTTGCACTGATGTGCTGGGCTCCTCCATCACTGATGATGAGGATATTTGTGGAGCCTCCTCCTCCAGTGAGTTGTTTAATTGCCCACCACCATTCACGACTGGATGTGGCAGGACTGCAAAGTTTAGGTTTGATCCGTTGGGTTGTGAGATCACTTAGCCCTGTCTATCACTTGCTGCTTATGACAAGTAGTCCTGTGTTAAAGCTTCACCAGGTTGAAACCCCTACTTTAGGTCTGCCTGGAGCTGTTCCAGGCATGCCCTCCTGTACTCTTCATTGAACCAGTGTTGATCCCCTGACATGATGGTAATGGTAGAGTGGGGGATATGCCAGGTCATGAGGTTACAGATTGTGTTCGAGTACAATTCTGCTGCTGCTCCACAGTCCCTCATGGATGCCCAATCTTGACTTGTTAGATTTATTCACAATCTATCCCAATTAGCTTGGTGGTAGTGCCACACAACACAATGGCAAGTATCCTCAATGTGAAGGCGGGACTTCATCTCCACAGCGACTGTGCGGCAGTCACTCCTACCATTACTGTCATGGGCAGATGCATCTGCAGCTGGCAGGTTGGCAAGAATGAGGTCAAGTATGTTTTTCCCTCTTGCTGGTTCCCCCACCACATGCCACAGACCTAATATAGTAGCTATGTTATTTAGGACTTGACCAGCTAGGTCAGTAGTGGTGCTACTGAGCCAATCTTGGTGATGGACATTGAAGACCCTACCCAGAGTACATTCTGCACCCTTGCCACTCTTAGTACTTCGCAACATGGAGGAGCACTGATTCATCAGCTGAGGGAGGGCAGTACGTGGTAATCAGCAGGAGGTTTCCTTGCTGATGTTTGACCTGATACCATGAGACTTCATTGGGTTCAGAGTCGATCTTAAGGACTCCCAGGCAATTCCCTCCCCACTGTGTACCACTGTGCCAACACCTCTGCTGGGTCTGTCCTGGCAGCGGGACAGGACATACCCAGGGATGGTGAAGGTGGTGTCTGGGACATTTTCTGTAAAGATGCCTATGTCAGGCTGTTGCTTGACTAGTCTGAGAGACAGCTCTCCCAATTTTGGCACTAGCCCCCAGATGTTAGTAAGGAGAACTTTGCAGGGCCAACATTGTGGTTGTCGTTTCCAGTGCCTAGGTCAATCCTCGGTGGTCCATCTGGTTTCATTCCTTTTTTGTGACTTTGTAGTGGTTTGTTACAACTGAGTGGCTTGCTAGGCTATTTCAGAGTGCAGTTAAGAGTCAGCCACATTGTTGTGGGTCTGGAGTCATTTGTAGGCCAGGCCAGGTAAGGACAACAGATTTCCTCCCTAAAGGGCATTCATGAACCAGATGGATTTTTACAACAATCGATAATGGCTCCTTGGTCATCAATAGACTTTTATGTCCAAATTTTTGTTGAATTCAAGTTCCACCATGGTGGGATTTGAACCTGGGTCCCCAGAGCATTACCCTCCATCTCTGGATTACTAGTCCATCGACAATACGCTGCATAATACTGGTCCAGCTGCACTCATCCAGGTAAGTGGAGTGTATTCCATCACACTCATAACTAGTGCCTTATAGATTGCAGACAAGCCTTGGAGAGTCAGGAGGTGAGTTACCACCGCAGGATTCCAAGCCTCTGACCTGCTCTTGTGGTCACATATTTATATGGCTAGTCCAGTTCGGTTTCTGGTAAATAGTAACCCCAAGGCTGTCGATGAGGGATTCAGCGATGATCATGCTTTAGAATGTCAAGGGTATATGGGTAGATTCTCTCTTGCTGGAGATCGTCACTGCCTGACACTTGTGTGGCGCAAATGTTACTTGCCATTTTTCAGCTCAAGCCTGGGAGGCAGTGATGTAGTGCCATTGTCATTGCACTGGTAATTTAGAGGATAATGCTCTGGGGACCTGGGTTCGAATCCCACCACAGCAGATGGTGGAATTAAAAGCCTAATGGCGATCACAAAACTATTGTTGTCAGACCTGGATAATATTTTTTTTTATTTGTTTATGGTATAACGGCAGCGTTAGCTTGGCCAGGATTTATTGCCCATCCCTAACTGCTCTTGTTCAGAGGGCATTTAAGAATCAACCACATTATTGTGGATCTGGAGTCACATGTAAGCCAGAACAGGTAAAGACAGCAGATTTCCTTCCCTAAAAGGCATCAGTGAACCAGATGGGTTTTTACAACAATCGACAATCGTTTTGTGGTCATCATTTACTGCTAAGCTGAAAGGGAATGGCGATCAAAGATAACTTATTAGCTATTTTACCTATATACAAGGCGTTTCACTTTGTCATGGGGAAAGAAGGCAGAGGAAACCATTTTGATTGATATTAGGTTATAGGCTTCATTACAAATTAGTGAATATCACAGATATGCAGCAGTTTGTTTTGGATGCTCTACAGCCATCAGAGAGGCAGAAAGCAGGAGACAGAGATCCTGCACCTGAAGCCGAGAAAATCCTGACTCTATTGTTCAGCACACAGAAACAGGTAGGATGTTGCACTCAGATTGAAGACACTGCAATTGTAAAGATTTAAAGGAGGCTGGAAGATTTGCCTAGCTTGGCTGGAGGGAAGGAGTTTACAGTGCAACTCGTGCAGTGAAAGGGGGGGGGGGGGTGTGCGGTGGGGGTGGTGGGGAGGGGGGTTGGTGGTGGTGGGGAGAGGGGGGTTGGTAGTGGTGGGGGAGTGGTGGGGGTGGTGAGGAGGGGTGGGGGTGGTGGTGGTGGTGAGGAGGGGGGTATGGTGGGGTGGTGGTGAGGAGGGGGTATGGTGGGGTCGTTGTGAAGAGGGGGGTATAGTGGGTGTGGTGGGGGGGTGATGTGGTGGGGAGGGGGGGTGGGATGTGGTGGGGGCATGGGGGGGCGTGGGGGTGGTGGTGGGGAGGTGGTGGCTTGGGGTTGGTGGGTGTGGTGGGGGGGTGGTGGGGGGGTGGTGGTTGGTGGGGAGAGGGTTGGTGCTGGGGAGGGGTGGTGGGGTGGATAGGGATGGAGGTTGAGGGACAATGTGCCATTGGAGCCAATGGCTTCATGCCCAATGACAAGGTCGCAGGGATGTAAGGCTATACTCACAGCTCCTCCACTCAGGTGGCCCTTATGGCTTTGGGACTCTTCCGTTTTCAGAATTTTAATTGTGTTTCCATGGCCACCTCCATGTTGAGGCACCCCCACAGTCCCCAACCTGCTGCAGCAGTGTGCACCTCTCCAGAGCTACGGGTCCTCTGATTGCACCTCAATTCCACCTCAGGAATCTGCCTATCCCCCATTACTGGCTGCCTCCTGGCAGTTGACACCAGAAGATGGACTGCGGACCTCTATGGGGTCAAGATCCAGAAATAGTCCTGAAAATAATCGATTAGCAGATTCCGCCCTAACAAAACAGCATTAAAAAATACCTGAGAACAAATCATTTGCTCACTTTCCAGTTGAAAAATAATCTAATGTATGTAGGGCCTAAAGAGAAAGACAAAAATAACATCATTATGTATGATATATTTAAAACGTAGTTTCTATTGCATGAAATTAGCATGTATTTGCACACGTAAAATTACCTCAAACATATTTCTAAAATATTTATGAATATTTTCTCTCCTCCAAGGTTGTCACTAAGATACTTATACTGTGCTGTAGACGCTGAAGTGAAAGTGCCAGTTACACATCAAATATATCAAGATCAAATATATCAAGTAGCCAAGGGTTCTTGTGTTAGGAACAAAAGCTCTGATAATTTATTTTTCATTGCATTAAACATACCTTCTGAATACCCATAAACTGTTTCTATGTAACCAGGGAGAGACTAGCTGTTTAAGGACTAGTACATAATCTACATGTTCAAAGTCTTGCATATATGCTTACTTCCTGTATATCGCAACTAACACCTTCCTGTCCCATCAATTTCCATCATCCTTTTTCTGTCATGCTTGTTTCATCTGTAATGCCTGCCAGTCAAGTCTAAATTCAATTTATCTGTGCTTTAAACATCTCAGATCCCGACTTGCACTTCCATAATGTTCTAGTGTCACTAGTATGCATCCCTGACCTAATTCTCTCATCTCTGATTGCTCCTGTGTGCTGCAATGTCCAACCTGCAGCCCTAGCCAAATCCATTCCATTCCCTGTGACCCAAAGAGGACAGAGAGAGGTAAAGAAGAGATCAAAGAGAAGCAGAAGAGGATAGAGAGAAGAGGCAGAGAGATTTAAGGAGGAAATTCCAGAGCTTAGTGCCTCAATGGCTGAAGGCATGGATACCAATGGTTGAATGAAAGTAGTGGGGGATGGGTAAGAGGTCAGAGTTGGGGAACAGAGTTCTTGGAGGGTGTAACCCTGAAGAGGTTATCAAGAAAGGCTACAAGAATTCACTTGTGTTGTAAGAGTTTTACAGTTGTTGAAAAAATATAATCAAACGAAGACTGGGGAAAAGATATTAGATATGAGCAGAGTTCAATCTGATTACACTTCTTGACAAATGGCCAGATAGTGGCTAATATTTTTCCAAATTAAAATAAAACAACCCAAGTTATTCAGCTTCCTGGGGGGGTGGGGGGAACAAAAGAAAATTGTTTCACTGTAAATCCTATATATTTTCTCTCAGTGAGATATTGGTTGTGAGATTGAGTTTGTTCACTTTGCTGGGTATCATCAATTTCTTGGGCATCAATAGAGCACTTACTGCAGATGCAATGATATGGAAATTAATATAGAACTAACTGATATAGCCAGTCTCAGCCTGGTAGACTCAAATAGCCTGATCAATAATTATGCTGATAAAGATCATAACAGAGAAGCTTGGATACTATCTCCTTCCTCCTAGTTTGAGAGGGGGGAAAACAGGTAATACACAAATAGAGATCAGACTACAATAGCAGTAAAAGGCGGCAAAAATAAACTTTTTGCTTCAGTTTTTATTGAAAATTGAAAACAGCCTATGTAAAACACCAGGAAGTGTTACAGTTTTGCTGAAGACAGTCTCTTCATTCGAATCAGGTTTTCTGATTCAGAACAGGCCTTGGATCTTCAAAGACCTCCTTGCTTCTAAGAACCACATTACAAATATTCTGAAGTACAGTAGTGTTCTCCAATGCAACTGTAGCCCATGTTTTCACTGCATATAAGCAGTCTTTCATACAGAGTGTACACCCAGATGTGTTAGCATAAGTTTTAAGTATCAAGTTGAAATGACCAGACTAGCCACATATAACTGCAGCGATTACTGTGTAAGCTTTTAAGTACAGTAAGGCAAACAGGTTATGCAGTGCTGTTATTGCTGCAACTAATGGATGGAAAAACTACATTTAGCCACTGGCGTTTGTGGCTCAACTCTTGAATCATCCCATACTAGACAGCATTCCAGGACCTTCAATATTAAACAAAGCGTTGTGCTACCATCAGTTTCCCTAGCACATACAGGTAGTACTGTATAGGCATAAATATTGCTTGGTCTATATTTGGAAAAAAAAGTTTAAAATACTGAATACTTTCACAGACTTCCTTGCTTTTTTTCATGGAATTCCTGATATTCCAGAAATTGTAATACCTAAATAAAGTCACACTTAAAATGCAACCTTTCCATATACACTGCCGCATTCCCAGCTCACTTACAATAACCATCCTCTCAAGCTCTACCTGAAACCAGCAGCCCTGGTTTTAATGGTCAAACACCCCCTGTAACTAATTCCTGTTGAAGCTTATTGCAAAGAATGAGGTTGTAGATAATTTGCTATGCACAAGTAGAAGAAAATAATCCTTGCAGTAGAAAACATGTTTGTCCTGTATTGAACAATTTTAATATAAATTAAAAAAAAGTTTTTTTTTAAATGCTCATATTACAAGTCCATTTATGGACACCCTGAGTCTACAGTAGACATACACGCATGCACGCACACACACACACACAGACACACACAGATAACTGGAAATCTGGTGGTGTCCAAAGCCAGAGATGCCAATTCTCATGATTTTGGCAAGATTCCTGGATAGTTTCCTTTAGATTTTTAACCTGTATACGTCTCTGCATGTTTTACCTGAAGTCAATGAACTTCCTCTCCATTTTTGGTTGCAAGACAGTATTCTTATATTTTTGAACCACACTGATTATATTAATACTCAATTTCTTGTCTCTCCCTGTCTGTCATGCCTGTGACCATATCCCATGCCAGGCTGTTAATATCAATTGGTCAAGAACCCAGCAATCGGCATTGTAAAGATACCAGTGGATATATGTTCACCAGAATTTTACAGCACAGTAGGTGGTCACTCGCCTCACTGCATGTGTGTTAACTCTCTGAAGGAATTAACCACCAAGTCCCATTGCAAACATGGGGAAACATGTTTTGTTCCTGTTTTTTTCCACTCATTGAAAATGGGGGAAAAATATCTGCAGTAGTGCTATTCAGACGTCAGCAGCACAAACATGCTGGTAAACATCGACAGCAGTCAAAACTAGAGTGGCTCTGTTTCAGTAGCCTTGGCAAGACAATACCAAGGTTTAGTTGTAAGGAGAAAAGAAGCAAATTAAACATTAAGGCAATTTTAGAAATAAATGGTCGGTATAAGAAAACAAAAATCAAACAAAAAAGAATGCAAGCACGCAGCGTGTGACAGATTGCTTTTGTGGCTCCAATCCATTGAGATCACAGTTAGGGGTTGGAAAGTTGGCATCTCTGTTAGGATTGGTGGGGGGTGGGGGCGGTAATGGTGTGGAGAAGTGTCAATTACCATATTAGAATGACAAATAACATTCGCACTGCATTGAAACAGCATATATATATATATATATATATATATATATATAAAACTACTGTGATCAAGCTTATATAAAAACATGTAAAGAGGGGCCACTTTTCCTTAAGCATAGCTTTAAACTCAATGCCTTGGCCAATTATATCTGTAGGACAATGCATAAGTTAAAAACTAATTACCTCTAATCCCCTTTGGGTTTGCCCCCACAGAACTATGATTGCCTGCCATTTGGCAAATTGAATATTCAGGTATAGACATGTTAAGGTGTGAAGTTGGTTGATTTAACATGCCTTTGGAGCACTGTTAAAAACTCAAAAAAAAATGCAGCAAGTTGTGCAGAATTTTATAGATCTCTTCTGCTCATGCATCCTAGAACCTGATAGCCTAGTTGTTTTCTATTTGCTCAATGTCTAGTTCACCATCCAGCTGAAATACATCTTGTCCAGATTTCCCCCTCCTCCATGAGTCTTTATCATTCTCGTCACTTGGCCAGCTTTGCTTCACAATTCCAAACACTTTTGTTTTCTTGCTGCTGGTTTCCCCTTTACTGGTAGAGGGCTTTTCTGAGTCCCCATGAGGCTGTGGTTCTGGGCTACAGGCGGGTGTTGTTCCTGGCATGGGAGCTGAAACATAAACGTGTGGCGTCCATGTCTTTGCTGTGCTCGAGTTCGGTGAGATGGTCTGTTCTCGCTGGCAGCAGTCACTCCCAGTAGTACCCACAGAGCTGGGGCTGTGAAAATTCCTGAGATTCTAGAAAAAGAAATCACAAAACAGCAGATGAAAGGTAATTCTTTCAGAATTCAGAGAGTTCAGTAAACTTCCAGCTTTACCATGACATTTTTCTCTATTCCCAGCATGATTTATTAGCTCCAAATAAAAAAAGTCTTACCAGTTACGAAAATAACACAAAAAAATCCCTCAGCAAAAACAAAATTGCCAGGGATCTCCAAGATTATGGAGAAAATGACTTGTTGATGGAAAAAGGTAAAATTGGATTTACACAAACAAAAACCTCTTTCCTCCATAGCACAATCCGACCAGAGTACAAAATGTAATGATTTGTGTGGGGACCGAATTCAATATTCTGGAAACATAAATTGAACCAGTTGCCCACATTGGCCCACAGTATAAAAGGTATTACACTGCAACCTAAAATATGCACGATCAATAAGGAAGTGCTTCAGTTTAAAGCATTTATTTTCCCCATGAAACAAAATCTTGACATTAAAAATGTGATTTGGTAGAGAATTTGTGCCTACTTTATCCCATAACATCATCACACCACCTGGCTGATATCTTCCAGTTACAACGACAAAGCCTTCTTTACATTGGAAAGTGCCATTTAGTATTTTTTTAAAAATCAAGCAAATATTATTGATTAATACGTAATACTACATCTTTAAAACAAATCTAAGTAAATAGGATGTTTGGAAAATTATAGTAAGAACAATACCCAATTTGGATTTGTTGCCAGATAAATCCAAGAAAAATGTTGAGAACCATACATGGATCTTTTCATCAAAGCATTTGACTCCATAAATGGTGAGGGCTCTGCGGATTGTGCTCCAAAGGTTGCCTCAGGATACTATGACTGCAGCCATCTCATGTGAGAGATCTGAAACAGACACCTTCAAAATCTGGACTGGGGTCACTCAAGTGATAGCCCCCATACTATTTACAATCAACCTAACAGTGATTATTCACCTCAAAGATCAGCTGCCCTCTGGTGTCGGTATTAAATACCGTTTGGATGGAAAACTCACCTCAGTCGCTTCAATGCCAAAACTGAACTGACCACCATAGATGTACATGATCTACAGTTTGTCGATGACTGCAGTATCATTGACCACTCTACACCACATTTGTAAGCCACCATTCTGCATACAAGAAATTCAGCCTGTTCTTAACCAACGACAAAACTCACATCAACACACACCTAGTCAGCCAATTTTTTAAAAATTCATTCACAGGCTAGGCCAGCATTTATTGCCCATCCCTAATCACCCTTGTTTGTAGGACATTTTAGGAGCCAACCACATTGCTGTGGGTCTGGAGTCACACATACGCCAGACCAGGTAAGGACAGCAGATTTCCTTCCCTAAAGGACGTTAGTTGTTACAACAATCAGCTATGGTTTCATCGTCATCAGACTTTTTAATTTCAAATTTTTACTGAATTGAAATTTCACCATCTGCCATGGTGGGCCTCGAACCCATGCTCCCAAAGCATTACCCCGGGTCTCTGGATTACTAGTACAGTGACAATACCACTATGCTACCACATTCCATATATGTTAAAGGACTGTGTATCAGTGACACATAACAGCACTACAGAAATTCCATCAGCAATGCCCCACCACAGTCAATCAAGATGCTACTCTCCTGCTTGAAGCCAGCTCCACAAGCATTCAGGCTAAATGCTGCAAAATCAACTTTGATGGACTGGACACCATCCGGATGGCCAAAAAGCATCTCACCCACCAGGTCCTGTTTTCTGAACTCTCAAATGTCCAACTGTCATGAAACTATCATATTTTTTATAATATTATTGTAGTTTATTGTAAAGTAGGTTTATGAGTGGGTTTGTATGGTTCTGTCTGTGTGATTTAATCGAATTGGAGTCAGATAGACTGCAAGGTTGAAATTATCAAAAGAAGTTAGGTGTAAAAAGGCATTTCAAATGCTAATGAATAAATACGGATTAGGTCAGCATGTCGGGTGTGAAGGAAATTTGCATTTTTAGATAAGTGAAAGGGCTGTTTAGGTTTCAACGGGATGAAAGGATGTTTACAACAAACAAGATAAGCAAGGCCAAGCAGTATGTTTATGTTTCCCAAAGGTACTGACCATATTGGCAACATGAAAGATTTTTATATTATGGGAAAAGTAAATTTCCAAAGACATATAGAACAATGGAATTTACAGATTAAAGAGAGAGAAACATATATAATGAAGGATGGAAGGCTATGTTGGGGGGCCATGTAAGATCTAAAAGGACCATCTAACAGCACTGGGTGAGGGGGGTGGGGCTGGAAAGTCACCAGCCATTTTTGGAGAAATCTGTTGTGTCCGGTAATTAAAGTTGGAGAAACATCTTTGGAATTCCACTGCCTAGTGGGTGCTGTGGTCAACTTGCAGGATTGCCTATCTAAATATAAAGTCTATTTTGGACTGTTGACTTAAAGAGGGTGTGTAGTTGGGAGTCAGGTTAATTAGGAATTTTGGGATTTGTTATAGTATTAAGTAACTGTAATCTTATGTATGTGCTTGAAAACTATTTTGTTAATAAATGTTTTAATTTAATTTTTAAAATCTCTATAAGGTGTTAGTAGTCTTGTTACTTATGAATTCAGTGCACAAATCTTCTCTAAATAAATACAAATTGCAAAATCGGTATGATAGTGTGACCAAGTTTCCCTTGTGGATTTGTTCCACCTGGCACACATCACTGGCCATGTCATAACACAACATTCCAGGGAAGGGCAAAGAAAACACTTCAAATATATTCTGAAGCTCTCCTTGAAGCACAGCTGCATTAACATTAATAACTGGGAGGAGCTTGCTATCAATCATTCAAAATGGTGACCACTTGTCCATTGAGCTGCATCACACTTTGAGTCATAACATTTTAATGAGGCAGAGTGATGGCAGAGAAGGAAAGAAAAGGAAGCCAATCCTGCATTCCAGATCCCACTACCTTGTGGAACGTCCTGCCCCATGCAACCAAAGATCTCTGGGTTGAGAATCGGCCTTTTCAGTCACATGAGGGCCATTGGTAGTAACTTGAAACCCTGAATAGATGACAATTTAGAATCAAGGGACAGCCAATGATGTGCAGGTTAAGTTCTTATTTACATTTTTTCAAATAGACCGATCAGCTCCTCGTGGCCATGCTGGCTCTCTGCACAAGCAATTTAGTTACTCCCACTCCTCTGCCTTTTCCCCATAACCCTGAAAATTTGTTTCTTCAGGTGTTTATCTAATTCTCTTTTGAAAGCCATGATTGAATCCATCTCCCTCACGGTCTCGGGCAGTACATTCCAGAACCAAATCACTCACTGTGTAAAAACGCTTTTCCTCATGTTGCCATTGGTTCTTTTGCCATTCACCCTAAATTGGTTTCCTTTGGTTCTCAACCCTTCCACCAATGGGATCAGTTTCTCTCTATCTACATCCCTCATGATTTTGAGCAGCTTTAATCAAACCTCCTCTCAACCTTCTCTTCTCCAAAGATAACAGCTCCAGCTTCTCCATTCTATCCAAATATTCGTCATCCTGAGAACCATTTGAGTAAATCTTTTTTTCCACCCTTTCAAAAGCCTTCACATCCTCTTAAAGCGTTATGCCCTGAATTGGACACAGTATGTCAGTTGAGGTTGAACCAGTGTTATATAAGGGTTCTTCATAACTTCCTTGCTCATGTAGTCTATGCCTCTACTTATAAAGCCCAGCACCCTTTCTCAACCTTTGATAATTTATGCACATATACTCCCATATCTCTGTTTCTGTATCCCTCAGAATTGTATCCTTTATTCTGTATAACCTCTCCTCTTCCTACCAAAATCCACCACTTCATACTTCTCTGCATTAAATTTCATCTGCCACACGTCCATCCATTCCACAGCCAGTCTATGTCCTCTTAAAGTCTACCATTTGCGTCCTCACAATACACTCAAGATCCAGCAGATTTGAAATTGTGCCCTTTTCACAAAGTTTCATTAATAGATATCAAGATATCCTAGCACTGATTCCTGGAGAACCCCCGCCCAGTCCAAAAAACAACCATTCACTACAGCCCTCTGCTTCATACCACCTAGTCAATCTTATAGCCATACTTCCGCTGCTTCTTTTATTCTATGGAGTTCAACTCTACTGGCAAGTCTGTTAAGTGGCACTTTATCAAACGCCTTTTCTTTTCAAACATAAATCTACCATTGGAAAATTGACTGGATGAAATATTTGCTTCAGCTGTGATGAATTAACATTAGTCATTAACCCAAAATTCTACTGATTCCACTATTTTGGAACCCACCAAAATCTGGCCAAGGCCTTGTGACCTTATTACAGCTTAAATCAAACTTGAACTACCTCCAAAACAAGATCAGATCGCTAATCCTGTAAAGGCTATAATCAAATAGACACAGTATTCTCTAGTTTCCTCTTGGTATAATGTTTTTGGGTTGACTCACTGTTATAGCATCATAGTTACACACCGCATGTGGCATCTGATTATCATCACAGGTATTTTTCCAAGATTACTATAATCAGCAATAAATGTAATAATTCTTGTAGATACAATAGAAATTGTATTGGTTTTAACAACTAGTAATCTTATGTTATAGCCCAAAGTTCTTAAAATTCTCACAGAACACAATGAGGAAAATTAAGTTCAGGTTGCTAATTTGACCTTCCTAGTTTCATGCAGCTACCAAGGAGTGTCTCCCACTGAGCTGAGATTGGAAATTTGGGCGCATGCTGCCCTTGGCTTTCTAACCATTGTTATGGACAGGAGAGAGACAGGCAAATTGTACCCATCTCCTCTTACCACCTGTCCAAAGGCAGGTTTTTGAACGACTTCTAGAGTATTCAGTGGTGTGGTTTCCCAATCCCTTGTTTTACATGACCCAATTTACTAATAATCCAGAGCAAACTCAAATTAGAATTAACTCAGAAGGTTAATTTATTCCACATTCAAAACCCGGGGGAGCAGTGTTAGCAACTTCACCCTACACATACACTACACACACACACACGTGTATACACACACACGTATACACAGTAAAGGGGGATAGGCAAAAAAAAGGAGTTTCATAGTGCAAGAACCAGAGAAATGAATATTAGTTCACGTGACTGACTGTTTCTCGGTTCTCAAAGGCATAGTGATTTCAAAATGGTTACTCCAGTCATGCGACCTTCTTTCTCCACCCTGACTTCAAGGTGGAGGTTTATCCAGTGTCTGGAACTGGCTTTGATTTCAGGACTGATAATGTCCCAGTCCTTAGTTGTGGAAAGAGTTACCATCCACATCGAGGGTCTGGCGTTCGGAAGACATTGTCTAGGCAGACCCAGACTCCACTGCAAGAGGAGCTTATCAGGTGAAAATGACGTCCAATTGGCTCCCTTTTGAAATGGGCCCAGACAGTCTTAGGTGTGATATTCATCTGTGAGCAGCTCTGTAGGCATAGTGAGTTTTCATGTATGAGTCTCCTGGTCTTTGGGATTATAATCAAGATCACAGAATAGTTATGGCACAGAAGGAGGCCATTTGGCCCATCATGTCTGCATCGCCTCTCCAGATGAGCATTATGACTTAGTGCCATTCTCCTGCCTCTTCCCCGTAACCCTGCACATTGTTTCTATTCAAATAATCACCTAATGCCCTCTTCAGTGCCACGATTGAACCTGCCTCCACCACACTTCCAGGCTGTGCATTACAGACTTGAACCACTCAGTGTGTGAAAAAGTTTTTTCTTACATCACATTTAATTGTTTTTGCAAATCACTTTAAATCTGTGCCCTCTCATTCTAGATCTTTTTATGAACAGAGACAGTTTCTCCCTATCCAGCCCCCTCATTACTTTGAACACCTCTATCAAATCTCCTCTTAGCCTTCTCCTGTCCAAGAAGAACAGTCCCAACCTTTCTAATCTATCTTCATAATTGAAGTTTCTCATCCCAGGAACCATTCTTGTAAACCACTTCTGCACTCTCTCCAATGCGTTCATATACTTCCTATAGTGTGTACACAATACTTCAGCTGAGGTCTAACAAAGGTTTTCCATAAATTCAGCATAATCTCCCTGCCCTCGTACTCTATGCCCCTATTAATAGAGCCCAGGATACTGTATGCTTTATGTTTACAATGTTTCCAAGCTTCGTATCATCTACAAACTTTGAAATTGTCCCCCGAATATCAAGATCTAGATCATTAAAATATCTCAGGAAAAGCAAAGGTCCCAATACTGACCCCCTGGGGAACTCCACTACAAACCTTCCTTCAGCCTGAAAAATACCCATTGACCATTATCCTCTGTTTCCTATACTCAGCCAATTTTGTATTCATGTTGCTACTGTCCTTTTTATTCCATGAGCTATAACCTTTCTCACAATCTGGTGTATGATACTTTTTCAAATACATTTGGAAAGTCTATTGCGTACATCATCAATAGCATTATCCTCATCAACCCTCACTGTTACCTCTTCAAAAAATCTCCAGCAAGTTAGTTCAACACATTTTCCCGTTTAGAAATCCATGTTGGTTCTTCCTAATCAACCCACATTTTTCCTAGAAACTTCCCCACCATTGAAGTTAAACTGACTGGTCAAGAGGTCTGTACAATGAGATGCAAGATTCCAGAAGTTGATTAAAGAATTATTGTGTTCTTGTAACTTCTGAGGGTAGCTCCCAGACAAAGGACTGGTGGTCATGTAACTTGTAGCAGCCATCTTTTTTGGTTCAGCATAACGTCCATTTTTTTAAAAAAAGCAATAAGGGTAAAGTTTTGAGTATACTGTGTTGGATTTCTTTTTGTGCCATAGGAGCCCAATACCATTTAAATTAATGGTTGAAATTCACAACTGAATTTCAGGTATGTTCTCTTTTGTCTGCTGGGAGCACAAAGACAAAAGACATTCCTACAAAACGTTCCTACGCTCTCTCATGTACATTCTTAAGCCCAGCAGCATAAAGCTTGCCAATAAATTGGTATCTTTGAGGCACTGGTCATGTCAGATTAGGCAAATTCTTGCAAGATGGTTAATCAGCAGCAGTGTACTCCAGTCACTACCTTACACCAGAACATGGTTAAAGGTCTTCTGATCCCGTTACCACTAATGCAGAAACTCTAATGGTAGCTGAAGATGATTAATGCCAGAGTGACCAAATTACAACCATAGTAAAAAAAAAATACATTGGTCTGTAGCTGGGCTGAATCACTTTCAATAAGAATACAGGGAAATCGTACTCATCCATTATCCTTTCTTCTCCCTTGTCATCCAATGATAGGAAGCAAAGGAACAGTATAGCGAGGCAGGTTTCAGCCTCACCAGGACAGTTTTAATCTGATGCTTTCAATAGTATTTTCCTGCTGTCTATGAATCTCCACCAAAAGAGAAAGGAAAATAAATAACAGCTTAATATTGGCAGCAGGAAATCCCACATACAAATGAGCTCCAAAGCCAGGAGAGAAAGATAAAGAGATGGGAAAGCAAGAGAGTGCAAAGTACAAAAAGAGGAACTAAGGAGAAAACAAATTAATGTCTTAATGTAATTCCATTTGATAGCTTTCTCTAGCAACATTGCACATGAAATCACATTTTTATTGTTCGTTCACAGCAATAATGTGATGCTCAGGAAGGCAGAGTTCCCCTAATGCATTGTTAGACTGCATTTACATAGTTACATAGCCACATAGTTTGATTAAATACATGCTCCTTGTAAAAGTACTTCGTTCTGAGAGCTGGTACAGTTCGTTCTTGGCAAAGGTAAGCCGAGTGACATTAATCTTGTTTTAAGATCAAAACAGGTGAAACATTAATATTGCTAAGGAATTGGGACTAGATTGGTTGACCTTCCCTCCAAGCTGAAGATTTTGTATAACAAGCAGAACAACGGAGCAAGAAGGTGTAGAAAACTTCACTATTATAGTACACGTTTACTTCTTATTCCCACAAGATTTCTTCTGAAACTGAATGACCCTCAGTTCAGTATTTAAATAAATCCCAAGCAAGAGGGCCACACAGAGTTAATATCTGAATGTCTTTCTAGACTCTAGGCTCAATAGGACGATTTTCAATTTCCCAAATGTTTTTATTAAACTTGGCTAGGAATTGCTTTACCCCAGTTTTGGGGGCATGGTTTTGCAATTCTTGGAATTGTGGTGGGCAGCACACAAACTTGGTGTGCCCATCTCATCTGAACAATTGTAACTTCAGCCCAAGTGGCTACAGGCCCAACTTTTCTGTCCTCCATGTTCCTGTCATCTCTGCGCTCTGCATTGTTTGTAGACCATATGGTACAAACAGCCTACTCTGCATAAAAGAAGGCTGTACCTTATAGAAAGGCTGCACTCAATATTGTTACAATGTAAATTATTGCAAGGTGAACACCAGGGCAGAGAAAGGGATCTAGTGTGACAGATGTGGCACGGATGCCTGTCTTTAGACAGAGTTTTATTGGGTCTCTGAATTATAGGAAGTGTGTCTCTCTCCACACTCCCTTGAGGGTGTCTTGTTTGTTTTTCACCTTCACCTTGGAAAGTCACCTTGCATTTTTAAGTAGTTTGCTCTGTCTCATTTAAAACTGCAACATTTTCAGTCAGTTGAAAGTTGTAAAATTATATTTTCAAAATTAAAGCGGCATAGCATTGTGACAAACTTCACGTGACATCTCCCACCGAGCTCTCACTGCTCAATGCACTTCATGCCCACCACTCACCCAGCACCAGCCCCTGCAATCAGAACTCACACTTAGTATCCAGATACTCCACATCACCCTCACAAACCTATCAATGCTGCTACCTTTCACTGCCTCCATATACGTCCAGCTAGTCAGCATGGCAGGCACATCACCCACAGTGCTATACAACGACTGACATTCTGCCCTCTCCCTTGCAAGACAAATTGCCACACAATAGAAGGGAGCAGTGCCAATGGCGGACCAGGATGCCTGCATCTCCTGAGCCCTATGGAGGAGATGGTTCTCTGCATTATGGGCTGGCTATGACAGGGCCCATGGCATTCTCAACGTTGCTGAGAACATTTCTTCCCTACGACCCTTCTCAACTCCCAGAATAACCTCATCCTGCTATTGTGACATGATGAACAAGCTGCAGATGCTGTAACTATGGATTGCTTGTTCCCCGTCCCACCCATCTTCCCTTTGAGTTCTTGCTTTTAGGCATTCAATAACTGCCAGCTGCCCATGCAGCCACAGCAACCCAGGCAGAGGAAATAAGACAACAACACAGCAACGATGTAGAGTCTCAAATGCTTAGTTTGACACTTGCACTCACCAGCTCAGATACTGGTCCTACATAAACTCTGGAGGTTAGTATAAAGTTAGTATCAGCATGCAGAGACTCACTGGCACAAGTGAGTTGCAACCAGGTCAGGGGCAAAGGATAATTCATTTGCCAGCTCACTGCAGGGTAAAGTGGCAGGTAAGTACAGCCGTGAGGACTCATGAGGACCTCAATCAGGCAGCGTACAGTAGAGCGCTGATGGGCAATAACACTGAGATCATGGGTGCATTGGCTGGCCTGCCAGGCAGTCTCCTAAAACTGTCAAGCAGCATGGAGGAGTCCGTTTCCAACATATAGCAGTCAGGAATATTGCAGAGTTTGACCTCTCCACAGCCTCTACTGCATCTCCCTGTCATGGTGCAGCACAGAGGCACTGTTACTGCTGTCCCCTACCTTTGAGTGTAGAGATCACCTACTCCTCTGTCCCCCACCAATGCCTTCCCCATGTCCTGCGGACGTGGCAGCACTTATCAAAACTACCAGAACTCACCAAAACAACTTCAAAAACACCTCAACGTACTTCCAATCACTTTCCAATAGAAAAAAATGCCAAAAAATTACCTTACCAGCAAGGCATTTTAAATAACGCTCTTGCAGGCCCATCTCGCTGCTTCATGCTGGATGTTTGCAGAGTGGACAATTAAAAAGAGTGTCTTCATAGTTGTTGTCCTAATTTGGGATCCTGGTGTCACCTCAGCCAGTTGGGCTGCGGGACCCTATGGTAGCACTCAATCAAGGTCTTTCAGGGTATACAGGGAGCACACCTGTGGGCACTATTCTTGTCCAAAGTCACAAGGGATAACACGTTCCTGGGAAGTTGATGTAGGCCTCTGGGTTGCTGCTCAAAGGGGCGCTACAACAATAAATTTCTAGCCCTGAGTCTTCAAATAGGCCCACACTCAATCTAGAAAATAATTATTAGTAACAGAGTGGTGATCTCTTTTTTTATGCATTCCCTCCACAACAGAGGTTTTTCAAATTCTGTGCGAGGAACCCCCTGAAAACATAGATACCCACTCGTCCTAGCTTTGAACACCAGTGTCAGGTTTTTTTTCTTTTTTTCTTAATTTGTTCATGGGATGCGGACATCACTGGCTGGGCCAGCATATATTGTCCATCCATAATTGCCCTCAAGAAGGTAGTGGGGTGCTGTTTCTTGAACTCTTGCAGTCTATGTGGTGTAGGTGCACCCACAGTGCTGTTAGGAAGGGAGTTCCAGGATTTTGACCCAGCAACAAGTGAAGGAACAGCAATATATTTCCAAGTTAGGATGGTGAGTGGCTTGGTGGGGGAACTTTCTGGTAGTGGTGTTCTCATCTATCCGCTGCCCTTGTCCTTCTAGATAGTAGTAGTTGAGGGTTTGGAAGGTGCTGTCTAAAGAGACTTGGTGAATTCCTGCAGTGTATCTTGTAGATGGTACACACTGCTGCTACTATGCATTGGTGGTGGAGGGAGTGAATGTTTGTGGATGGGGTGCCAATCAAGTGGGCTGCTTTGTCCTGGATGGTGTCAAGCTTCTTGAGTGTTATGGGAACTGCACTCACCCATGCAAGTGGGGAATATTCCATCACATTCCTGACTTGTACCTTGTAGATGGTGGACAGGCTTTGGGGAGTCAGGAGGTGAGTTACTCACCACAGGATTTCTAGCCTCTGACCTGCTTTTGTAGCCACAGTATTTACATGACTAGTTCAGTTCAATTTCTGGTCAATGGTAACCCCAGGATGTTGATAGTGAGGGATTCAACGATGATAATGCCATTGAATGTCAAGGGCTGATGGTTAGATTCTCTCTTGTTGGAGATGGTCATTGCCTGACACTATGTGGCGCTAATGTTACTTGCCACTTGTCAGCCCAAGCCTAGATATTGTCCAGGACCTGCTACATTTGTACATGGACTGCTTCAGTATCTGAGAAGTCGCAACAGATCCTGAACGTTGTAGAATCATCAGTGAACATCCCACCTCTGACCTTATGATGGAAGGAAGCTGAAGGTGCTTGATGAAGCAGCTGAAGGTGGTTGGGCCTAGGACACTCCCCTGAGGAACTCCTGCAGTGATCTCCTGGAACTGAGATGTTTGACCTCCAACAACCACAACCATCTTCTTTTGTGCTAAGTATGACTACAATCAGTAGAAAGCTATCCCCCTGATTCCCATTGACTCCAGTTTTGCTAGGGGTCCTTGATGCCACATTCAGTTAAATGCTGGCTTGATGTCAAGGGCTGTAACTCTCACCCCTATCATCACAAAGTTCATATGCAGCAATGGGACTAACATGCTTGTAAGTTAATGGATGGGAGAAGTCCAACAAAATTCAGGGTCACATTTGGATATGTTTGCTCTGGAACAATTGAGTAACACCCCTTTTAACTTGGTCACTGTTAGGTTTTGTTAAATACACCAAGTGGGATTGAAGTTAAAATATTACCACAGCAGATGGAGAGCCTCCAGTGATCTGTGGAGGAGTACTTCAAATCTGAATTTTAAACAGCACACCAACTCTAAATATACAGACTGAAAAACAGGAAGTGTTGAGAATGCACAGCAGGTCAGCAACATTTAAAAACAAAATGTTTTGGGCAAAATCCATTGCCAAAAACCAAGCCACAGAATTTTCTTTTACTCCTGGTTTCTATCTTTCATGGCTTTTCTTTCTGCCTATAAATACATTTATTAACATTAAAGTTCAAAGTGCTCATCCCTTGCATGCCTCACTCCTTTTTAAGGAATATTCCACAGAAGGGGTTTAAATAAAATTCACATTTACGAGGGTCCTCCAAGTACGAGCAAATTTGTCATGTAAAAATGAATTTAACACTTACTCATGTGTCACACTTTTTAATCTGTAGGGCCAGATTTTCTCATGTGTATTGGGATGGGAAAGAAGCAGAACGGCATAAAATATGTTGATGTCCTGCGTGCCAGTCTGCTGTCCCCATTCCCGACTCGTATGATTTTCCTGGGCGGCTCGAGGTCTTAAAAGAGCTGGTTAAGAGCTTGCCTTTTGACTTTCTGAGATTATTATTGGGGCAGGCGGCCATTAGGGGCTGTCTGAAGCTGGCCAGCTGCAACCTGATGGTAATGGGCAAGGGACGTTTTACTTAATGCAAAAAACTGAAAGTTTGTAAGAAAAGTACTGAGCATTAATAAAGTTTTACTAATCAACCTACTGTATCCTGGGTCCCAGCCCTCCATTTGCCCTGGCTACTTTGAAGATCCTCTCACTTTTGAACGCCACACGAAGATGGCAGCCCACAGCAATTGCTGTCCATTAAGGCAGAATGTGGTGGTTTCTCTGGTATCTCACCTCCATTTCTGCCCCTGCACTCTGCTCCCTGGCCATTAATTGGGCAAAGACCCATCTCTAGGATCCTTAAGACTTCGACCCCTTGAAAATGGTGTTTCACAGCACGTTAGAGAAAAAGGTAGGATAATTGTACAATAAAATTGTATTTCTGCTTGACACTTATCAGCACTGTAACTGAGGGCCTCTGTACATGATATTGCTATGTCACCAGTGTCCTTTACCAACAGCGTCAAACACCAAAGTGAGACAGTCTCTCAGCCGGATTTTCCCATTGGAGGTGGGAATTGGGATGCTGATTCGATTCCAGGTCATGAACCCTCCTCCAAGCTGTCTTAGGCATAAAGTATAAGAGGACTGCCAGCTGGGAAGACAGATTATTATGTAATAAAATTTCATTTCATTTCAACTTTTGACTGTTCTGAAATGATGCCTTGACCTGGCACCAGGCACTCCTACACCACTTGGAAGCATCAATAATGCTCTCTACATGAGCGTAGTGCCAAGCTAATTGCTGGAAGCATTCTAAGGCAGGGGAGACTTTCTTTTAGGTTAAAAACTAAAATGTAAAACACACACAAGTTTGAAATTATTTTGGTAGCTGAGGACCTATTGAATACTGAAATGAGACTTAGGCAAATACCTATTTTTAATAGGTTTTCTGCACCCCCATTCCCCACCCCTCAGCCAGAATTTTCTGACCCCACTGTCTTTGGGCATCTTGGCAGGCGAGAGATGGAGAGATGGCCAAGAATTGTGTTCACGGCATCGTCAAGCCAGTCTGTGATTGACTGCTCCACCCGTCAACAGCGCGCCGCATTTACCTGCTCACCAGAATCATCCCCCATGTCAAATTTACTGCCCACATTGGTGTGACTTCAGAACAGTGTGCTTCACAACAGCCTTTAAAAAGCTTGCCCCTGTTGACCTGGACTTCAAAGGGAACTCAGAGGTGAGTGCACACAACCTTGCGCAGCGCGTGCGAGCATCATCCATAGGACATCAAGGAAGAGGCGTGCACATTCGGGGGGAGGGGGGTGGGGGTGGTGATTGTGGTAACAGGCAAGTCGCTTTTCCCAACTGGCTTTCAGTGTGGTGCCAGGTCAAGGGCTCCAGTGCGGGTCAGGCCGGACAGAGGGGGTGTAAGACAGCACAGACTGAAGGAACTACTCAAGAATGTGCCGGGGTGAGGTGGGGGGCTGGTTTAGGGCCAAGGAAGCACAGACTGAGTGAAATACTCAGACACATGCTGTGTGTGGGTTGCGAAGTGGGGGGGTGGGGGGGGGGAGGTTGGTGTTGAGGGAAGTGGCCACGCACTTGGAAAAGCTTGTCAAAAAAGTGAGCATTCTTCCGCAGCTGAGACCGTTCAGCTGCAGCTCCATTGACCTGGAATCAGGCCTCTGAAGCTTCTCTGCCCACTCAAGCAACGCAAAAGCATGGAAGTGCCACCAAATGCTCCAGAACTTTTCACCCCTCAGGCGCAGACTGCAAATTAATGTGCATTTTAAGAGGCAGCAGAAAAATTGGCCAACTGGGCAAGGTGGACAATCCCCTTGTGAAAGGTGGCCATGGCACAGTTACTGGCGGAGGTGCTCACCGCCCCTTGCAATGCCTTTATTAAGGTTTGGACCAGTGTCCCTCATGGTTCAAGCTAACAGCGCAGCCTCGCAGTATGGATTAGGAGAATGTCTGTGCCTGAGCTGAGAGCACAGCATGCAGTCCATCGTTCAAGTGAAGTGTGGCAGAGGTGGGTGGGGTTTCGGACAGCCAATAAGCACGCTACACGCTGACCATCCAATGGTGGCCAGTACCTCCCTGCATGCATGAAGGGGCCTTCAACCTTAAACGAGAGGTTCTTAGGACACATATGCTAACCCATGCATCTCTCTCTTTGATCCTGCAGGAGGAGAGCATCAGGAATATAGAGTCTGGTGGTTTAACAGTATGCCTCATGACTTACAGATAGCACAGAAGAAGAAGAGAGCAGTGGAGGCACCTGGCTCGGCAAATGGAGGAGCACCTCCCTCAAGATGAAGGGGCGGCAGGCCTACTGTGCACACAGCTGAAGATCCACAGCGAGCCATCACTCCTAGGTGCCTCGTAGACCCTGGGTCTATAGATGACACTTGTCATTCCTGCAGACAACTGAGAAGTAGTGTTACTGAAGACTGCAGAGGGCAACTACTGCCAGTGGCCATTAAAATGACCGTGGTGCTTAATTCTTACACCAATGGCTCCATCTAGGGCTCCACAGGTGACCTCTATAGGATATCACAAGTCTCCATGCATTAGTGTATCCAGGAGGTCACAGATGCCTTCTGTGCCTTTGCGAAGACCTTTGTGCATTTTGCCCAAGATCGGGAAAGCCAGGAAGCAAGGGTTAAAAACAAAAATAAAAATAAAAATATATAAATAAAATATATAAATATATAAATAAAAATATAAGCAAGGGTGCTGGGTATCATCGACTGAACTCACGCGACACTTAGAGCTCCATGGCAACAAGCAGTCAACTACATCAACCGCAAGGGCTTCCACTCACTGAATGTTCAGCTGGTGTGTGACCACCAAAGGTCTGTGCACAAGTCTCATGGAGCATCCACAATTCCTACATCCTTAGCAGGTCTCAGGTCCCTGACATCATCCAGGGTCCAGAGAGGCTACAGGGTTGACTCCTCAGGGACAAGAGTTACCCACAGAGGACCTGGCTGTGGGTAGATGAAAGGCTACCCACAGAGGACGTGGGTGATGATGCCCATGTAGTGGCCTCAGACTGCAGCAGAGCGACGGTATAACGAGGCTCATGCTGCGATCTAGACTTTGGTGGAGCAAACGATTGGCATTTTGAAACTGAGGTCCCAGTGCCTCGACAAATCCATTGGAGCACTGCAATACAGTCCCCAGAGGGTGTCACGCATCATCGTCGCTTGCTGCGTGCTACACAACCTGGCGCTGCAATGGGAGGAGGACCTAACTGAGGGGGAGATGGACAAGCTGCACACCTTCTCCGATGAGGATGATATCGAAGGGGATGAGGTTCCTCGAAGGCAAGGATGCCGGTGGTGAGGCCATCGCAATGGCCAGACAAGGTAGGGGTGCTCGGGAGGCCCTCATAGCCGCAAGATTCATGGAGGATGATGACGAAATGCAGTGAGGACACTCCGTAGATCTTTAGATTGATTCTGTGAATGTCTGACTGCTGTCTGGCTGAGGGTAGCTTCCTTGTGCTCTGTGATCAAGGTCATATCATGGAGATGTGGCCGTGAAACTTTAAATGCACCTGATCCTATGTCAGTTTTCAGCACCTGAGCCCTTCAGGAGCACAGCATCACTGGTCACAGATGCTGAAGAGATTGGGGGCCAGCTCCACCTTAAAGGTGCTGAGAGCACACAGAGAGAATGACGGAACTCTGTGACATCTGCCCATGACATTCTAGCAGCAATGGCAAATACAGTCGAGGTGCAGGCATCATTAATGTATCCAGTGAGTGTTAAGCTAGACCATCACTTTGGTCTGAAGGTTACACACTGCACAGAGAAGAGGCCCTGGACTGAGCCAACCGTCTTTATCTTGTGCAAGAACCAAAGTTTCACATCTGAAAACACGAGCACTGCTCATTAGAACAAGGAGCCATAGGCAGGGAGGCATCCTTGGGAGTTTATTTACAATACATTATGTGCGAGTGATCAACATCCGTGCCCTGGCTACGCAACTACATATTCTTAACTTTCCTAACCCTGCTGCTACGTCTTGGTGCTCCCCTGACATCCACAATGGAGGTGGAGGCGGCCTGCTGACTGTCTTGCCCTGTCTGTGATCACCTTGGTGGGCATCCTCTGGACAGCAGAGATCTGGAGGACCCCGGCCTGCTCTCAGTGCCTTGCTGTATGGCAGTGGCACCCTCCTCGGCCTGTGCAGCTGGAGCTGCTGAGGTCACAGGAAGAGGGGATTCGGATGTGCCAGACACTCCCGAAGTCATCAGGGTGGATGGCCCTGGGAGGTGCGTCTGATGATCCTCTTCCCTATGGGTACCTGAGGGCTCCTGGCTGACTCCTTGAGGAGAAAGGCAAGCTGGAGTGAGATCGAGCTGCCCCACGCCCCTCTTGCGTTGACACTGCTGAAGACCAACTATGGCAGCAGTGATGGAGTTCAGCCTACGCAGCAGTGCAGGACTGATGTCCTGGACCAAGGTCTCCATGGTGGCTGCCTTCCTACCAGTGCTGACCTCAGCACCGGCATGTCAATGCACAACTACCTCAGACTGAAGGCAAATGGACTTTTCCATTATGCCTTGTAATCTGAGGAGTGCAGCGGACATCCCTTCCTGATGTTCCTGAGCTTGCCTTTGCAGCTTCAGCAACTGAGGTATGACCGAGTCTGGAGGCTCCTCATCTGACTCAGACTCAGAATTTTCTGGCCTCCAGCAGTCCTCAGAGTGCCAGAAACCTGGGAAGTACCTGCCTTCGCCTGCTGTGGATCAGACAGTGCAATGTGCTCACCAGATTGTGATCCAGTGGCTACTCCAAAGCTAGGTCCCACTGAGGTGTGTGGCTCTGCGCGGGTGGAGGGTGTGGTTAAGCTATGACAGGACTTCAATTAGGGTGTCATCAGATTCTTATTCAGAGGTGCCTTCAGGGCTTGAGTCAAGGACTGGCTCATGGAGCCCCTCAGCTGCTTCCCAGATGTGCCTGCAAAAGTAAGGAGAGATAATTAGTGCATGGCAAAGGACTGCGGAACAGGGGAACTTACTCACAGCATGTTTGTCTGATGGATGTTGCACTGCTGGTTCCTCACTTGGTTGAGCACCACCGACATCACCATCAGCTCAGGAACAATCCAGATCGTCGCCAGCCAGCTGGATGGCTCTATTCTCAAAGTCTGTGAGGACCTTCATGTCAGGCATTCCTCCACCAGTCTGCGACCTCTCCTTTTTGTTGTGTGCCAGCTTGACCTGCATGAAGACAGATGGAGAGAGAGTGTAAGCAGGATGCCTGCCAAGCCAGATGTGAAGGATGCCTGGCATGTGTGGGTGGTGGGTGGTGCCATGGACGGGATGAGGACACGATCCGCAGGGCAGATGAAGGTGTGTGTGAGAGACTGAATGGTGATATCCCTTGAGCCAGCAGTGAGTGCAATCACTGTGGACATGTGATGAGTTCGTGAATGTGTGAGTTGAGAGTGATGAGAAGTGACTTACCCTGGTGGAACAGAAGAGGTCATTCATCCTCTTTCAGCACTGAGTGGCTGTCCTCTTTTGCAGGTCGTTGGCGCTGACCACAGCTGCCCCGCCTCCCATGCAGGATTGGTGACCTTGCTTGCTGGTCTTTGCCCAGAGTGGGGGTAGAGGACTTCACGACGGGCCTCCAATGTGTCCAGTAGGCGGTCGAAGGAGGTGTCACTAAATTTGGGGGCAGCGGGTTTCCTCCTTTTGGCAGCCATGACTTTTCAGCAGCTTCCGATCCCTTAGAGAGAGCTAGCTCAGTGCAGGACCACCTTTTAAATATGATGCCCGGATTATTGAAGGCATGAGGCGATGGTGGGGCGGGCAAATCACAGGCCACCTCGCCAGCAATCTGGCGTGCTTCTCAGGAATGCTTTATTAATGAAGTTGGACGCACCAGGAATGGGACAAAACGGCACAAAAACCAACCATTGTGGCCAACAGATATAACGACTTTTTCATGCCAACGACTGCACTTAGTGCAAATCTGGGATGATTCTGCCCTTCTTTTCTCTCTTGGAGGTAGTGTAAGGTTCTACCATAGATGCATCAATAACCTTCAGGACCTTTCCAAAGTGGGTCTTCCTTATAGATCTGAACAATATCAATGAACTATTCCACCACAGAGGGCACCACAGTCAACCACACACAATAGATTGGGCCCAGAAATCTCTGGCCTTTCTAGGATATGCTCACCCTAACTTCATTAGAAGCCCACCTGAAGGGGTGGAACAAAAAACAGCGCTGATGTTAAAAAGTTGTAGAGAAGCCAGGTTCAGGAACTCCCTATGTTGACAATTACCCCAACCTCACCAACTCTGGCCGGGACTCAGTTCTGGGATGTTCTTTTCTATAAGATTCAATACTACACTTCACCAACTAATTGACCTACTAAACCTTTGGACTTGAATATTTAAAATGTATTTTTAAAATCAAGACAATACTTTATCATTGACACCACAACAGTGGGAGACAAAAACTCTGGGAATGACTCACAGAACAGCTGCCACTTTCACCTCAGCCATATTTTCAAATACTGTACAAACTACTCTCACCAGAGCTGGAAAACAGGCTAAAACATCTAACTCTTCATCTTTCCAGTACAAGCATCTTAAAAGGAGAGATTTATCCCAAGTTAATTCTGATAATGCTATATGATTAGACCTCCCATTGAAACCTCTCATCTTCCCCCACACAAGGATAGAGCACAACTTTAAACCATGCTGTGGAATAGCACACTTCAACCTATTGTGTGTTAACTAGCCGGGTTCAGATTTGCTTGGCTTGACTATGTGTATTCACAGTAATTTAGACTGATTTAGAACCCTTGCATTGCAAAGCACCACAAATATGTAAAAACAGCATGAATTTATTAACATATTAATCTTACTCAAGCTGTAGCCACTAACAGTCGCACTGTTTATTTCAGGCTAGAATGAGGCTTCACTAGGCTGATCAACATGTGAATTCCTGACTGGTTCTGCAGGGTGCAGGACAAATATTGGAGTTTGGGCATTTGATTCCTACTGATGTAAGATTAGTTCTATTCTTCACTATTTATTCCCCACTGTTAAGGAGCCTGTCAATAGAATTGTCATCACTCTAGAATTCACCGTACATTTAGTCTGCTGCGACATCTCCTTTCACTTTCCTGTCAACATGCTGAAAATAAACAGACTGTTTGTGCATCCTACACAAACAGAAAAAGGCATTTAATGCTTTGCTCTTTTCAAAGTTGCAAGCTTTAGGGGATTGATGACATTTTCATGTCTTTGGTATTTGCCGATTAGTCACAGTTACACAGTTCTTGGCCTAAGATCGAAGCCTGACTATGAAAATATGTCATCAGTGCAAGCAATTTAGATGGTTCAAAAATATCTGAAACAGGCACTCTGCAACTTCAGTGATTTTACAGCAGATATAATGGTTTGAGTTGAACATGTTAAACTTTACAGCCAGTGGTGAAAGGAGAGACCAGAGGTCGATATTTACTCAGTTTTAGGTTTCACAAGTGAAACATTACTAATGTAAAGCTCCTAACTTTACAACAACCCACCACCAGAGACAATAAGCATCTCTTTATATGCTTTTAAGTGCCACCTACGTGTCAATACTTAACCTTAATTTATACAATTGACGGAAGGGATGTTGTCACACTGAAGAGGTGGCATGAACCCCTTCCACTGAGACTCCACCACGTTAAATGGAACTAGATGCAATTAGCTTCAGGTTACATTTTAAATACACGTAGATGCAGGTACAACTAGAATGCAACCAAGCCAACTGGCAATAAATGCATAACAGGCACTTTAATGTTTCCAGCACCAATCACATCATTTGTTGCTCGGAATTTTTGGTACGATACATTACAAGTACTCCGATCCTGGATCAGTTACACATGCCAAATTTGGCATATTTTAACCAACCCCAAGACTCACGCTTGCATACTGAATTTGCACACAATTCCAAATAAAAGACACTGAAACTTAAGTTCCGATGAAAGCTGTACACCAAAAATGCTAACCTACCTTTTCTTTTACTATTTTGCTTTCTATTTCCAGAAAATTTTTTTTAAAAATCACATGTCCAAAATTTCCAAGCTTATTTACTTTCAGAACCGCATCAAGAATCACATCCACAACCTTCTCTGTTCCTGTAAACTGTCACCACATCACCAACATTACTTCCTGCTCCAACACCCTTAAAAATGTTGTTGCTTTTCAATTCCTGCCCGTTTCCTGCAACTCCCTCTTTGAATTCCTCTAATCAGATTTCCGCCTCTTCCACAGAATAGAAATCTACAAATTACACTGCCTGATTGTGGGCAATATCCCTAGTCCCTGCCCTCATGGAAACCTCAACAGCCTTTGATACAGTCAACCACATCATCTTCCTCCAAACTCTCTGCTTTCTTGTCCAGCTTGGAGGGACTGCCCTTCTCTTGGTTCCATGCTTATCTATCCGGTTGTAGCTGGAGCATTTTCAGCAATGGCTTCTCTATTCATCCCTACACTGTCACCTGCAGAGTCCCCAAGGATCCATCCCCAACACTGTCCTTTTCCTCAACTACAGTGCTGCCCCTTGGTGGCATTATCCACAGACGTGCAATCACCTTCTATATGTATGAAGATGATGACAGCCAGCTGTCTCTCTCCACTGCCTTTCTTAATCCCTCCACTATCATTGTGCTATCGGATTTGTTTGTCTGACATCCAGTTTTGGATGAACTGCAATTTTCTCTAGCTAAACATTTCAAAACTGAAGCTATCATCTTTATCCTTGCTCCCAACTCCATCAACTTCTACAGCCACTGCCAGGCTGACCTAGAGATTGTTCACAACATCACCATCCAATTTGACCCCAATCTGAACTTCTAATCCCACATCCTCTCCATCACAAAGATTGGCTACTTCCACCATTGTCTGCCTTATCTCTACCTCGGCCCATCTGCCGTTAAAACCTTTATCCATGCATTTGTCACCACCAGATTTGATTTCTTCAATTGTCTCCCAGTCAGTCTCTCAACCTGTACCAATCTCAGATCATCCAAAACTCTGCTGCCCAGATCCTATCACACACCAAGTTTGTCTTGCCCATCATCCCTTGATGATCTACATTGGACCCTCTCTCCCATTACCTCAAAATTTAAAATTCTCAGCTTTGTGTTGGTGTCTCGCCATGTCTTTGCCCCTCCCCATCTCTCCAACTTCTAGCATTACAGTCCCAATCCCTTGAACTTTGCTTCTCTGACTCCAGCTTCTTGTGAACCCACACCCCACCATCTCACTTTGACCTATTTTCAGTAGCTGCATAACTTCTGGAACTTCATGCATAAACCCTCTGGCCTCTATCTCTTACTTTAAGCCCTGCGGTGAAACTCACTTGTTAGGCCAAACTTTTTGTTACCTCTTCTAATAATCTCTTTCTTTGGCAACACACTAGACGAAGCATAGATCACTGCAAACATAGAAACTGGTGATGAAAAGGTTATTCTCTAAATGTTTTCCTTGTTTGGGGGAGGGCTGGTAGGACGTCTTCTCTGGCCAAGATACAGATTAGAAATTTCACAACTGTCATGTAGAGTTAACCACTGTAATGCGCAAAGTTCTATGAAGTGTCCCTGCCTTTGCAGCTCCTTAAATGGTTGACAAACTCACAATGCTGTCAGGAGAAAAAACCAACAGGAGGCTGTTTGCTTTCCCATATCTACTAGCTCAAGAAGGGAATGTATAGAACACTATGCAGGCCATTTAGCTCCTCGAGCCTCTTCCACCCTTCAATTAGATTCAGTGAGATCTTGGATAACTTGTGACCCAAGTCCATTTACCTGCCTTGGATCTATATCCCCTAAACCCTTGTCTAGAAAAAATCTATTGATCTCAGATTTTAAATTATTAATTGAGTTAGCATCTACTGCCTTCAGGTGGAAGAAAGTTCCACGCTTCTATTATCCTTTGCATGAAGAAGTGTTTCCTGACTTCTCTCCTGAATGGCCTGGTTCTGATTTTAAAGTTATGTCCTCTTATTTTAGACTTTCTTATCAGTAGGAAGATTTATTAATTCATTCCAAATCCTAAAAAAAAAGCCTCAATCAAAACACCTTCGAGAAAGTTACCTTTGCAGTTCACTTAGCCAGGGAATATAGGTGGCAAAAATTCACTAAAAACATGGTCACAAGAGAAAAAGATAAATACAATTTAAATAATTAGCTTTGCACATTTCACATTCCATAGAAAGCCCAGCATTCAATCTTTAAGTCCCAATACTATTGCAGTATTTTAAAAAGACCTTTACACTATTGCTGAAAACATTGGCCCAGATCATCCAGTCTCCACATCTCCAATTCGCCAGGACCTTCCACAAACACCTCAGCTTGAGTCAGAGGCTTCGGACAGTTCCACGGGACTTACCTGAATAATTGCTCAGGAAATGTTAAACAGAAAAATCCTACTCTAACTCCTGAGTAACTACAGAAATGACCCCCCAATCATCCTCGAACTCCCCCTCAACCCCCGGACTACCCATAACTTGACTACCCCAAACACCCGACTAACCCTGACCTACCTGCCACCCCAGCTACTTACCTTACCCACCTACCCATCCTAACACCTTATCCATTCACTCATTCATCTATGGTCTTTCCCCTCCCTAATTCAAACTTCCTCCAGTCCCTCAACCGTCCAAGATAACTGCGCTCATCTAATTCTGGCCTCTTGAGCATCCCTGATTTTAATTTCTTAATTGATGGCTGTGCCCTCAGTTGCCTAGGCCTTAAACTCTAGAATTCCCAGCCTATGCCTCTCCACCTCACTTTCCTCCTTTAAGACAATCCTTAAAATCTACCTCTTTGACCAAGCTTTTGCTCACCTGATCTGATATTCCTTATTTGTTTTATAATGGTCCTGTGAAACGTCTTGGGATGTTTTATTATGTTAAAGGCACTATAGAAATATAAGTTGTTGTAATTTTTGATGACTTTATAATTAGGAGTGCTGGGAGCTCACAGCTTAACAATGACAGTTTGCTCAGCATTTTACCCCATGTCAGTTCACTAAATATAGAATCAGTCATGTACAGCAAGCTGAACATCTCCATCCACGCAGTTTCTCTATATTGTCTGTAACTTAGCTATATTTAGCAGCAAATACAAACAGATAGGCAGAGAGCCAATATTGGCCAATCTCTATTGCAGGGGAATCAATGAAATATAAATTAGGCAAGTTCTACAAAAAGAGAGCAATCCATTCACTAGATTACTGCTGAGGCAGTTGGAACACTAAATGTTGATAAAAATATTAATGTAGTGCTTTAATTTAAAAGTTGAAATGAAGCTGAGGTTCACAAAAAGGACAAAATCAACATAGTAAAATACAACCTGTTGTATGTCAGCAACAAATCTGCTTGTCTCATGTTCCTTTAGGTTGTAATTTAAAACATGGTTATCTTAATCCTCAAGTTGATTTTTTTCTGACATACTTAAGTGACTCATGATCAACTATAAAGGAAAACAAAGCATTTTTGACATAATACTTAATATTGAAAAATGTCACCTCAGAGAGAGAAGTTTATGATAAGAGTATACCAAGAACAATATTTCAGATAAATCCGGACAATAAAAAGGCATAGGATCAGGACTTGGAAAGCAAGTTTTTTAAAAAACTTCTTCAGTCATGGGACATGGGTGCTGCTGGCAAGGCCAGTATTCTTTGCCCAAGTTAAGGATAGCTTCCAATAAGTTTATTTCTTTACACAGGTGAAACAGGTTCCCAAGGAGGGTGTTTGAGGTCAGCACACTGGACTCATTTAAGATAGAGCTTAGATGCTGTAATGGAAATCTGATATGAACATACAAATCAGGAGCAGGAGTGGGCTATGCGGCCCTTCAAGTCTGCTCTGCTATTCTATAAGGTCATAGCTGATCTGATTGTGGCCCTAACTCCATTCTTCCAACCCCCGATAACCTTTGACTCCCTAATCAAGAATCTATCTACCTCTTGCCTTAAAAATATTCAATAGCCCTGCCTCTCCTGCTCCCCAGGGAAGAGAGTTCCAAAGCCTCATGACCCTCAGAAGAAATTTCTTCTCATCTCCCTCTTAAATGGGGGGCCCCTTGTTTTTAATAAAAGCAAAATACTGCGAAGGCTGGAGACCTGAAATAAAAACAGGAAGCGTTGGAAAAAAGGTCAGGATTTCTAATCTGCTGAGCTTTTCCAGCACTTTCTGTTTTTACCACTTATTTTTAAATTGTCTCTATTCTCTCCCACAAAGGTGAGCATTGGGTGGTATTTTCCGGTCCTGCCCGTCATGGGACCGGAAATTCCCACCTGAAGTCAATGGACCTTTTGCTGGGCCGTCAAATTTTCCATCCCGCCCTAGACGATTCCCACAGCAGGTGTGACTGGAAAATCCTGCCCACCCTTTCAGATCCACCCTGTCAAGTCCCTTCAGGACCTTATGATGTAATTGGTGTCCTGGAAGAAATGAGACCCAACAATTTCCTCTGAAATAATTTTGTGACTCTGTTACAATCAGAAGAGTTCAAACCTGGGATAAAGATATCTTACGCTCATATACATTTCTAATCCTACTGAATTTTGAATTGTCCCTCATGGATATACAAGAGGAACAAAGGACCACTTGTGGGCATGAATTTCATGCTACTGTCATGCGGCTCTGATTGAAAATTACAGGAACTTGAAACTGAACACTTACCATTCAATGGCAGGTGGTCTATTCCTAAGGCTGTGCCAAACATGTAACAATAGGGCAGTTTTTCCAAGTGCTCACTGTTGGTGAGGCATATCGCCCATGAGCATGTCAGACAATCGCAGTCAAGACTGGACGCAAAAGAAAAAGTCAAAGAGATAAAAACAAAAAACTGCGGATGCTGGAAATCCAAAACAAAAACAGAATTACCTGGAAAAACTCAGCAGGTCTGGCAGCATCGGCGGAGAAGAAGAGTTGACGTTTCGAGTCCTCATGACCCTTCCACAGAACTGAGTGATATAAGGAGAGGGGTGAAATATAAGCTGGTTTAAGGTGGGGGTGGGGGGTTGGGTGGGGGGAAAGAAGTGGAGGGGGGTGGTGTGGTTGTAGGGACAAGCAAGCAGTGATAGGAGCAGATAATCAAAAGATGTCACAGACAAAAGAACAAAAGAACACAGAGGTGTTGAAGTTGGTGATATTATCTAAATGAATGTGCTAATTAAGAATGGATGGTAGGGCACTCAAGGTATAGCTCTAGTGGGGATGGGGGACATAAAAGATTTAAAAATAATGGAAATAGGTGGGAAAAGAAAAATCTATATAAATTATTGGAAAAAACAAAAGGAAGGGGGAAGAAACAGAAAGGGGGTGGGGATGGAGGAGGGAGGTCAAGACCTAAAGTTGTTGAATTCAATATTCAGTCCGGAAGGCTGTAAAGTGCCTAGTCGGAAGATGAGGTGCTGTTCCTCCAGTTTGTGTTGGACTTCACTGGAACAATGCAGCAAGCCAAGGACAGACATGAAGGCAAGAAAGCAGGGTGGAGGGTTAAAATGGCAAGCGACAGGGAGGTTTGGGTCATTCTTGCAGACAGACCGCAGGTGTTCCGCAAAGCGGTCGCCCAGTTTATGTTTGGTCTCTCCAATATAGAGGAACTGCATTGGGAGCAATGAATGCAGTGGACTAAGTTGGGGGAAATGCAAGTGAAATGCTGCTTCACTTGAAAGGAGTGTTTGGGCCCTTAGACGGTGAGGAGAGAGGAAGTGAAGGGGCAGGTGTTGCATCTTTTGCATGGGCATGGGGAGGTGCCATAGGTGGGGGTTGAGGAGTAGGGGGGGCTGAGGAGTGGACCAGGGTGTCCCGGAGGGAACGATCCCTATGGAATGCCGCCCGGGGATTGAAGGGAAGATGTGTTTGGTGGTGGCATCATGCTGGAGTTGGCGGAAATGGCAGAGGATGATCCTTTGAATGCGGAGGCTGGTGGGGTGATAAGTGAGGACAAGGGGGACCCTACCATGTTTCTGGGAGGGAGGAGAAGGCGTGAGGGCGGATGCGCGGGAGATGGGCCGGACACGGTTGAGGGTCCTGTCAACGACCGTGGGTGGAAAACCTCGATTAAAGAAGAAGGAGGACATGTCAGAGGAACTGTTTTTGAAGGTAGCATCATCAGAACAGATGCGACGGAGGCAAAGGAACTGAGAGAATGGGATGGGGTCCTTACAGGAAGTGGGGTTTGAGGAGCTGTAGTCAAGGTAGCTGTGGGAGTCGGTAGGCTTGTAATGGATATTGGTGGACAGTCTATCACCAGAGATTGCGACAGAGAGGTCAAGGAAGGGGAGGGAAGTGTCAGAGATGGACCACGTGAAAATGATGGAGGGGTGGAGATTGGAAGCAAAATTAATCAATTTTTCCATGTCCCGACGAGAGCAGCACCGAAGTAATCATCGATGTACCGGAGAAAGAGTTGTGGAAGGGGGCCGGAGTAGGACTGGAACAAGGAATGTTCCACATACCCCATAAAGAGACAGGTATAGCTGGGGCCCATGCAGGTACCCATAGCCACACCTTTTATTTGGAGGAAGTGAGAGGAGTTGAAGGAGAAATTGTTCAGTGTGAGAACAAGTTCAGCCAGATGGAGGAGAGTAGTGGTGGATGGGGATTGTTCGGAAAAATTCAAACCAGGTATGTAATAACCATTCACAGACTTGCCATTGAATTTTCTGTAAATACACACCAATAAAAATGTCGTAAATCATTGTGTAATATTGATTTTTGCCTCAAAAGACCAAAGAGAGGAAATTCATGCATAAGTGATTTAGGCAGAGTTAAAAACTCTGCTCAAATTTCCTTGATCTTTACTGATGATTCCTCAAAACTTCTGCCAAAGCACTTTCCAGCTTATTAACTCTGCCTCCTATGCAAGCGTAGCTCAGATACATTTCCTGAACCCACACCAATTCTGCAAGACACAACAGGACCCAAAGTCGTGTATCTGGTGCTTTATGAAGATCAGTGATTTTTTTCTTTAATTTCTCCTCATTGAGATGTAAAATATATCTCATTCATTTTTGATTTGCATTAAAAACTTCTACAATTGAACAACTTCCATAATTATTTATTTTTTAAAACATTCTATGCCAGATGATAATGTGATGGTCTCGACGTTTAATTTTCATGCAGAAAAAGACAGGTGAGGAGGAATAATCTCAGTTCCACACACTCTCCTCGGGCCCCAAAGGTTTATGCGGATTTCTACTCATTTTAGGCAGGATTTTAATCTTCCAACATATGCTAGTGATGTTCTCAAGAACTTTTTGCCTAATCTTACAGAGCTTTAGTACAGGACCTGTGAAGTAATTGCCTTTGGCAGAATTTGCATGATGTATTGGTTTGACTTGTATGATATTGCATTTTTTTGACATATGCCCTGTCCACAAAAACCAGGACAAATTCAACCTGTTCAGTTACCTCCCCATCAGTCTACCCTTGATCAGCAAAATGATGGAAGGTGTCGTCGATAGTGCTATCAAGTGGCACTTACTCAGCAAAAACCTATTCACAGATACTCAGTTTGGGTTCCATCTGGCCACTCAACTCCTGGCCTCATTACAGCCTTGGTCCAAACATGATCAAAAGAGCTGAACTCAATAAGGGAGGTCAGAGTGACTGCTCTTGACATCAAGGAAGCATTTGACAAGAGTGTAGCATTAAGGAGCCCTAGCAAAACTGGAGTCAATGGGAATCAGGGGGAAACTCTCCACTGTTCAGAGTCATACTGAGCACAAAGGAAGATGGCTGCATTTTTAGGAGATCAATCACCTCAGTCCTAGGGCATCACTGCAGGAGTTCCTCAGGAAAGATTCCTAGGCCCAAACAACTTCATCTGCTTCATCAATGACCTTCCTCCCATCATAGGGTTAGAAGTGGGGATGTTTGCTGATGATTGCACAATGTTCAGCACCATTCACGACTCCTCAGGTACTGAAGTCCACGGCCACATGCAGCAAGACCAGGAAAATAATCAGGTTTGGGCTGACAAGTGGCAAGTAACATTCATGCCACAGAAGTGCCAGGCAATGACCATCTCCATCAAGAGAGAATATAAACTTCTCCTCTTGACATTCAATTGCATTTCCATCGCTGAATCCCCCACTATCAACATCCTGGGGGTTACCATTGACCAGAAACTGAACTGGACTAGCCATATTGTTATGAAAATTAGAATCACCTTGGTGTTCAGAGCGTAGGTCAGGAGCTCCAAATTCCGATAGACTAGGAGTTTCTGCACATGTGCAGACCAGAGGTAGGTAGCCCTGGCAACCGAAGAGGACTCAGGGTTTGGGGGGGCAGCCATGAAGACCCAAGGCAGCAAAAGAAGTTTGGTGACTCCTTGCTGCAGGCCATTGGGCGAATGTAACCCTTTGGAGCAGTAATGCTGTGGCTCGGCACAGCCAAAGAGCTGAAGTTGTGCTTGTGAGTTGTTGCGCGAGTGCATACTCAGGAATCCAGTGGGACTGAATCTCGGGAGGCAAGATTGAAACCCTTGGTCGGTTGTTAACACCATCTGAGTTGGGCCGACTTTTGGAGAGAATTCCAAGATTAGATCTTTGAAGGTGAAGACTGGATCCCTCAGGAGAGAGCGAAAAAACTTTAGTGAGAGTAGTTGACACAGTGCTTACTGATGTCTGGGCGTTGATGAGAAATCCATGGGCTCTCATTTGCTATTTATTGTGCATTCGACCACAGTTTGCCTGTTAATTCACATGTACCTCATATTAACCCTGAACGTTAGAGCATAAAATAGATATTGTATAGTGGTTTAATCTTTCTGACCTTTCATAATAAAGTTGACTTTAGTTTGTTCAAAGCCTGTGGAATCTCTTGGCATCATTCCCTTCGCAAGTGTCTTAAATCTCAAACTTTGTCTACTTTAAACAAAACATTATTTGTCCTTTACCGAATCTTACCAAAAACCTGGGGGTTTGGTCAAGGATAACAATATAAATACAAGGGCTGGTCAGAGGCTAAGAATCCTGCGGCGAGTAACTCACCTCCCGACTCCCCAAAGCCTGTCCACCATCAGCAAGGCACAGGTCAGAAGTGTAATGGAAATACTCTCCACTCTTCTGGATGAGTGTGGCTCCAACAACGCTCAAGAAGCTAAACACCATCCAGGACAAAGCATCTACTTGTTTGGCACCCCATCCAGCATTTTAAACTTACACCCTCCATCACCAACGCACAGTGACGGCAGTGTATACTATCTACAAGATGCACTGCAGCAACTCCTTAGACAGCACCTTCCACACTCATGTCCACAACCATTTAGAAGGACAAGGGCAGCAGACACATGGGAGTTCTCCTCCACCTTGCACCACCTGGAAGTTCCCCTCCAAGCCACTCACCATCCTGACTTGGAAATATATCACTGTTCCTTCACTGTCACCGGGTCAAAATCCTGGAGCTCCCTCCCTAACAGCACTGTGGGTGTACTTGCACCACATGGACTGCAGCGGTTCAAGGACACAGCTCATCAACACCTTCTGAAGGGCAATTAGGGATGGGCAATTAATACTGGTCTAGCCAGAAACACCCACAAGCCATGAATGAATAAAAATGCTCACCAAGGCTTCCTCAACAGCATCTTCCAATCCCTCGGCTTCTACCACTTATTATGACAAGAGCAACATTTGCATTGGAATACCACCACCTGGAAGTTCCCCTCCAAGCCACTCACCATCCTGACTTGAAAATATATCGCCGTTTCTTCACTATCACTGGGTCAAAATCCTGGAACTCCCTTCCTAACAGCACTGTGGGTGTACCTACACCACATGGACTGCAGCGGTTCAAGGACACAGCTCATCAACACCTTCTGAAGGGCAATTAGGGATGGGCAATTAATACTGATCTAGCCAGAAACACCCACAGGCCATGAATGAATAAAAATGCTCACCAAGGCTTCCTCAACAGCATCCTCCAAACCCTCGGCCTCTACCACCTATAATGACAAGGGCAGCATTTGCACTGGAATACCACCACCTGGAAGTTCCCCTCCAAGCCACTCACCATCCTGACTTGAAAATATATCGCCGTTCCTTCACTATCACTGGGTCAAAGTCCTGGAACTCCCTTCCTAACAGCACTGTGGGTGTACCTACACCACATGGACTGCTGCATCCAAGAAGACAACTTATCATCTACCTGCTCAAGAGCAATTAGGGGTGGCAATAGATGCTGCCCTAGCCAGCGAAGCCCACGTCCCATGAACAAATAAAAAAACCTAAGACATTGATTGGGGATATAATGGAGAAAAGTATTACAGCCTGTCGATAGACGATTTAAACTTACAGCTTTAATCTAATCTTCACAGCCGCAGCTTCATTCAAGTAGAAAAATAAAACTAGATATACTAGAAATCCAAAACAAAATTAGAAAAAGCTGGAAATCAAAATATTAGCCTCTCTTCTCTTTACAAATCTGACTGACCAGCAAATTTATTTCCAACTTTTTCTGTTCCTGTTTCAGATTTCTAACCTTTGCAGTTTTTAATACCTCTGCAGCTAGTTTTTAAACTCCAGTTAAACAAAGGTTAATTGAATTAACATACCGAATAAAGCCATAAAGTTTCAAAAAACACCGTCACTTGAGCACATTACAAGCTCTAAGCAATATGCTTCTGAGCAATTAACAAAGCATAACACAACCAAAAACATCAGAAACTAATTCATCATCTGTTATACAAGTAAATGATTAGAGTAACTAATACGTATGGGGCAAAGGCTCCAATATCCAGCGCTTTGCATCCTCATGAGATGAGATGAAGAATGGAGAGGCAACCTAGAAAAAAACTTCTCAAGACTAATTATATAATTAAAAGATGCTCACAGATACAAGTCAAACCAGCATATGCTACAACTTCACTTCAACATTCTCACATTTCACAAACTACATGTATAAAGTGTCTCAATTCATGCAACATGTTTAGGCTGTGAACAATAATTGGGCTAATCTAGGCTGGGTTCAAACAGTTCATAGATAGCTGGGAACCTTCTCTCATGAAGGTTGATTTGGAAGCCAATTGTTGCTATTCCATGTAAATGATCAAACTACCCAAAGTAAAAACATTTTAAAAAATCAAAATGAAACCACAGGCAAAACAATTAATTAAAGAAAAGATTAGTGTTGTCGAAATAAAAACAGAAAATGCTGGAAAACTTAACAGGTCTGGCAGCACCTGTGGAGAGAGGAATGGAGTTCATGTTTCGAGTTTGTGTCACTCTTCTTCAGGGCTGAAGAGAGGTAGAAATGTGATGGATTTTATATTGTTTCGGAGGGGATGGAGCAAAATAGGTGGTCAGTGATAGATGGGAGCTCAGAAGAAATTTGACAAAGATGTCATGGACACATGACAAAGGGGGTGTTAATGGTAATGTTAAAGACTAAATAAGGTGCTAATGGTGGCATCAAGGCAAAATAGCAGAATGTGTTAACAGCAGAACAAGAGGCAGTGCTCTGTGAAAGCAAAACATAAGAACAGGTTATAGATGCATGGCCCTATGAGGGGAGGAGGTTGGTAAAAAAATTAGAAAAAGATCAAAATGGAGGACAAAGTTTATGGCCTGAAGCTGTTGAACTCAATGTTAAGTCCAGAGGGCTGTAACATACCTAAATGGAAGGTGAGGTGCTGTTCCTCCAGTGTGTGTTGGGCTTCACTGGAATATTGCAGCAGGCCAAGGATAGAAATGTGGGCATGAGAACAAGGTGGTTAATTGAAATGGAAAGCGACGGAAGGGTCGGGGCCATGCTTGTGGATTGAGCGAAGGTGTTCTGCAAAGCGATCGCTTAGCCTGTGTTTAGTCTCCCCAATGTAGAGGAGATAACATTTTGAGCAGCGAATACAGTAGACTAAATTGAATGAGGTGCAAGTGAATCGCTGCTTCACCTGAAAGGAGTATTTGGGACTTTGGATGGTGAGGAGGGAGGAAGCAAAGGGGCAGGTGTTACACCTTCTGCGATTGCATGGGGAGATGCCACAGGAAGGGGATGAGGAGTTGGGGGTTTTGGAGGAGTGGACCAGAGTGTCACGGAGGGAACAATCCATACGGAATGATGACAGGGGATGTGAGAAGAAGGTGTTTTTGTTGGTGGCATCTTGCTGGAGTTGGTGGGAATGATTGGCAGCGATTCACTTGCATCTCTCTTCAACAGCATGAAATACGTCACATTTCCACCTCCCTTCAGCTCTGAAGAAGTCATTGGGGCTCGAAACATTAACTTCATCTCTCTCTCCACAGACCTGCTGAACTTTCCAGCATTTTCTGCTTTTATTTCAGGTTTTCAACATCCGCGGTATTTTGCTTTTATCTTAGTTCATTGAAAACTTATTCTGTACTTTTTTCTCTTGGTCTACTCCAGAGTGTGAATCTGACTGAGGGAAGTAAGGAGAGAGGAGTTTATCTCATCAGAACAGCTGCAAATTTCAGTTCATGCACTTGAATCCAGTGTACAGAGTAGACCACCTGCACTGTGTTCTACCACAGACTATCTAAGAAAGTTCATCAAGTGAGCAACAGCTGGGACATTCCTGACACCAATAATACTAAACAAATTTCAGCAGCTTGCTTGCTTATACGTACATTACCAACAATCTTTATTAGTGTCATGAAGCTATTAATGTATATAATCTTTTGGAAAACATTTTTCTTTTAAAATAGAGGTTTAGTCTGTGAGTATGTCTTAATTGGATTAAAGCCAGTTAGTCTGGGTGCTTTGATATGTACTAGTTTTGATATATAAGAGAGATAGCGTGCATTTGCATTTTTTGAATAGAGCATTCAAGGAATGGGGTGAAAATTGATGCAACTATCATGCAATATGTTTATATTACTAATAAATTTGGTATTATGAAAGGGGTTTTATTGTTAAAAGGTGAAGTTGAAAGAGGTTGTTGATACAATGAGAATTAATATTCATTGGGGCTGGTAGGTATAACTTCAGTAGTTTTCGGGTGTGCAGGCAGAGGTAATGTAGTTTTTGGGTGTGCAGGCAGAGGCAATGTAAGATCAAAAAGCAGCTGCAAGCCTCCAACTGGCTCCACAGTGAAAAGAACCTCATTTTGAATTTGTAAGGTGAAAATACTTTGCCTGGTGTCTGGAGTCTAAGGGTTGCTGTTGCCTTAATGGAGGTTAGTTGGGAATTTGTTAATAGTTATGATAGGAGTAATTTGCAGCCATGTGTATATATTTTAACCTGTGTAAATTAATAAAATGTTTCAATTAGTTTAATGGATTGATGGTCTGATTCCTGAATTTAAGGTCGCATCTCAAACATAACACTAAAAATGATAGCACCCACCTTAAACCAGCTTATATTTCACCCCTCTCTTATTTTTACTTAGTTCTATTGAAGGGTCATGAGGACTCGAAATGTCAACTTTGTTCTTCTCCTCTGATGCTGCCAGACCTGCTGAGTTTTTCCAGGTAATTCTGTTTTTGTACTAAAAATTATAGGTTATGACAGTTATTTAAAGTTTCCATCTGGGATTTTTTAAATAACTCACGTTACCAACTGCATCAGTCATAACAATTAGTAACCAATTACTAATAAATGTGACTGCTCCAAACCAGAGAGAAATGTAAAAATACTCTTCATTATTTTGCAGTGATGTTTGAGATATGGCTTAATATTTTCATCTTTACTGGCACTCATGGTAGAAACTCATCAAATGTATTTCTATATAGTGGGAATACAGCACCAGTCAAGCAGATGGAGCCTTGCTTTCTTAAAAGTTTACCAAGTAACAATAATGACAGAGTCGAGGGAATTTTACATCTGGCTGTGCTGCATCTGACTGGGGAATGATTCATGGACATTTGAAGTGGGAAAGTGTTCCTTTCCTCAGCAATGAGATCCTTCATCTAGATGAGCATAAAATATACAAAGAGCAAAAGAAAGTGTAGCGAGATCAGAGCTAGAGATTACAGCAAACAGTTCAACACAGAAATATTGACTGAATGCCAGGCAGAATCAACAGAGCTCCCAACAAATTACACTGTGTCACTGCAGTGAGTACCTAATTAATGTATGAGCTCAACCCATATTGTACTGTTTATTAAATGTGAAAATATGACCAAAGTACAGATCCTATTTGACATAGCCAGATACAGCTTGGTCCCCTGCTGGACCTTCGTATACCTACATTGCATGAATCTTTAGGAATAAGTTAGGTAATCTGTCTAAGTAATTGATAACATCACAGTACCCACATGAGCAAGTGACTGTTGAAAAAGCAAGCTTATTTATTTGAATCAATGATCCAACAATTTAATCTTATCTCAGGTGACATAATTAATTGTCTTTGTTTTTATAAGCAAGAGATTAAGAATGTATCAGATAAATGATCTCTAAGTAATTCTGGGAAAAGCCTTCAGCACCTTTTCCCACCAGCAGGATAACACAACTGAGGCCTAACACAAACATAGTTCAGTTATACGCTGCTTTTGAATTTGCTTAGAAAAGTAAATTAGAAACTGGTGTTGATTTTTATCCTGGGATTTGAGCCTCAAAGGAGAAGCCCTGTTCTAACACTTCTGAGCTTAGTTACATTCTCATCCCGTTTCTTTTGGCCAAAACCGTGCCTTCTTTTCAGCAATATCCATCAAGCCTAACCATACAGAGGCTTGTAACTCTTTCAGCACTTCTGTTCTATCATCTGAACAGAAATACAGCAAATATGCTTAGCATTCCGACAAAGGCATTGGATTCTCTTTATATAACTTATTCAATAACATAGGAGGTTGGGTGAGGCAAGGATACACACCATCAGCACACCCACCCTGCTAACTTTTAGACTTCAGATCCAGGCAAGGTAAGTCAGAAAGGCATAAGCATGGAAATGCTTCCCTCTTTCACCCCCTCTCCTCTTTCTCTCTCTGGGGTCTCTGTTTCTTCACATTATTTGAAAACTACATCGTAGGTTTGTATATTTTGTCAATTTTATGTCCCATTCTCAGGCACCAGTCACTCTCTGGGATGTTGCTCAAATAGCCACTTTGCACACGTGAGCAAATGACACTGAAAGCCAGCAGATTATTTAGGCAAAAGGAGAGTACACTCCTTGCCACATTTGGCGTCCACCTACACATATTTCGAGGGATAATTGGATAGCAATACAGAGCAAGAACACCAATTTATTTTTAAAAACAAAAAAACTGCGGATGCTGGAAATCCAAAACAAAAACAGAATTACCTGGAAAAACTCAGCAGGTCTGGCAGCATCGGCGGAGAAGAAAAGAGTTGACGTTTCGAGTCCTCATGACCCTTCGACAGAACTTGAGTTCGAGTCCAAGAAAGAGTTGAAATATAAGCTGGTTTAAGGTGTGTGTGTGGGGGGCGGAGAGATAAAGAGACAGAGAGGTGGAGGAGGGGGTTGTGGTTGTAGGGACAAACAAGCAGTGATAGAAGCAGATCATCAAAAGATGTCAACGACAATAGTACAATAGAACACATAGGTGTTAAAGTTAAAGTTGGTGATATTATCTAAACGAATGTGCTAATTAAGAATGGATGGTAGGGCACTCAAGGTATAGCTCTAGTGGGGTTTTTTTTTGTGGTCTCCTCTACATTGGAGAGACCAAACGTAAACTGGGTGACCACTTTGCAGAACATCTGCGGTCTGTCCGCAAGAATGACCCAAACCTCCCTGTCGCTTGCCATTTTAACACTCCACCCTGCTCTCTTGCCCACATGTCTGTCCTTGGCTTGCTGCATTGTTCCAGTGAAGCCCAACGCAAACTGGAGGAACAACACCTCATCTTCCGACTAGGGACTTTACAGCCTTCCGGACTGAATATTGAATTCAACAACTTTAGGTCGTGAGCTCCCTCCCCCATCCCCACCCCCTTTCTGTTTCCCCCTTCCTTTTTTGTCCAATAAATTATAAAGATTTTCCTTTTCCCACCTATTTCCATTATATATAAAAAAAATTTAAAAAAATTAAAAACCCCACTAGAGCTATACCTTGAGTGCCCTACCATCCATTCTTAATTAGCACATTCGTTTAGATAATATCACCAACTTTAACTTTAACACCTATGTGTTCTATTGTACTATTGTCATTGACATCTTTTGATGATCTGCTTCTAACACTGCTTGTTTGTCCCTACAACCACACCACCCCCCCTCCACCTCTCTGTCTCTCTATCTCTCCGCCCCCCACACACACACCTTAAACCAGCTTATATTTCAACTCTTTCTTGGACTCGAACTCAAGTTCTGTCGAAGGGTCATGAGGACTCGAAACGTCAACTCTTTTCTTCTCCGCCGATGCTGCCAGACCTGCTGAGTTTTTCCAGGTAATTCTGTTTTTGTTACCAATTCATTTTTGTTCTCCTTAATCAATACCATAAAAGGTACCCCAACTGCTTGCCGATGAAGGTTAGATAATTTAGTACAGGTCAAAAGTGGAACCTGTGAACTTCCTAGCTTGTGTGCAATTCACTGCATGAAGTCACTCAACCATTAGAGGGAGCCAAATTTTTTATATGTTGCAGGTAACTTAATCCCTGTCCCAGATCTGCTGTGAGGTGGGAAAGGGTGGGCTAATTAGGTAAGGCTTAGCACCCTGGGTATCTGGAACTTTATGATCCAGGATATTCTTATATGGATGAGTGCTAGTATGACAAAAGCTTCTTACATCTGTCGCATGAAGCTTCGGGCTGCTTTTACGTTGTACACAAAATGAATGATTAATTTTGAACCAACTGGTGTTGCAACAATAACCTCAGCTCCACAACCTGAGCACTAAAAGCTCTTTAGAAATAGTTTACTTTTAATATTTTCAAGGAAACAGGTTATCTAGAACCTAAAATAAGAGGTCGCTTGCACTAGTGTCTGACTGAGCTCGTTGCCGATTAGATTATAGGATCCTTTTATCATGACCATGATTGGGACTCTTTGATAGGCAAAAAAAACAGAAGTTGGAACATATGCCAAATGAAAAACAAAGCTCTCAAAGAAGCAAGATGAATCATTACGAACTGCACAAAGGATAGAAAATAAATTAATAAAGAGGAAAAAAATGTGCTTCTTATCCAAACCAGCTGACTTTAAGAAGCTCTTTCTTCACAGTGATCTACCATGAACAGCAATAAAAATAGCACTTGGGGTTCTTTGACCCTTAGGAAAATATAAACACATTAAAAGAAATATAAGAACTGTATTTTCCAGTAACTCTTCTCAGTCCCAAGACTAATTTCAGAAAACTGGCTCTGCCCACTGATGAGTAAGTAGATAGAATACTTTTTAATGAGTCTATCATTCAATCGCATTCTATTCATGTTTGCTCAGGTTTAATTCAGAAAGAAGCCAGCTTCTTGTAAAAGGAAATTTTTCCTGAATCCCATCTTTAATTGCTCATCAATTTGTCTACATAAGGAGGAGAGGCAAGTCAGACTCTTCTCATGTAACATTGCTCACAATTGGCTACTTTGTTCCCCCAGTTTATAACAAGTAACATGATCCTCTTAAAACAGATCACAATCTAAAGGGAGTTAGTACAGCAGCAGCACATGCAAGGAAGGAGAGGCCAGAAAGTCCAGGGCCCCTTATGTGGAATGATTAGATTAAACAGCCTCACATGAACTCTACCAATTGACACTTCATTGTAAGTGGCATGGAATAATTTGAATAAGATGTTTGATGTCTGGCTGCACCCCACCCACCACCTGCTGAAATTTTGAATATGTGCTGGAAATAATGACTGCATTTCTGTCAATTGTCTGGTTTTTTTTGTAATAGTTTACACATATGGCACAGAGGAAAAGTACAAAACCCAACCTAACCTATTATGAGCATGCTGGCCATCGTTTCCTCTGATTTCTTTTGGAGTGTGCTGGTGATTTATTTAAGTGTGCAAACCCTTGGAACTTTTTTGTGCATGCACTCGGTAACTTAAAGGGGACTTTTGGGTTGCTGCACGATTGCAACTTACAGGCAACCCTGACCATGTGATACATTAGAAAACCATTTCGAACTGCTTTGGGACATTTACACTGAATGAAGTCCACACATTGGATGAGAATTTCCTTGGGCTTTCTGTCAATGCGACACTACAAGATCTCCAGACGTGCAACAGAAATTTCTGTCAAAGTTACTGCAGCATAACAGCAGAAAACTCTAGAAAATTCAGGGCTATTATTGAAATCAACTAAATGAGATTAGAAATGATAATAATTGAGATATATTGTGAACAATACAGTCAGGGCTACAAGTATTTTTTTTGTGATTACACTTCCATGGGGCCCCATTTTTTTCTATGTTAAGGATATATAAATGCAAGTTATTGTTGATCACACTACAGAGCAGAATTCTAAACAGTTGAATATAGGAGGAAATCATGTGGGATGCTTCACTGTGGAGACAGAGGTATAGATCCACGTCCCTGATGAATCTCCAACTTGTGACTTCACAATCTTAACTTGAATGGTCACGCTAGGATATGGTAAAGTTCATTAGACTGCATGTGAACTTTTGTTTCCCCATTTTAAAAATATAATTTTCCCGCTTCCTTTACAAATCTTGTCCCCACACCAGGCATCAATCCCTAATGAAGCAGATGTTCTAACTGACCATCTCATTTCCAAGAAAGGATCATTTCCAAACACTAACCTTTCATTTTCCCTCCCACCCACTCCCTCCACTAAGGATTTATGATGTTTATTTTTCCTCAGCAGTCCCAGACTGCTGTGAGTGTGTGCATCAGGGGATATGGTCCCAGGCCTTTGTCAATATGTCGAGAGCCTAAAACCAGAAAAAGCTGCAAATACCTAGAATTTAAAGAGAAAAGTCATTTTAATGTTTAGGCTAAAGAAATCAGGAGGTCCCTTAAAAGGTTCTTCACCCAAAATATTCATCTGTTTCTTCCTGCCTCTCCTCGCAATCCCCCCACTCTGTTTATAGATACTCACAGACCTATATGTATTTCCAGTGTTTAGTTTTAGTTCCGGCATCCAACATTCATAATTTTGTTGTCTTTCCTTGTCCGCTGCTGGGTGTTGTTCTTTGATGACTCACACTCTAATTCTTACCCACACCCCTTTCTTTTGTGGTTTGTGAACTTTTGGAATTCTTAACTACCCCAGAGGGTTGGGGTTGCTTCATCATTGACCATATTCAAGGCTGAGATGGACAGGTTCTCGTGGCTTGATTTTCAACGTGGGATCAGGAACCTGGCACATGGATAATTTCCAGGTCCCAACCCCATGATGTCTCTATGTGGCTCAAGCAATGCAATCTTCAAAATGTACACACCCTAACTGGGCTGAAGGTGAGATCAGCCCCCAATTGGAGACATGGAGCATCAGCAGGTGGCGGGAGCCGCCGGCAGAGTGCGACCATGAAGGGGCCTGCTGCAGCTTTGCAGAAGAGAGCAGTAAGCTCCTCAGAGGGCCATAGCCTAAATGCTTGCAAATGAAGCCAATGAGCCAATTTTTTAAAAAATTAATTTACAGGATGTGAGTGTCACTGACTAGGCCAGCATTTATTGTCCATCCCTATTTGCCCTGAGAAGGTGGTGGTGAGCTGCCTTCTTGAACTGCTGCAGTCCATGTGATGTAGGTACTCCCACAGTGCTGTTAGGGAGGGAGTTTCAGAATTTTCCCCCAGCGACAATGAAGGAATGGTGATATATTCCCAAGTCAGGATGGCGAGTCATTTGGAGGGGAACTTCCAGGTGATGGTGTTCGCATCTGTCTGCTGCCCTTGTCCTTCTAGATGGTAATGGTTGTAGGTTTGAGAGGTGCTGGTGAGTTCCTGCAGTTCCTTGTATACTGCTGCTACTGCATGACAGTGGTGCAGGAAGTGAATGTTTGTGGAAGGGGTGCCAATCAAGTGGGCTGCTTTGTCTTGGATGGTGTCAAGCTTCTTCAGTGTTGTTGGAGCTGCACTCATCCAGGCGAGTGAAGAGTATTCCATCATGCTCCTGACTTGCACCTTGTAGATGGTGGACAGGCTTTGGGGAGTCAGGAGGTGAGTTACTCACTGCAGGATTTCTAGCCTCTGACCAGCTCTTGTAGCCACAGTATTTATATGGCTAGTCCAGTTCAGTTTCTGGTAAATAGTATCCCTCAGGATGTTGATAGTGGGGGATTCAGTGATGGTAATGCCATTGAACATCAAGGAGCGATGGTTAGATCCTCCCTTGTTGGAGATGATGGTTGCTTGGCACTTGGGTGGCGTGAATGTTACTTGCCACTTGTCAGCCCAAACCTGGATATTGTCCAGGACTTGCTGCATTTGGACATGGATTGCTTCACTGTCTGAGTCGTCGTGAATGGTGCTGAACATTGCACAATCATCAACATCCCCACTTCTGACCTTATGATGGAAGGAAGGTCATTGATGAAGCAACTGAAGATGACTGGAATGCTACCCTGAGGTACTCCTGCAGTGATATCGTAAGGCTGAGATGATTGACCTCCAACAACCACAACCAGCTTCCTTTGTGCTAGGTATGAATCCAACCAGCGGAGAGTTTTCCTGTTGATTCTCATTGACTCCAGTTTTGCTAGGGCTCCTTGATGCCACAGTCGGTCAAAACACAGCCTTGATGTCAAAGGCAGTCACTCTCACCTTACCTCGGGAGTTCAGCTCTTTTGTCCATGTTTGAATCAAGGCTGTAATGAGGTCAGGAGCTGAGTGGCCCTAGCGGAACCCAAACTGAGCAGTGAACAGGTTATTGCTAAGCAAGTGCCGGTTGATAATTCTGTTGATGACCCCTCCATCACTTTACCCATAATGGAGAGTAGACTGATGGGGCAGTAATTGGCTGGGTTGGACTTGTTATGTTCTGCACACAAAATGCAGGACCTGGGCAATTTTCCACATTGCCAGGCAGATGCCAGTGTTGTAGCTATGCTAGGTGTGCCTCCTGTTCTGGAGTACAAGCCTTTAGCACTATTACCAAAATGTTGTCAGGGCCCAAAAATGAAAGATCCTATGCAAGATCACCAGGGCCCCAAAACTTTTTAGCATAATAAAAGATCTTTAACTTCTGTCATACACCATACTCTTCAGGTTTGGCGAGTTACAAATTGAAAATGCTTTCTTCCCCTCTCTGGCCTGTTAACAAGCTCCTCATGGAGTTTATTGGAGGTGAACTCCTGACTCTCGTTCCCCCGCCCTCACTTTCAAAATTGGCGTGCTTTCCAAAGGCGTTGGGAAACAGATATGCCATCCAGGAATTCTATTTTCAAAGTGCACCCACTCTGGCGCTTCCAGCCCCCATGGGCAATTGAAAATCCCAGCCTTGGTCTTTCAGAAAATCAAGAAATATGGGAAATTGTGGGGTGGGGGGGGGGAAAATGGAGTTCAGGCAGAAGATCAGCCATGATTGTACTGAATGGCAGAGCAAGCTCCTATTTATTATGCTCTTACGAATGTGCAGTCCCTACACAACACATTACCAGGCAGCACAGTCAAAATCAAAAACATACTCTTGAACAAAATGTTGGTTCTTCTCACCACAGTCTCTTAAAACATGTTAGGCCACCTTTGCACTGTACTATCTGACCAGACAAACATTCAATATAGGCTGACAGCTGGCTAGGCGAGGGCACTGAATCTTTAGTTCTATTTAAGATATTTTTATAATGATCTCATTTTAATTACTGTTTTATGATCAACAGTGTCTGGAAGTTAATTTTGAATTTTGATATAGAGTTTTTTCACAATTTGTCATTGCTAGGAACATCTACCCATAAATCTCAAGACAGCTATGATCTTTTCTTTCAGTTTTGTAGGCCTCACTTGTAATTAGTGTTTTATTACTCTCTATTTTAATTTGTTTTCTAATTTATTTTAGCAGCAATATAAATTGCAATAAAGCAATCTGGTTCTGAATAAAGAGCTTAAAGATTTATGCTTCTGCAGTGTTGGGATCCAAAAGCAACTGTCCTGCGGTTAATCATGGTATTCTGAGTTAAAGACAATTTCATCTTGCTAGTCAGCAAAGTGATTTGTAACAGTTTAGAGCTACCCAAACTATCAAGGTATCAAGTCTGAAATTTTGGTTGCCTACCTCCTGCACATACCATTCCTCCACCTCAAGCCTTTCTGTATCCCCCAATTTGTCCACATTGAAGGCCAGCCAGTTGGACTCCATGTTCTGGAATTCTGTGCCCACTCTTCTCCACCTCCCTCTCATCTCCTTAAAACCCACCTCTTTGGTTTAGAATTCAGTTACCCTTTCTACCATCCCCTTCTTTGTATTGGTGTCCATTTGTTTCTGATTAACATGGAAAAACACCCCAAGTGCTTCAAGGTTTTATATAAATTCAGCCCAATATTGTTGGTACAGTGAGTTTTAGACTCCAACACTTTTGGTGAAAGAAGTTCTCAACTCCCCTCTAACCCTTCTGCCCATTACGTTAAATCTATGTCCTCTGGTTAGTGAGCTCTCTGCTAAGGAAAGTAGGTCCTTCCTATTCATATTATCCTTCTCTTCAGCAGCTCCCGCCATCCCCTCACAACTATACTATTTCAGTCCCACTGAGGCCAATTGCAGCACATAACTGCTACTCCCTAAGGAAATCAGCTAATTCAGCTCAGACTAGGGACTAAACAACTGCATCTCTCCAATAACAGGGAATGCCAGATTCTAAACTTTAAAGCATTCCATTTTTTATCTCAGATAATAAAGATGCGTGTATCATAGTGCCTGTATCGCTCAATCTTCCTTACATTTTCCTTCTGCCTCCAATTTAGAGGATTTACAATCAAAGCTTGGGAGTCACCTGACTTGACCTCTGCTCATTTCAACCCTAGTGGTGGTGTCCTTTATTGTAAGCTTTCATCCTACTTGTTCATTTCGCATTTAGGAAGCCCTCCAAGGCACTGAGTGGGTTACAGTCACTCGCTCAGCTTTCCCATGATGTATCACACTCACTGTTTTAATAGTGTATTCATTCTGTCCTGTACTTCAGTGCCAGTGCAGACAGTTCTTGTTCAGTGAGCAGCTTGTTTGCTACATCATTTTATTCATTTAAAATATTAATGAAGCTGTACTGTTGCCCAATCTTACGTTGTAATTGAAAACCTTACTATTTCACATAATTATAGCTTTTGTTGTGGTAAACTGTAGAAATACTATGACAAAAGGTACTTCTAAACTGTACATAATCTGGCCTGCAAATGGGGTAATATCCAACCTGAACAGAAGAAAAATGAGCCAGTTAATAGAAACAGCCAACTAAAAGTTTCATTTACCTTAGAAACTAAACCCTTTATAGACAGAAGCAGGTTCAGAATTTTCCGTTTCTACTCATTTAACAATTTTCAGCCGGTTATGGGAATATGATAAAACTGGAAAAAAACATATGACTAGATATCAGGTGCGTGATACAACTGAGCACTAGACTAAATACAGAGGGGAAGTGAAAGATAACAAATAACAGAAGCAAAGAGAAGGTACGAGAAAGAGACGGGCAGCTAGTATAAAAGGGAATCCAAAAATCTTCTTTATCCATGTAAATAGTAAAAGGGTGGTAAAAGGAGTGGGACCAATTAGGGACCTAAAAGCGGATTTAGACATGGAGTCACTGGGCATGGCCAAGGTAATAAACGAGCACTTTGCATCTGTCTTTACCAAGGAAGAAGGCCTGCACAAGTCATTGTGAAATAGGAGGTAGTTGAGACAGTGGATGGGTTAAAGGTTTATAAAGAGGACTAGCTGAGATGCATCCAAGGATACTGAGGGAAGTGAGGGCACAAATTGGAAGTGGCACTGACCATAATCTTCCAATCCTTATTAGGTACAGGGCTAGTGGCAGAGAACTGGAGAATTGCAAATGTTACACCCTTTTATGAACAAGAGTGTAAAGATGAGACCAGCAACAACAGGCCAGTCAGTTTAACCTCGGTGGTGGGAAAGCTTTTAGAAACAATAATTTGGGACAAAATTAACAGTCACTTGGGCAAATATGGATTAATTAAGGGCATCTGCATGGATTTGTTAAGGGAAAATCATGTTTAACTAAGTTGATTGAGTTTTTAAATAAGGTAACAGAGGGTGGATGAGGGTAATGTGGTTGATGTAGTGAACATGGATTTCCAAAAGGCGTCTGATCAAGAGCCACAGTGAATTAATAGAATTAAAAACTAGTCCTATCAACAAAGAAATGGCTGGGCCTGTCACTTTGCTGTATCTAATGTTTGAATTTGGATAGTTATTTTACATTTTTTTTGCAGTGCTCAGCCTGCTGGCAGTTCCACCCTCAGGCCAGCACATACAACAAGCTGCTGCTGTTGAAATGGAATTCATGAAGCTGCCCAAGAATATCAGTCGAAGAGGGATACTGTATCAGTAAGAGGATTATCAAGTTTTACATACTGTACAGATGGTCTCTGTGTATATTAGTTGATATTAGACAAATCTCTTCAATCGCCCTATTTTTCTTACCACTTAGCTGACTTTATTTCAAAAAAAGTGCAACATTCCCAAATTCCCAAATGCAAATACTGTACAAAGCAGGCACTGTTTGTTTACCTTATAGCCTATAAAGTAAAATCGATGCTGCCAATGTACAGTGTATCATTACAGTTCCAATGTGGCATTCACCAGCTAGAAATTGCTATTCATACTGACCTTGAGGCAATTCCAACATATAAATAGCATAAAACAGTGTCTGCTGCCAGATGAATGCCATTCAGTTTGCCCAGGAATGCCAGAGTAGTTTTGTTCTAGTGTTCCCAGCCAATATCATAATTCCATTATGAATCTTGGAACCTGGCCAGAACAAGTGCATGGACATCAGAATCCCACATAATCTCAGCAACAACACACATTATTGTTGAGTTCTACCAGATTACTGAGGGACCAGAGTTAAACATTTTAAAAAGTTAACAAATCTCTCATAGTACCAAAAAAAATGTAAAGCTGTTATTTAAAAAAAAAACACACACATATTATAAGGATAATTTTCCTCATCTAGTAGTGTCCAGGAGCAATTTGTTTGAAGTGCATTAAAGGAGACATTACTGGATGCACTTGGGATTTAATATTTACTGCAGCCATCCAAATAGGAGGAAGTCTGCCCACTTCTTAGGCCTTGAAGGGGCAGGCACCATTAAAGTCTCATGCTATAGCCAGACGCATAGATAATACACTGCATTTATATAGCACCCTAACGTAGAAAATTTCCCAAGGTGTTTCACAGAGTTGTAATCAGGCAAGGATGGATGCCAATCGAGAAAAGGAAATATCGAGAAAGGAGGCCAGAAGCTTGGTCAAACATGTGGGCTTTAGGGAGGGTCTTAAAAGGAGGGGGCAGAGAGGTGGAGTGCAGTGGGGCTTTAGGGAGGCAATTCCAGAGCATGGAGTCTAGAACCAGCTAACAATATTGGGCCAAAGAAAGGAGTGATGCACAAGGTGGAGGACCAGAGGATTTGGAAGGGGTTGTAGGTGGTTACAGAAAGGGCATGAAGAAATTTGAACATTAGCATGATAATTTTTGGAAAGGACTTGGGGGCTATTCTAGGTCAACAATGACAGGGTATTGGGCCAGAGGGAATTGGTGAAGGACAAGAAGCGACCAGGGGAAAATTGGCAAAATTTTAAAAGCACAGGTGAAAATTTTAGTGGCAAATAGGCTAAAGTAGGGATGCAGGCAGGTGATCTTAGAGGTGAACATAGGTGGACTTTATGAAGAATAGAATACAGGGGTCAGATGCCCAAATAAATGATTGAGCAGGACACAAGCCAGGAACTGTGGGGTGCATGAGTTCATGTTTATTTGAAAGGCATCATCCCGTGAACTAGCTTGCAATACTGTAGTATGAATAGACTCCGAGCAAGACCCTAGAGTAACCCTGCAGTTTATCTCAAAATGAGCTGGTAAAAGGGCAGCACTCAGATGCCAAACAAGTTGAAGAACAAGAAAAACAAGTGTGGCTATCAGAAATGATGGTGCAGGAAGAGGAGCAGGGCGCTGGTTTGACTGTGACACTATACTGCAGGTGGCACATTTTGTAGTGGCAAAATAATTGTTAGCTTAGGAGAGGCCCAAGCCAATGACTTCAGTGGCTCTCAAAGGGGTTTGTAGCTCTTTCCCCTCATCTGTTCCCAAGTGAAGCCTATTGGGAAAAAAAGAGGGCAGGAAGAGGGGGGTTGCACAGTATTGAACACGGCTTCCATCAGTGTAAAGTACTAAGGCAGTTTGAAACAAGTTCTGGAGCAGCAAACCAATTTTTATTTATTTTAAATTGAAAATAGAGACCTCCCTTGACAATATCAATTGGTCCTTTATGCCCGATAGCTCCCGAGCATCAGCTCAGGAATGTCACATTTTTAGTGGAACAGGTTTTCCCAATTAACGTGCACCCAATGTGAGTAAAGGAAATAAAAACAAAAAAACTGCGGTTGCTGGAAATCCAAAACAAAAACAAAAACAGAATTACCTGAAAAAACTCAGCAGGTCTGGCAGCATCGGCGGAGAAGAAAAGAGTTGACGTTTCGAGTCCTCATGACCCTTCGACAGAACTGACTCAAGTTCTGTCGAAGGGTCATGAGGACTCGAAACGTCAACTCTTTTCTTCTCCGCCGATGCTGCCAGACCTGCTGAGTTTTTCCAGGTAATTCTGTTTTTGTTTTTGTGTTGTGAGTAAAGGAAATATGCATCCAAAATCCTCAGACATTGATTTGCATTTAAATTGTATTGCTGCAGTCTCATCAGACCTACAAAACCGTAGAGGAAGTTTGGATGCAGCCATATTCGGGGGCAGAATTGAAACAAAGAATTAGCACCTATTCACCTTCGTATGCACCCATTTTGCTGCCACTAATTGGAAACTTTAAAAAGTGCAGTGTGAATAAAATCTCAACATTATTAAATCACTATAAGTCAAATATTACACTCAAAATATTTCTTAACTGAAAAGGCAGTGCCTTAAAAGTCGTAAACATAATGTGGATAAGCAGAAAAGACTACAAGGCAGCTTACCCACCCTCTAACAACCATGTTGAAAGCACGTTTTCAGGCGAAATATAGGCTTGAATTTTCACCCCAGTGTCAGGAGTGCAGAGTGGGGAAAAAAATTCCCAACTCTGCAAACCCGACTCAGGAGAAAATGCCCGGATGGTCTAATGTTCATTCTAGGGGGTGGGTGTTATCGGACCCAACTCCCCTGGAAGGAGCTCGGAGGGCAGGCATGGGGGCTGCCAGATGCGGAGGTGGGCTGTCCATTAGGCCCGCCCCACTGATCCGGGACTTCGTCCCAGTGTAGAGAAAACCAATAAAACATTGGGGCGGGTTCTGGGAGAGGTGGGACCTGTACAAGCTGGACAATTTGCAGGGCTGGGACAAATATCCTTGTGGGGTGGTTTGCTAGTGCTGTTGGGTAGGGTTTAAACTAGTTTTGCAGGTGAATGTGAACCTGAGGGTAGACTCAGTTGGAGCAAAATCAGAAATGGGAATGGAAGGCTAAAAATTAGTGAGCGAGTCTGGAAGGCAGAGGAAACAAGGATAGAAAATAAAATAAGAAATTTGGCAATGTTAAAGGGTATATATTCCAATGCAAGGAGTAGCAAATAAAGCAGATGAGCTGAGGGCACAGATAGAAATATGGCAGTATGATATCATACCTATTACAGAAATATGGCTTAAAGAGGGACAGGAATGGGAGCTCAATGTTCCTGGTTACAGGATTTTCAGATGAGATAGATACCAGTGTTAAAAAGCAGAGGATGAGGGTGAGGGTGGGTGGCAATTTTGATTAGAGAAGCAATTACAGCTCTGAGGAGGGAAGATATGTTAGAAGGATTATCAATTGTGGTCATATGGATTGAGATTAGGAACTAAAAAGGTACAGTCACACTTTGTATTGTGACTACTTTAGACTCCCAAATAGTCAGAGGGAGATAGAAGAGCAAATATGTAGGCAAATATCTGAAAAATGCAAACACGATAGCATAGTAATGGTAGGAGATTTTAACCACCCCAACATTAACTGCGGTAGTTTTAGTGTGAAAATAATAAAGTTCCTTCCATTCCCAAGGTGCATTCAAGACAGCTTTTGTAGCCAGCATGCAGCAGGTCCAACAAGAGAGGATGTGATTCTGGAATTATTTTTAGGTAAAGAAGCTGGACAGATGGGAGGAGCAGTAGTGGGGAAGCATTTGTGGCACTGATGATCATAATTCAGTCAGTATTAACATAATTATGAAAAAGGACAAAAATAGAACAGAAGTTAAAGTTCTAAATTGTGGTGAGGTCAATTTTACTAAGCTATGAAGTGATTTAGCAAAAGTGGACTGGAAGGTAATTCAATGTTAGCGGGAAGCATTCAAAGGGGAGATTCAAGGGGTTCAGGGTAAACATATTCCCACAAAGGAAAAGGTTGGGGCAGCCAAATATAGAGCCCCCTGGGTGTCAATGAGCTTTCAGAGTAAGATAAGGCAGACACAAAAAAACACAATTTTACAGGAAGCAGAGAGGGGTATAGAAAGTGGAGGGGTGAAATCAAAAAGGAAACTAGAAAGCAAAGTGAGGGCTTGAAAGAAAGTAAAGCAAAATCAAGGTGGAGCCAAAGATGTTCAATCAATACATTAAGAGTAAGAGGATAACTGAGGAAAGAGTAGAGCCCATAAAAGACCAAAATGGTAACCTGTGTGTGTGGAGGCGTAAAATATGGGAATGGTTCTTAATAAATAGTGTGTGTCTGTCTTCACAAAAGAGGGGAACAATGCAGACATTGCAGTTAAGGAGGAGGAGTGTGAAGCATTGGTTGTGATAAACATGGGGAGAGAGGAAGTATTAAGGGCTTGGCATCCTTGGAAGTATTAAGGGCTTGGCATCCTTAAAAGTGGATAAATCACCAGGGCCAGATAAAATGTACCGCAGGCTGTTAAAAGAAGCCAGGGAAGAAATAATGGAAGGTCTGGCCATCATTTTCCAATCTTCACTGGATACAGGTGTGGTGCCGGAGGATTTGAGGTCTGCTTTCAGTGTAACTTTGTTTAAAAAGGGAGTGAGGAATAGACTGATTAACTACGGTTGTGGGCAAATTATTGGATTCAATTCTGAGGGACAGGATAAACTGTCAGGTAGAAAGGCTCAGGGTAATCAAGGACAGTCAGCATGGATTTGTTAAGGGGAGGTCATGTCTAATAAAGTTGATTAAATTTTGAGGAAGTAACAATGATGATCAATGAGGTTAGTGCAGTGCAGTTGATGTGGTCTACATGGATTTTACCGAGGCTTTTGACAAGGTCCAAATGGCAGATTGGTTAAAAAAAATAAAAGCCCATGGGATCCAGGAGAACGTAGCAAGCTGGATACAAAATTGGCTGAGCGACAGGAAACAAAGGGCAGAATTTTCCATGCCAGCTGGCATCGGGCGGGTTCGGTGGAGTGATCGGACAATATGGTGAGAAGGCAAAAAATCGGTTTCATGGCCTTGTGAAACCAAGTTGCAATCGTCCACTCAGCATGTTGATGACGGGCTGCGTTTCCCACCGTCAGACGTCAGGAACCTCATTGTAACGTATGTGGGTATCATTATAAAGGTCAGTCTGCCAGAATCGCCCCTCCCTCTGGACCGTCTGCCCACATTGGCGGGAAAAGACCTCGGTGCAGAACACGTCTGGACAAGTGTGACGTGAAATCAGGACTTACCCACCAGGGCCTTGTTCACATCGTGGACATCTGAGGAGCAGAAGATGCTGCAGCCCCACAGCAGCGGGATCCTGGAGGAAGGTCCATAGAATGGTGGGTGGATTCTCATGGACATGGCTCCACAGCAAAGCAGCTCACAGAAGGTGGAAATTCACCATTGAGGGTCTGCTCACAATGGATGATGGTCGAGGAGGTGGAGAGGATGGTCCAGCTGTGTTTGGGTGAGGGAGATGTACCTGGAGGTGGGAGGGCATGGCCTAGGATCAACTGGGAGAGGAAGAGGTGTCAGGGGCCAGGGCTGAGGTTGGGAGGGGAGAAATTAAGGGGGTGGAGGGGGTAACGGGGGAGAAGACAGCAACTGGGGAAGTAGGAGTAAGGGAAGGAATCACAGTGGTGGAAGGAGTCAGATGGGGGGAAGTACTAAGGGGAGGGGGTAGCAAGGGAATGGAGGGGTAAGGGAAGAGGTCCAGAGGGAGGTGGGGGAAGGGGTCTGGAGGGAGGTGGGGGAAGGGGTCCGGAGGGAGGTGGGGGAAGGGGTCCGGAGGGAGGTGGGGGAAGGGGTCCGGAGGGAGGTGGGGGAAGGGGTCCGGAGGGAGGTGGGGGAAGGGGTCCGGAGGGAGGTGGGGGAAGGCCTCAGGAGGGGATGGTATGTCCAGGTGCAAGGGAGTGCTCTGTTGAGACCATGACTGCCTCCTGGGGAGCGAAGTGAGGGTGGGCGTGATACAAGGTAATCGTGTGTATGGCCGAGGGCAGAGCGAGGCTATAGGGTGAAGGTTTGACGTTATTGGTAGAAGGGATGATGAGGGTAGTTGGTGGGGTCTCAGAGGCAAACACGGACCCTGAGGGTGGGAAGGAGGTGGTTGGGGAGGTTAATGTGGATGGGGGTGGGATTTTCAGGAGGGAAGGGAATGTGCACATTCACCTGGACATCCCCAATGGAAAAGAGTTGTGGCTGGTAGGTCACGGAGGAGAGATGGAAGGTGATGCCAGGAGGGTCGACAGTGATGGGGGAAAGGAAATGGGTGACTGAGGTAGGGGAAGGGACAGGTGAGCGAAAGAAAAACTATATTACCACCATGCCAGCTAAATCGAAAGTGAAATGAAAGTCATGGTGGACAAGATCAGGTGCTGCATGGGAGTGTGATCAGTGGGTGGGCGGAAATGCAGGTCAGCTCAAATGGTTGATTGAAAGCGAGCCCCAGTAGGCAGCATTGAAAATGCTCAGGACACTGAGGTGAGTGTGATGGGGGAAGGATCTGCCTGTGGGAGAGTACTTGCACGAGGCTCCAAAAGGCCCTGCCACACACACTTCTGCCTCCAGAATCACTCATGGGCCAGCTACGTGCAGCTGAACTGTTAGTAGCGGGGTTGGGGGTGGGGGCAGTGGGAGGACACGTGAAGCTGAAACACACCATTACAAATTATTCAGTGGAAGTGCATATATTTGCAACCACTTGTGATCAGGATTTCTTAACTTTTGAACATTTTAAACTTCTAGGTGCTGCCTTGACATCTGCAGCAGGGGTGGAGACAGCCTGTGCAGTGGTTGGCCCTGTTGCCTCTAATGCCTTTGGCACGGGTCCTCTAGAGAGCTGAGGCCTTCGGAGCCCCGGCTTGCTCTGGCTGTCCTCCTGTGGATCAGCTGCTCCCTCTGCGGTGACAGAGATGAGATTGAGGGGGGTTAACATGCAATGGGGATTTGGAGGGAGAGGACAGGCTCTGAGATTCTTGAGTGGATAATGCAGGGGTGTCCAGCTGCTACTCCTCCTCCCTTCGGGTGCCACGGCCTGACTCCTTGAGGGGAAGGAGCACCTCGGGGACGTCAAGGTGCCCAGTTTCCCTCTAGCATTGCAACTGCAGGAACTCACATGATTCCCGTGATGGAGTGCAGGTCTGCACACATTTCCCATGTTCCCCTGGACCAGGGTCTCCATGGTGTCCATCACCCTCCCCATGGAGACCTTCATACACGCAGATACGGGCACCACTTCATCAGAGAGCAAGTGGACGCACTCCTCTGACTCACATACCATTCTGTTGAGGGCTTCCAACAGCTATGCGTGATGTTCCCCCATCTTCTGCTGACTCTTCAGGATGAGGTGGAAGGCCAAGTCTAGAGGTTCGTCATCTGACTTGGACCTCACAGATGCCTCTTCCCCAGTAGTCCATAAGTGCCAGGGAGTTCCTGCATCCTCCTGCTGCAGACAAGTGTCCATGCAGTGACCATGAGATTGTGAACCCAAGCCTGCTCTAAATCTAGGTCCCATCAAGGTGTGCATCTCTGCGCTAGTGGAGGGTGTGGGTAAGTGCTGTGACGGGTCTTCTAGGCTGCTTATTTCCAGCTCTTAAATAGAGGAGGTGTCCCCTGGGCTGGAGGTGAGGACGTGGATGGAGCTGAGGGATTGGCTGGCTGAGGGGAGTCAGTCACTTGGCAGAGCTTCCTGTGAACCAAAGTAGAGATAATTAGTGCATGGCAGCAGAATCAAAAGCAGAAGAAACAGCACTCATAGTTGTGTTGAGGGAGGGGTGATGTGGTGCAAGGTCCGTACAAGGGTGTTCACCGCCATCATCACCACGTTCTCACCAGTCAGCACGATGGCACACTCCTCAAAGTGAGTGAGGGGTCTAACATGGGCCACTCCACCCCCAGTCTGGGACCTCTCCCTGCTGATGCAAGCAGGCTTCTCCTGCATGAAAACAGATGGAGGGAGAGTGTGAGCAGGGCACATGGCACTGCATGGAATGTTTGTGTGGTGAGCGGAGACATGGACAGGATGATGATGCGAGCTCCAGAGGATGCGAGTCTGAGGAAGATATGAAGGTGTGTGTTAGAGTTAGTGGTGTCGTCCCTTGAGGTCCGAGATCCCTGTGTTTGTGTGAGTTTAGAGTGATGAAGGGAGTGACTTACCCTGGCGGAACGGAGATCATTCATCCTCTTGTGGCTCTGGGCGTCTGTCCTCTTTTGCAGGGTGTTGGCACTGGTCACCGCCACCCAAGCCAGATTGGTGATATTGCTGCCCACCCTGCGGCCAGAAGGGGAACATCACGGCAGGCCTCCAGTGTCCAAAAGGCAATCGAGGGACGTATCATTAAACCTGGGGGCTGCAGTCTTTTTGCCTTTCAGGGTCATGTCTTCCTTGCAGCAGTTGTGGGCTGGAAGTACTGAGGTGTGTGCGCGCAGCTGCACTTTAAATATGACGCTCAGCATGAGGAAGCAGTGAAGTGATGGCATGGCAGGCGAATGAGAGCCTGACCACCATCAAAACGGCATGTTTCCTGGGAATGCATAATTAATTCAGTGGGATTGGGATGATACAGTGTGAGAAGCCGACTTTGCGGCTGACACGTAAAGCATAATTTTTCCTGCTTTCTATCACACTTAGTGCAAATCAGGGACGATTCAGACCAAAGGGTAATTATTAATAAATGAATTTGCAATTGGAAGACTGCTTCTAGTGGGGTTCCGCAGGGCTCAGTACTGGGTCCCCTGATTTTTGTGGTATATATTAAATGATTTGAATGTAAACACTGGGGGAAGGATCAAGAAGTTTTCAGATGACACAAAAATTGTTTTTGAGGGGAAAGCAGGAGACTGCAGGAAGATATCAATGGTCTGCTCAGGTGGGCAGAAAAGTGGCAAGTCGAATTTAATGCAGAGAAGTGTGAGGTGATGCATCTAGGGTGGTCAAATAAGGCAAAGGAATAAACAATTAATGGGTGAATACTGAGAGGTGTAGAGTAGGTGAGGTACCTTGGAGTGAATGTCCGCAGACCCCTGAAGGTCGCAGGACAGTTCAACAAGGTGATTAAAGAAGCACATGGAATCCTTTCCTTTATTAGCCAAGGCATAGAATATTAGAGCAGGGAGGTTATGATAGAACTATATAAAACATTAGTTAGGCTACAACCGTGAGCACTGTGTGGAGTTCTGGTTACCTGATTGCACTAGAGAGGGCACAAAGGAGATTTATGAGGATGTTGCCAGGATTGGAAAATTGCAGCTGAGGAAAGATTGGATAGGCTGGGGTTGTTCTCCCTGGAACAGGGGAGGCTGAGGGGACATTTGATTGAGCTGTACAAACTTATGACAGGCCTGGATAGAGTGGATGGGAAGCACCTATTTACCTTAGCAGAGAGAGATCAGTGACTGTGGGTCATAGATTTAAAGTTATTGGTAGAAGGATTAGAGGAGAGATGAGGAAAGCCTTTTTCACCCAGGGGGTGATAGAAGTCTGGAACTAACTGCCTGAAAGGGTGGTGGAGGCAGAAAACCTCATTCATTTAAATGATGCCTGCATGTGCACCGAAGTAATCTGCAGGGCTATGGACCAAAGGCTGGAAAGTGGGATTAGGCTGGGTGGTTCGATTCGACCAGTGCAGTCATGATGAGCCAACTGGCCTCCTTCTGTGCCGTAAATTTTCTATGAATCTATGTAAAAAAAAAGCCCTCTAGCTCTCACCACCACCACATCCCCTCGCACCCACCCATAACTTCCCATGCCCCATCCATGCCAACCTATACCACCTTATGCCTCCACATGCCCTCCATACCAATCTATGCCTTCTACCCAACCCCATGACCCCCTCATACCATCCTTGCCAACCTATGCCGGGAACCCTTTACCCGTTCCCAAGGCCCTTAAGAGCCTCTATGCCATCTTAGTGTCAATTCATGCTAACCTATGCCCCCCCACCCACCTCCCTTTGCCCCTACAGCCTCCATGCCAACTCACCCAGTATCCACCATGAGCAGTTTCAGGAACCATGCTGATATTAAATAAAGTTCTAAATGTCTATTGCAGGCTTGATTTTCTTTTAAAATACCCTCACTCATAAAAACCCATTCACCACATTTGCATTGCTTCAAATGACAAAACATTACTTAAAAACAAACATTTTTATTCAAGTGCTCAATCCCTTTTAAAAACAAACATTTGTATTCATAGCTCCACAACGACTCTATAACCACTTGGAGCTGTGAATCAAACTCAGACACCCTTTTTTTTTCAGTCATTCATGGGATGTGGGCATCATTGGCTCGGCCAACATTTATTGCACATCCATAATTGCCCTAGAGAAGGTGGTGGTGAGCTACCTTCTTGAACCGCTGTAGTCCACGTGGCTTAGGTACAGTCACAGTGCTGTTAGGGAGGGAGTTCGAGGATTTTGACCCAGCAACAGTGAAAGAACGGCGATATATTTCCAAGTCAGGATGATGAGTGACTTGGAAGTGAACTTCCAGGTGGTGGTGTTCCCATCTGTCCGCTGCCCTGTCCTTCTGGGTGATAGCAGTCATGGGTTTGAAAGGTGCTGTCTAAAGACCCTTGGTGAGCTCCTGCAGTGCATATGTAGGTGGTACACACTGCTGCCACTGTGCATCAGTGGTGGAGGGAGTGACTGTTTAAGGCTGTGAATGAGGTCCAAATCAAGTGGACTGCTTTGTCCTGGATGGTGTCCAGCTTCTTGAGTGTTGTTGGAGCTGCACTCATCCAGGCAAGTGGAGAGTATTCCATCACACCCTTGACTTGAGCTTTTGTAGATGGTGGACAGGGTTTGGGGAGTCAGGAGGTGAGTTACTCGTCGCAGGATTCCTAGCCTCTGACTTGCTCTTGTAACCACAGTATTTATATGGCTAGTCCAGATCAATTTCTGGTCAATGGTGACTGCCAGAATGTTGATAGTGAGGAATTCAGTCATGATAATGCCATTGAATGTCAATGGGTGATGGTTAGATTCTCTCTTGTTGGAAATGGTTGTTGCCTGGCACTTGTGTGGCATGAATGTTACTTGCCACTTGTCAGCCCAAGCTATGATAATGATAAGTTGTGAAACCAGTCATGTAGAACAAATCCTATGACAGCCATCAGGCTTATGCCAACAGACAGCATGAAATAGCAAACATTTTTCTTTAAACTGCAAAATATTTTGTTCATACAAACCAAAGCCCAGGAAATTGAAATACCTGGACAGCTTAACCATCCCAATAAGTTTAGCAGTTCCAATGCGACTTAAATGCCTTGACAGTTCCAATGAGTTTATCCACTTTTTACACATGTCTAATTTTAATAATCCCAAAGGGCACCTAACCTCTCCAAAAGTGTACCCCTAGCTCCCTATAGAATTCTGACAGCTTTAGATCCTCTCCTGAAAAGTGTAAAGCCCACAAGCCATGTTTTGGATATCCCACTAGTGAAAATTGGATCTGTTTGATGGCAACTGCACTTCTAAATCTGCAGCTGCCGCTGTGAACCACAGATGTGCAAACTACAACCCATCCCTGTTCCCCCGTGACAAAAATGCGGGTGCCAGGTTCAGGGGCGGGACTTCCAGAATCGGGTCTCCAGCACCATTTTGGCTAGGCTAAAGACCCTCTACATCGTTACAAAAACTCAGGCCTTAGGATCTGCAGCAATATATGATACATCTTAAAAGGACAGTTTTTCTTTAGCAAAGAGGAGGCTGAATGCAGGTAGGCTTGTGAAAATTATTTATAAGTTATTTTCTCTCAGAAACTGTAGCATCCTGTTTGGTTAGGGAGTGTGGGAGGTGCTCTTTTGAAGAGAATTTGGAATCTAGTTGGTGAGCTTCTGCATTTGGCTCACAGCAACTCGAACTGATTGAAAAAGGAAAAATTCTCAAGTTGGCAGACTCTCTGTCTCCCACAGATCTAAATATTGCAAAGTGCCTTTTGGCTATTTGGATTCATTTTGAAGATGACTTCAGAGAATATATGCTTGGTGATAAAATGACATCAACAGGTTCCATCTATTTATTTTAGCAATAAAATAGCTTATGTAACAAATTAAACATGTGACCATTGTGTGAGTAACAAAAATCTCAAGAGAAGTATTATGACTAAACAGTCTTTTCATACAGGCCCGTAGCATAACATTAGCCAGAAACCACTGAGGCTGCACGAGGTCAAGACATTATTCTGATTATATTTTTCCAAGTTGTATCTCCAGAGCTCAAGAAATAAAATAAAAAGATCTATGCAAAGCACAGCACATCATACCCAGTGCCATCATGATGCAATTATTTCAAAGATCTTGGATTTTTTAAAATGAAAATAAGGGGATTTTTTTTATAAATCAAAAATGATTTGCCCTACACAAATCATGTAAAACTAGAAACGTCCATGTAAAACCATACAAAATCAGAAGTGGTGTGGATGTTGGTTGTATACCCACTTTTATAGTGGTGGTGCCATACTCTGCCAGTTTCTACCAGGAGAGTAGAGGGTGGTAACAGTTTTTGGTCAGGAGTATGAAATAAAACAAAACCACTCTACTAATTACACTTGCTTGTGACGAGAAGGGGCAGAAATACAAGGTCAGTAACATTGTGAAATATTACTGTGCTTTTCTATATCCGTACAGGTATTGTGTGTAACTATGTGACAATAAAGAGCACTGTATGCTGACCATGTCAGCTGTTTTGTGGGCCCTGTTAAAAGGGATTGTGGAGAAAATTTGTGGTGTACAAATCATTGCTTTAGAATCCAAAAACAACTGGTCTATACTTAACAGCAAAAAGGAGGCTATGGTGGCTGTAATCTAGGTAACATATTCAAAGATCAAAAGGATTGCAAAAACTGAAGGAGGAAATAGTGGCTAGTCAGAGACAATGACGGAGACTGGAACCCATATTTCAAGACAATCTTGGGAACTCAAAACAGCCCAACCCTTTTGTAGTGATGACAGCTCTGTATGTATTGGTTTGAAAAGAACATTGAAACCCATCAGGCTTGTTCTGGGTTTCAGTTTGTACCGTTTCTTCTCTTTTATTTTACAATCAATCAGTCTAATCTATTTGTACAGCACTCAGCAAGTATTAAAGACACATGACAGCAAACAGATACACGTTATAGAATACAACAAAAATCATTTAAAGGAAAACAAGATACAGCAAACAAAAGTGACCTTCAAATAGTACTTCACAGCGACCAGCAACCAATGTGATGGGACACATTGTGTGTTAAAAACAAAGTGTTTTAAAAAAAACAATGGGCTGGGGAAAGGCTAAAGTTTCCATGAAATCCTATACTAAATGTGGTATACATCAGGTAAGTGGTTATGCACGCCAGAATTATCACTTGTGGGCCAGAACAAAGGAAAGGGAGTTCATTGGATTAGCCAGATCTGATTAAAACAGGAATCCTGTTAATACCCCTCAGGTTGGTCAGTTCCATAACCATTGTAATGACATCTTGCTACAGCTACCCATTTGAAGTTACAAATTACAGTGGCTGTCAGGAAGCTAGAAACCTTAAAAATAAAAATTTTGATGGCTATACGCATACATCCATCTGGCAACCAGAACCCCTGAAAGAATTTGGATTAGAGATGTTCCACACAAAGAATTTTGGCAAAAATAAGAATTTTGCATTTAAACCCTGCTCACTTCAACTATGAACCGAGTCATAAAATGTCAAAAACCTTTGCACTCAGTGCTCTGTATGGTTGGAAACCAGATCTTCCAGTGCAGTCATAATTGCAAATTTTCTGATCCTCGGAGCATTTAATACTTTTCAAACGTATACGGCTAAAATATCATAAACAAACTTCAGGTTTTTTTAAACCTTTGGAATTTTTATCAGACAATGGAGAAATTTAACATTCCACAACTATGAAATTAGCCAGGAGGAGCAAAGCTTAACATTTTCATGTGTAAAAAAGTGGAAATTCGCAGCAATTTAGTGATTTCTAATTGATTTCCATCTGCGAGGACTCAGCAGTGTGCCCTGTGGAGTAACAGGGAATCACTAACAGCAACTTCTGGATTTCTGTGTTTAATTGAGCGTGTACAGACACCAGAAGTTGCTATCACTTTCAGAGTAATTACAGTGAATGCTGACAGTTTCACCATCGTTACAGCAGCAAATCCAGGCAAATGGATTTGTATTCTTCATAGACCAAACAGATTCTTCTCCTCAAGTCCTGACCAATTCTCCACAAATGCTTCATGGAGCATTATTATCTAATTCTGGTCACCACACTTTAGGAAGGATGTGAAGGTCCATGAAAGAATGCAGAGGGTTTTAGCTTCAATGTTAGGTTGGAGAAGTTGGGATTGTTCACCATAGAACAAAAGAGATTAATGAGGGGAGATCTGATGGACAGGTGTAGACAATGTGGACATAGAAAAGTTGTTCTCATTTGCTGATGGTACAAGAACTAAGAGATACTGATTTAAGGTTTTGGACAAGAGATGCAGTGGGGAGTGGGGGAAGAACTTTTTTATGCAGCGAGTAGTGATGACATGGAACTCATTGCCTATAAAGGTGGTGATAGCAGAGACTATTAACAATTTCAGAAGGAAACAGGATAGGATACAGGAATAGAGTGGGGGAATGGGACTGACTGGATCGCTCTACAGAAAGTATGTTCTCAATGGGCTGAATGTCCTCCTTCCATGCCAAAATGACACCACAATTCTATGGCTGATGACAGCAATGGAAGAATTTTAAAATATAAGAAACTAAAAGCCAGCATCTTTAGTAAGGTTTGTGTGACACAGAGAGATTCAAAAGAACATAAGGACTAAGAGCAGTAGGCAATTCAGCTTCTCGAGCCTGCCCCGCCATTCAATACGATCATGGCTGATCTCATTTCAGCCTCAACTCCAATTTCGCTCCCTCTCCCCATAACCTTTCAACCCATGACTAATTAAAAATCTGTCTATCTCCTCCTTAAATTTATTCAGCATCCCGACATCCACTGCACTCTGAGGTAGTGAATTCCACAGATTCACGACCCTTTGAGAAAAGTAATTCCTCCTCATCTCTGATTTAAATCTACCACCCCTGGGCCTCTCATTCTAGAATGCCCCACAAGGGGAAACATCCGCTTCACGTCTACTTTGTCTATCCCGTTTAGCATCTTATATACCTCAATTAGTTCTCCTCTCAACCTTCTAAACTCTAGCGAGTATAAGCCTAAATTGCTCAACCTCTCCTCATTCACATTAGCTTCAGGGACAATTTTCTAGCTGACATCACTGATGTCCAGAATCCTATTCTAGTTTCATTGCATGAAAGATTTTAAGATGTAAATATGTTAATGCTGTTCCAGCAGAGTACAAATCAGCAGAGCAAGTTGGTTCACTGAGCTACACAAATTAACCCCCATCCCATATGCTGAGCACTTAAGTTGGTGTGGCATATTAGCTTTCCAGTACAGGTGAGTGCTGGGCCACTGTGTTTCCCATTCTGAAAGTTCCTGATAGTTTCTGGGTTGTTGCCAGTGCTAATGGCCAAAATCAGAGTAGTTCCCCACAGGGAAAGTAAAAAGAAACAGCAGCTCAGCCAGCCTTAGCTTCTTTCATACATCTCCTTGCTGTTAATTGTACAGCAGCATTAGCAAAGACTAATAGTAGGCTGTCAGTCCACTCTATGAACAGTGAATGATATGTGACATGAGAGGGGGAGGAAAAGAAAATAAAGATGTTTAAACTGAGAGGGGCTGGTCTATAATGTGGAAATATTTACAAACTCCCAACTGCATCAATTTATAAAAGACATTGAGTGTTAACCTGAGCATGTGTCATCTGGATAAACTCACTGACTAAGGATCAAAGATATTCTCTTCAGATTTCTGTCTGCAGCCCAGTCGTCCACATACTGAGTCATTTCAGGGCTCAGTCAAGTATCCACGTTGATGTATGCAAAGAATCCCACGTCAGAGAGAAAAATCATGAGCTGGATTTTATGGGGCACCATGGTTCCCAGCCACCTGGCTAAAAAGGCAATATACCGATGGCTGCCCCTCAGCAATTTAATGCTGGGAGCAGCATTAATCACTTTAAGGTAAAACTTCTGCCCCCATCTCAGGAGGAAGTCCCACCTAAGATACCTGCCGGCCACACCAGGCAGGAGTGGGACTAAAGGCAGTCCAGATGAAGAGGAGCCCAGAGTCAAGGTAAGTCTGGGGTATCACTGGGGCCAGGCTGGCAAATCCCAGCGAGGGAGATGGGTGGCCAGGTTTCAGAGACCAGGTGGAGACGGTTAAAAGGGGAATTATGACTTCGGAGGGTGGGGGTGAGGGGGGGTGGTTTGCCTCCGATGGGTACAGAGAACTCACAAAAGGAGATCCCCATCTTTGTCCAACACCAGCCTGTGCAGCAAAAGCTGCTGAGCTACCCAGTTGATGTAGCCTACCCTTGCTGTGGGTAACATAGCAGCAGGGGAGACTGGATGAGGACTTTAAGTCACATTAATTGACCACTTAAGGACCTCAATAGCTCCAAGGGCAGGCGAGCTGCCCGACACCTCCACCGTCCCCTGTAAAGTTTCAGACAAGTTGGGGGGGGGCGCCGGAAGGTGGCAGCAGGCCACTCGCTAGGTTTTGCGAACCCCCCCTGCCTTCAAAGCCAGTGACAGGGGAGCGTAAAATCCAGCTCCATGCAAACTTCAGGAAGTGCACTTTATCCTGGAAGAACACAGAAGAACATGCACTTCACAACTGTAAAAGATTCATGGAGACACACAAGCAAGTAAAATGTTGGAAAAAATGTCTCAACACCTCATAGTACTGTAATGCCCCTCTCCCATACTGTACATAAGCCAAATAAACAAAAACAGCAAGTGTGCATATTAACAAGGGATCCAAATAAGTTGCTGTATAACACTCAAAGTAACTAGCACAGCACAGAAAGGATACAGTGAGAGACAATCATACTGTATATAGTTTAGTAGCTTTCACTTTTATCGCCATATGTCAGGATCATTACACTGCACTAAATTGACCAACAACCCCAGCCCAGCTTGTAGAGCTTATGGAACTGCTGCTTTGCAAAATAAAACAACACAAGTGGAAGGAGAGACGAGGATAGATCTTGCCTGCAGCAAGGTCCTAAACATAGCTTTACTAGCAATCACGCTGGAGATCTATATTATTGTACATGATGTTAGTGGAATGACATTCACTCCTATCCATAAGCAGTGATGTTTAATGTCACAGTAGGTGAAGTTTTTAAACGTTTGTTGATAATAATTTCAAACATCTGTCACAAACACTAACTTTTATAAAATTCTATTGTGTGATCCACTAAAAGTGGTATTACAATATTATAATAGTGTGAGGCATGAAACAGTAATGTTTTTAGTTACGCTGAAATTCCAAGATAGGTTCCAGTTTGCATTAGATTACAGTAATGAAATCATTGTATGTTAACCATGGATATAACATTTAGTGTCATTGTGCATTTGCTACCCTTGGCAAATAGCATTATCAGCTAAATTATTAATCTTTTATATAAGCACTGGAGTTGAAGAGACTCACATTGCTCAGTCAACATCTTTCAGCATCTAAGATTCTATGATCATCATAAGTTGATAAGTATTCAGAAACTGCAGAAAGGTCAGCAAACAATTGATTACATGACAATGCTGCCCATTTCTGTTTGCTGTGATAAGAGAGCAATTTGTTTCCTGAGGGGTTCCACAGGAATCTCCAAGTGCCTTACACTATAGATATTGATTAAAGCCCATTTACTGTGTGCCTGGAAATCCCACTATGCAACTAACCTTGACTCAATAAAACGCATCTGTTATGAACACGAGTCATACACAAAGAGCAAGCTAATTGACTGCAAGATCTGCACGCAAACATAATTATTACTTTATATACAGATATGGAAACAGCACAAGTATATTATACTGTAAAACACCACTGTAGATGAACTTTCAACCATTTTATTCCTTTACTACCATCTTCATTAAATTAAATTTATTTGCTACCAAAGTAAGAATTATTTCTGCCCAGCAAGACTTCTGATACATCGGAAAATCTCTTTGATATCTCCAAGTGTGTTTTTTGGATTTAAAAAAAAATTGTGATTCAGTGATCATATTTAAGCTGCAGTGAAAGCGTACTGATTAACTTCTCCATTGGCTTAATAAATAAACATACCATGTTTAATGCAATTTGAGTGCTACAGTCATGGTGACCCTGAGTTAGAGGGAAAAGCAGAACTAATATTTTCTGACCCCCTCCAACCTTCCCCTACCCACCCCCAAAACAATCCCCCTCCCACCCCTCACTCTGTTGTCAAGTAACCTTCTCACTGCCTTTGCTAACTTTAATAAAATGGTGAGGCACTTTTGGATAAGCTAGCAGCTATTGAATCATATTCCAGCAGGAAACAAGGAAAAGGGGAAAATTGGAGAATGTAAAAGTGTGCTGGAAACAAATAGGTTAATAATAAAATCATTTTATGAGTAACAAATAGTAGAAAAAGGGGTGATTTTTGCTATATTTTCTTAACCACCATTAATAGTCTAATAATTTAGCAACCCTTCTCTTATCTGAAAAATCCCTTAGAGCTGCAGTGGCAGCAAACAGATAGTAAACATCACCAAATAGAATGAGGGCATCTTTCTATGACATGAAAAGGATGTTCCCAATTCTAAAAATGTTCTATGAAGCTGAATATTCAGACAAGCCTCAAAGACATAAGGTGCAGTCAAACTGGCTGGAGCTCAGAAGTTGCTCTAGGTCCCCCGAAGCTTCATTTACTGTCTGATATATTTCATACCGGACTAAGTAATAACATGTTTAGAGGTATTAAAAAATGCAGTTGATTATTCAAAAATGACAGAATTGGAAAATCTGCTAACGCAATTTACAAAACGTTCTCTAAGCACAAAATGTGTGGCACATCAGTTAAAAGGTGAAAAAATGTCATAAGAGCATAAGAAATAGGAGCAGGAATAGATCACATAGCCCATCGAGCCTGCTCCACCATTCAATACAATCATGGCTGATCTTGGATTTCAACTCTACTTTGTCGCCTGCTCCCATATCCCTTGATTTCCTGAGATACCAAGAATCTGTCTATCTCAATCTTAAATACATTCAACAATGAAGCATCCACAACACTCTGGGGTAAAGAATTCTGAAGATTCACAATCTTTTAAGTGAAGAAAGTTCCCCTCATCTCAATTCTAAATGATCAACCAGTTATCCTGAGACTGCACCTCCTCATTCTAGATTCCCCAGCCAGGAAAAACAACCTCTCTGTGTCTACCCTGTCAGGCCTCTTCAGAATCTTGTATGTTTCAGTGAGATCATTCTTTTAAACTCCAAAGAGTACAGGCCCAATTTACTCAGCCTCTCATCATAGTACAATTCTCTCATCCCATGAACCAATCTAGTGAACCTTCGCTGTACTGCATCCAACGCAAATATATCCTTCCTTAAATATGGAGACCAAAACTGCACACTGTATTCCAGGTGTGATCTCATCAAAGCTCTGTACAACTGTTACAAAATGTCCCTAATCTTGTACTCCAATTGCCTTCCAATAAAAAGCCAACATGCCATTTGTCTTTCTAATTGCTTGTTGTACCTGCATGCTAATTTCCTGTGCTTCTTGTACGAGTTCACCCAAGTCCCTCTGAACAAGGGCAGATTTGCCAGAATGGTTCCAGGGATGAGGGATTTTAGCCACAAGGTTAGTTGGAGGGCTTGGGGTTTTTCTCTGTTCTCCTTGGAGCAGGGGAGGTTGAGGGAAGATCTGATAAAGGTGTAAAGATTGTGACAGATTTGGATAAGATAGACAAAGAAAAGCTGTTTCCATTAGCTGATGGTATAAGGACTAGGGGATACAGGTTTAAGGTTTTGGGCAAAAGGTGCAGGAAGGACGTGAGGAAGAACATTTTTTATGCAACAAGTGGTAATGACCTGGAACTCGCTCCACTATGAAGGTGGCGGAAACAGAGACAATAAATTATTTCAGAAGGAAATTGGATGGACACTCAAGGGAAATAAACTCTCATGGCTATGGGGATAGAGCAAGGGAATGGGACTGATTGGATTGCTTTATAGAACCAGCATGAGCTCGATGGATCAAATGACCTCTTTCTGTGCTGTATTGATTCTATTCTATCAACATTTGCAAGTTTCACGCTTTTTAAAAAATATTTGCTTTTCTATTCATACAACCAAAATGATTAACCTCACACTTCACCACATGATACGACATCTACCACCTTGTTGCCTACTCACTTAACAGGTCTATATCACTTCGCAGCCTCTGTCCTCTTCACAGCTTGCATTCCTACCTAGCTTTGTATCATCAACAAGCTTTGATACATTGCTCTCTGTCTCTTCACCTAGGTTATTAACATAGATGGTAAATCACTGAATCCCCAGCATTCCCCTTGCAGCCTGCCAACTTTAAAATATCCCATTTATCCCTACACTTTGCTTCCTGTACATTAACCAATCTTCTATCCATGTCCCCAATTCCATGAGCTTTCATCTTGCATATTAACCTTATCGAAAGCCTTGTGGAAACCCAAATATACTACCTCTACTGGCTTTATCTATACTACTAGTTATATCCTCATATGATTCTAATAAATACATCACTGCTTGCCTTTCATAAAAGCTTGTTGACTTTGTCCGATCATTACAATGCGCTTAGAGAATAATTGTAGGAGTTCCTTAATAACAGATTCTGGGACATTCCTGATGACTGTTGTCAGGCTAACTAGCTTGTAGTTCCCTGTTTTCTCTCTCCCTCTTTTCTTGAATACCAGCATTATGGTTATTAACTTCCAATCCACTGGGACTGTTCCAGCATCTAGGGAAATCATAACCAGTGCATCCAATATCTCGGCAGCTCTCTCTTTTAGAGCCCTAGCAGACAGGCCATCAGGTTCTGGGGATTTATCTGATTTTAAGTTTTTCCAATACTTTTTCTCTGCTGACGTTAATTATCTTAATTTCCTCACATACAAGCCACCAAGTTACCCTCCATTTCCAGCATATAACTTGCGTCGTTTACTGCTAAGGCAGACACAATATTTGTTGCATTGCCAAAACCTCCAAGGCTATGTGCCAAGCGCTGGAAAATGGGATTAGGATAGTCAGATCTTTGTTGACCAGCATGGACAGGATGGACTGCAGGGCCTCCTTCTGTGCTGTAGATGTCTATGAGTCTATTGTTCAATGACTCTGCCATCTCCTCATTTCCCATAATTTCTCCTGTCCCTTCCTTCCTAGGGACTAATGTTTACTTTAGCTATACTCCTTTTTATATACTTGTAAAAATAGATTATAAGAACTCTTACATTCCTGGCTAGTTTACACTCATTCTATTTTTTTCTTTTATCAACTTTTTAGTAGCCTTTTTCTGGTGTAACATTCTCAATCCTCCAACTTACTACTGTTCTTTGCAACATTATAAGCCTCTTCTTTTGAAGTTATACCACCTTAACATCTGTAGTAAGCTATGGTGAATCTTTCTTGTTATTGAATGTATTTTTATTGAACATTTTAAATTGTCTGTTTGAATGTTTCCTGCTGTTTATTTATCACCATACCTTTTAGTCTATTTATCCAATCAACCTTAGCCAGCTCTCACCTCATACCTAAGTAATTGGCTTTGTTTAAAATTCTCTTTTGTAATTGGAGAATGTCACTTCCAAACTTAGTATCGAATTCAATTTTAATATGATCACTATTTCCCAGCGGACCTTCTACGGTGTAATTACCAATTAACCTTGACTCAATGCATAATTCTAGATCTAAAATAATTCTATCCGTAGTTGGTTCCACAATGTATTGTTCCATGAAACTATCATGAAAGAATTCTACAAACACATCTTCAAGACCACCTTTTCCAATTTGATTGGTCCAGTCCATATGAAGAATAAAGTTCCCTACAATTAGTACATTGCCCTTATTACAAGCTCCAATAATTTCTTGTTTAATGCTCTGTTCAATAGTATAGCTACTGTTAAGGAGCCTATAAACGGCTCCCACGAGTGTTTTCTGACCATTGCTATTCCTAGTCTTCACCCATAATTTTCTACTTCCTGATTTTCTGAACCAAAATCCTCTCTCATTACTATCCTCCTGTTATACTTCACTGTCAGGGCTTCCATTCTGTGTCTCTTTTTGAAATGTTGTGCATCTTGGAATATTTTATTATCTTTTCATGGATCTGGGCATCACCGGCTAGGCCAGCATCTATTGCACATTCCTAATTGCTCTCGAGAAGGTGGTGGTGAGCTGCCTTCTTGAACCGCTGCAGTCCCTGTGGTGTAGGAACACCCACAGTGCTGTTAGGGAGAGAGGTCCAGGATTTTGACCCAACGGCAGTGAAGGAATGGCAATATATTTCCAAGTCAGGATGGCGTGTGATTTGGAGGGGAACTTGCAGGTGGTGATGATCCCATGTATCTGCCGCCCTTGTCCTTCTAGGTGGTAGAGGTCACGGGTTTGGAAGGAGCCTTTGAGTTGTTGCAGTGCATCTTGCAGATGGTACACACTGCTGCCACTGTGCGTCAGTGGTGGAGGGAGTGAATGTTTAAGGCTATGAATGAGGTGCAAGTCAAATGGGCTGCTTTGTCCTGGCAGTGTCAAGCTTCTTGAGTGTTGTGGGAGCTGCACTCATCCAAGCAAGTGGAGAGTATTCCATCACACTCCTGTCTTGTGCCTTGTAGATGGTGGACACTCTTTGGAGAGTCAGGAGGTGAATTAATCACTGCAGAATTCTCAGCCTCCAATCTGCTCTTGAAGCCACAGTCTTTATGTGGCTGGTCCAGTTCAGTTTCTGGTCAATGGTAACCCCCAGGATGTTGACAGTGGAGGATTCAGTAATGGTAATGCCATTGAATGTCAAGGGGAGATGATTAGATTCTCTCTTGTTGGAGATGGTCATTGCCAGGCACTTGTGTGGCACAAATGTCAATTGCCACTTATCAGTCCAAGCCTGAAGGTTGTCCAGGTTTTGCAGCATTTGGACATGGACTGCTTCAGTATGTGAGGAGTTGCGAATGGTGCTGAACATTGTGCAATCATCAGCGAACATCCCCACTTCTGACACTGGTGATGAAGGGAAGATCACTGATGAAAAAGCTGAAGATGGTTGGGCCTAGGACACTACCTTGAGGAACTGGAATATTTATTTCCCAACCTTAGTCACCTTGAAATCATGTCCCCATAATGGTGGTTAGACATAAACAATTTATCTCTATTTATGCTACTAGTTCAGCTTTCTTATGGTGAATGCTTTGTGCATTTAGATAAAGAGCCTTCAATTTTATTTTCTTACTACTATTCTTTGCATGGACCTTATTTGCTACTGCACTTTTACTGTTAACTCTCTGTCACTCCTGTCCTGCTACCTTGTCTTTACCCACATTGCTAGTGTTCTATTGTCTTTGCTTTCTCTTTGGATTCCTAAATCTCCATCCACCTGAACCCTTCCCCCACTGTTAGTTCTATCCATGTCAGTCCAAGGAAAAATTGCAAATGGAAAAGGCAACTGGAAACATGAGGAATCCCTTCTCCTAACCACTTTGCACAACCTCCAGTTCATGAGCACATTTCTTTAGTGACATTTCAATAGAATATATTTTTAAAAGTCAGTCTTATTTTTTAGATGAAAATGGTTTTGAGAAGCACCACTTATTATATCTGGGATCAGTTATAGACTTCCTGGGTCATTGATAAATTATTCATTGGCTCAACCCCTCCACATCCTGCTTAATCATTACCAGAGCAAAACGTGCCTTGGAGATCTCTGACATTGTGATTTTGTGCTAGATTTTTGATGGTCTCAGCTTCAGAAACTCAAGCCAATCCAGGGGCATTCCACACAGCTTAACTTCACTGCAATCACAAAGCTGCATCAAATGAAATCATTCTGACTGCACACAAGGCAGTGAACATAATTTAAGATGCACAAGAAGTGGGTCAGTGTTTGAGGTAAAAATATGTTTTATGCTGACGACATTAGACAGCTCCTTTGCAGCATGGAAACTTGGCTCAAAAATGAAGAAAGGGAAATGTTGCAGCTTATTTTACATGTTTAGAAAAGTCTTCTTTCAGATCTATTCTTGTCCTACACAAGTAATCAAACAAAAATATTGATCCCCATATGTTCTCTCTTTAAACAACTTTTTACTTTTCTATTGAAGTGGTGTACAAAACTGAATAATACTCTCTTGGAAAATCAATGTCATCTTGTAAAAATGTCAAATGATCTCACACTACAACTATAAAACTTGACACAAGTCATAGTCAATGGCCTGGGAAGCATAATCAGAACCGAACCAATGGGGCTTGATGCTGACTTTGAAGAAAGCTGCCCACAAAGGCCGAGCAATATCTGAGGTATGGATTTTCCCTTTCTGACATCAGTTTGGTTCCATGTCAAAGGGAGCACCAAGCATCCAGCAATAGTAGTGATCTTATCAAACAAAATTAGCAGCTAATCACATTGAAGTATTCTCACAGACAGCAAAGCAGGAAACAAAAATCACTTGAGTCCTTCACTTTTGATTTAAATTTTACAGATTGCAAAATAAATGATTGGGACATGCAGGAAGTGATGATGTCAATAAAGTTTATTTAAAAATTCTGAAAGTGTGTGGATTTTGTTTTTAATCATAATGGAGAAATTTATCATTCCACAAATAAAAATTAGTCACTCAGGGCCAGCAAGGTTGCTTCACAGTAATTATGAGCTCAGTACACCATTAAACCCAGTCACAGCTCATTCAACAAGATGTAAATATTTAAAGGGTTTTCACAGTAAGAATAATAGCATAAAGTGGAGGTTCTTGTCAGCTCATGATTTCTAATTGATTGCAGTCTGGGGATTGATGGGTGGGGGGGGGGGGGGGGGGGGGGGGGGGGGTGGGGGGGGGGTGGAGGTGGTTGGTGGCGGGAGCAGCAGGTGCCGTCAGCAGTGCACCTGATGGAGAAGCATAGAATCATTGACAGTAACCTCTGGATTTCCATGTTTAACTGCACACATGCAGGCACCAGAAGTTGCTGTCAGGTTCAGAAGATTAATGATAGTGAATGCCGACAGTTTTGCCATCAATACTACAACATAATACACACCAATGTGTTTATATCCTGTGTGCATATGGGGTAGTAGTATATACATCAATGTGATTTATAATTCATTATTACTCCAGTTATTTTTCTGTGTTTTTAGAGGGAAAGGGAGTTGAAAATGAAAGTTAGCCTGAGCCTAGAGTCTGCCACAGTGACACCTCATACCTGAGTCATCTTGGCAAGGTCAAGCGATGGCCTGTGATCTTCTTCTGGTCTGCGACGTTTCATCCCAACTTTTTGATCATTGTGGACACACGGCTGTGATCTGCATCGGAGCAGTCGACTGGTCTGCTGCACAGGTTCTGGGGCTGCAGCAGACATACCCATTGTGGACGGCGTGCTGAGCTCCAGCACAGATATCTGCTCGTGAGATACAGAAAGAGGTCGCAGGAGATCGACCCCGGACGCAACTCCTGAATTGGAATCAGGACGCAGGTCATCTTTAAACCTTCCAAAAGTGGGTGAGGTCCAAAAGCCCTGCCTCTGTGGGCACACAGACCTGTTATTGGTAGCCAAGGGTTCATACGAGAAAGAAAAGACATTGGATCTTGAAGGCAGACTAAAACTTGAGCTCCTCTGCATTGTAGATACCCCATTTGAACAATGTTGCACACTGCTCCCACTGTGGCAACGTCTTTTATCCACTGGAGTCCACACCTTTGACCCACTAGGTTTCCATGGTGAACGACAGCTTGATAGCTCATCTGAAAATGACAGCGACCTACACTGCCGTTTGCTGGGAGGTGCTGATGGATGGCCGTTTCGATCACTGAGGCTGAGGTCTTTGATTAAACTGGTTACAGCAGATGCTGGGTTTGAATCACTTGGCCAAGCTGTATTCTCTTGACACTCCTCTGAACTGGCCAAACAAGTCCAAGGTGAGTCCAGATTATTGGTGGTTTGCTCAAGGTCAATCTGACACTTCCTGCTGATGTCTCTCCACCGATCCCCCTCTTTTTATTTCAAATAAAACAAAACAAAAAGGGTTTTATTAGTCTGAACCCTGATGCCATAGCATGGATTAGTTCTTAAGGAAACATTTTAAAAACAAATGATATATCTTAATTTAAATCTGTCTTTTAAGGATAAATATTTAGTTCAGTCCTTCAAAGAGGTGTTTTTTTAAAGTTAAATAGGAAACTAGAAACAGGAGACGACCATTTAGCTCGAGTTTGTTCCACATTCAGCGAGATCATGGCTGATCTGCAACCTAGCTCCGTATCTTTGCTTCATATGCCATAACACCTGGGCTTAACAAAAATCTTATCACCTTCAGTTTTAAATGTAATAATTGATCTAGCACTAAAAGTGATTTCTGAAAGAGAATTCCAAACTTCCACCATCCTTTCCATGTAGGAGTGTTTCTTAATTTCACTCCTGGAAGGGCTGTCTTGAAGTTGACTACACCAGCAAATCTTAGGGCTGGATATTTGTTCCTGTGTCCCGATCTCAATGCCAGGATGAATTCTGGATCTAGAACCAGTGAGATGTGGCTGCGGGACCCTGGAAGTGATTTTCAAGGAGATAGCCAATTAGGTGGCTGCCTCCTGGAGACTCATCCTATTGGCAGCTGGACTCCCAAGCCTGGAGGACCAATAGCAGGCTCTCCAACAATGCAAGATCAGCAGCCCCATCATAAGAGATGGAAGCTGCCGACGTATGTAGGAAAAAGAGATGGTGCCTTGTGGTGGAGGTGCCCTCTGAAGGCCTTTTGGTAAATTTATAAATAAAAGAGACACAGCTGCAAGGCCATCATTGTGGGGGGCTCAGCCAAGGGACATCCAGTAGCCACAAGCGTGGCCCTATGGCTATAGCAGATACAGAATGGAGCACTGGCTGCCCAGACTGTCTGTTTCAGCTTCAGCAGGGGGCTCTCATCCTGACTGGAAAACTCCAGAAGGCATTGGCAGGGTAGCCTTAATAGATCCATTAGGGACCTAATAGACATCTCCCCCCACCCTCAATCCAGTCTGTTCCAAAATGGCCTGGAGGTGAGAACATGCCGAAAAACTGGCATGCCAGCTGGTGATGGGAAAATGAGAAATTGCCGACCCACCCACCTCTTGTCCCACCTCTACCCCGAATGAAAATTCAAGCCTTAGACTCCCCAACCAGCTGAAATTGTTTCTCTCTGTTTACCTTATCTGTTCACCTTAATATCTTGAAAAATCCCACCACATCACCCCTCAACCTTCTAAATTTAAAGGACATAACTCTAGTTAGCATAATATTTCCTTGTAATTTAGCCCTTGGAGTCCAAGTATCATTCTAGTAAACCTATTCTCCTGCCAAGGCCAATTTATTCTTCTAAGATATGGTGCTCAGAACTGCTCAAAGTACTCCAGGTGTGGTCCAGCCAAAGCTTGTAAAACTGAAACATGACTTCTACTCCCTCATATTTTAATTCTAAATATAAAGGCCAGCATTCCACTAGCCTTTCTGATTATTTGTTCATAGCATTTTAATGACCTATGTACCTGGACTCCCAAGTCTCTTTGGACCACCATTTCAGGAGTATCCTGTTCTATCCTTTATAGGTCCAAAGCAGATGACCTAACATTTGTCTACATTGAAATCCATTTGTCTCAGTTTTGCCCATTCACTTAATCTATCAATATGTCTTTATAATGTGAGAATGTTACACCTCTTACAATGCCACCTACTTGTATCATCGACAATTTGGATCTGTGACTTTCTATCCCATCATCGAAGTTGTTAAAAAATCTGGTACCCATTTGAGGCCCCTAAAAGGTTTACTCGTCACATGCTGCCAAATAGAGCATCTGTCCATTATCCCAACTATGTCTCCTTTTGCTCAGCCAATTTCCTAACAAGGTCAATAATTTGCTTCCAATTCCATGAGCTTTAACTTAAGTTGACAGCTTCTTATGAGGGACTTTATCAAATGCCTTCTGAAAGTTCATATGAAAAACATTCATAGGTATTCCCCTGACCTCTGCTTTAGTGGCCAGTTTGAAAAATATCAAATTCATCACGCATGACCTACTCTTTACAAATTCATTTGGATGATTAAATATTAGACTAGCACTCTCCGTACAGTCCTTCAAATCATGGGTCGAATATAGGACATCCACAATCAAGGGCAACATGTGATTAATAAGAGCAGTTGTGTTGAGGAAATACCACCCCGACCTTTTCCAAGTCACTTCATCAAAAAGTAAATAACCTCTGCCTAGTCACATGAAACCGGGTACCAGGATTATTTCTTGGCTGAAAATAATTGCTAAATATTTAATCTTCCTACCCTGGTAACAGAATCTCAGTGTTAGCAGTTCCCCTACCAATAACACTGTGTCAACAAGCATATTGTTCCTACAAGTGGGAGGTTATGTCAACGATTTGGGACAGCATGTCTTCAGAGATTTCTTTACTTAAAGCGAGTACATTCTACAGACATGTTGCACAATCTAACTGTGATAAAAAGATATTGATATACTTACTAGCATTTCTCAGTAACGTCTTATTGCTCTGTTTTAATTTTTTAAGCTGCTGTTAAACAGATTCTGGGACCAGGTATTTTGTGCTACACTTCTCCTGTTATGATATCATGATCTTCTGCCATGAAAGTGCTGGATTTTTCCATTCACAATGCTACAATTCTCACCAGTACTTTTAAAGCATCAGGGGAATAAGAAGCAACTGAGAGATGCTGATTAGTGTACACATATCTCTTTGTATTACATTTAGGATTATGGATTAGTTGAGTAAATGTAACTCTTCTTTTGGCAATCTGAATTTACCACAAACTTAAACAGCTCTGCCCTGCCAAAATGGTTGCTTACCAGCGTTTATGACAAGTGATTCTGTGAAGTAAAACATTCCATAACAAACCCTGCAAATTTCTACACACAGTATAATGTTAAATTTTACTGTTTGATTCTCGTGATGATATTTTAAAAGTCCTGAAGTGTTCTAAACAACACTCAGTTTGGATTTGTGATAAGATTCGCTTCAAACAGGCTTCAACCTGCACTATGGATTTGAGCGTATAATTTAAACCAACACATCAGTGAAGTACTGCAGGAGCCCTACATTGTCTTTCAGAGGAAACATTAAACCAATGCCTCAATTAGGGAAGTTTGGGCTTGTCAGCTTTAAAAGGAAGTATTTATGAGGTGATCTTAGAGATATACAATAGATAATAAATAGTATAGAAAAAGTGCAGAACTTTATTTATTGTATCATAAATCATTCATGATATTATGTCAAAGAGTTTCTCTTACAGAGAACCAGCATGGGCTCAACAGACTGAATGACCTCCTTTTGTGCTGTAATCATTCTATGATTCTATCCACACAGAAATCTGTCAATTACAGCTTCCAATCAAATTTTAAATTATTCTCGGGTTTGAATGTGGGAACAACAACTTGCATTTATATTGTCATGAGTTCAAACTAAAAAGGTAAATTTAGGGCTGATATGAGGGAGTTGCTCTTCTGCATTAGCTCTTTTTTAAGCCAAACCATCCAGCGAGAATGGAGCTGGTTCGGATCTGACACCCAATTTACACAGTGCCCAACTTTATGCTCCATTGATATGGAGCAGAGGTGTAAATTGGGTGTCCAAACTGAACCCAACATATCTTTGCCAGGCAGCGATGTTAAAATCTAGGCTACGGAGCAATCAATATATGAAATGAGTTCCCTGATAAAATAGTAGAGATGAAAGCCCAGAATCAAGGATGCTTGCTACGATTGACAGATTTCAAAATCTTTTTGGACGGATGAACTAAGATGGGCTGAAAGGTCCTCCTTATATATGATTATCTTAGAATTGTGTTTTCAACTCTTGTGATCTCATTACCATGGTAATGTAGGCCAGCACTGTAAACAACACTACTATAAGCCTGTGCTTCTCATTCAATTGAATAGGAATTAAATTGTTTAAACAGTATGATGAATGACTGATATATGACAATAATTATAGCCTTCAGTGGTTGTGAAGTTCATCATAAGCTATTCTAAAGGCAAGTTATCAGTTCACAATATACATTGATTTACTATTTTAAGACTATGGGTTTATGGGTTTAAAACATTAGGACTAATGAATGTTTAATTTAAATATAAGGGGCTTTTATCATGCCCTTTATCTGCCCTCTATCAGGTATTAATTCAAAAATCTTCCAAACAGTGATTAAATATTCAACTCAAAGCTCTCTCACAACCTCTACTATAATTCAATTTAGGAGTCAAGCATGGAGCAATTGTGAATTTTCAGCACATCTACATAATTCAAATCAGTAAGTGGTTCTGAAACAGATTGATTCTAAAATTGATCACAACATATAATAAATAGGAATCAAGCGGTGCAATTTGACATTAAGTCAAGAAGGAAGGAAACAAGGATACTGCAAAGCAATATTATTCAGTATTCGTCATTTGATCCAGAACAGAATTAAAAGGGTAATTAATGTGTCAGCACAGTACACTGTGCATTCATGCCACAACATGCCCAAGCCTGTAAATCCATCATCACGTGGGAATCTGACAGTTCTGGATAAGACACAGGAGATGGTACTAAGTAAAGGCCAAGAGAAATTCTTCTGAGAAAATTCAGTCCCCAAACCACACTGGGCTACTCCTGTAGGCAGCCTGCAGATTGATTGGAAGGGACCTGGGAAGAGATGACTTACATGCCAATTAAGCCAGGGAATAATTCATGAGAAATTGCTGAAGTGACAAGGAGAAACGTGAATCATGCACAGGGGCAGAAATGAGAAGACAATCCTGCCCCCTCCACATACAACACAGTTTGAAAGGAAAAGTTGAAGAAACCATTCAGAAAGGAGGGTGAAGTCCACATTCCCACAAGGAATCCCTGAAATAATAAGAATCGATTTATTTTTTTTTACAAAAGATTAAAGTATAAACTTTAAACACATAATATGCTCATTTCGCTGGTGTACCTGTTTTTTTTTTTGCTACTTTAAGATTTTGGTTTTAATAAGCAAGAATCAGGGTACTGAATTTTAATCCATTTTAGTGGATTAATGTGGAGATTCACCCATGTTACCTGACAGTGTCACACAACTGCTTCGCAATACATCATTGAAAGAAAGGTTTGGTGCTGTTTCCATTGTTTTCTTCAGTTCAGAAATTTATTAAAACAGCATGATCAGTAGAGGAACGCCAGAATTATTAAAAGAACACATTTTTTAAAAAGTCACAAACAGCATTGGGCACTGGCCAGATTTTCATTTTCTTGTTTAAAAAAATAATTTCCTGGCTACACATCTCATATGTTGCATTCCTCCTGGAAGGATTTTGTTTTATTAAAATGGTCACAGTAGGTGCACCATATGACGTGTGATAACTAATTGCAGTACTTCGTGCTACAAACCAAATGTCTCTACACCTGCATTATTGACACAAAAGGAATATAGTCCAAAACATGCATTGCTGTAATTTGCAATATGAATGTGAAGCAAATAGGTTTTTGCCAGCATAGGAATAAATTAAACTTTAACTCAGTTTCTTTATCTTCCCTCACAATAAGCTTTCCTTCCCAACTGAGGTATCGTCTTTGGCTGGTCTTAAGCAAATTATTTATGTCTGGAGTCCATTTGAACATTGAACACAATCAAAATTGAGCACAATCTTCAGTTCATAGACATACGCACACTTTTAGCAGAGGGCAGTGAACAGCAAGTGAGGACAGAAAGCCCAGCTGATTTTCTTCCACCGAGCACAGCCCTGATCTGAAGACAATTGTCAGGCTCCTATCACTACTCTGGTGATATCAGCCAACTTAACACAGACTGGGAAACCAAATCTTTCCTCTGTAGCTTAGCTATTTACTGGCTCAACGTGCAGAGCTATGGGGGAGTGAAGTGCCAGGTTCTTAAGAGTCAAAATCTATTTAACTCTTTTGTCACAGCTATAGTTGGATAAATTCTATTTTTGGAATTGTTACAGTATACATTTTCGTAAATGTTATTAGGTTTCACCAACAATTGTGAGCAATGAATCTTAGTCCTTCACTTATTCTGCTTCCTTGGCCAGGATTCTCCATTCGCCGGGCGGGCACGGCCAGCGGTCCCGGGAATGGCCGGGAAAAAGTCCGCTGCCCACAATCGGACCTAACCACGATTTCATGCTGGCTGGCCAATTAATGGCCAGCCAGTGTGAAAGGCGCATTTAAAACCTCAGCGCTGCTGAGGGGGCAAGAGGAATGCGAGCACTAAAGTCTGCGCATGCGTGCGGGAAGCGCGCATTGAAAGCTCCCTGAAGGCACAGAGCTGCCTCAGGGAGCTGAAGAATTTTACAATAAAAAATAAAGATTTTAAAAATAAGGGAAACATGTCCCCAGCTGACTCAGTCACATGAACAGGGACATATTAAAAATGTTTTAAAAATTTTATTTTATTTTTTTAAATTACTGATGTAAAAACTCATCCTGCCCATGGATGAGGTTTTCTAAAAAATCCAAAGGCCACTTAGCTGATTTGCCCAAAATGAAAAATACTGTTTAATCAATTGATTAATGGGCTTAACAGCCCTCTTAACTGTCGGCGGGCGCACTGCCAACTCTCTCGCCCACCAACCGAAATACCACACGAGTGCATGATGACATCAGGACGCTCGCCCAGCGTCATCATGCACTATTTTATGCCTGATCAGGTCAGGGTGTGCGCCCACCCATCAAATGTAAAACACTGCCCCAAGATACTGATATTACAACTGCAGCACATGGGAACATGGACCTGCTGCAAAGGAGTTCAAAGTATGAGAAACTGTCAGAAATTCAATTTATTTATTTTACCCAAGCAAGTTTGTTGCTGGCAAATAGATGAACATGAAATTTAGTAAAAATCTTGAATGATTGCTTAAAGTTACAATCTGCTCCTGCAGGACTAATGAGTGGTGAAGGCAGCAAAAGGTTGATGAGCATAGTCATATACTGCAGAGGTCATAGAGAAGGCAGGCTAAAAAGTAACACTGCCGACATTAACAAATGAATGTGTTCCTTTAACCACGGTGTTAAACATTTATCCATTAATATCAGCTGTAGCAATTGCTAGGATTCAGTCTTTGGCATCTCATTCAGGGAAAACTGGAGTCAAAGCAAGAAAAAGCTGACTAATTTGATTGTGTTAACCAGGAAAGAGGCAAAGAATACTCCAGATTAAATCCACCATTTTTGGGGTTTTGAAAATTCAAATGGGACGATGTGTCTTTAACTTCTTTTACGTGTCCCTTAAATGGTGGAGAAATTTCAATTAAGTTTGAAAAGGCAGGAAAACAAGGTCAGCAGCTTGACTATTCTGACCTCTGACTGGTTGAACTGAAGTGCTGTTTCAGCAGCTTCCTTTTGGGGACTGACTCCTGATTCAATGAGTAAGAAACTGTTCATTTTTAAAACTGCATATGTAGGCAGTACATTGCCATTTCCAGTGCTTTAAAAGAAAACCCAAGACACTTTTTCTGAACCACATCCCAAGGCAAGTCTCATAGGAAACGTCTTGTTTTCAGTTGAGACTCAAGCAGGAAGCTTTTGGGCATCTACTGGTCACAGAGACACCAATTACATTAGTCGGGAAATATAATTTCATCACTTTTTTTTTTAAAGTCCTCAGCTAGGGCTATTGACCATATCACATTACAGTATCCATGCCCGTGCCCAACCTCTCCTCAACTTGAGGATGCAGCAATGAAAGCACCACTGGGAACCAGAAAAATTTATACTAATAAATCCTGACCCCAGAAAATTGGCCTAGCTTAGTTGAGGATGCAGCCATGAGGTAGGCAGAAGACACGTGCCAAAGTTGCACCAGTGTAGAATCCAAGAGGAAATTCTGCCCCAGCATTTTTTGCCATTGCCAACACCATCTTCATTTCTTCCTCATTAGTAAAACCATTCAGTAATATAAACAGGAAGAATCTACAAATTCTCACTGCAACTTTCTAGTTCTGCTCTGCAGAATAAAACATGCTACAGATGGGCGAGTGGATGAACACACTGCATGGTTGGGTACTCAGCCATGCAGGACAGGAAGCTCCATTGCTGTTCTTTGTTGGGTGAGCTGATTTCAGCCGTGACAGTGAAAGTGGTGCTATAATTAGGGTCAGTGACCCCAGGATGGTGGTGATGGGGGTTGGGTGATGATGAAAATGGCAGGGAGTGGAGATCCTGGACAGTGAGCTTATGTAAATTAGACAAGTGCACCACTGGGTTCAGCTGGAGGAGCTTCTGCTATCAAATAGGCCACTGACATGTGCGCCAAATCCAGATATGAATCATCCACTTCAGGAGTGTTATTGGTGGGTGGGGAGGGGGTAGTTCTGCTGTCTTTGAAACTCTACTGTAGCCCCCGGAAGGGAAAGTGCCTTCAGAAGAAGAAAAAAAAGAATGGAGACAAGCGCTGACCAAGAATCAACCAGAAATCAGGATTCAAATGTGAGAAAAAGAATATTTCAGGATGATATTTCACAGACAGCACAGAAAGGGCACAAGCAAAACTCCACAGTCAGAGATTTTCAGCAAGATATAGAGGCCTGTTACAGAAGAATGAGAAAAATACATTTGTAAAAACTCTAGGTGGGAAAAGTAATGGGGCAAATCATAAAATTATATTGGATGCTGGAAGACAGCAAACAGGTTGAAACATTCCAGGAGTGGGTTACAAAATGGGTTACAAAAGAGCAGAAGCAAAGTGAAAGATTCTAAAGGAACTATAATATTTCTCATTGCTGCTCTGGGGTCAGAGGCAATTCTCCAAAATGCAATTCAAGTTTCCCTTGTTTGCTCTGCAAGTCAAGAACTGGGAGAACAGTTTCAGAGTTGCAGTTGAATTTGGAGGGAAAACAATGACAAAGAGGAATGAAGTATGAACAAAGACTGAAAACTAAAAATAACGGACCACTCTTTCATTTCATGTTCTGTGAAATGTCTTCATTGTTACTTGATAGAAAATAATCGGCCAGTTTGTAGAACTGACAAACTGTACAGCAGTGAAAGGTTTGTTGGCTTTGTGCAGCACAGGATGTGAGCTACACTGTTTGCTTTCCTTTGAGTTTTTGCATCTTAAATGTTGTTTTGCTTAGAATCAGAAATATTCTGTGCTATTTAGAAAATCAGTGGTTAGATGTGAAATGCTCCAGCTGCAAACCAAAAATCTTCATACTGAAGAATTTAGGAATTGCGATTCCTTCTGATGATAATTTTACCCTCGAATTTCTCAACAAAATTAGCAGAAGTAGGTTTGCCTCTCCAGACAATGGGGTAAACTAATGGAAAGAGGAATAGGAGAACAAACCATGGGAAAGCTAAAATTGAAAATGATCAAAAATCATATTTCATAAGTTTTAAAGAGAGAAAAGCCTAAGACATCCTTTTTAAATTTTACTCCAACCCATTGTATGAAAAAATTGCATAACTTCAGGAAAAAATTTGAAAGTATCCATAATAATGTAATCAAATATTGTATTATTGTATATTACAAAATGTCCATCCTATGTAAGCATTTTGAAGCATTTTAAGTTTTCATATTGGCCAGCCAGGTATCTTGCAGTTAGAGAAACACATTTCCAAGTATAAGGGTCTCCAAGCAAAGTACTCAGAAATCCACAAAGGTGGAGCTTTTGTTTGCCCAGTATAGAGGGTGTATACCCCACTCATTCAAATTGAAAGAATCTAGCTTCATGGCAGCCAAAGCTGTTATATATATGTGCAGAGTGACTTACTTGCAGCTTACCAGCATTGAGCATTGACAAACTTATTGTTGATTATCCTGTTAGGATTGCCCCAACCAATTAGTGCATTGGCACCTGGGCTCAGGTGGGATGAATTCCAATGACAGGTCTACCCCCTTTATGTTGGCTTGTTCATTAGCAAATTGTGCACTGTAATACTCCAAGTATCAAAGTTAACTTCCATTAGCATGTCATCATGCAAAGCCCACTTTCCTCTGACTGAAAGTCATTAGTTAGTCAGTAAAGAACTGATAATATATGTGCCTTAGAGGGGCAAAAAAGGTTCACTAGATTGATTCCCAGCTATCCTATGAGGAGAGATTGCGTAGACTGAGCCTATGCTGTATAGAGATTAACATTAACATTAACCTCTTAGAGGACTTGACAGGATAGATGCTGAGAGCTATTTCCTCAGCTGGAGAATAGAGAACTAGGGGTAATAGTCTCAATACAAGGAGTCAGCTATTTGGAACTAAGGCAGGAGAAATTTCTTCACTCAGAGGGGGTCTTGAATCTTTGGAATTCTCTGCCTCAGGGGACAGTGGATGCTCATTCAATGAGAGTATTCAAGATCTTTGGGCACTAAGGGAATAGGGTGGGAAAGTGGAGTTGATGTAAAAGTTCAGCCACAATGTTATTAAATGGCAGAACAGGTTGGAGGGAACAATTGACCTACTCTTGCTCCTATTTCTTGCATTCTTATGTCCTTAAAACTTCAATACACTCTGGAGGAATAGAAAATGCAAGGAGCTTCTTCAAAGTGGTATGATGCCCAACACATCTCACTCTAAATATGTGCAAGTGCATTGCTACATTCCTCAAAATCAATGTGACTACATACACTAGGCACTGAGTGGTGAATAGCACAGTTTGAGTAGCTGCTGGTCTTTCCACAACCCAGTACAGTTAAGATGATGTTTTCTGTTCCCTCCTTTCTGACAGCCAGCACAGGTAAAATCCACTAAAAGGATCTTTGTCCCTCAAGATCCTATGTCAGAGTCAAACTAAATTCCTTCTTCCTCCATTTTAAAAAAATGTTGAATCACAGCTGCCGCTCTACTGGAGCTCCTAGGCATTATCAATATTTGTTATTTGATTATTCAAATGAAACTTTTTATTTAATTTGTAATAGCTTCAGGAAAACTCATACTGCTTGTGGATGAGCTTTCCTAAAAAGGCCGCTTGGCCTTTTCCCCTACCTGCCAAACGTAAGGTTGGACGGGCAGCATAAAATTCAGGTTAATTAACTGATTAATGGCCTTAATAGGCCTATCAATTATCAGCAGGTGCGCAGCCGACTTCGGCGTGCACTCGCCAAACAGAATATCGCGCGACTTCGCGATGACGTTGGCTAAGTTCCAGCATGTTGGGCGCGCACCCGCATGCCAAATGTAAAATTCTGCCCTTCATGTTAACCATAATTGATAGAGGAAACAAGTCTCAAATGTTGCCCTCTTGGTGCTGTTTCCTTACTCTCAAGGGGCTCATCGGCAGATATTTGTCATTTTCTTTTCCCAGTTAGGAATGATGCAACTGGCGGTGGAGGAATAACTTACAAATGGAGGAGAATGCCAACCTACAAATGGAGGGGGAAACCTACCAAGCAAGGTGGTGTGCAAAATTCTTGACAGCCAAAGCAGATAACAATCACGGTCCAATAACATGTGCCCAAAATCAGCAAAATTCTCATACTGCTAATCCATGACATTTTTTTACAATGGTTTCTTCTTAATGTTATACATCATACTGAAGTCAAGGGGGCAGATACATGACCTCTCCCTGTTATCTCTTCACCAAAGACAGGTCTAGGATAGAAGAGTCTCTAATATCAGTCTATATAGTACCAGTTCACTCCATGGTGATTTGGAATATTATAGAGGATACAAAAAACATTCCAGTAATAGCTGTAGAGCAGGAAGTGGAAGGGAGAGAGAAACTTGGTGAAATTACAATCACTAGGGAAGCGGTACTGAGAAAACTGTCGGAGCTGCGGGCTGACAAGTCTCCGGGTCCAGATGCACTTCATCCTAGGGTCTTAAAAGAGGTGGCTAATGAGTTGGTAGCTGTGTTGGTGTTAATTTTCCAAAGTTCCCTAGATTCTGAAAAGGTTCATTCAGAGTGGAGAGTAGCAAATATAACCCCTCTATTCAAGAAGGGAGGGAGGCAGAAAACAGGAAATTATAGGCCAGTTAACTTGAAATCCATCATAGAGTCATTCATTAAGGAGATTATAGCTGGATACTTAGAAAAGCTCAAAGTCATCAGGAAGAGTCAACATGGTCTCATGAAAAGGAAATCATTTAAATAACGTGCAGTGGGTAGAGGGGAGCCTGTAGAAGTGCTGTCCTTGGATTTCCAGAAGGCATTTGATAAGGTGCCACATCAAAGGTTACTGTAGAAAATAAAAGCTCATGGTGTAGGCAGTAACAAATTAGCATGGAAGATTGGCTGAATGGCAGAAGACATTCCAGTGTGCATAAATGGGCCTTTGTCTGATTGGCAGGATATGACAAGTGGAGTCCCACAGGGTCTGTGCTGGGGCCTCAACTTTTTACAATTTAAATCAATGATTTAGATGAGGGGAGCAAAGGCATAGGAACTAAATTTGCAGGTGACACAAAGATAGGTGGGGAGGTATGTTGTGAAGAAGACATAAGGTTGCAGATGGATATAGATAGGTTGAGTGAGTGAGCAAAAATCTGGCAGATGGAGTATAATGTGGGAAAATGTGAAGTTGTTCACTTTGACAGGAAGAATAAAAAAGCAGAGTATTACTTAAACAGAGAACGACTGCAGAATTCCGAGGTGAGGTGTAGAGGGATCTAGGTGTTCTCATGCATGAGTCAAAAAATTAATACATAGGTATAACATGCAATCAAGACGACTAATGGAATGCTGTCCTTTATTATGAAAGGAATCAAACATAAAAGTAAGGATGGAGAAGAGCCGATGCTGCTAGACCTGCTGAGTTTTTCCAGGTAATTCTGTTTTTGTTTTGGATTTCCAGCATCCACAGTTTTTTGTTTTTATAAAAGTAAGGATGTTATGCTTCAGTTATACAGAGCATTGGTAAGACCGCACTTCGAATACTATGTGCAGTTTTGGTCTCCTTATTTAAATAAGGATGTAAATGCAGTGGAGGCGGTTCAGAGGAGGTTTATTAGATTGATACCTGGATGCACGGGATGAGGGAAGGTTGGAAAGACTGGGCTTGTTTCCACTGGAATTTAGAAGAGTGAGGGGTGATTTGATTGAAGTATACAAGATCCTGAACAGCCCTGACAAGGCGGACGTCAAAAGGACTTTTCCTCTTGTGGGTGAGTGAAGAATTAGAGGGCATTATTTTAAAATTAGGGGTCACCCTTTTAGGACAGAGAGGAGGAGAAATCTTTTCTCTCAGAGGGTTGTGCGACTATGGAACTTTGCCTCAGAAGGTGGTGGAGGCGGGGTCAGAATTTTTTTTTTTAAAGCAGAGGTAGATTGATTCCCATGCCTAACAATAATCTAAGGTTATCAGGGGTAAATGAGAACGAGGAACTCAAAACACAAACAGATCAGCCATGATCTTATTGAATGGCGGAGCAGGCTTGAGGGGCTGAATGGCCTACTTCTGCTCCTATTTCGTACGCTCGCACATTTGTATAGTGCTGTGTTATATCTGAACCAAGTTATTTCTCCGCTTCTGCACCCACTCCAAAAAAGTCATTTGTATTACATTGACTGTTAAATTAACTTTGTCTAAAATTTGCCCAGTAAATGCAAGGTTCAGTTTTCACTGATGTGTATTTAACCAATTATTTACTTTTTTCAATAACATGCTCTGTATTTCCAGTCAGCCCAATAATTATTTTTCAGATTAAGATTTCAAATCAACCAAATTTTGATTGTTTAAGATTCGAAATGTTGCTCAAAATTCACAGAGCACGAAAACCTCACCAGAAACCCCACCTTTTACAAAAAAACCTGGAGGAAGCTTTCACAATTGAAAACTTGACCTGTTTCCAGATATGCTCAGAGTTTGTTGGCTTGATTGCTCTCCTAGCAGCACTTATGATAGTTAGGACATCACTAGTTTACACATTTACAGTTAATTGGCTTAGGCAATGCCAGATGCACACAACTAGCAGGAAAATGATCATGTGCCTGAAGCAATCCCATGACTCAAACTATTTAGGGTGGAAGTTCCTTTTCCCCTTCAGTTAAATAGATGAGATAGTTACACCCTTGCTCCTTTCAACACAGTGGTTTTATATTTAGAGATGTACTTCACCCAGTTTCAGGAAGAGCAATTGCTCCATATCTCTTTCCCATTTTTAGACCAGGTATGGAGCCAGACTGTTGAAATTCTAGGCTCTAATTTTATAAGGGACTCTGCAGAAAAGAAACTTACAAAAGCAGCTCCCCGCATTTACATCACTAAAATCAGCCCCCTTACCTGACTGAGCAATTGTAAGCCCATATTTTAATAGGTCTACAATGCTATTGGGATATGGGAGGAGGGCTTGTTTACCACGTTTACACACCATCTCCCTCTGCGACCTACATTCAAAAGCAAATTCAGTGATCTTGTGCTCTCAAAAGGGAGCTACAGGTTAAGGGGACATGGTTCACAGACAGAGCTGCAAGACTCTAGAACTAATTCTGATCCACATTTCCTTCAAGCACAGCTCAATTCAGGGACCACAGGATTGGCAAACTTCCTCCATAGTTTAAAAACGCCTCATGACACCTTCCACATTGTCACAGGGGCTTCAAAAGCCACATTCCATATAAAGTTTTGTGGCCCTCATAATGTTTGTGTAATATTATACATAAATTATCTTTAATGCTAGGATTCATATGCGCCAAAAATAAAAAAGGGCTCCAATCATTTCCTTTCAGAGCTCTTCATGTCGAGAAAAACTTACCCACAACCATGAAAACAGAATAAACTCCAGAGGAAACATCATGTGAACAGCATTGAGTCTATGGAATTAGCCTTCCTTGTTAATTTTATTGTAGGGAGCTCACCCACGAGTAATGTGTTAGTATTGGCACAAATAATGACCTCTTGATCAAGTGTTTTTAATAACAAATCATTTCTAAACTTACCCATAATTCCACATGAGAGGAGAGTAGGCCCTTTACTCATCTTCTTTGGATGATGCTGAAAACAATCAAAAAAAGGTTGTTAAGCCAGAATTTATAATAACTATCAGTTTAAAAAGAGCCTTTGAAATATAGAAAAAGCACTTACAGATAGCCGACTAAAAAAATGCATTTAAAAAATTACTATAATTATGTCATGAAATTAACCAATCACAACTCAGGAGGTAAGACAGGTAATTGACAAAGTTACTGATGTAACTTGACATTTTACAGCAAGTAAAATTACCCAATCACAACAAAAGAATTGTATCATGTGACCACATGACATTATGACACCACTAACTGACTTGATTTTGAATATCACCAATGTAAGAACTTTTAAATAGGCAACTTTCTTTTTACATGGAGTATGAAACCAAAATTTAATCTTTAAAAAGATAATTCTTTCTTTACTTGGCACAGCTGTATTATTCTGTTTAGAACATATGTTTTTTTCAATAATAGATATTTGTCACTTTTTGGTACAGTTTTCCTGCTTAGGGTCCTATAAGTTGAATCTTCTATGTGCTCTACATCCAAAGCACTGCAAGCTCAAGAAACTAACAATTACTCCACTTAGTCATCTGGCTATTAGAATTAACATATATTTGTGCTACATTACCAGATTATCTTTAAAATGGCAAATATTACAACAGACAAGACTGAAACTGTTTACAGGCTAAAACGACCAATATATTCATTTACAAACAGGCAGCATTATGAGGCATAATAATCAGCTTGTAACATATAGGCATACAAAATTAAAAATGCATACAATAAGAATCGGTAACAGGTCAATTATCCTTCATTATGTCCAGCTTCTAACAGAGTTCAGGAATCTGTTAAATAACATGAAAATTTATTGTTATGGTGGAGGGAATTTAACTTCTTTCTCTCCGGTGCTGCTGGATCCTACACTGACCCTTAGGCAGTGCTTGCCTTTCCGAGGTCTCTTGTTTAGTTCAAACAACTGCTGTTGCAGGAATTCACGTACTGTTTCAAGCTCTCTGATTGATATGCATTAGGAATTAAAACCAACACTTCTCTGCTCTGAAGATCAGAAATCAAGAAGCTGGAACAACTGATCCAAAGCAGACCAGGATCCATGGCCTGGATTTCGCCGAGTCAGGCCAATGTGAGTGTCCTTGTGACTCAGTTCCAGGATTCCTGTCCCCAAACCCATTTCTGGCAATTTTCTCTAGCACGGGATAAGGGTGCGGGCAGCCTGTCTGCACGCGGCACCCCTGTTGCTGGTGGCTCCATTGCGGCAGTGGACAGTTTAAATCCCGCCCTCCCACCCCCATTATTTAAATGGAGTCAGGTTCCTTCAGTAAGACATAGTTCATGGCCTTTCAGAGGAGGCATGAGCGACAATCCCAAGTGAGGGACCAAAAAAAGTCATCTACCCCTGAAATTCTTCCAGTGACAAGCTTTGAAATACAAAAAAACACATCTGTTCTTGCAGTTTCAATAGTTAGATGCTGTATTGCAAGCTAGATGTGTTTTACTGAATGATTAGGATCTCCAGTGTAATAACCTCAAGTGTTTTAAATGCTCCAAGTCCTTTTAAAATGAAAAGGACCTTCAGCAGCTGTCAATGAGGGGGAAAAAAAGCCCCACCTGCTCCTGGACTGCTTTGATTGACAGGTCATCTGGTGTAGATTTTTTAAAATGTAGCCACCTGTTTTAGCAATTTCAATAAGCTCCATTGTCTGAGAGCTGGAATGGTTTGTTATGACAGCTGTTGCCATTATGAACAATTGGTTGAATTTCAAAAGTTCCAGAATCACTTATCTCAGCAGGGGGCTGTATAGACATTTTGATTTATAGTTTTAAGAGATTATTAAAGGATTAGCTGTCTTTGATGTGGTTGATGAAATAGATGCTTGTTTGTTTTCATAACAGATTTACCACTTGAAGGGAGTTAATTTTCTTGTAATGGCTTTTTTTTGAAGGAGAGTTTTTTCGGTGTGGTGTATTTGAATGCGATTAGAATGGAAGAATTATATTTGTTTTTAATGTCCACCTCAAAGACATCCTGAGGTCTGCCCATGGTGAATACAGGGTGAGTGGCTATGGAGGAATCATGAGGGTATGATGGTATGAGAGGGCATGGGGGTGAGGCTTTGAGGGTTGACATTCGTTATTAAAATTGGGCTGACATGCCAGTAAATGGAGGCTGGTATTCCAGCCTCACTGCCTGGCCATCCTTCCGCCTCTATTGACACCTGACAACAGGCCCAACTCCATCTCACTCCCCAGCACAAAATATGGCAGACTGGGACCTTTTTAAAGAAGATGGGTCTGCCGGGTTGGGAACTTTCCTGACTCAACCTTCCAGCCCTCACCCTGAATATCCAGCCCCATGTCTTCCTCCTTATCCTATAGTTTCCAGTGCAAGCTCCCCGCAACCCCATTAACTGGCCACTATTTTGTTTGAAAGCCAAATTCTGGATTCTAACACTCTGTCTAATGCAGGTATGAAACACTCAAGCACTTGTTTAAATTTAATCAACTGATGCTGTAAAGAGATAGGACCACCAGCTCCGTTCCTTACGTGAGTGCTGTATTGCAGTCATAAATTGGTTTGGTATTGAGCCAGTAAACACGGGTTTCACCCCTGAACAGCAGCCCTAGGTAAACATTTAATGTAACGAAGGCAGATTGCTCACAAACTTGACGTCAATAATCACTGGGAGTACAAAAGGAGAAACGCTCCTATCAGAGATTTTCCCTAATTTATCACATGCTGCTGAACCCAAGCTTGTCAAGTTGGTGACTATCCATATGAGCTCCTGTTAACAAGAGATAATTCCAGGTGGTTGCACCTTCTATAGGAAGGCTTCACATGAGGAAAATTAAAAGGAAAATTAATCCTGGATAATGAGGCTTGAAGACCTATTTAAACTAAATGGATTAGTGCATTGGTTAAATACTGGGCAAATGTCACCAAATGTAATTTCTAGATGTTTTGATCTGAAGTAAAGTTAATGAGAAAAGCCATTTAGCTTGCTTTGTCAACCAGGTCTAGATTCTGTTTCAGAAACTGGGGGAAGAGGTTTACTCTTCATTGTCCAGGCATAACAGTTTGCAAGAGTAGAAGTGCTAATTGCAAACTAGAACATAAGCAGCTAACAAGTTGATGAATGGAAAATCATGAGCAACTTGTGCCCAGATTTGTGATAAATGTTTCCACCTTGCCAAGCTCCTGTGCCAAGGCAATGAAGAGGAAAATCTGCCCTTGTTGTGACCGCTGAATAGATTTTCTGTGATGTGCATGAATGCAACAGAAATGTCGCACCTGTCTAAGGCATGGCTAATCTAGTCAAATCTTCTGGAGCTGCTTAGCAGAGTTAGTCATTGATTCTGACTTCCAATCATTCAATCCACCTCGTCTCTTGTGAGCTCACAAACTTAAGGTGGGATATCTGGCACTGCTGCAACTATTTAAAGGACCACAATAATCTTTTAAAGGGAAGGTATTTTTGTATATAGCAAAAGGAATTTCAGATTTTTTGGAACATGTGAGCAGAGAACAAATCCGTTCATTTAAAAGGACCTTTTGTTTGGTTCACAATCAAAACGTGAATCTATCTAACTGATATCTATAAAGGACTCTGAATTGCTGTGGTAACATACACTTTTACATTAATGGTCTAGTCTGGAGCAATGGAGAGTGATGGTAGAGGCTCCAATTTCTTTCCATCACATGGCTGACCAGGAATCTCTCCCACCGCCTACCATTGGCATGTGTTGAGAGGATTTGCAGGTTGATACTCAACCTGTTTGACAGTGTTATGAATGCACCTTCCTTGGCAATGAAGTCTTGGGGTGGGACTTGAACCCGGTACTTCTCAGTAACAGGAATGCTAAAGACCTCCTCAATAGTATTATGATCACTATTTACTAGCCGATTTTTTACCTATGCACAAAAGAAAGGTGCAGAATAGCTGGCAGAAAAATGGCTCAAGCATATAAAATGTATTATCCAGAGGGAGTTGGTAAAATCGGGAGCAAAAGGCAGGATAGTGAATTCTCCTATTGTATCTAACTCTCATGTGCAGTGAGCCAATCCTCTGCATTATTGGCACATAACAAGATGATACAGTAGGATAGCTTCCAACACAATCAGAATAGGTCAACATGCAAACACAGTCAACAACAGACAAAGAAGATACAAAGATCCAGCAGAATTCAGAAGCGAGAATGCAAGAACAATTCCTAAAAGGCAAAGCCCAATGAAAAAGCTCATTAAAAGCTAAATTATACAGCTACATCTTACTTCAAATTCTATCCTACAGAATGCAAAAGTAGCTGCATGAGCAGTAGACTTTTTCTGATGTCTTGACAAGCTCAAAGCTACTCTTTATCATCAAACATAAAAAAATGTTTCTTCATGAAAGTTTAGTACCGAACACCACAAAGGGGGATCAGAAGTGAGAACATACTGAATCGAAATGACTTGATGGAGAGTTAGTAAACCAGTTAATAATTAAGTTGCTCTCACAAGCAAAACCATAAGCAACATTTCAGCTTAGCAATGTTCACACTATGATAGTTCAGCATTTTCGATTCGGTTTGGTAGATTAAAAAGAAAATGGTGCAATCAACACTTCCATTGCTCAGATAATGCCACCACCGAGGGAGAGAGTTCACTTGAAGCCCTGCAATGTCTTGATGAAAACAAAAATCTGCATCTCAGCTTTTCTTTTTGAAATAATGTACAAATAGAAAATAATGAACTTTTCACAATTATACAGAAAGTTATGCTTTTGTGCATATAAGCCTGGTACTGTAAACTTCCATAACAACTTCAGTGCTGTCATGCGCTGATAAATCTTAAGTATTGCTTCACTGCTAGACTGAACTTTAGCCAGTCATGGCACTAATATAATTTGGCGATGTTCAAACTAAATAGCAAATATTGACCTCATTGGCACCTGCAACAGATTTTTCTGCATTGTACCACTGGAAGTGGGATTGGGAATGATGCTGTAAAGTTGGTCAAAGTGCTATAACCATTTGCATCAAAACCATGGCCAGAATCTTCAGGTTGGCATGCGGGCCCCGCTCCCCAATGCGTAAAATGTCACACGGTGACGTCGGGTATGCGTCCCGACGTCACCGCGCGTCATTCAGATCTTCCGTTCAGCGGGCACAAAGAGAGCTGCCCATCTAATCTGAAGGCGAAGAGCCCAGGCAGCCTTCGCACTTATCATGAAACCTTATCCATGGACGGGATGAGGTTTATGAAGGATTTATAAATCAAATACATTTTTTTAATTAAAATTCATTGGCATGTCCCAGCTCATGTGACACTGTCACATGAGGGGACATGTCTGAAAAATTTTTTTTCTCCTTATTTAAATTTTTCAAAATGTAATTAATCTCCCTGAGGCAGCTCCATGCCTCAAGGAGATTTCTGCGCTCTTGAGAGCAGCCCTGACTCAGCCTCTCCCCCCTGTCCGCACAGGGAGTGCTCAGTTCTTCCGGGTGCGTGCCACACTGGCCCGCCCATGTAAAATGGTGGCACACAGCCAATTGCGAGCAGCAACCGGCTGCGCACCCACCCATGCCCGCTCCAACTCAGCCCCTACCCCGGACAGGGAGAAAATTCTCCCCCATGCATTGCAGACAATAAATTATTTAAATATGCGCATCCCGATTCAAACTCACGGGCAGAATCTTTCCCTTGTTGGGTGGGCACGGCGGGGACAGGTGGGGGCGGTCGAGACGCCGACCATTGCCCGTGATCGAGGCCGGAGAGCATTTTAAGGCCCGCCCAGCGTGAAACCTGCGTAGCAGCGCTCAGTGCTGCCGGTGTGTGGGTGGGGGGGGGAAGGAGGCCGAGCACGAACCTTGCGCATGCATGTGAGTGTGCACTTCAGAATCTCCCTAAGGCACAGAGCTGCCTAAGGGAGATGAAGACTTAAAAAAAAGAGAAATTAAAAATGCTATAAAACTTGCCCCCTCATGTGCCAAATAAGCAGAGACATGTTTTTAATTAAATTTGAAGACTTTTATTTTATTTTTTTATTTGCTTTAGGAAACCTCATCCCGCCCATGGATGAGGTCTCCTAAAAAGTGCAAAGGCCACTTGGCCTTTTCGCCTGCCCACCAACCTTAAGGTTGGACCGGAAGCGAGAAAGTTCTTCTAATAGCCTTGTTAATGGCCTTAAAGGGCCTTTTAATTGTTGGCGGACACGCTGTTGACTCCGGCACATACATGCCAACCGAAATATTGCGTGCCTGCACTTTGACGTTGGGACGCTCACCTGATGTCAATGTATGTAATTTTACGCTCGAACAAGTCAGGCGCGCACCCGCCTATCGAGCTAAAAATCTTGCCCCATGTTTCCAACACATTTTGTGCCATTTTCTTTCCTGCTTTTTCATCTTCTCTGTTAATATGCAATGGCTACTGGGAAATGCCATTTGCAGTCTCAATTTGAATCGTACCGGAGTAATATTGGAAATTAATGAAAACTACCCAGTTTGTTTTCTTTTGTCTTTGAGACTTATTCTTAGAAAGCCCATAAATAAAGTGGAATTTGGAATCATTCACATTTAGCATTATCTTTGCATAACCCCTATAGGGTAATGATTAACTCTGTTTATCTATATAGATGTAACCCAACAACAACATAGGTGAGAGCGTACACTAGAGTGCACACAGGGCCAAATAAGATAACCGCACAGACTCTCCATTTGGAGAATGGACAAACTCTCCCATTTTGTGGGAAAGTAGATTTGTTGGCCAACTCACATAAATATTAGTTCCAAACTGTCAACATTAAATATTTGCTGCAGAGGAACTTCAGTTCTGAACAACGCTTTCGCCATTTATACAAACTCAACTGTTAGTTCAAATAGATGCCCCAAGGAAGCTCACATTAAATGCCTTTGTGAGGCTCTCCTTAAATATTGGTAGTGTTCCCTCATGTACCTCATGTGAGAAAGTTAATTTGAACAAACTTTTCAGAACTTATTTTTTCAGATGCTGCCCCAAGTATCAGGATAGCTGCTGTGACTATTACATGGTTGCTGTTCTGGTTTTGGAATGAACGGGGTGCTTTAACTATTAGTGCTGAATTAGGTATAAACTGAAGCCATCCCAATGAGATCAAACTAAATTGCCCAGAGAAAACCAGCTTGAAATTAAATTTACATATTAGTAGTAGCACCACAGAAGAAAAAGACCCACAAATACAACTTTCGAGGACTTCTAAAGAATTCAAATATTACAATACTGCACAATATAATTTACCCACAGAAGTTATCTTCTGAAACTACTTATATTGGAAACTCAAAGTAAATGTTATTTTTTTTTAAATGATCTACACATTAGACTTAATTAATAAGCTTACCAATTCAGAGTTGAAGGTGTTGCATATACCATAATCCAAGCCCTTGTTTTCCGGATCTTTGGTTAAAAGAGTCACCATGGTAACATAGTCATCTCTCTGGATCCGTTACACTGTGGGCAGCAGTCAGTAGGTATCATTTTAAGCCACATCTTCCATTTCAGGTCAGCACGAGAACTAGATGCGAGTATACTACTGCAATGCTCTTCATAACTGTCCAATACCACAAATGAGAGAAAAGAGAAAGGAGGTACAGATGAGTTTTGTGTTCAGTAAACCAAAAACTTGAAGAGTTAAATATCTACTGAATATTTATTTCCTCCATCCTGCTAGTGCACCATGCATCATGTCCCGGGCAAGATTTGTCAAGTGACTTGCATCCAGATCTCCGGCAACCCTGCTCTCTTACCATCTGCAACTTATTAATAAATAAGAGCTTGAAGTGATATCCCCATGAAATTTCAATCCTGTTTGGGGAGGTGACTGGCTTCTATTGTGTCCCCTTAGTGTCGTGATTGAGGTCAGGAGATCAACATGTGAGGAATCACAAGCATGAACAAATCCTACTCTCGGTGCCACAGCATTGTACATTATTAGCATGTTGTGTCTTTCAATGCTTGCATGGAATAAAGACACGAGGCCAATTGCTAAACAGAATAGATAGGAAATATTGACATGAAAAGACTGCAACACATTCCAATATTTGATTTGATAGCAAAGTTCCTTTGCATCCCTGTGAAAAGGTAAAAATCCCAAAGGTATTTAGTTGAAAAATAGATCATTTTGCTCCCAATGTTGCTCCAAATAAACTAGCACTACGGTGGATAGATTTGCTTGTCTTGTTTAATTCACGTAACAGGGGGAATAGTGGTTTAATATCTTGGGAAAGCAGATGTAATTTGCTCACTCAAGATGTTTGACGATCTGTGTGCAGGCATTTTTCCTGCAATTAGATCATTTAGGTCAACTTCTTTTGAACCCTGATAGGTGATTAGCTAACATGCTCTCCTTCATTGTTAAATGAGGTCAGTGAGTTCAGTTGAAGTGATGAAATTGAAATACTGCTAACGATCCTCTTAAACCCTTTTCCTCTGTCTCCTCCACCGCCACCTCTAACGATAAGTGCAACGAGCTCATGGACTTTTTTGTCACTTAAGATCAAATCAAAATCATCAGCTGCCTCTGCTGCATTCCTCCCTTCCATTAGCCCACCGGGCCAAATTTCCTCTTAACTTCCCCCTGCCCGAGCCACGAATTAACATCCTCTTCTAGTTTCTCTCCTATCTCCCCGGTGCTCTCTCTGAACTCACCTTGTCTATGAGACACACCTCTTGCTCCCTTGATCCTATCCCCCAATGGATCATCTAACTTCCCTTCCTGGTCCCCATGTTAGCTGATTTTGTTAATGGTCCTCTCTCTGCAGATATTGTCTCTCCTTTTTACATCTGCCATCATCGCCCCTCTCAAAGGAAATACAATCTTGACCCCACCATCCATCTCCAGCCTCCCTTTCCTCACCAAACTCCCTGAACGTGTTACTGCCTCCTAAATCTGTGCCCATCTTTCCTAGGACTGCATGTTTGAATCCCTCCAATCAGGTTTCCGCCTGTCACAGTACCAAAACAGCCCTTATCAAAGACACAAATGGCATCCTATGTCACGGGAACAAAGATAAACATTTCCTCCTCGTCCCGTCAGCAGCCTTTGACACAGTTCACCACACCATCCTCCTCCAATGCCTCTCTGCTGTAATCCAGCTGGGTGGGACTGCTCTTAGCTGGTGCCATGTTTATCTATCGAATCCCACTCAGCATTATTTGTAATGGCTCTCTTTCTGTTCCCTCACCATTTCTTCTGGTGGCCCCCTATCCTTGGGCCCCTCCTATTTCTCATCTACAGCCACCCCTCAACGACTTCACGCCAAAGCACAGCATTCATTTTCACACATATGCTGATGACACCCAGCTCTACCTCTCAATCACCTCTCTCAATTCCTCTACTGCTGCTAAATTATCAGACTTCTTATCCGGCACTCGGTGCCAGATGAGCAGAAATTTCCTCCAATTAGATATTTGGAAAACTGAAGTCATTTTTTATAGTCTCCGCTCCAAACTTCACTCTCTAGCTACCATCCCTCTCTTTGGCAACAGTCTGAGACTGTTTAGTCTGCCAATACCGGTTGGTGTCATATTTGATCCCGAGATGAGCTTCCAACCACGTATTTGCTTCATGACTAAGGCCGCCTATTTCCATCTCTGTAATATTGCCCAAATTCGCCCATTTCAACTCATCTGCTGTTGAAACCCTCACTCATGCCTTTCTTGTCTTCACACTTAGCTATTCCAATTCAGTCCTGGCTGGTCTCCCAGATTTTACCTTTCTTAAATTTAAGGTCAAGTGAAACTCTGCTCCCTGTGTCTTAACTCATATTTAAGTCCCGTTCATCTACCACACCAGTGCTTGCTGACCTACGTTGATTCCCAGATGAGCAATATCTCGATTTTAAAATTCTCATCCTTGTTTTCAAATTCTTCCATGGCCTCACCCCTCGCTATCTCTGTAATCTTCTCCAGCCCCACAATCCTTGGAGATGTCTGCAGTCCTCTAACTCTGGCCACTTGTGCATTCCCAATTTTAATTTCTCCACCACTGGTGGTCATGTGTTCACTTGCCTAGGCCTCAAGATCTGGAATACCCTCCCAATATCTCTCCACCTCGCTTTCCTCCTTTGAGATAGTCTTTAAATTCTGCCTCTTTGACCAAATTTTTGGTCTTCTGACCTAATATCTCCTTATGTAACTCAGTGTCATACTTCATTCTGAAATGCTTCTGAGAAGCATTTGAGGACGTTTTATTATATTAAAATACTATACAAATATAAAAGTATTGTTGTGAGACGCCACATTAAAATAGCCCATGGAGGAAAGAGTTATCTGCTCAAACTGTGACTGAGCCCCAATGATGAACCTCTATCTGGCTAAGCTTATAACAAACTTGCTAAGACATTATGCCAGTAAAAGATATTTCACTGTCTTCTGGATCTTATCAAATGAAAGACTTTTTAAATTCTTAAAATTTAGGATGTTGCTTATTGCCTATATCACATGTAGATACCAAATCACTGTTTACGCTTTAAGTAAATACACAACATTTGAACTGAAATTCTAAATTATACAGAGGCTGGTACATTATCTTGTCCATTTTTAGTTATAAATTTATAGAAAAGGTGGATTTTCAGGCAGGATATGTTGACTGTGTCAAATTCAAATTAATTTACATAGCAGGATTACCTTCTACATAAACCATGCCTTGGATGGGTTTTGAAGAAAACTTGCACTTCATACTTAAATAATCCAACTATCATTGGGTTGATCAGTTTTGTTTGAAAGTAGTGGTACACACATGATGCTTGTTTGCCAAGTGTTAACACAATAATAGAAAAGCTCAAAAGCTTGAAGTTTAAAAATTCCTATCACCAACATAGGAAAGGATCCAGCTTTCTACTGGAGGCTGAATCAGTCTGTTTGTATATTCATGCATATTTGAAGAGTTTCCAGGGGAAGCATGATTCTTGTACCTCCACTGCGTTTTTCTGGGCTGTGCGAAAATAAGATTTGCTTTTTCATTCATTAAATACTAAGGTTCTTCTCTGCAATTAGTTGGATTCATGATATGCTCAACAGATGCCAGAATTGAAGAATCTGTACACAGAGTGCAAAGTGGAGCAGAAATAGATTTTGACTTGAGAGCAAGAATCTTGAAGCACACATTCCTTTTGCAACTGTATTCATGCTGGAAGCCTCCAGTGATTTAGGACAGTGCTAAGACAACAGCAGCAACTGAAGATACTCATGCACTGACGGATGAAGCTATGGCAATACGTCAAATGGATAAACTACAAAGATCAACATGAGGAAAAACACTGAAGAAGTGCAGGAAAAGACAGTATGAACACCTCATGAACTATGCCAACCAAATGAATGATGCATTCTGCTGCTAAAGCAGACAAAGCACCTAATATTTAAAAAAATGAAATGAGAAGCAACAGGTGGTGAGAGATCACCTGCTGCTAATGAACAGTTAATCCACTGGGAGGATCACATCCACAAAACAATCAAGAGGCACTGGTGGCAGGGTGAATGTCACATTTCTACAGAATGTCATTCGGTTTTTGCTTGCATGGAGGTGTTGGGGATCACCTCACGCCATAAACTCAATCTTGCTGCTCCCATATTTGGGGAAGTTGGACATTCTGGCTGAGTAATTTCTGGTGATGGTGACTGCACATTCGAACCAACAATCCCCAATGGGTATGGATTTCCTTTTCCAATAACAAATACAGATGGACCTCAGGAAGTACTCCCATACATACCCTTTCTCTTTTTGTGCCTTCCCAGGTATGGTTCACTAGGTTTCTGAAATAAGCACTTCAGATCCACTTTAACATGAAGAGAGTCAGTTGCCTACATGGAGTGAGTCCCTCTGCAACAATGAAGAACTTGTCAAGTTCAGAGCATGAGAACTATTCAAACATTTGCTGTTTGTTCCTATGTATTCTATCATCAGACCATAAAAACACAGTCTGATCTCATTCCAAGTGCTTAGAATGTTTTTTTTTAAATGAGCTGGTGCTGTAATGGTGTTCATAATACACTTATCAGCATTTCAGTGTTGGCAGTTTTCACAATACTGGTGAATAATTTTATCCTCAGTAGTCCAGAGATTGCAATCTAAGTTAGTATAGTTACTGAAAATAAGTGATTAAACCAGCCATTCAGGTCCGCAGGTCAGAGTTCAGAATTTTCTCAATTCAATCCTAGCAAGGCCGACTTTGATAAAGAGCAAAATAATAAGATGAAACAATTCCTCTTTATCTACTGAGACAGCTTTACTGGGGGAAATAATGAATTCAGTCATATGCTTGTGACTGGTTAAATTAATATTAATAAAATGTACTGCTTAGAAAATTTTCTTTTAGATGTTGTTTGCCGTGCCTACAGATGTAGGTATATGTTAGCCCAAAAGGGTTATTCAACGGTGATGTCTGCAATAGTCAAAAGAAGTATGCAGCATATAGGTTTGTACAGATTAAATCTACTTTAAAGTGGTTAGGGTAAAGGATACCAAACTACATCTCTGCAATAATTACACCCATAATTACACCCATGACACATTAGGCGGTGGCTGTCTCTTCTCAGCTTTGGTTCATGCCAGTGGCTCTCTGGAAGTAGAATCATTGGGTTGCAGCAGAAGATATGGCCACTTGACCCACTTTCCTTATGTCAGTGCCACTTCCACTCCCTTTTTTTGCTCTTTCTCCATATCCTCTAATGTTTTTCCTCAAAGTATTTTTCTAATTATTTATTAAATGCAGTAATTGGCATGGCTTCAGTAGCCACTTGTGATAATGTCTTAGCATATAAACGTTTCTTTTCCGTTTATGCTTTTAATGCTGATACAAATGAACTTGATTTTAATCCCTTCCCACCTCACTGATGGGCAGGAGAGAGCTGGGAGTTGAAGTATCAGGATGGGCAATCAGTCTCATGCCCACCCCTTTAAAGCACATAATTGAGGGCATGGAAGAGTTTCCAGCAAAACATATGTGGAGGCTGAATTACAGTACAAAAGTTGTGGCCTAATCCCAACATCAGTGCTGTGACTTACATTTAACAAAAACTGGGGTTGGGTAGGCAGGGGAGGCACAAACTGCAGGGTTCCTGGCAGCTGATCAGAGGAGAGAGCTGCCAGCTCTCCAAGGTAAGTGGCTCTTTCAACATGCCTTGTGAGTCAGGAAGAGGAGTTCTCACCCAGGGTCCTCAAGAAAGCCTTTGACCAACCACAGGCACCCACTCCTGATTGCTGACAGCCCCTCCTTTCCAACTGCTAACCCCCTGTTTCCTGACGATTGCTAATCTACAGCCTTCTGAATTGCCAACCTCCCAACACCCCAATTGCCAATGACCATCCCCAAGGGTCCCCAGCTGCAGTCTCCTGCCACTAGGGGTCTTTCCCACCAGCTGACCAGGCTTCCCATTTGGTCAACTGTTGGGAAAGAGGCAAAGTTACAATACGTTAATAATTTTTGCCATTAAGATTGGTATGGCGTCCACATTCCCAGCTTTGGAGGGTCCTTAGCAATTTTTGGCCTCCCCTGCACTTTCCCTCCATCCCCATTAAAATGTCTGCTTATTACCAATTTACCTAGTAGAAATCATTTTCACTATTAAACACTCTGAAATCTTTGACCGTCTGTGAGGTGCCCTTAATATTTTCTCAGTCTTTCAAATCTGTCAAGCTAATTCTATCGTCTCATCCCTGATATCATCCTAGTAAATCTGCATTCTACCTCTTCTGGAACTTAAATATTCTCCGTGCAATGGGTTACCTAAAATTGCATGCATCTTCCAACTTGCATGTGTTCATAATCACCTGTTTATATATTCAATGCCCCCATACAAAATCCAGAATCCAATTTGTCCTTTTTATAGCTATTTTCACCTGCAATTGTGTTCATGGATCAGTGTATCTGGACCCTCTAGATCTCTGTCTTCCTCCAAGCTATTAAAAACATTACTGTTTAGATTAATTCTCTGTTACTTGTTGTTCCTTTTCCAAAAAATGTTGCACTTCACATTCATCTAAATTGAACAACGTTTGCCACATATTTACCCACTCCTCTAACTTGTCTGTGCCCCCAAGCAATCATCCTCAATATTTCACAGCCCCTAATTTAGTTTGCAAATTTGGAAACAGATGTATCAAAATGATATATGCATAAAACTGGAGTATTGCAAGATGGGTTGCCAGGAAAGGCCATTAGCTAGGTGTTGTCAATTCAAGAATCATCCATTTACCTCTACTGTCTGCTTTCTATCTTTCACCTATCCCTGTATCCATGCTACCACTATACTTTTAATACCTTGGACCTTAATCTTTGCAACAAGTCTCAAATCCCAAGAGTAAGAGGTCACTTGAATGAAACATAAAAGTTGCTGAAGGGTATTGACAGGGTGCCTGTGTTTCATCTTGTGGGAGAATCTAGAATTAGGGGGTCACTGTTTAAAACTAAAGGGGTCACCTATTTATGACAGAGATGAGGAGAAATTTTTTCTCTGAGGGTCACAAGTCTTTGGAACTCTCTTCCTCAAAAGGCGGTGGAAGCAAAGTCTTAGAAAATTTTTAAGGCAGAGCTAGATAGATTCTTGATAAGCAAGGGGATGAAAGGTTATCGGGGATTAAGTGGGAATGTGCAGTTGAGGTTACAATCAGATCAGCCATGATCTTTTTGAATGGCGGAGCAGGCTCAAGAGGCTGAGTGACCTATTCCTACTTCGTATGTTTGTATGTTTTCTCTCATACAGTTTAGAAATAGCCTCTGCAGGCAGATCTAAAAAGGCTTTGTACAAATTCCTGGTGATGCCTTTTGGCTTCTGTAATGCTTATGGATGAGCTTCAAAAACAACAGGTTTATGCTCAAATTTAAGAGTTATTTTCTCTTCCACAAAGACATATATGTGTAGTTTCTTTGGCAAATGGAATTGCTATAAGCCCAAATGAAGGCAGGGCCCTTAAATCATAAACTACTCTCCCAGGTACTGAATTACAAAGCTTCCAAGGTTTGAGATCCCATCACTGTGTTACCAAAGGCTGCATTGGTTAAGTGGAAAAATTTGTCATTCAACTGCACCCAAAGCACCTAAGACATGGCAAATTAGCACAATATTGTTTGATTAGTGATTTGGGTTGAAGAACAGCCTAGACTGAATGAATGGAAATCTCCTCCATCTGGAAAAGCACTATACAAAATCAGTTTGGGCAGTTTCAACTATAATTCCCAGGGAGTATCCATGGTCAACAGCACAAAACTGACATTAACCAGCAATCTCAAATCAAGCAAGCCCATAATATGTCTGATGTGGTATATAGAAAATGCCACACTGCTCCAAAGAACACTGCTCTTCAGAGGCAGGGGCTTAGGCACATTGAGAGTGTAGAAAGCAGAGACCTGGCCTGGTAGTGCTTAATTCTGGCACTGGCTGCATTCCCAGTACTAGCAACCCTCATCTGGGTGACTATAAAAATTAAACATTTTTTGGAACAGAGTCTAAGGCTATCCAGTAATCTCAGCTGGAGGAGGCCACAATGGGAGAAGGAAAAATAACTGCTGCTAAAGTGTTATGAAAGTGATGTATTGACAATGTTTCTTTTGATTTAGGATATAAAGTATTTTGTTGATTTTGATTTCAATCAAAAGCTGGAAACCACTCAAATTTACTGTATATCTTTTAATTTATTTGTTTGTATCAGTGTATCTATTTTGTTTGCTTATTAACATATTGCTCTTTAAACTTGCCCTTAAGAGCTGTATCAATATCCAGTTTCCGACATAAGCCAGAGATTAATGGCAAAATACTGTCAAGTTATATTTGTGATCCAGTTTCATGCTGTAGTCCTGTAGTCAGCTCACACGTTGGGTATTGTGACCTCAGAACTTTCCACTGTTTGTGTGTTATGAAGAACAGCATTTACATCTCAGAACTCTAGTCATCATTTTAGCCTGCTTTCATTTGTTTTCTCCTTCAAGCCTCACTATAATATTTAATAACATGATGATCAAATGCTATCTTCAATATTCCAAAAAGTCTTACATCTTTTACCTGACATACTTTGAGGATGTAGGGATTTATGCAGTTTGTAGAATTTTTTTTAAATAAAAATAATTGCATCAATTTCCATTTAAGAAAAATCCCATGCTTGAAGTGAATACTTAACATGGTGCAGATGATGTCAGGGGTTTTCAATCTACTTTGCATTATATTTAAAATAAATGTTGGTTAAAGCAGTAAATGTTGATTTGCATTACCACAATTGACTGTAGGAAGGAAATTAGCTTTATGCACAGATAAAATATAATTATATTTACTAGTTTGTGGGTGATATGGCACTAATTGCCTGTACAAGTTTGCCCTGAGTCTCCTGGGTCTTTGAACTCCTGCAGCCTTTGTGATGATAGTGTTCCAACAATGGCAATAAGTAAAAAAAAAATCCAGGATTTTGACCAGGTTATCAAGAAATGGCAGGATATGTCAAAGTCAGGGTAGTATGTGAGTTGGAGGAGAAATTGGAAGTAATGTTGTTCCTACATACCTTTTTACCTATAACTCAAGAGATGATGGTATATACTCTCCATCTACTGCAAAAGATGATTGAACTGATCAATAAAAGAATGAAGTGGGCCACAACTACACTGCGATTTAATATTGCAAAAACATTTGTAATGATTGGTCCTGGCAGAACCCAGACTGAACTTCAGTAAGCATTATTGATGAGTAAGTGCCACTTGATAACATGTCGATGGGGCTGTCAATAACGCCTTCCATTACTTTGCTAATGGTTGAGATTTGGGTGAAGGGATGGTAATTAGTTGGTTGGAGGGTCACACCCTCCTGACTGTATTTCACTGTGCCTCAACCTTTGATGGGTCTGGACTGCTGCAGGAAAGGTCGTATTAGTGATGGTGATGGAGGGGAAATTTTTAAAAAAATATATAGATTGAAATTTCCCGACATCATCTGTACCAGGCTAAATATCCTTTTAAAGAGAAATCCCATTTTTAAAAAGGAAGCTGATGATGCAATTGCTGTTCTTAAAAACAAACTGTAAAGATTTCTACTTGCTTTAAAAAGTATGTCAGGAAAACAATATTAATGATACTTCAGGATATTGAAGATAGCATTTGATCACCATAAACATGATCACATCCTGCTATGTTACTGGCCTCATAATCCAGAGCCTGAACTAATAATCTAGAGACATGAGTTCAAATTCCACCATGGCAATTTGTGAACGTGAGTCCTGTTAATTAAATAAATCTACAATAAAAATCTAGCATCATTAATGGTGACAACGAAGCTACTGGATTGTTGTAAATGCCAAAGTAGCTCACTTTACTAATATCTTTTAGGGCAGGAAACCTGTCATCCTTACCCTGTGTGTCTCCAGACCTGCAGCAATGGGGTTGATTCTTAAACTGAACCTCTGGAATGACCTAACAAGCCATTCAGTTGTATCAAACTGCTACAAAATATATAATAAAAAATAAAACAAATGGCATCTATGTAGGCATCGGACTCTGACTTGACAAAGGCACACCCAGCAAAGTCCTCTTTAGTAATAGCTAGGGAGGTGCCAAAATTGGGAGACCTACCCCACAAACTAGTCAGGTCTGAAAAAGGTATGATTCTGAGAGTTTCACTACCAGCCAATGTCACAGGACTCCTCTATCACCATCACAGGCCCACCAGAGGTGGAAGCACAATAAAAGATGTTCAGGAGGGAACCCAGACAGTTATGAACCAGTCTACTATCAATCCAAGCGAAGGAAGCAGTAATTGACAATGCGATCAAATGGCACTTCAACCGGACCATTGACGCCCAATTTGGGTTCTGCCAGCACCTTGGGCTCCAGATCTCATTGTAGGCTTGCTCCAAGCATGTACAAAAAAGGTTGAATTCCAGAGGTGAGGTGAGGTAGCCTTTGATGGAGAGTGACTTCAATGAGTCCTGGTAAAATTGAAATCTGTCCGGATCGGGGGTGAGGTTGGTGATGATGGTGAGGGCCAACATCTCCAGTGGGTGGAGTCATATTAGCAGAAAGAAATATGTTTTGAAAATTGGAGGTCAATCATTTCAACCCCAGGACATTGCTGCAGGAGTTGCTAAGGGTAGTGTCCTAGGCCCAACTATCAGTTGATTCTTCATTGACTTTCCCTCCATCAGAAGGTCAGAAGTGAGGATGTTAGTCAATCATTGCACAGTATTCAGCTCCAATCATAATACCTCAGAGACTGAAGCAGTCAGTGCCTGCTTGCACCAAGACCTAGGCAACATCCAAGCTTGGGTTGATAAGTGGTAAGTAATATTTGTGCCACAGAATTGTTAGGCAATGACATCTCCAACAAGGGAGAGAGTCTGAAATGAAAATAACATGCTGGAAAAACTGAGCAGGTCTGGCAGCATCTGTGGAGAGGGAAACAGAGTTAACATTCCGAGCCCAATATGATTCCTTTTCGGAGTGAAGAGAGGTAGAAATGTGATGGATTTTATGCTGTTGAGAAAGGACAGAGGGGCAGGTGAAGCAAAAGAGAAGGCCAGGGATAGGTTAGAGGGCAGGCGAGGTTAAATGACAAAGACATCATGGAACAGAAAGCAAATGGAGTGGTAATGATAGTATTAAAAACACAAAACATTAGTCCAGAGTAGGTGTTAATAGAATATAAGGTCAACACAGTCTGAAAGCAAAAACATGAGAACAAGAAACAGACTGGCACTTGTGTGAAAAAAAATTCAAAATGGAGGAGAATGTTCATGGACTGTCGTGGGTGAATTCAATGTTGAGCGCAGAAGGCTGTAAAGTGCCTGCTTGGAAGATGAGATACTGTTCCTCCAGCTTGCATTGAGTTTCACTAAACATTGTAACAGGCTGAGGACAGAAATATGAGCAAGATGGTGAACTGAAATGGAAGCGACCAGAAGGTCAGGGAGTTGCTTGTGGACTGAGTGACGATGTTCCACAAGGCAGTCACCCATTCTGCGTTTGGTCTCCCCAGTGTAGTCAAAAGTATGATGAAATATTCTTCACTAGCCTGTGCAGCTCCAACAACACTCAAAAATTCTAACACCATCCAGGACAAAGCAGCCTGCTTGATCGGCACCCCACCCACTACTCATGCCACCATTGGTACAAGGTGGCAACAGTATGTGCAATCTCAGAGATGCACTGCAGCAAGTGACCTAGGCTTCTTCCATAGTACCTCGCAAACCCATGACCTCTATCATCTAAAACCAAAACAAAAATACCTGGAAAAACTCAGCAGGTCTGACAGCATCTGTGGAGAGGAACAAGTTAACGTTTCGAGTCTGAATGACTCTTCATCAGAACTAAGGAAAAATAGAAAAGAGGTGAAATATAAGCTGGTTTGGCAGGGGGTGGGGGAGGGTTGTGACAGGTAGAGCTGGATAGAGGGCCAGTGATAGGTGGAGATTGCCAAAAGATATCATAGACAAAAGGACAAAGAGGTGTTGACTTTGTCCTTTTGTCTATGACACCTTAGGCCAATCTCCACCTATCACTGGCCCTCTATCCAGCTCTACCTGTCCTCCACGCCTCACCACCACCACCCCTTAAACCAACTTATATTTCACCTCTTTTCTATTTTTCCTTAGTTCTGATGAAGAGTCATTTGGACTCGAAACGTTAACTGTATTCCTCTCCGCAGATGCTGTCAGACCTGCTGAGTTTTTCCAGGTATTTTTGTTTTGGTTTTGGATTTCCAGCATCCCACAGTTTTTTGCTTTTACCTCTATCTAGATGGATAAGGAAGCAGACAAATGGGAATGCCACCACTTGGAAATTCCCCTACAAGTCACTCACCAGCCTGACTTGGAAATGTATTATTCCTTCATTGTCACTGGATCAAAATCCTGAAGCTCCCTTCCCAACAGCGGACATACTGACACAACACAGACTGCAACAATTCAAGAAGGTGACTCATCACTAACTTAAGTGCTATTCAGGATGGGTAATAAATACTGGCTTTGCCAGCAACAGCCATATGCCACAAATGAATAAATAGAAAAAATTAAAATGTAATATTGAGCCTTTCCACAGCTTGGTTCCACCTAGTTGGAAATTTAAACAAAGGCTACAACTGCTTTAATGTTCATTGATGTGTACTTTCAAATTCTAAAAACTTAGTCTAATGTCTTTTATCAAAGCTAAAGCTATTAGAGTAAATTCAATATGCAAGAATCCTTAAATCGTCACTAACAAAACAGTCCAGTCTTGAGAAATCTTCACCAAAATACATTTTTGAATATATGGTACAAGGCTCCCAGAAACAAGAGTCCTTAATAAAATAAATTTGAACCAGTTAAGATCAGCACCTGGAACTAAAATAACTGAAGGATTCCTAGCGTACCCAAGAAAACTTTTTGCAACTGTAACAATTATCCTGAATATTGTAGGTGCATCAACTTTCTCCTTCTTCACCTACCTGCTTTCAAATTACCATTTTCTACTTTTATAACCTTAACTACACTGCAAAATCTTTTCGTCCACCTCTCCAAATTTTCTCCTTAGATGGCATCAAGCAAAACTGAGGTAATAGCCACCAGGATATTTTACCATCATCCTCACAATATATCTCTAAAAATAAAACAGAGTATTCAGTTCAGGAAAAAAACAACAACAAAAAACCAGACCAAAAACTATTCATTCCATCTGCAGTCAGTTCAACGGCTTCTTCCCATCTCTCCTTTGCCCTCATCAATAGCCTCAAAACTTCTTGTACCCTACTTAGCAGCAGAAAGCGCCAGAAGTACCCACCCATCTCCATAGTTTGAGAGCTCATGTTTTGAGGCCGGACTGAAGCAATATCTGGACTGGCATCCAAAGGTGCATGCATGAAAACACACCTTTAACACAGCCCTGGACTTTCAATCTTAGCCCCAACCTATCTTAATAGGTGACCCTGCAGTGTTCTGGCTTTTGATTTGCCCTTCCCCTGCCTTCCCCCAATATTCCAATTAGTTCTATTCCTCTGCTTGTGGAGCCACATGGAAGGAAAGAGGTACAGAATTAAGCAAAGAGATAAAGTGAAAAGAGCAAAACCATCAGACAAAATTTCAGAGTAAAACAGTGAGAGAGTGAAAAGAAAGTGAGACAGCAAGAGTGATAAAGGAATAAATGACACAACAACACAAAGAATTAGTGCAAGACAGATAGGCAATTACACAGAGAGAAGCTTTATTCTTTACTTTTGTCTATGATCAGCACAATGGGAGGTCGATTAATGTTTACTTTAAATCTGACTGATTGTGGCATGTTTGTTGAAATCACAAATTCCTGGATTACTTGCAATAAGATTTTTTCTTAAATTGTAGGAATAAAATATTTTCAGCATTAGTCTCTGTAGAGTTATCCTAGAGAAAAATGAACTGAGGAATCTCAGCTCAGTAGCTTCAAAAAAATAGGAAAATAACTTCAGTTGCTCACATGTGGAGATATTTATCATAGTTCCCCAATTACCATGCAATATTCGATTTAATATTGCATATTTGAAATTCGAATTGAACTTCCCTAGCCTTGCCAATGGATAGTTTGTTTTCTGGAGCACAGTAGTGAAGTTTAGTTGCCAAAGTGAATCTATGTTTAACCTAGCCTGGTCAGGTATTCCCAGTAGGGAAGCAATCTAAATAGACACATTTATAATGAGGTTAATTAGAGGTTAATTGTTCAGAAAAGTTTCCATAGATTAGGAGCAGCTTCGAAATTCTCAGCTCCTGGCTTTACGAGTTATCAAGGTAAGCCAGCAGGACATGACTGGTTTTCTTTTACACTTTTTGTAACTTGGTACTTCAAAGCATGACTGACATGTAGTCGACACAAGACTATGTACATACTGATCAGACCTTCCGTGGAATTGTTCATAGTAACAGGATATGCTGTTATATAACCATAGGGATGTTATCAACAAAGCGTGACAGAGCTAAACTTACAGTGTGACACACACTAAGTGCTCACTATTATAGTCAGATAAACAGAAAAATACCACTAAAACAAAAATGCATTTTTTTGTCATCACAAGCACCAAGTTATCTTCATAAATGTCTCCAGGGGGTCTTATAATCTATTATTTTGAAATCCTTTTTTTTCCTCCATCCCCTCATCTTCTGAAGATGGTGACCCATGTGGCATAAGGCAGTTAGCGCTGGCAGCCCTCCAATAACTCACCCAAACAGCCATGTTGCATGACTGAGCCTAAACAGTGAAGCTTATATCTTCCAAATGAATTATTTTAAGATTAGCACTAACCTGTTTTAATTGAACATGTTAACACTAATGGGAAATCTAAGCTCAAGCAGCAGCAGGATTATCAACCCTATTCCAGCTGGAGCTACTGATCATCAGGGGTGGAAAAAACCCTAACAGAGATGCTGCAGCCAACTGTAACATCCCTCCCATCACTTGTGTTGATACCAGCTAGTGTGGCATAGACCAGGATTGAACTTTTTAGCTCAACGCTATAATACATATTGGGAGCCTCAAAATCGTGATTTTTAAGGTGATTTATTTTATTCCACTCTGCTTTTTCTTGCGCTTTGTATCATTTTCCAACCAAGAAGAAAACCTATTCCCAGACTATTTTGAAGTACATGAACAGTACAGTATGATTGAGCAGCAATTTTCCCCACTCAGTGCATAATCATCTTGTCTGTGACAGCACTACTACTTGCTGCATGCAATGACTGACAGCATAAACTCCTGTTCGAAAATCACAGGTCAAACTCACTTATCACTCAGTCAGCAACGCAATGTGTTACACTGTGATATGTTGCGCAACATGCAGGGGAACAAATTATACAGCATACGGAACTAATTCTGGATTCCCCGAAGCATTGCCCTCTGCTCCTGTGAGTAGCTGAAGGTAAATAACATGAAGCTGGAATCAAATGAGAAAATGGGTAATAAAGGGGAAAATGATAATCAATGGATCCAAAAAGTATATTGCTCCCACTGTGACCTTCAACTAAACATTTCCACTCTGAAAATAAATAAAAGGGCATCCTGTAGTTAAGTTATTAACCTAGAATGCAGACATACTTAAAGACACCAGATTAATTCTGCCTACTTCTTAGCTCTATTATTGACCCTACATGGGTTGCCAACTGTGATTAAATGTATTCCTGGAGATTTCATCACATGACTTGTCCCCATGTTCCAGCCATTCATTGTTCAACATACATCCATGTTGAGACACAGTGCCTTCCCACTCCAATTGGAAAGCAAAATGATTCATTACCAAATTGGATGATGCTCGGTTGTCAACCAAAGAGCCTTTCCCCCCACTTTCAATATTTTTATATCTGGTAAAAAAACAAAAGTTCAAAGAATTTTTTTTTAAAAAAGCAATCATTGAGAAATGGTTTCTCTCCAGGGTTGCACACAGCAATGTCCTGGAAAATTATCTTCAATTCCTGGGGACTCCAGGTCAATCCTGGAGGGTTGGCAACCCTAACCCCACATCAAATACAGGGGAAGGGTTACCAAAATATTTGGAGCAGGCCTGACACTGTATCAGTGTAACAGAGACCCCTGCTTCACTGAGGAGTCAGAGATTGCAGTATCACCCTGCCACCAGAGATGATGCTGCAGGGCCAAAGAAAAGGTAGCTCTGCAAATTATACATTTCGTCAAGCAGCCTCTGAGATCAACTAGCTATTTAATTATTCTTGGGGCCTCTCCAAGGTCTAAAAAAAGGACCTATGGCCTGCTCTCGGTGGGTGCAGGTCACACTGGGTCTGGCAGTAGTGAGTTAGATGGCATTCCCAGGGGAGTCTAGGAATGGTCCCCAGACATGGTCCCAAAGATGTCCTTTGACAGAAGACAATGCAGAAGAACAGTATGGAGGAAGTTGTGACAGGCAGAAATCAGGCATTTATGGGGTCAACCTCAACCCCCTTCACTCCATGCTGTTGTATCACTCCTTACACTGGAACTTCCTCACTATCAAATGACAGATCTCTCAAAATTTCCTTTGCTGCCATTATCAATGCTATCCCAGCCTTTCCCAATCTGAAAGGCCAAGCAAACGACCTGCTCCAAGGCCACCATTAAAGTTGTTTTCATTCCAACCACTTCAAAGTGTCTAAGACGTGTTTGGCAAAAAAAGCTTTCTATTTTTCCACCTATCCCTTTAAGCTTCTACACTGCACCAACCCCAACAGCACATAAAAGTTGATATTTCACTGCATGAGAAATTATAGGTCCATACCAACACACATCACATTTGTGTATTGTTGAAAAAAGACATTTTGTCAAAGCTTTTCTTCTTGGACTCATCAAGACAATTGCAAGAATACCAGTGTCAGCAGAAGCAACAACTTTATACTTATGAGAAAAGAGTACCAAACGTATTGATAATGCTAAAGTGCAACACAGTCCCATGATTGAACTAGCATTTATGTAACATGAGGTTGAACAGATTGGTAATAGGGTTACTAATTTACGTTGTGCCCTACTCTGTACTTGGTCTGAGATGCACAAATTTCTTTCATTTTTCGATTTGACCTGTTTATGCCGATAATATTGCATCAATAGATGATCGCAGCTTAAACGGTACTTGTATGAAATGCATCCACACCATAAACCCACTTAAACAGATGCAAGCAAATAAAAGCAAAAAAACTGCGGATGCTGGAAATCCAAAACAAAAACAAAAATACCTGGAAAAACTCAGCAGTTCTGGCAGCATCTATGGAGAGGAGCACAGTTAACGTTTCGAGTCTGAACCTTCAACAGAACGAAGTAAAAATAGAAGAGAGGTGAAATATAAGCTAGTTTAAGGGGGGGCGGGGGGGGGGGGTGCCGGCGGCGGTGGGACAAGTAGAGGCCTCTATCCAGCTCTACTTGTCCCACCCCACCTGAAACTAGCTTATATTTTACCTCTCTTCTATTTTTATTTAGTTCTGTTGAAGGGTCATTCAGACTCGAAACGTTAACTGTGCTCCTCTCCGTAGATGCTGCCAGACATGCTGAGTTTTTCCAGGTATTTTTGTTTTTATTTTAAACAGATGCAGTTTGGCAACACAATTAATGACACCACTAAACACATAACAAATCTCTCTGACCATGTACTCTCAGAAAGTGAGGAACTTGTTCTTATGCATGGTTTCAATTTTGGTCTGCCTTCATCCCAACTAAAATGGGAAGAGCTATTTGTTGAGTTCAAACTCCTCTACTCCCAACTATCCCTCCACAAACCACTGAAGATGCTGAATCATTGAAAGCGTGCCTAACTGATCTACCATGTGCATTTTGTGAGATTCCGAATGACCTGTGATTTTCACATGCAACATAAATGTCTTACAGCATTGCGTGGCCTTAAGGTCAACCCAGACAAATACATCAGTAGACCTGACAAAGGGATGGGAATAATCATCCTCAACAAGTGTGACTATATCAACAAAATGCACACCATTCTCAATGACATGTCCAAATTTGTATCCATTGGATTTGCCGCTCAACATGACTGGGCAGCCTTGCTCGAAAGTAAACTAAAAAAATATTTGCTGGACTTGTGTAAGAACAATGAGCTGCTTCATGATATATATGACAGAATTTGTCCTCACGTTCACTGCGTCCACATATGTATAGGCTGCCCAAGACATATAAAAGTGATGTCCCTTTATGCCTTATCTTATCTATGGCCAGTTCTGCACAGCACAAATTGGCTAAATGGTTGGGCAACTTCATTCATGGGATGAGGGAATCATTGGCTGGGCCAGCATTTATTGCTCATCCCTAATTGTCCTTCAGGAGGTGGTGGTGAGCTGCCTTCTTGAACCACTGCAGTCTATGTGGTGTAGGTACACCCATAATGCTGTTAGGGAGGGAATTCCAGGATTTTGACCCAGTGACAGTGAAGGAACAGAGATACATTTCCAAGTCATGATGGCGAATGGCTTGAAGGGGAACTTCCAGGTGGTGGTGTTCCTATGTTTCTGCTGCCCTTGTCCTTCTAGATGGGAGCAGTTGTGGGTTTGGAAGGTGCTGTCTAAGGAGCTTTGGTGAGTTCCTGCAGTGCATCTTGCAGATAGTACACACTGCTGCTACTGTGCATCAGTGATGGAGAAAGTGAATATTTGTGGATGTGGTGCCAATCAAGCGGGCTGCTTTGCCCTATATGGTGTCAAGCTTCTTGAGTGTTGTTGGAGCTGCACTCATCCAGGCAGGTGGAGAGTATTCCATCACACTCTTGACTTGTGCCGGGGGTTTTCTATCATGGTCTACCGCAAGCCTACCTTCACTGGCCATATGAACAAGGAGCAGGTGTAGGCCATTCAGCCCCTTGGGCCTGTTCTACCATTTAATAAGATCATGGCTAATCTGATAGGAACCTGAAATCTGCATCCCACTTACCTCTGCCTTAAAAATATTCAATGTCTCTGCTTCCACCACCTTTTCAGGAAGAGAGTTCCAAAGACTCACGACCCTCAGAGAAAAAAATTCTGTTTTAAATGGGTGACCCCTTATTTTTAAACAGTGACCCCTAGGTCTAGATTCTTCTACAAGAGGAAACATCCTCTCCATTATCCACCCTGTCAAGACCCCTCAGGATCTTATAATGTTTCAATCAAGTTGCCTCTTACTCTTCCAAGCTCCAGCGGATACAAGCCCAGTCGGTCTAACCTTTCCTCATAAGGCAACCCAGCCATTCCAGGTATCAGTCTGGTAAACCTTCTTTGAACTAACCTCCCTACTTTGTATTCAAATCCCAGTCAATGGTCAATACAGGTGTTGGGAATCTTACAGTTCCAGGAGTGATAACATTGGCCTTATCGGCAACCTTGTAAATAGGGCCAAAGCCATTTGCTCACCATGCAAGCTTGATGCTGAATTAGGGCACACCAACGACACCCTGTGGGTTAGTGGCTACTCTGATCAGATCATTTTGCGCTGTTTATCACGCAAACTCATGAACAGGCCTAAGGCCGACACTTTTGGCCCTGATAGTTGCCCAGTCTACCTCGGGTTACCCTGGAAGAGCGAGGTATCAAAATTTGAGCAACAGGTGAAGCTAGCTGTTTCACACTGCCACTATGCAATAGCAATACAAGTGGTTTATTCTACTAACTGGATGCTGCCATCAAGACAAAAAGACGTTCTGTTCATCACACAAATGAATAATGCGGTATATTAATTTCAGTGCCAGTGAGATGCTAGGCACGTGGACCGTATGTCCCAAAGACTGGAGGACATATCAAATAGCACGTGCCTTCCATTGTTCGTAACAGGTAAGGTACAGACCATACCAATCATCCCATGCTTGCAAAACTCAAAACACAGTGCTCAACATTACATGATTCCGCGATTGGACAACATTTGCTAAATAATCCTCAATGTGCTAAAAATTATGTTGACAACAAGTTTAAGATCATTAGTTGAGTTTGCGGTGTGGCACATTTGCATATACTGGAAGCCACATATTAATACAAAGGGCCCTGCTCTTTGCAGACAGAAAGAACATATACACACACATTGTGCCTGTTTCAGCTAAACAAAATAAGTGACAGCCATTTGCTGTCATTCCTCAGCACAATACCTTGACTAGAGTCAAGCTGCCTGGTTTAAATTTCAAACAATGCTGGCAGTTAACTGTCAGTCACCATTAACTGGTGAATTCTCCATGGCAACATACCTACCAACCAATCAGCACTCTCTTCTCATACTATAAAGTTGTTCCTTCCCCAACATTGATACTCTTGTGATGGTCCTGACGAGTACAAGATGAAAAGCTTCAATAAAATGTCTTTTTCAGCAATACTCAAGTTCTGTACTACCAAACGACTATTTAAACATCACATCATAGAAGCAGCAAATATTTGGTTAATGTATATCAAAGTTTTCAAATGATTTAGATGCCAGTAACAGCTGATATCTACACCAAAACTTTATATCCATAATTCATAAGGAGGATACATGCCGTGGGGAGTCACAGCCACAATCTTATCTCCAGGATTTGATAAGGTGACACTTGCAAGCTATTTCAGTAATATGCATTAAGAGGCAACAAAACCTCTAAAGATTAAATTGCTTCCAGATGTCTAATATTGTGAGGAGAGGTCTCACGTCTGAAACATTAATCGATCTTTCCTCTTTACAGTTGCAGACTGACCTGAAGTATAATTCCAGCATTTATGTTCTTCATTCAGGTTTCAAGCATTTGCAGTTTCTTTTTGTATTATTTTAGTCATTATTCTTTAAGCACTTAACATTGATTCCAGAAAAAGCCTTGCACAATCTGCAAATGAAAGAGAGCAGTCTATAAATGGAGCAAGCCATCATGACTGCTTTATTTCAGTAATTCTGAGGTTTCAAGTAATGGGTTCATGTACAGTGTTGCGTACACCTGCTCCTCAGCTTGATTGTCTCAACCAACATGCTTAAAGCAGCTTGTATTGGACAGACTCAGTCCCAGGAAGGCTCTGAAAACTCCATTTTAGTCCTGCCATGCTGGCAGCTGGTTAGGTTTTACAGCTGCTACATCTGTACACCAGGAAATCTTACGGGATGGTTTTAATAATTAGTGTGATTTTTTTGAAAGCCAAAATTAATAGTAATGAGATGTTAAACTAAATGGCATCATACTAGCGATGCCAATGCTCTCTCCACCATGTATAAAGAGGACAATGGGTCTTGTGAGACAATTTGTAATGGCTGGCACTCACCATTTTCGTAGGAGCACATTAAAAATCCCTAAAAATGGCACTATCAGCCCCTATAAAAAGTGGCCCCTTTACTTTGTGTGATTTTGTTATAAAGCAATTCATCCTGAATGTTTTTTCATGAGGAAAACAGCTTTATACGAGAGTAAAGGTCTATTATTATTGCTTCCCATAAATTCTTAGGTTGTGTAGCTGGCAAATTAAAAGTAACAATACAAAATGCTCCATTGTTCATTTGCCTCAATGCCATGCTAAATGTTTTCCCAGAGGCCACACGGGTCTGAAGAAAGATTCTAACTGGTAGATTTGCTCAGATCTGATGATTGGCAAGTCATGTTATTGTAACATAAAGACACAGATCCCATGAAATAGCAAATCTCAAATTACAACTGTAATCAACCACAGATCCTCATAATAAACACGGCTGTCCCCTCTGCTCCATCTCATTGCACAGGAAATGGAAATTTTACTTCACACCAACTTCACCAAAGGAAAGCTTGTAAGTACATTGTTTCAAGTCAACCAGTTATTATTTCTCAATACTAATTGCAACTCAAATAGATAATCCTTCTTTGTGACCAATGCACACTTGTTGCAAATATGAGGTTTAAGATTGTTATGTTTTGGGACTGGGTCTTAAAGCAAAATGAAGAGGGTCATATGACCTGTTCTAAAGTCTGCCTGACAACAGGCCTGTGTGACGTAGCTGTTAAAGATTAAATGGCAGCCCAGATTGTTTTGCTGGAAAGAAGGTATAAAATGCTCACACTTGGAGACAATGGCAACAGCATCTGTGTTCATAGTGACTGCTAGTTTCCAAAGTCCTAGGAAGGTGCTGGCAATGTCAGGTTGCAAGCAGTCATATTTTAAACTGTCAATTTACTTCCAATTTAGACACTAACTTTAAAGAACAGTTAATCAGTATTTCTACCTGGATGCAAGGCCTATATGATTCACATTGCCAATAGAGACGGACTTTGAGAGAGGTAAAGAGTTCTTAGGAAGCCATTGAGGGATCAGATTGCAGGCTTTCCCAAAATATCACAATCTTACAGACAAGTTAGTCTGCAAGGATCTAGGAATGAGAGTGAGAAGCTAGAGGCAAAACATCTCTATAGTTCACTATGCAAGAATATTGATAAGAGCTCATGCTCAAATTGAAAAGAAAAAATTCGTGAAGATTTAAAACAAGGCTGAATGATTCACTGAGCTTGAGCTAGAGGAAGAAGGTCCAAGAAAAACCCTCACTGTGAAAGACAGGTCTGGGAGTTAAAAATTACCAGGCAGGGAAAGGAAAAGAATGGAGATAAATCCTTTGGAGCTAAGAATCATTTTGGACTGATTCCAGGAGAATTGAACGTCTACCTCAGGGACATTGTGAAGTGGGTGTTTTGGCTGTGTTCAAAGTAAAAAGGGAAAGTTCTGTTAGGTAGTTTAAAGTATAAGTTGCCTACACAAATAATGTTTAGTCACTGTTGCTCCTAGTTTGCTTGTTACAGTAAAAGTCTTAAAATGTGAAATCTTGTCATGTTTTTTGTTCAGCTATTAACTGGAAGTTTGATTCTTTTTTTTAAAAAAAGCTATTGATGTCTACAGGATCATTAACACATTAAAAAAGTGTGCTGTGAGTTGTCTTCCTTGTAAAGGCAAAAATCAAACACAAAATTGAAAGTAAACATTTACAGTTCTGCAGTAGTTTAATCTATTGATTCAATGGCAATAATGAATGACTCACAATTTGCCCCCTAAGTTTGTGATGCCATCTGAACTTCTGGATTAAATTACTATCTTGCAATCATTTCCAATCGTGGAATAATTTGTGTTATTACAAGAGGCATTTTACACTTGTGCATGTTATATAGAAGGCTAACTGAGCTTTTGTCTGGAGGAAGGGGAAAAAATCCTACAAAATATGAAAACTAAAAATCAAAAAGCACATTCAAAATTTGTGAATAGGAAAGGTTTTAAAAAAATCAAGGAATCATCAGAGAAAGAATGAACAGGTATTATAACATGTCATGGTGATGACATTGCTGTCAGTCCCCATTTTTGCACATAAACAAGAAAATTTTAGCAGTTCTCTGCGTAGGCAAAGAGCTGTACATAGGCCTATCCTATCTACATACAATTATATTATCCAGTTCTACTAGTGTTTCAAGTAATGTTTTAAATTTGCTATTAATATTCAGAAATAAATTCCAAGTTAAAAACAATGTTCACAGGTACCGCCACAAGCTCGTCCTTTGTCACTGACAGGCAAGCAATTCCAAAGTGACAGTAAGTGTGACATGACAAACATGTTTCAATCCTGCACAATATTGTTTTTTTTTCCCCCCAGAGAAAGTCAATGAATCAATACACACAGTTTTCAAATAACCACTTTTGAAGCAATTGCTACTGTAAGGTGCATGAAAACACAGAAGTGGAAACTATTATGATTAAAAAGTGTTTGCAGATGAAAAATGTAAATCAAAGCCAAAACACATTAACATTACACATATGTGAAGCAATAACGAGAGTAAAATGTGCAGAGCTCCTCTTCTTGACATCCTCCATCTTTGAGAAAGGTTTGCCAATAATTTTACATGACGATGATGTATATTTAAATGAAACCTTGCTGCCCAGTTGCATGGAACTTCAATCACTTAAAAAAAATATTTCTCAACAATTGGGAACAGTCATCTTGGTCAATGCTTCTGTGCTTAGATTGCAGCTCCATTTTAAAAATTAGCGAGTTTATCTGGAAGACCAGAACCACCGCTATAGAAATTACTCTTTTTGTTTTCCCTCCTTTCTGATACAGATCCACATATAGGGGTTACAGTTTATCAGTCAGGAGTGTACACTCCTACCAATTTTCCTTCTATCCCAGGGGAATTGCAAGTGATGTGCCCTAATGCTTCCCAATTGGAATCAAAGGTCTCAACACAGACTAGGAATAGTATCCGATATATTTCTGGTTTATAGCTATCTGGATTGTTAATATTGCAAAGCAGTTTATCCAGTACCAGGTCAACATTTAAATGCTGCAAGTAACATGTGTGCAAAGATATTACTAGCTATGCATTCTAAAATCACAATTCAGGATTTTTTTTTGATTTGCTGGAACTAAATTCTTTACCAATGACTTGGACAGTAATTAATTAGGTCAACAAAAGAAGCGACCCATATCACAGAATGGCAACAGCACAGCAGGAAGCCGTTCAGCCCATCATAACTGGGCCAGCTCTCCAAAGTAACAAAGCAAAAGCAAATGACACTTGCCAGCTCTTTGGCCATCTTGATCAAAAACATGATGCCTGTGCAATAGATGCGGATCTTTTTCTTTGTGACAGCACACTTATCAGAGGTATGGTCTAGTGCCCACTTTGTGGGTGACATATATCACTTCTGTCAAAACTGGTGCCAGCTTATTTACATTACCATTTTACCGATCACCTCAAATGGCCATTGGCAATGGTAAACTAAATAATTTGTGGAAAAACATGACGAAATCACTATCAGCAACCAAAAGAACACACAATAGTCCCAATGCCAACAGCTGCACATTTCATTCCTGAGTTCCCTCCAGATGATACTATAAAAGCAAAGGACAGCCATTTTGATTGTATTACTTAGCAAGGAAAGAGACTTCTTTGTTGTTTTAAAGTTACTAATTTGTAAATATTTGCATCTTTCAAGATAACTTTCAACATTTCTGCAATTTTCCAGCAAGTGAGGGAGCCTCAAGGCTACACTTTGATAGATGTAAAAGTTATGCAAACTTGCATTACATTTGTAGAAAAATGTGAACGTTGTCAATGTCAACTGATCAATTACAAGATAAAAGCTATTCTGACAGTGCTCAAGTCTGTTTCATGTTGGGGAGGTAATGGTGTAGTGGTATTGTCGCTGGGCTGGTAATCCAAAGACCTGAATTGCTCTGGGGACCTGGGTTTGAACCCCACCACGGCAAATGGTGGAATTTGAATTCAATAAAAATCTGGAATTAAAAGTCTAATGATGACCATGAAACCATTGTCGATTGTTGTTAAAAACCCATCTGGTTCACTAATGTCCTTTAGGGAAGGAAATCTGCTGTCCTTACCTGGTCTGGCCTACGTGGGACTCCAGACCCACAGCAATGTGCTTGACTCTTAAATGACCTATGAAATGGCCCAGCAAGCCACTCAGTTGTAACAAACCGTTACAAAGTCACAGAAAAAAAAGGAATCAAACGAGACGGACTACCCAGCATCAACCTAGGCACTGGAAACGATAACAGCAATCTCAGCCCCATCGACCCTGAAAAGTTCTCCTTACTAACATCTGGGGGCTAGTACCAACATTGGGAGAGCTGTCTCACGGACTAGTCAAGCAATAGCTTGACATAATCATCCTCACAGAATCATACCTTACAGATCATGTCCCAGACACCACCATCACCATCCCTGGGTACGTCCTGTCCCACCAGCAGGACAGGCCCAGCAGAGGTGGCAGCACAGTGGTATACAGTCAGGAGGGAATTGCCCTGGAAGTCCTCAACATCGACTCCAGACCCCATGAAGTCTCAGCGCATCAGGTCAAAAACGGGCAAGGAAACCTCCTGCTGATTGCCATGTACTGCCCTCCCTCAGCTGATGAATCAGTGCTCCTCCATGTTGAACACCACTTGGAGGAAGCACTGAGAGTGGCAAGGGCACATTACGTACTCTGGGTGGGAGACTTCAATGTCCATTACCAATAGTGGCTCGGTAGCACCACTGCTGACCAAGCTGGCCAAGTCCTAAAAAGCATAGCTGCTAGACTGGATCTGCGGCAGGTGTTGAGGGAACCAACAAGAGGGAAAAACATACTTAAACTCATTCTCACCAACCTGCCTGCTGCAGATGAATCTGTCCATGACAGTATTGGTAGGAGTGACCACCGCACATTCATTGTGGAGACGAAGTCCTGCCTTCACATTGAGGATACCCTCCATAGAGTTGTGTGGCACTACCACCGTGCTAAATGGGACAGATTTCGAACAGATCTAGCAACTCAAGACTGGGCATCCATGAGGCGCTGTGAGCCATCAGCAGCAGCAGAATTGTACTCAACCACAATCTGTAACCTCATGACCCAGCATATCCCTCAGTCTACCATTACCATCAAGCCAGGGGATCAACCCTGGTTCAATGAAGAGTGCAGGAGGGCATGCCAGGAGCAGCACCAAGCCTACCTAAAAATGAGATGTCAACCTGCTGAAGCTATAACACAGGTCTACTTGCATGCCAAACAGCATAAGCAGCAAGTGATAGACAAGGCTAAACAATCGCACAACCTACAGAAAAGGTCTAAGCTCTGCAGTCCTGCCACATCCAGTCGTGAATGGTGGTGGTCAATTAAAAAACTCACTGGAGGAGGAAGCTCCACAAATTTCCCCATCCTCAATGATGGAGGAGCCCAGCACATCAGTGCTTAAGATAAGGCTGAAGCATTTGCTACAATCTTCAGCCAGAAGTGCCGAGTGGATGATCCATCTTGGCCTCCTCCAGAGGTCCCCAGCATCATAGATGCCAGTCTTCAGCCAATTCAATTCACTCCGTATGATATCAAGAAATGGATGAAGGCATTGGCTACTGCAAAGGCTATGGGCCCTGACAATATTCCAGCAATAGTACTGAAGACTTGTGCTCCAGAACTTGCCGTGCTCCTATCCAAGTTGTTCCAGTACAGCTACAACACTGGCATCTATCCAGCTATTTGGAAAATTGCCCAGGCATGTTCTGTACACTAAAGCAGGATAAATTCAACCCAGCCAATTACCTCCACATCAGTCTACTCTCCATCATCAGTAAAGTAATGGAAGAGGTCATCAACAGTGCTATCGAGCAGCACTTGCTTAGCAATAATCTGCTCTCTGCTGCTCAGTTTGGCTTCAGCCAGGACATCTCAGCTTCTGACCTCATTACAGTCTTGGTTCAAATATAGACAAAAGAGCTGAGTTCCAGAGGTGAGGTGAGAGCAACTGCCCTTGACATCAAGGCAGCATTTGACAGTGTGTGGCATCAAGGAGCCCTAGCAAAACTAGAGTCAATGGGAATAAAGGGGAAAACACTCCACTGGTTGGAGTCATAGCTAGCACAAAGGAAGATGGTTGTGGTTGTTGGAGGTCAGACATCTCAGCTCCAGGACATCACTGCAAGACTTCCTCAGGGTAGTGTCCTCAGCCCAATCATCTTCAGCTGCTTCATCAATAACCTTCCATAAGGTCAGAAGTGAGGATGTTCGCTGATGATTGCACAATGTTCAGCACCATTCATGACTCCTCAGATAATGAAGCAGTCCATGTCCAAATGCAGCAGGACCTGGACAATATCCAGGCTTGGGCTGACAAGTGGCAAGTAACATTCGCGCCACACAAGTGTCAGGCAATGACCATCAAGGGAGAATTCAACCATCGCCCCTTGATGTTCGATGGCATTACCACCACTGAATCCCCCACTATCAATATCCTGGGGGTTACCATTGACCAGAAACTGAACTGGACAAGCCATATAAATATTGTGGCTACAAGAACAAGTCAGAGGCTAGGAATCGTGTGACGAGAACTCACCTCCTGACTCCCCAAAGCCTGTCCATCATCTACAAGGCACAAGTCAAAAATGTGATGGAATTCTCCCCACTTGCCTGGATGAGCGCAGCTCCCACAATACTCAAGAAGCTTGACACCATCCAGGACAAAGCAGCCTGCTTGATTGGCACCACAGCCACAAACATTCACTCCCTCCACCATCAACGCACAGTAGCAGTAGTATGTACCATCTACAAGGTGGACTGCAGGAATTCACCAAGGCTCCTTTGACAAACCCATGACCACTGTCATCTAGAAGGACAAGGGCAGCAGATAGATGGGAACACCACCACCTGGAAGTTCCCCTCCAAGTCACTCACCATCCTGACTTGGAAATATATCACCGTTCCTTCAGTGTTGCTGGGTCAAAATCCTGGAACTCCTTTCCTAACAGCACTGTGGGTGTACCTACACCACATGGACTGCAGCAGTTCAAGAAGGCAGCTTTCCACCACTTCCTTAAGGGCAAATAGGGGTGGGCATTAAATGCTGGCCCAGCCAGAAAGCCCACATCCCATGAATGAATAAAAAAAAGTCCATCCCATTGTTCTTCCTGTGTGTAAACTGAACTGGCACAATTGCACTTTTGGCTAAAAGGAAGCAGACTGAGCTACTGGTTCCACTGTTACAATAGGTGTACTTCATTTTGAGTTAAAGCTATTTCTTGCTCTAACATAATGCAGGCTGACACTTCAGCACCATGCAAAGAGAGATCTGTATTCTTATAAGTGCCTTCTTTGGGTGGAGATGCTAAACTAAGGTGCCCCCTGCTTTCTCAGAGACATAAAAGATTCCCTGCCACTCTTTAAAAAAAAGGCTAAGTTTTCCCAGTGTCCTGATCAATATCCATCCCTTAAACAACATCACTTAAAAAAAACAAATTATGTGGTAATTTATCTAACTGGTGTTCATAGCACTTCCCTGTGTACAAATTGGCTTGACTGCAATTGTGGCTAAATTTCAAAAATGTTTCACCATTTGAGAAGCAGTTTAGGACAACCAGAGATCATGAATGGCATTAAACAAATGCAAGTTCTTTCTTTAAAATATTTCTTGAAGCCCTTCGATACATTTTGTCAGATTAAAAAGGTGCTATATAAATGAATTTGACTTCAGGAAAGCCAGAGTTCCAGCATCTCATGGGCTTTTAGCTGAAGTGAAGATGGAAATTGAGAAAGTACCGCCACTAGAAATAACAGGGTGAGTGTCTGGTGCTGGCAACAAGAGAAGGTGAAACATCAAAAAAGAACAAGTTAGGGTGGAGGACTGGATAGATGGATGACATCAGAAACTGGACAGATGAAGGAATGACAGTGGTGCACAGAATTGTAGTGAACATAGAGAGGTACCTACAGCCCCTTGCAGACTACAACTAACTATAAATGATGGTTCTTGCTGTTAAAAATTAACTGAAGTTTGCTACTGTACGGTGAAGTAATGTATCAGCTTACTCAGTTGAAAGCACTCTTACTCCTGACTCAAAGGTTGTGGGTTCAACCCCCAATCAAATGCTTGAGCCCCTATAATCTAGAGTGATGCTTCAGTGCGATGCTGAAGAAAGGCTGCAATGTTGGTGGTGCAATTGGATAGATGTTAGATGGCATTTTTTCCAGCTAAAAGAAGGAAGTTCACCTAATCTCCTGGCCAACATTCCTCAACATCTCCTCAACCAACACTGCCAAAATTGTTTGCCCACAAAACAACAGTGATTATACTTCCAAAGTAACCCATTCTCTATAAAGCACTTGGGACATCATGAAGACACAAAATGTGCTAAACAAGTCAAATCTATCTAAATGGCAATATTGATGGAGTAAAGTACCTTACATGTAAAGGACTCCTCTTTGGACAACAAGTTTCAAGATCTAATTGTTTAATTATACATCCCTCAGCCCCTTTCCATAAACTTGCAAAAAATTATACACTGTTTAAACAGCATTTTCAGTGTGGATCCTCTCTGGGAAGGAAGATACCCAATTGCATCTGCTAACTCAAAGAATTCAAACATTTTTAATCTTGTTCAATTTTTCTGCAAAACCTAATAGGGTGCAAGTTCTAAACTAACATAATGGGCCATGGCACAATGCTTTGCTTGGAAAATGTCAGAGATTTAAAAACATTGAGAATCCAGTCGCGAGAATAGAACTTTAACAAATGCACTGTAAGCGCTAACTGACAACAAAAGAGGGGTACAACTCGTATCAGAAACAACATGATGTATTACAAAGTCTCAGCTCTACATACATACATTGCTGGCAGCTGCCTTCACAAAGGCATCCAAATGTGCTTACTGTACAGAGCTTTCTATGTGACACCAATCTCAAACCTCAAAATACCTTGCACATTCCATCCTCCCAACTAGGAACAGTTGCGTATTGTGGCACTAGCTCGCACAGGGGGAATATACTACAGTATCTGATTTTGGCAGCAAGTCATGCTTTCATTTGTCAACACAGTTAAAAGGAACATAATTTGTACTTTGTCTCATGACATCAAGTAGCCCAGTCAACTCTTAAAAAAATCCAAGTTTTTCAGAACATCGGCAAATACGGCAAAGTCTGCATTTTATGTGCTTGCAAAAGCTTTCCACACAAAGCATAAACATTGTCTATGTGGTTATAATTAACTGCCATCTTATTCTTTAGAGCAAAGAAATGCTGATCTAAAAACACCCAGACAAGGAATGAAGACGGCACAAGAATGATCTATATGACTGCTTGCTAGACACTATTCTTGCTTCCAAAGCGTAAGAAAATGTATTTTTAAATCTCACCAATGACCGCAAGCCTCTCACTACCACCAAAATAAAACTTTTTGGAGTTTCCCTTTAATACAATCGTGGCTGTGCAAACCTGACAGCGAGAGACTAACACTGGGAGGAAAAGTCCCCGGGATAATTGACGTTTCCCGAACCACTTGGCGCACAGCTGGGAATACGATTTTCCTATGGCAACCTTAAAGGGCAGAGCGGTGTATCGAACCCTCGCCATGTGCATCCCAGCAGTGTGCTGGCAAACTGCACTGAATGGACTGGAGAGCAATCGACCAACCTCCAAAGCAGACACTCCAAGAAAAGCGTAGGCTCCCACTAAAAATACCATCGGCACCTCCACCCAACAAATCAAAGACTTTCCCCCTTCTTCAAACTCCACAGCAAGATTTCTTAAAAATAAAAATGAAAGTTAAACTATTGAACAATAGGTTCAGGCATTATAAAATATAGACGAGCCTTTGCTCGTTCTCAGATATATTTATTTAAATACTACTTTTGACACGGGCTGGATATGAAACTATTGTATAGTCACATGCAAATAATACCCACAGGATCATCCATCCTTTCAGGATGAAGAGGATGCGACGTGCTGGATCTGTTTATATATATATTATATATATAATAAATATATTTTACTCCAACGTTATTTCTTCAGATCAGGATTTCAGCTCTTTTGAGCATTTTTTTTTCCTTTTGCCCTCTCACAATTCCCCGTGGTGGTGCGAGGCTAAGGGCATGTTCACCCCAGTAGAAAGGTTTCAGCTGCTGTTCACGCTGCTCCTAGACTGTCTGAGCGCTGTCACAAACTCAGCATCAGGGGCTGGACGCTACACATTGTAACAATATCCGCACGCCGCCGCTCCACTCTGAGCCAGGACAGGGAGGAACAGGCACCGTCAACTTGCCCCAGCCCATTCCCTGCCCCAGCCTCGTCCGCTCTAACAGCAAATACCTGGTAAAGACTCCCGTGTACTTCCCCCCCCCACACAATCCGCAGTCTTCCCTCGGCTCCGACCTCTCCCCCACTGTTCCTCTACCCTCTGAAAACCCCTCTCTTCCTGATGTGGAGCCGTCCACTCACTACTACTAATCAGCTGAAATTGCAAGGGGAAGTAGACTTGTCACTTCCTGGACAGTCTGTTGTTGGGAATTGATGTGTTTTTCTTTAAGGGAGGGAAAAGTTGTTGTTGGCCGGTCAACCATGTGCAAAGAACGAACGTCTTTTTAAAACTACGTGAAATGTCAGCTTTATAAAAATGATTCGTTTACCGATTGAAACTCCCCCTCTTGCCCCCCCGGCTTTCACTCAGACTGAATGTTTGGTGCTGTCGCAATGATCATGCTAGATGGCGCAGTGACCCAAGTGAGAGCAATCTCCCCATACTACAATAAAGAGAATTTGGCTTTGAAAAGGGGCATTTGGCTGCATGAGGAATTCGGCAGCCAAATGAAACAGCTACATGTTTACATGCAATGGTCATTTCTTTTTCTGTAACAGTATGTACATGACAGTGGTGAAGCCCAGCCCCAGAATCCTCATAAATAACATATAATGAAAACAATAGAATAAAGCGTCACGTATAATAGTCTGTAAAAAAGGGGCTGTGCAGAATGCAGATCCGATGGCGGGTTTAATTCGCTGGAATATGTGCTATTCAACCATACAGACCAGGAAATTAGTCCCAGCTTTGATTTCTGCCGTCAACTCGGCAACAATAGGAGCGCCACAACAGCCATGGCAATCTACATCTATTGTATAGCTTTAACATGATAAAATGTCCCTTTCATTGGAGCTCTTCACATTGCCACCATTCTGTTTACATTTTCAGACTGTTTAGAATAGGTAACCAAAGGTATTCAAAATTTTAATGAAACTTTTAAAAGGCAGGGAGGTTAGGAGATCATGCTGTTTAAGTGAAGACTCTGCCATTTACAGAGAGGTGGTGAAACTGGAAAAGATTCGTAGGGATTGGAAGAGAAGTGGACACATACATTGAGACATGGAGAAGAAGTAGAATCAAGAGAGGACAGTCTCTAAAGTGGACCATAGAGAGGAGAGGCAATGGAGGACAGAATGGGAATTACTGAGTACAAAGAATTTCAGGAGGATAAGGAAGGGTCACAATTATAAACCCAGAGGGTTTTAATGATTACTGTTACAAATGCAGCTCTTCTGTAGATCCTTCAGAACAGCAGTCATGATCATGACTTACTTAATTCAATCAGTAGAACTTATCTTTGTATGGTACAATAAAAAAAAGAAAACGTTGTACTTCCCCACTCAGTAGATTGTCTTTGTCAGGTGGAGCCCCACAGGCGCCAAAAGCGTTGTTTGTATTTTGCCCAACTAACTGCACTTGATCCTCTCTCCCTCCCACATCTATATGCTAAGGCTTTGTAAGAGGGTCAAAACAAAAAACTGCAGATGCTGGAAATCCAAAACAAAAACAGAATTACCTGGAAAAACTCAGCAGGTCTGGCAGCATCGGCGGAGAAGAAGAGTTGACGTTTCGAGTCCTCATGACCCTTCAACAGAACTAGGTGAATCCAAGGAAGGGGTGAAATATAAGCTGGTTTAAGGTGTGTGTGTGTGTGTGTGTGTGTGTGTGGGGGGGGGGGGGGGGGGGGGGAGGGGGGGTGAGTGGGGGGAGAGAAGTGGAGGGGGGGGTGGTGTGGTTGTAGGAACAAGCAAGCAGTGTTAGAAGCAGATCATCAAAAGATGTCACAGACAAAAGAACAAAAGAACACATAGGTGTTGAAGTTGGTGATATTATCTAAACGAATGTGACCTCTCTGTCTCAATCTCTGGTGATAGACTGTCCAACAATATCCATTACAAGCCTACCGACTCCACAGCTACCTCGACTACAGCTCCTCACACCCCGCTTCCTGAAAGGATTCCATCCAATTCTCTCAGTTCCTTCGCTCTGTCGCATCTGTTCCGATGATGCTACCTTCAAAAACAGTTCCTCTGACATGTCCTCCTTCTTCCTTAACTGAGGTTTTCCACCCACAGTCGTTGACAGGGCCCTCAATCGTGTCCGGCCCATCTCCCACGCATCCGCCCTTACACCTTCTCCTCCCTCCCAGAAACATGATAGGGTCCCCCTTGTCCTCACTTATCACCCCACCAGCCTCCGCATTCAAAGGATCATCCTCCGCCATTTCCGCCAACTCCAGCATGATGCCACCACCAAACACATCTTCCCTTCACCCTCCCTGTCGGCATTCCGCAGGGATCATTCCCTCCGGGACACCCTGGTCCACTCCTCCATCACCCCCTACTCCTCAACCCCCACCTATGGCACCTCCCCATGCCCACGCAAAAGATGTAACACCTGCCCCTTCACTTCCTCTCTCCTCACCGTCCTAGGGCCCAAACACTCCTTTCAAGTGAAGCAGCATTTCACTTGCATTTCCCCCAACTTAGTCTACTGTATTCGTTGCTCCCAATGCAGTCTCCTCTATATTGGAGAGACCAAACGTAAACTGAGCGACCGCTTTGCAGAACACCTGCGGTCTGTCCGCAAGAATGACCCAAACCTCCCTGTCGCTTGCCATTTTAACACTCCACCCTGCTCTCTTGCCCACATTTCTGTCCTTGGCTTGCTACATTGTTCCAGTGAAGCCCAACGCAAACTGGAGGAACAGCACCTCATCTTCCGACTAGGCACTTTACAGCCTTCCAGACTGAATATTGAATTCAACAACTTTAGGTCTTGAACTCCCTCCTCCATCCCCACCCCCTTTCTGTTTCTTCCCCCTTCCTTTTGTTTTTTTCCAATAAATTAAATAGATTTTTCTTTTCCCACCTATTTCCATTATTTTTAAATATTTTTAAATATTTTATGCTCCCCCACACCCACTAGAACTATACCTTGAGTGCCCTACCATCCATTCTTAATTAGCACACTCATTTAGATAATATCACCAACTTCAACACCTATGTGTTCTTTTGTCTGTGACATCTTTTGATGATCTGCTTCTATCACTGCTTGCTTGTCCCTACAACCACACCACCCCCCCTCCACTTCTCTCCCCCCACCCAACCCCCTTCCCCTCACCCCCCCAACCCAGCCCCCCCCCGCCCCACACACACACACACACACACACACACGCCTTAAACCAGCTTATATTTCACCCCTTCCTTGGATTCACCTCGTTCTGTTGAAGGGTCATGAGGACTCGAAACGTCAACTCTTTTCTTCTCCGCCGATGCTGCCCGACCGGCTGAGTTTTTCCAGGTAATTCTGTTTTTGTTTTGTAAGAGGGTCATTTGACAGCAATAAGAAGTAGGGATTCCTATAAACTTTACCCCCCACCTTTACCCCAGGTGTATTGAAGTCATTACTAGTTCTCCTATGGCCCTCTAACAAGCTGATATCAGAAACTCAGCACAGAGAAGGGGTCACAACTGAGGTCTTCCAGATTTGTGTAGTTTGGGTAGTACATTTATCAAATGAGCCATTGATAAAATTATTTGTATAGGTTTGGAAAGCTCAATCCTCATTTGCTACTTCAAGCAGCAACTTGTAAAGAAAAATATCATAATTTTGAGCAGTTGACAGTTCAGAAGAATCACAAGTAGTTTTCAGCACAATGGTTTCATGTGATTTTTATGTGTTCAAAGTCTATGACACTTCCTGAAACCATTAATATCATTGACACATGCATACATAAACAGTGAATAAAGGCTTGCCTAATTGTTTTCAGACCAACAATGCCCACTTATCCCACTGATGATCTGTATTGATCATATGCTTATCAGAGGATCAGTTGTACCTGAGGCTAGTCCAGGTCAATGTGAGAGCATATCTGATGCATGAAGTTGATTTTTTCATTGCTCATTCAAGTAATTTAGAAGAATTGATCTGCTATTTAGGGTGTGATAATTAGACAGATCAATATATGCATTTTAGTTAATGGAAAGTTAATATTCTTATATATCACTTCAAACACAGGAGAACTTAAATTTGCAGTGTAAGAATATATTCTAATTATTCTACTTCCTTCCCTTTATTGAGCATATTATCTCACATGGTTCAGTACAGACCTGTTCCTGGCTGTTTACTGTCTGCTTTTTAAAGTACTCTAAAATTGTTTTTCATGAACAAGTACATTGTCAGCTTTTTAAATGTCCTAATTTGTGTTTGTTTTTTGTTTCTTTTTTGTAGGGGGTTCTTGTTAACAGGTTCTCATACAGCACCTCCCATTATTACTTTTCTTCTGCTATTGAATTTTATCTATTTTATGTCTATTTTATAGATTTCATGTTCAGCTTAAGAAAATGGAGCTCTTACTGTGTTTCTCAGATGTGCTTAAAGATTTGGTGACCTAAAGATGATTGTTGTCTTTCATGTTGTCAAGGGAGATATGTGTAAACTTATAGTTATTTCTAGCCACCCATCTTTACCATGATTCACTCTTGAAAACTGGTAGACAAAGCAAGGGGCTATTCTGTATGTTACACCTGATGTGGCATGATCAAGTTTCACTCCAGTGAGATTATAGACTGTGGACAGCACTCCCTATTTATATAATCATCAGAGTGGCAATTCATGATGCCACAAGACTTCTACAGAAACTGTTGCCTGTTAGAGCAGAGGACATGTTGGATAAGGGAAGCTAAGAAACGTTAATAGGTGTACATCCACCTCCCTTTATAACATTTAGGTTTATGCGACAAGTCAATAGAATACATACCATTCATTGGGATCAGTGTTGGCTTTTTGAGCTCATAACCTTCATGAAATATCTTATAATATGACAGTTGGGCTTGTGTGTCTAAACTAAAAATCTATCAATAAATGCCAATTAAAAGAAAGAATTTGCGTTTTTTAAATTCTTTCCTGGGATATCGGTGTTGCTAACTATGCCAGCATTTTTATTGCCCATTCCTAATTGCCCTTGAGAAGGTGGTGGTGAGCTGCCTCCTTGAACCACTGCAGTCCATGGCTTGTAGGCACACCAAAGTGCTGTTTGGGAGGGAGTTCCAGGATTTTGACCCAGCGACAGTGAACGAACGGCAATATAATTCCAAGTCAGGATAGTGCATGGCTTGGAGGGGAACATGCAAGTGGTGGTGTTCCCATGTGTCTGCTGCCCTTGTCCTCCTAGGTGGTAGATGTCATGGGTCTGGAAGGTGCTGTCGAAGGAGCCTTGGTGAGTTGCTGCAATGCATCTTGTAGATGGTACACATTACTGCCACTGTTTATCGGTGGTGGAGAAATTGGATGTTTAAGGTGGTGGATGGGATGCCAATCAAGCGGGTTGCTTTGTCCTGGATGGTGTCAAGAGTCTTGAGTGTTGTTGGAGCTGTACTGATCCAGGCAAATGGAGAGTATTCCAACACACTCCAGACTTGTGCCTTGTATGGTGGACAGGCTTTGTACAGATGTGGAGTTAGGACTGTGGAACCCGTACAGCTGCACAGAGTGCTGAGCCAATCAGGAAAGCAGACACATTTAAGGATTTCAGAAATTCCTGCTCTCAGGAGGTGGAAGCTGGCAGGTGACTGGAGAAGGCCTCCCAATGACTGGCTAGGGCTCCCCCTCCACATTGAAGGCCACAGTTTGTTTTAAACTTCTACCAAAGTTTACAGAGGGCTCTCCATCTTGAAGTGCCTTCGACATCACCCACCTGCAGCAGCAGGGCCCACTTCTGTCAGTGGGGCTGCCAGCTGTCCAGGGCCTTGGGCGATCCCATTGCCTTACCACCTACATAGCCTGTCCATTACCTTTAATTGGACAGAGCTCCAGGTAACTTCAGGTCGATGGGGAACAGGGAAACTGGCCTCTCTCAGAACATGTTTGGATAAAATAAGAACATATTGCATAGGATGAATTTGTTGCACATACAGAAACACATTACTATCCGATGATATTTATGCTGTTAGGATCTTGTTTATGATCTAATGATTTGAGATCTGTCTTAAAGCACATTTTGCACCTATATTTCATATAAACAATAACGAAACTAGACATTGACACACACAAGACCACTTTCCACTGTATTTGAGGTTTTAAGAGCAGACGTATTGTTCATCGCAAAAGTATGTTCCTTAGCCCATAGTGCCTTGCGTTTGGTGATGTGAATGAATTTAACAATAATTACTCCCTGGGAATTGTTGCAGGGTCAATAGGGAACAGCACATTCCCTCACTCAATAGCAGTTCAGATAATAAGCCTTCAGCCCACTGGTGTAATGTCTGAGTAACAAAGGAAATGCTCGTAGAGCAGTATTATGGAGGCAACAATCAATTGAAGCTTTTTATATGCAACTATTAAATCTGGAAAGTAGCTATAATTTCACCCTGCAACTCTGTGATAACAGAGTAAAAGTGCCCAATACTTCACCTGGTGGTGATGTCCTTGGCTGACAGGACAAGCATGAAATAGTAAAGTGTAGAAGTTTTAAACCAAACCTTTACATTAGGTTCCCACAAGCTTTTGTGGAATGTTTGCAAAATTACATTGTACAAAAGTACATTGAAGTTTGTCTGCAATAGCTTCAAGGAAAGCTTCAGGTTTAGAACCTTTTACCTTGCTTAAACATTGGGAATGTAATTTTTTAAAAAATTTCATTAGTACTATACAACATAGCTGGAATCCTTGGTAATTGGTACCAGGAGCTCACGATGTAGGGATAAATGGGTCATTTTCAGGTTGGCGAGCTGTAACTAGTGGAATGCCACAGGGATCAGTGCTGGGGCCTCAATCATTTACAATCCATGTACATGACTTGGATGAAAGGGCTGAATGTATAGTTGCTAAATTTTCTGGTGGCACAAAGAGAGGTAGGAAAGTAAACTGTGATGAGTACATAGAGTCTGCAAAGGGATTTAGATAGGTTAAATGAGTGGGAAAAAACTGGCAGATGGAGTATAATGTGGGAAGATGTGAACTTGCTCACTTTGGCAGGAAGAATAGAAAAGCAGCATATTATTTAAATGGAGAGAGATTGCAGAACTCTGCAGTACAAGGGAATCTGATGTCCTGGTACATGAATCACAAAAGTTAGTATGCAGGTACAGCAAGTGATTGGGAAAGCCATTTATTGCAAGGGGAACAGAATATAAAAGTAGAGATGTTGTGCTACAGTTGTACAGAATATTGGTGAGATCACATCTAGAGTACTGTGTACAGTATTCGTCTCCTTACTTAAAAAAGATATAATTGCATTAAAAGCTGTTCAGAGAAGGATCACTCGACTGATTCTTGAGATGAAGGGGTTTTCTTATGTGGAAACGCTGGACTTGGCCTGAATCCATTGGAGTTTAGAAGAATGAGACATGGTTTTATTAAAACATATAAAGATCCTGAGGGGAGCTGACAGGGTGGATGCTAAGAGGGTATTTCCCCTTATGAGAGAGACTAGAACAAGAGGGTACAATTTAAAAATAAGGGGTCTCCCATTTAAGACAGAAATGGGAAGAAATCTTTTCCTCTCAGAGGATCGTTTGTCTGTGGAATTCTCTTCCCCAGAGAGAATTCTCTTTCCTGGGGTCATTGAATATTTTTAAGGCTGAGTTAGATTCTTCATTGACAGGGGAGCCAAAAGGTATGAGGGAGTAGACAGGAAAGTGGAGTTGAGGTCACAAGCAGATCAGCCATGATCTTATCAAATGGCCAATCAGCCTCAAAGGGCTGAATGGCCCACTCCTCCTAATTTGGTTGTTATGTATGAAGCATCACTGGATTCCTTATTCTATACTCTCTTGTTCTCTAAGTTTCTGCTGCTCCTCAGCAGTGGTCACTAGCAGCTATTCACTCATTTATGACATCATCAGTTCAGCCATTAATGTATATGATAAATTTCAATACACAATTTTTCTTCCTATTTTACACATATTTATGTTAATAAGATATTTCAACGTTTCCAGATTATCTATATTATTTGACACTGGGTAGTTATATGAAGGTCTGAACTGTAACAATTGTGCAATCTGTCAAAAGTATCAGTAAATAGTGTTAGATGCTACAATGCAATGTTCCATTCCTAATTTCCAACCTGCATTTCAAAGGCTGCTACCAGCTAGAATGATTGTTTGTCAAAATCAACTTACAGCATCCAATATTATTTTCCCAGCTGTTATTTTTCCAATTCAACATTTTATACATGTACATACAACAGTTACTCATGTAGGAAAATTCAATTTCTAATTCTGGTTTGGTTTTAAAAGCAATTTAAAATTAAAAGGTCTTTTCAGAAACAATCTTAGGAATGCTATTAGTGTCTAAAATCATTTCTCACATTGATTTTAGTAAACCATATTTTATTATTAGAAAAAGCAGCTTTTAAATCAGATTGCACAAGCTTAGATTTAAGGTTAGAAGTTAGACTAGATAAACCTTCTTGACTTTTTCTTGAGGCCCCTACTATCATTGCTGCCTGTTCCCAGCTAATTTGATTCATTCCATGTGTCATCATGGAACAGCTGAGTCCACTGGACACAGTAAGGCATATGGATCCTGACAACATCCTGGGTGTAGTGCTGAAGACATGTGTTCCATTACTACATGGCACCTATCCAAGTTGTTTCAGTACAGCTATAGTACTGGCATCTACCTGACAATATTGATAATTCCACAGGTATGGTCCTGTAAACAAAAACAAGGCAAATCCAATCTGGCCAAATATTGCTTCATCAGCATATTTCCAATCATCAGCTAAGCAATAGAAGAAGTCGTCAGCAGTGCTATCAAATAGGCACTTATTCACTAATAACCTTTCATCAATGCTCTGTTTTGGTTCTACCATACCAATGGATTGTAAATCTTGTTGCAGCCTTATCCAAACAAAGACCTCCTCCTCATCCTCCAGGTACCGTGATATAAGGTGTTGGCGGCCATGGATTTCCATTGGATTGATTGATGATTATGCTTGGCAAAGTACTGCAGTGGTTTGCCACTGTCTTCTGCAGTATGGCTGACCAGAAAATTCTCATGCTCTTACCACCTGCTATGTGTATTGGAAGGATTTACAGGCTGAAAATCAACCTGTTTGGCCACATTAAAAGCACACCTTCTGCGACCATTAAATCCTGAAGTGGGACTTGAAGCACATAATTCTAGAATTCCTTTTCTTTCCATTTCAAAATTTTGCATTCTTGTCCTTTTTCTTCACATACGTCGAAGTTGTCCTTTCTTGTTTCATCTTGATTTATTTAACTCTTATTGAATGTTAACAAGCATGTCATGGAGCTAAATATATGAGTATGATTACATCTATGTGTGTATGGGCAGGGCTAATATTTTAAATGGGCAAAGTTCAATCTAGTTTTTCCAAACCAAAATCTAGCTGAATACTTCGCTTCTAATAAATTGAAGAGAAAAATGGATCATATCATTAACATATATTCCAAAGATATTGAAGAGCACTTTAGGTGTGATCCAATATATTCCTGCACTACACAAAGACATTTGACACCATAAATTCACAGAGAATCCATGTTCCCTTTTGGATGTTGATGGATATTTTAGATGACTAGATTTCCTCATTAAAAGACAATGCTCAATTTGTTCTGCTGTTCGGTGACAAAAATGGGAAAAGAGTACTGGAGAGACTGGACAATTTTCTTTCAATTTGCTCCCAGCAGAAACTGCTGCAACACTCCACAGGCAGTTAAAGGCACACCAAAAGATATTGGAAAAAATTGTGACAATTCAAATGACTTCTGGATGACCATGAGCTAGCAAACCCCACTCATGAATTTTTGCCCCTCTCAGCCAACCACAGATGGTTTCTTGAATTACATCAAAAGAAAAAAATGTATTTTCACTTATGACCATTACAATGCAGTGCAATAAAAATGCAGAATGTGGTGTACTGACAGCGAGAGAGAAATCTGGGAAAGTATTTTCCTTTCTGTGACTATCTACGAAAGTATCACTAACAAGCTAATAGCATTCATCAAAAAACTCTTGTCAAGTTCCTTAAGATCTTCTGGAAGTTCATGTTTTCTTTTTGTAGTCTCTTCCTTAGCTTTACAAATCTTTTGCCATTAGTAGTAAATAAAACATTTCAAAGGTACTTAATTTCCTGTTTGCAATCCATTTTGGAATCAACCTTCCAATACTAAGATTTGAAGTTTATTTTAAAGTTGTTTCAGCTGTTGTTTCAGCATAAATCCTTCTGAAAATAAATTGGTTTAAAAATCTGACGTTTGTTTTCCACATTCTTTTCTGCAATTAATTAGCAATTTAATGGCGTCAATGTCAAACCAAGTTTTTTTCCCCTCTCTGGATCAGCTATCAATTAAAATGTCTACCTTAATGGTCTTGTGCCCTCGTGGTCTGACATCAGGTTATTCACTGGTGTTAGCTTTCAATGTAGCAAATCTCCATTTCAACATTTGTGGCCATGTTGGACAAATATCATATAGTGCAGAGGCTCTGGATCTCTACAAGAGATCATCTACAACTGATGCCACAGTTGTTTTAAATCAGTGACTATTTGGCTCAAAATCCTCAGTGAACATAATGAATCAAAATTACAATGCAAACTTTATAAAAACTGCTACTTCAGTAACCTAATCAAAAATAACAAGAACTGTACATGTGGTGCTATATACAGCACTGGAGCTATTAATTCCAATTCAAGCTATTAAAATACTCTGGAAGCTAAATTGGACAGCTCTTAAAATAGACATAGGGATCGTGATGGACGATTAACCTGTGTCTATTGATTGCAGTGCAGAAAGTGTGCTATCCTTGTGCTGCCTGTTCATTTAAATGATCTCCACATCCAACTAGGGCTAGCCTCACTGTTTGTTAGCTGGGTGCATTAGCAGGGGCTCAATACTGTGATTGGCTATCACCACTTAAAGCTAAGCTGCACTGCTTAAAGCTAGTCTGCAGCTCCTAGAGGGAAGGAGCATGGTGGCTGAAGCAGGTGCTGGGAGTCATAGCTGAAGAGGATCTGACCTGGGAAAGATTGAGAATGGCACAAGGAGCGAATGGGATCCAAGGATTTTGGATATCGTACTGGAGATCCACATGGAGACGTGAAGGAGGTGGAAAGGAGAAGAGATGTGCAAACCTGCAGAGAGAAAGTGGGGTGGGGAGGTTGGGGTGGTGGGAGACCCTCCAAATGCATAGTCCAAAGGCAACGGGACCAAATAACCATAGAAGTCAATGCCAAGACTCAAGCCTCCAAGGACCTCCAAGCCTCCAAGTTCAATAACCCCACGTGAGGTCAAGGACACTGAATGCATCTTCAAATACCACAACTTACCAAGTGCACCACTAGCCTCAGCCACTGTTCATTTCACCACATTCCCATTATTCGCCTACCAACAATCTCTATCAACCAGGACTCATACCTAACAATTATTTTGATTCACCTCACTTCACAATATATCTTTAGCACTGTTGCAATCGTCATACCCACAGCTCATTGATTGTACACACCGCCCGCTATTCAGCCACGACAGCCACATCAGCCAAACTAATTCCATGACACTAACTGGCACTCTTCCCTCTCTCTTGCAAGACAAGGTGGCATGCAACCAGAGGCAGTAGGAGCTAAGTAGAGAGGGCCAGGTGTGCCTGCATCTCCCAACCCCCTTGGAGGAGATAGTGTTGGTCATTATTGGGATGGCCACTGCTGAGCAGCAGGACTGAAACAATTGAAGGTGACATTATCCTCATATGTAATCCTCCTTCTCACATTCTACTTCCCCCTCAATCCACACGTTCTACTGATAGTTGCAGATGGTGTAAGCAAGCATCTCTTGCTTCCCCCCCCCAACCCCCCACTCCCCAACCAACCCATCCCCCTGAACAACAATCTTACATTTGTCTTTTTCCTTTCGGGACGTGCAACCTGGACAGTGGAGGAACACCAAGAAGAGAGTGATGAAGAAGATTTCACACTTCAGATGTTGAAAATGTCTAACTTAAGACGTTAGATTAGAGACAAAATCTTCACCTGGTTAGACATGGGACATGAGTGGGCTGCAGCTAGGGAAAGGCAAGGATAGCACAGGTAACAGTCCACCAGGGGGCAAGGTTGCATGGGTTCTGCGGAAGAGGGCTCGGATGAGCATTTGGATGGGGCAGGCTACAGGAGAAAACTGATGGGTATGCACAACAAAATGCTTGGTGCATTGAGTAGCCTGCCTGAAAGTTTGCATTTAATGTCAAAGGAGCAAGGAGGAGTCCAGCACCAACTTAGCACAGGTTTACGTGGAGAGCTCAGAGCTCATTTTTCCAGCATGGAATTGGTGGTTAAAGAGAACACTTGTGGATCTAACCATGATGTCTGATGGCCGAAGTCACAGCTTTCATTGTAGCACAAGCAGCAGCCATCCAATACCTGAGTGCTGCACTGGAAGCTCAGATCTCTAGCATGCAAATTCAGCTTGCTGCGATGGAACTCAAACAGCTGTCAGCATGGCGGTGGATATCACTGTGCAAAAGAGGCTTGCATGAGGCTCGCAGAATTCCTGCAACCTGTCGTCCAACAGATTACAAGGCTGGGGGCGGGGGGGGGGGGCGCGCTCTGAGGGATTGGCATTAGCTCCATGGAGCACAAGCCTGCTGTTCTCTCTTATGAGAGAAGTTCTCCCACCCCTGCCATTCCCCTAGTACTCCTGCTGTTGCCAGTCAGCCCAGGCTAATGACCCCCAAGATGGTGAAAGTCAAAGCTGGTCCTTCTTGGGCCAGAGCTGCATGGGGATGTCCACAAAGGCCAATTTCAGTCTCCCCCACTGATATTCAGCAGCCTTCCAGCAGCTATGCTGTAGCTGCTGGGGTAGCACTGCTTTGGAGCACTGAGACAGGCAAAGGTACTTGGAAGCCAGGCACCAGGGAATGCACAAAGGTGATGAGTTGACTTTTGTGTGCAATATGGCATGATTTTAATTGTAAATTTGGTTCAGAATGTTTATATTGTATTTCCTTTTATTTTTTCATTGTGGTTAAGAGGCACTGTGATGATCAGTGAGAGGGGGTAAGGTAAAGTGTGGGACAGTTTGGTGAATGGGGAATTAGGACTGCAGTTACTGGCATCCACTTGGATTCGTTTTTCACAGACGACTGGTGCAGAAAAGGCCTGCTTAGTTGCCTCCTCCATTCATCTTGCTTTTCTTCCCCCTCATGTTTCTGTTCCTCAGCTGCTCACCTTATAGCTGGTGGTAAGGGCTGCCCCCTCATAATGGTGAGGCTGTGTAGCTTGCAGCAGTTGCCACCACAAATCTTGACACCCACTCTGTAGAGTACTGCTGGACTCCTCCATCTGTTATTGTGGGTTTGTATCAGGATTCCTTGCTATTTTACTCCTCTTTAAGGTGCTTCTCACTCACCTTCTCTCAGTGAGTGACTTCACTATGACATGGCTCCTTACACACATGCTCAGTGGCTATTATTAGAGTTAACCCCTTTGTTCCACGCTCCAGAGCAGTCTGGGCAGCAGAAGCATTGTATCAGCACACAAATGGTCTGCCCCATCATATTTTGTGTGGGTGGTATGGCTTTTATTATACGCATGCTGCTCACACGTGCCACGGTTGTGCACTGGAGTCACCCGTTGGTTTGCCATGGTGGCTCAGATCAAGGTGGCATAGCAGGCCGCCACAGAACGAAGGTATCATGACAAGTAATCTGACTAAAATTTTCTTTGTTGTGCATGGCCTGTTCATTTCAATGCATGGTACCTTTAAATATATTTGCATGACTACATGCACAAATCACCTAAAAAAAGGCAGATTATGAGCAGCCTTTTAGTACTCTCACCATTGCTGCACATCCATGCATGTAGGCAGCTTAGAGGGAGCATTGATCATGACTATGCCTGAATAGGATACTGGGCATTGATCTGCATATGTCGCTGTATGCGATCATATGTTAGCTGTACATTGAGGGACCGGGATCCCTTTCAGTTCCAGTATAGGGCAGAGTTGGCATGTGCCACATGTAAAAGGATGTGCATGAAGTCAATGGCACCCTGCACCTTTCATTGCAAAGCTGTGTGAATGCTCCACCTGCTTCTCTGACAAGAGAATGAAATACAGTTAGGACTCATTGAATTCAGAGCCTCAATGATCTCATTTTTGCAATAGTGGACGGCAAACTGTGAGATGTTGCAAATATATTCAGCTCCAATTTGGAAAGAACCAGATGCATAAAAGTTTATTATGTCACACTCAGTTATATTCATAGATTTATGGAAAATTTAAACCAAAATGGAGAATGGACAATCCGCTTTGAAACAAAATGGAGTTGAGAGGTCAGGTGACCTAATTTCTTGGCTGCCAATATACATGGAACAACACAAGGCTGGACATTAGCCTGCTTATCTGGGTAGGACATTAAAATATAACATTAAAATTATTCAGACATTCCATTGAGAAGACATTAAAATGCAACAAATCTTTCCTGTGGACATAAGGCTGCCATTGCCCAAATAACCGCAGAAGTTATTTTTCAATGGACTTGCAGACTTCTTGGCTGCAGAATGGAAGTGAGAAGAAACTCATTCTGTTGCAAAGAGATGCAAATGGGTGAAACTCAAACACTACTGTGTGCCAATGGCCAAGTCATGAGGGACCATTGTATGGACATTGGAAAACAGATACTATGGTCACCTGACAGAAACCAGGTTGTGATAAGGAACACTTATTAACACACATTTTAGAACAGCATCAACATGTCAGACCAGGAGACTCAGTGGGAACAGATCCAGGCCAGCAAAGGAAGAACTCTGCCTAAAATCCACCAGTAGGCAGAGAATTTACCTACCAATCTGAAGCACCAAACCTGATCTTTGCTACGGAGGTTCAACTACACCTTGACTAGAGAGAAGCCAGAAACCTGCTCCTGCAAGCAGTAAGCCATTGCTAATTTGTCATGGAAAATTTCCAACCTCCATTTACTCAGTGATCTAAACGGGAATCAAGGAATCATCAGGTCTGCAATGTTTCAACTTCCGTCTTGAGAAAATTAAGGTAACAGTGATTTTTTTGGACTTTTAAGACCTAAGTGCATGCTACCTCTTTTGTAATTACCTTTGTTAGTTTGTGTGTGCATGTATTTTTGAGTGGCTGCTGTCACAAATAGTGACAGTGGGGTTGAGAAATAAACATCTAGCCTTTTTTTAAACTTACAAGAAAATTCATCTTTTATCTATTCTCGAGAGTTATAGCACTAATGGGGTAAAAACATTTTTCTTTGAAACACATCTGTCTAGGTTCAGTCAAGAGGTGGGAAAATAGGAAACCATCCTACCATCTCTACCCTGTCCATAACAATCAACATGATCATCTTCATTATCACTAGTAACTCTGTCCTCAGCCTACTCTGAGGGTGCAGTTGTGATTGCTGCAGTTGGCAGATTTCAGTGAGACTGTTCTTACTGAAGAGTTGACATCTCACACACTGTTCCTCATTGAGGCTCACAGGGGAGATTTACGCCCCAAGTGGATATAGCTTCCTACTGAGAGTCCTTCTCCCTCTCCTTTCCAGCAGCTTGATCTCTCCATGGCCTCTGCTCATGCCCCAGGTCTTACTGCATTCCAGGAGAATGCCTACTAGTGCACTCATACCTGGGAGCAAAGGGTATGTGCAGATGTCTTGAAGTCAACAAAAAGTCCTTCTGCACAAACCACATCACTATCTGCAGACTTTGTCAATTTAAAACAATTATTTTTCAAAATCACCAAACGCTTGTAGAATGAAAACAATAGTCAGAAGAAATCAACCAGCAACCAACCATTAAATAGTTGGTGATATCTTTAAATAGCATTGTTGCAAGGTCCTTTCTACTAGTAAACATGTGTTCAGCTGTATGAAGTTAAGAGAGCATGTTGTCCGGAGCATTGAACTCCAAAATGGCTCTGCTGGTTGCAAACCAGTGTCACCCACCAGCTGACATCATAATCTGCCTACTCTGCATTCTTGCAGTAGACATTCACTCCATGCCATTAGTGCCCTCACCCATATCTGCCCAGTAAGAGTTGCCTCACAAGTATGCATGTACGCCACAGAAGACACTGTGGAGCTCTAAGGCCACTCATAGCGCCACAAAAACAGGTGCAAACGAGACCAATTTCCTGCCTTGTAATTCTAACTTCACAACCTAGCAAGCTAATTGTCTGCCTAAATTATGCTTTAAAAGTTAACAGTTGTTATTTTTGTATGAGAACAGTGTGAAGCAGTGGAAGGATGCACAGGCTGGTTAGCAGTCATGCAGGCCTTGTTGTGAACATTCCTTCCATGGCCATAGCCATCTTTATGCTAATCCAAGGGACTTTTAGTCCTATATATAGACACGGGGAGTGTTTCATAGGTTCCAATAATACATATGACGGTAGGGGGAGAAAACCCACTGCCCCTGGACCAGACCATGATGTGGTTTTTGCAGAAGGACTTTTTGCTGACTTCAAGACATCTGCACGTACCCTTTGCTCCCAGGTATGGGCGCACTAATAGACATTCCCCTGGAAGGCAGCAAGACTTGGGGCATGAGTAGAGTTCATGAAGAAGTCAAGCTGCTGGGAAGGAGGGGGAGAAGGGCTCTCAGTAGGAAGCTATTCTGCTGGATGTTAACTTAGAATTCAGAGTTGGAGATCCTGACTCTGCTTGTCAAGACTGTCTGGAGTCGGCGTAAACACTGCAACTGCAGATGCAGAGGCAGGAATGTTTCTACAAAGGTAAGAATGCCAACCCTTTATGCAACTGCACTGAACGGTGTTCTGCACCCTTATTTCTGTCATTTGTTACACCTTTTATCTTGATAATTTTCTCCACTAATTTCCCTCCTCTCATGAAGACACCAATTCCTTGCTGCAACCTCTTGAACCTCACCAAAGAGGCGATTGTTTATTTGAGAGTCTTAACAGTAAACAGTGAAGGGGATACTAAAGAATTCAGGAGGATAGACTGATTAAATAGACATACACACGACAGATACAATTTAATGCAGAGAAGTGGGGAGTGATTTTGGTAGAAATAATGAGGAGAGGAAATATAAACTAAATTTTTAAGGGGATGCAGAAACTGGGAAACCTGGAAGTGCATATACGAATCTTTGAAGGCAAGTTGAGAAGGCATACAGGATCCTTGGCTTCATAAACACAGGTATGGAGTGCAAAAGCAAGGAAGTTATGCTAAACCTCTATAAATCACTGGTTAGGCCCAGCTGGAGTATTGGTGATGTTGTGGTAATATCACTAGACTAGTAATCCAGATGCCTGGGCTAATGCTCTGGGGACAATGGGTTCAAATCCCACTATGGCAGCTGGTGAAAGTTACATTCAATTAATAAAATCTGGAATTGAAAGCTGGTCTCCATAATGGTGACCAAGAAACCATCACTGTCATTTTTTAAAAATCATCTAGTTCACTAATGTCCTTTAGAGAAGGAAATCTGTTGTCCTTACCTGGCCTTCATGTGACTCCAGATTGACAGCAATGTGGTTGACTCTTAATTGCTCTCTGAAATGGCCTAGCAAGCCACTCAGTTCAAGGGCAATTAGGGATGGGCAATCCACATCCCATGAAAGAATAAATAAAAATAAAATTTTGGGCATCGCATCTTAGAAAAGATGTCAATACCTTAGAGAGTGTACAGCAGTGTTGATTTATGAGAATGACACCAGGGATGCAAGACTTTAGATATGTTGTAAGATTAGAAAAGCAGGTGTGTTCTCCTTGGAGCAGAGAAGGTTAAGGGAAGACTTAAATAAAGGTATTCAAAATCATGAACGGTTTTGATATAGCGCAGATGAATGGTTTTGAGAATAGCACAGATGAATATGTGGCTTAAGAGTTGGTGCAGGAGGGAGGGTTTTAGATTCCTGGATCACTGGGACCGTTTCTGGGGAAGGTGGGACCTGTACAAGCAGGACGATCTACATCTGAACCAGAGTGGGACTAACATCCTTGTGGGTGGGTTTGCTAGTGCTGTTGGGAGGAGTTTAAACTAATTCGGCAGGGGGAGGGGACACAGAATGTTAGCAGGGACACATCAGTAAAATAATCAAGTCAGAGGGAGTACAGCTGCATTAAGCTTCAAGGCAGTAAGGCAAGGCTGGATGGCCTCTACTTTAATGCCAGGAGTATTACAGGTAAAACGGATGAGTTAAGGGTGAGGATTGACATGTGGAATTGTGATATAGTAGTCATCACTGAGGCTTGGTTGAGGGAAGGGCAGGATTGGCAGGTCAACATTCCGGGATATAGAATCTTCAGGCGAGACAAGGGAGGGGGTAAAAGAGGAGGAGGCATTGCATTATTAGTTAAGGAGTCAGTTACTGCAGTAAGAAGAGATTATATCTTGGAGGGGGCATCAAATGAAGTTTTGTGGGTAGAGCTTAGGAATAAAAAAGGGGCAGCCACATTGTTAGGTGTTTAGTATAGACCCCCAGATAGCGGGAAATTGAGGAGCAAATATGTGCACAAATTGTGGAGGTGTGTAAAAACAATCAGAATAGGGTAATTATATGAGGTGATTTCAACTTTCCCAACATTAATTAGGATAGACATAGTGTTAAGTGCTTGGATGGAGTGGATTTCTTGAAATGTGTACAGGAGAACTTTTTAGGTCAATATGTAGAGGGTCCAACAAGGGATGATGCAGTGCTGGACCTAATTCTGGGGAATGAAGCCGGACAGATGGCTGAGGTAGTGTGGGCGAGCATTTTATTGATAGCAATCACAACATGGTACAGTTTAAGTTTGTTATGGACAAAGAAACCGACAAGTGGCAAAAAAATGTTTTGGATTGGGGGAGAGTGGATTTTAGTAAAATAGGGCAGGATCTGGCCAAGGTAGACTGGGAACAGCTACTTGTGGGGAAATCTACAGAGGAGCAGTGGGGGGCGTTCAAAAAGGAAATGGGGAGGGTGCAGGCTCAATATGTTCCCTCTAGGGTGATAGGAAGGAGTAACAAGCCCAGGGAACCATGGATGACCAGAGATATTCAGGTTACGATGAGAAGGAAAAGAGAAGCTTTTAGCAAATACAAGGGAAGCAAATCAGCAGAGGAATTAGTGGAGTACAGACAGTGTGGAGCTTAAGAAAGCAATTAGGAGAGCAAAGAGGGGATATGAGAAAGCTCTGGCTGGTAAAACTAGGGAAAATCGCAAGATATTCTATAAATATATCAATGGGAAGAGGATAACCACGGAAAGAGTAGGGCCCATAGGGGACCAAGGGGGCAATCTCTGGGTGGAGGCAGGGAACATCGCTAGCGTGTTGAATGAATACTTCACATCAGTCTTCACCCAAGAGAATGAGGATGAAGGTATGGAACTCGGGGAGAGAACTGCAAGGTTCTTGAGCAAATTGATACAGGGAGTGATAAGGTATTGGAGGTGTTGGCAGGCTTAAAAGTGGACAAATTTCCAGGTCCAGATGATTTGTGTCCCAGACTGCTGAGGGAGGCAAGGGAGGAGATCGCAGGGGCTCTGACCCAAATTTTTGATTCCTCTCTGGCGACAGGGGAGGTGCCAGAGGACTGGAGAACAGCTAATGTGGTTCCACTATTTAAGAAGGGTTGTAGAGATAAGCCAGGGAACTACAGACCAGTGAGTCTCACATCACTGGCAGGGACACTATTGGAGAAAGTTCTGAAGGAGAGAATCTATCTCCACTTGGAGAGTCAAGGTTTGATCAGGGATAGTCAGCATGGCTTTGTCAGAGGGAGGTCATGCCTAACAAATTTGATTGAATTTTTTGAGGAGGTGACCAGGTGTGTAGATGAGGGTAGTGTAGTTGATGTAGTTTATATGGATTTCAGCAAAGCCTTTGACAAGGTCCCACATGGGAGACTTTTAAAGAAGGCAAATGCACATGGAATACAGGGTAATTTGATAAGGTGGATTCAAAATTGGCTTAGTTGTAGGAGGCAGAGGGTGATGACAGAAGGATGCTTTAGTGACTGGAAGCCAGTGTCCAGTGGCATACCACAGGGATCCATGTTGGGTCCCCTATTATTTGTCATTTATATAAATGACATAGATGACTATGTGGGGGCGTAGGATTAGTAAGTTTGCGGATAACACAAAGATTGGCCAGGTGGTTAACAGTGAGTTGAGTGTCTTGGGCTACAGGAAGATATAGACAGGATAGTCAAATGGGCAGATAAGTGGCAGGTGGAATTTAACCCTGAAAAGTGTGAGGTGATACACTTTGGAAGGAGTAATTTGACAAGGGAGTGTTCAATGAATGGCATGACACCATGAAGTTCTGAGGAATAAAGGGACCTTGGCGTGTGTGTCCATAGATCTCTGAAGGCAGAGGGGCATGTTAGTGGGGTGGTGAAAAAGGCATATGGGACACTTGCCTTTATCAATCGAGGCATAGATTACAAAAGTAGGGAGGTCATGTTGGAGTTGTATAGAACCTTGGTGAGGCCACAGCTGGAGTACTGTGTGCAGTTCGCCACGTTATAGGAAAGATGTGATTGCACTGGAGGGGGTGCAGAGGAGATTCACCAGGATGTTGCCTGGGATGAAACATTTAAGTTATGAAGAGAGGTTGGATAGACTTGGGTTGTTTTTGTTGGAGCAGAGAAGACTGAGGGGCGACCTGATCGAGGTGTACAAGATTATGAGGGGCATGGACAGGGTGGATAGGGAGCAGCTGTTCCCCTTAGCTGAAGGGTCAGCCACAAGGGGGCATAAGTTCAAGGTGAGGGGCAGGAGGTTTAGGGAAGATGTGAGGAAAACCTTTGTACCCAGACGGTGGTGACGGTCTGGAATGCACTGTCTGGGAGGGTGGTGGAGGTGGGTTACCTCACATCCTTTAAAAAATACTTGGATGAGCGCTTGGCATGTCATAACATTCAAGGCTATGGGCCAAGTGCTGGTAAATGGGATTAGGTAGATAGGTAGGTCAGGTGTTTCTCATGTGTCGGTGCAGACTCGATGGGCCGAAGGGCCTCTTCTGCACTGTGATTCTGTGATTCTCTGATAGTGTAATTCATGAGCCATTGTTTCCAGTTGAAGGAGTATCAGTAACCAGAGGACACAGATATGAGGTAATTGGCAAAAGAACAAGTGATGAGATGAGATTTTTTTTAATGCAGTGAGTTGCTCTGATCTAGAATGCACTGATAGTGTGATAGAAGCAGATTCAATAATAAAAATTCAAAAGGGAATCTGATAAATACATGAACAGAAAGAAATTGATGGGCGACAGGGATAGCACAGGGGAGTGGGACCAATTGGATAGCAGTTTCAAAGAGCCAGTATAGGTACAATGGGGCTCCTTGTGTGTTAGAGCATTCTATGATTGTATGACATAGTATTTAGAGCCTATTCAAGGAAGGAATGGAAGATGTCACTGCTGAGCGTAATTCTGCCTCACCCAAAATCTACTTGTGACCATGTGGGATAGAGCAACAAAAAATAGTCAGCAGTCAGAAACTCCAGTTGACTGTTCTTTCCCTAACCCTGTGACTTTAAGATCAATGTAGCTCCCTTATTACAAGTGCAGCTACAAGTAACTAATGGAACACGACAGAAATCGAACCTGTGACCTTCCAGGCCTGTTTAGTTGAACTCATTATTGTATCAGCTTGCTGAGCTACTGGGGAAAGTATTACTACAGCTTTTATCTAACATATAACTCTTACATGCTAACAAATATGGGGTATTCAAGTGACATCCTGAACACACAAACCTTGCCTTGTTCTATTAACAACATTACTTTGCTGCTTATTAAGATACACTGGGCAGATTTTCTTTTTCAATATCTTCATATAAAAGCTTGGTAAAGCAAAAGGACTTATCACAAATTCAGGCACAAGCTGCTCACAATGTTCAGCCCATTAAAATCAGTTAACATGTTCTAATTATGTGTGGCCAGGTGTTGATGTTCCTATTTGTGATTAATGTTGCATCACATATAACCATGCATAATTGTACATGAAGAAGAGGCGATTTATGAACTCCATGTTATAACCAGTTAGTGATTATCCTGTACCTAATAACTTATGCCATATATATGGAAAGGTTATATTCTCTACCTTCAGACAAGGTCATAAACATGGGACAATACGAGTTGCACTTAACCATGGATAAATGGATCTGACTATATTATGATGAGCTGTTTGGAGTAAAGAAATATGATACAACTGTACATATACAAGTTCAAACCTGGTATGTAATAGGTCAGACTGAGGTGTCTCTGCATAAACACTGGCGCCAGCATCCAGTATTGTAGCTAATACTATACCATATATCCATCTGTACTCTATAACTGTACCACATTACTAATTCTACAGCATCTGACATGACTGCTATGTACAGGTGCTCTCCAGGCACATTTTTTCATGTGCACTACATAGGACCATTTCAGCAGGCAAGCCCACACTTCCCATCAACTGAAATGTTATTTTATACATGAGGCATACTGGTATGTGTGCCATGAATGCATATGGATGGCTACCGTGTACTGTCAATATATTCACCAGAAATAATACCATTTTAAGCCCCTGATCTTTCTGAATGGCACTCAGATAACGCCCTGACTGTACATCTCAGGCTACAAACAAACAATGAATCAGATATACTAAAAAGTAAAATGAATGACAGCTAGGGGATGCACAGCAGATAAAATAATATTTGATTTTCCAACTTCATTTAAATCCATTTCAATATAATATGGTCTGAAGACTTTAAACAATTCTCAAAACCTGCAACTCACATGTGAAGAAAAGCTTTTATGTGAAAGCAGATATTCATGGAGTGTTTCTGTAGCTCACTTAACTGCCTGAGGAAGTGTTGTAACCCCCAAAAAACTGGAACTTTATCTGCCCTTTGAAGTTTGACTGAGACAAAGGAAGATCAAATACAGCTGTCAATCACAAATAGATTTTAACAGCATATAGTCTGCCTGAGAGCCAGTCTTCCTGATATAAGTAATGTTCATAGCTTTCAAACAATGTGGCTCTCATACTAATAGTACTAACTTGTGCCGTAGTGGGTCAGCAGTTCTAACAATTATTTGCTTTCTCATAGTCAGGTGTTTAAAATGAACTGTTTTAAACATCTGGCTGAACTTTGGGATGAGACTGAATTTTGGCAGGGTGTAAAATGTGCTGCCAATCAGCTCTCTCCCACAAGATGCTGCTGCTGAAGCCCAATTTCACCTTCTTTGTCTCTAATACCAGCTAAATAGTTCAACCAGACAGGAAGTTCCTCCACTTTTGAAGCAATAGACTATATACAATTTAGTGATGTGCATTCCCTTTAATAGAGAAACTAAATTAGCAGAGAGAGCTGCCCCCAAAATACAGTTTGAGAGAAGCTATTTTAAAAAAAGATTTCTAGTTGATAGACTGTAGGTTCTTCATAACGTAATATTAAAATACAGTGTCTCACAATTGGTCACATGAACCATTATTTTGTCACTGAAATCTTGTCATGGATTAATGAACTGCAGTCCTCTTTGCTTCTATCTGTTTCCAGAAGAAATAATTTTTCTTTCCATCCATTTACTATCTCCCTTTACAGAGTTAAAGAAGATTAAGCTGACAATACTGAAATCAAATTTCCTCTGACACTGAAGCAAAATATTTCAGGATTTCTTGTGAAGCTGATGACAGAATACCATGTCTTCATAAAATTTGTAAACAAAAAACTGTTACCCAGACATAAAATTTAAAATACATTTTAAAAATAATTTTAATGAAAAGCTTACATTTTAAAATACATGCACTGTTGTACTAGTGATGTGCCTAAGGACAGTCCTCTGCTCATTTCTCCATACCTCATGGTTTTGCATTTTCCTCTTCAGTTGCTTGTAGTCGCCTCCCATTTCCAATTTCAAAGGGAATAAATGCACAAGGCAGTTTCCTCTTGCTTTCCTCAAATGTCCTTAAAGCAAACACAAGTCCTGTTCCCAAAGGATCCTCCACCTGTCCCTTGAGGTACTAGCTCTTCTGCCATCAGCACCAAAGGCTCTATGGTTCCACCATGGGTCATGGCTCATAACTCTGAGCATGGGACCCTTACCTGTGCCTGGGGCGACTCGCAAAAGGGCAGAACTGACCACTCCCAGAGGTCTCAAATGGCCCTACCACCCTGGTTGTTACAAATCACGAAAACAAAAGTATCACAGAAAAGTCTTCAAATGAATACAAGGGAATTGATGTGTCTTGTTTAGGCCTTAGGGTCATATTTAGTGATTACAATCTGAAAAAATAGGTAGCCTATAACATGACTATGTATACAATTGCATTGCATTCCTACACTTCTCAGGAAGTTAAACGAATCAATCAGGCAGTTTCTGGTGCCATGTATTGAAGCAGTAATGTGCAATTCTATAAGTAACAAGGCATTGGTTTGTAACTGTGATCACCCACACTGCTGAAGATCTAGACTTGGTACTCGTACTGCAGGAAGGGCCAAGTGGAGCTAGGAATTTCCCCACAAGGCAAGGAAACATCAGAGGAACAATCATCACAGTTACTGATTTACAGCAGAGCTAAAAGGTGTCCAGGAGTAAACCATTGTCCACTCTCTGGAACACAGTTAACCTGGAAAGGCTATGGTCAAAAGGGGAGAGAAAATAAAAGCTCTCTGGGCATTTGGGTTAAATGTTAAGGTGCACTAATTAAAGAAACACAGTATACATCGAACTAAACTAGTTACTGACTCGCCTGCTCTTTAGAAAACAATCAGAGCAAAGTAAGGCTCTGAAGAGTGCATTACTCATATAGCTAATTTGGTACATCCTCTCACTACACTCTGCAATGCATGATGTACTTTTCAGTAAACAGAGTGTGGGTGCCAGAAGGAATATTAACTTAATGGGATTTCATAGTGGCCTGCATTTGCCAAAGCATTTGCTGGGACATTTATGAATTCTTATCATTCAGCCACATCTGTATGTGTCTATAAACCCTCTCCAAACAACATTACTCAACTCTGTATAAAAACATTTAGGACAAATATATATACCTCATTTCCAAAGTGCACACTGGTTCCTGAAAACATTCGGAATATGTTAAACATTTCTCAAATTATCATGATTTAGGCACATTTACTTTAACAAAAATGCAACTTCAGTGGTTCTACAGTCCTGTTCTTATTTGTAAACTTCTGGAATGGCAAGCATGAAATACAATTTCAGATAAATTCAATTTAGCAATTACAATTTTAATTTCCACATGCATAAGGCACTAATTGCCTCTTTTTGTTGATCAAATTCTTGAGGCATTTGATGCTTACAAAAGGGGATAATGGCTGGTAGAACAACAACAATATCTGTACGTCAATTTCATTATTAGAAACTAATGGGGTTCAACAAAATAGTCCTTATTAGGAAGATTTGTCACTTATAAAATTCTGTTTGTGCTGAACTAGAATGCTGGATTGTGCTTTAAGGTGTTTAAAATGCTCCTCAAGTTACAGTATTCCTTGCAGACACCCAACAAGCATATGGGTACACTAAAGTCAGCTGTACTGTACACAAATTTGTTACAAATTTGAACCCGGAATTTGCTGGGAACACAAAACACTTTTAGGAATAGAACACATTTCAATACAGTAATTCCTCAATTAACATTGTAGTTGCATTCCTGAAAAGTGCCACTTTAAGTGAAACAACGTTAATTGAATCAGATTTTCCATTACAACCAAAGCGAAAGCTGTAGTGAGGTTTTTTAGAACCTTTCTTGTCAGAAAAATAGCACAGGCGATTGTAAACGCCATACAAACAATGGAGCTTCAAGCAATAAGAGTCTGAGAGAGAGCATTTTAAAAGCAAGAGGAGGGGTAAGTGACTCTTTACTATCAATATGCTGCGCAGATTGATATAAAGAACATGCAACTGCAACGCATTTTATGAGGACTTCTTAAATGTACTTCACAGCCAATGAATTTTGCTGAAGTGTAGAACCAAATTACACACAAGGCCTGCAAACAGCAAATAAAATGGCTGCTCAATCCATTTCATTTTGGTGTTTGTGTTTGTTCATGGATGAATCTTGATTCAAACAATGGTCCTCTTCAAAACCGGATCTTTTATGTTCAGCTGAAGAGTGAGAAGGGACAGCCACAGTTTAACATTTTATTAAAAGCACAATACCTCCAACAATATAACAACTCCGTCAGTACTACACGCAAGCGTCAACCGATATTACATGCTTATATCATGAATTGTGGCTTAAATCCAAAACCTTCTGACTCAGACGTGAGAAGGGTGACAACTGAGCCAGGTTGCCACTTGATATTGAAATAAAGTCTTGTGTTTCTGGTATAAACATGGACATCTGACTTAAGAGCTAATAATTTTGGTGGTACTACTTAATCAAGAGCTTGTGGAGAAATGATGAGCCAGCCAGAATTCTGACCTTCTAAAGCGTATCTTTTGAATAGAGTATGATCATTAGTTTGGTTCAGTTGGTGCTACTTTTGCCTCTGGTTCAGAGGATTGTGGCTTCAACGTCATGTGGGGTTTGAGCACATCACCCAGACTGCCATTCAGTACAGTACTGGTGCATTGTTGACTGTTGCATTTTAGATGAAACATTCAGCTGCCTGTTCCAGTGGTTCAGATGAATATTAAGGATTCCATGTGCTATTTGAAGAACAAAGAATTCACCCAGCTTCATGGACAACATTCCTCACTAAACCACAACCATAAAATGACAGATGTTTTTTTGCTCGTTTTCTGAATGTTTCTCTCTCTCATAACTGTGTTTTGAGACACTTCTGGCATTGAATGGCCATTACAGTTTCCTGATAGTAACCCAGTACAATTATAAAACAATTACATTACACAATAAAATGAAATAATGTTATATCTTTATTTATGATCCAATCCCAGCATGAATGGCCTTCAATATTTCCAAACCTAGGCCAAGAGAATGGTTTCTCTTCAAAACAAAATTGGACTTTACAAGCTTTGCAAAAACTCTCTATAGTCTTATATAAGCATCAACTTTTTTGGGAATTGCAATCTTCTCACAGCTTATCTACTCCTATTTACTAGAATTTAGTTTGAATACATTGGTCAAGTCCAAGAGCTGATTTTTTTCTTATAATTGGAGAAGCTTTATCTCCTAAAAGTAGCTGGTCATGGTCAGTTCTTTTCTTATCAGAGTGGCTGATTTATAGAATCATCTAACCACAGTGACAATTATTAGAAAGTCCAGAGAAATTATGTAATCAGCCATATGTGTTAGATTGGTCTTTGAATTAGAAATAGCAGTGGGGTTAACAGAACAGAACATTATTTATGTGGAAATGAGGCCAGTAACTTCCAGAGACTGCACATGCACAGTTAATTGCGGAACTCCAGAAGCTGCTATTGGAGATCCGTTCCTCATCCATAAGCTTCCTACAAATGACATTGTGTAGACTGATTCCCCATTCAAATACATTGAATAGCATTGCTCTACTTATCTCAGATATGGACTATATCCACCATAAAAGTAAGGGCAAATCAATTTCAGTGTAAGTATCCTTTTAATGGCATAGTATGTCTTACTTATTCCAAATCAAGCTCTCTGGTGTTGAAAATTTACTTTTACAGATGTGGACATCTCAAAGAAGTATTCTTTTTACTTTGTTTACCTCCCTCTCTCAACTAAGTATTCTGTTGAAGGGTCATGAGGACTCGAAATGTCAACTCTTTTCTTCTCTGCCGATGCTGCCAGACCTGCTGAGTTTTTCCAGGTAATTCTGTTTTTGTTTTGGATTTCCAGCATCCACAGTTTTTTGTTTTTATATTCGTTCCTTATCTTTATTTTATTTTCTGTACCGGATTAGACATAGGGATGTATTTTACAGGGGACAGACTGCCTGCCCCCAAGCTAAAAGCAGCACCTTGACAACTTTAAATCCAGCTGCCCTGCAACTGGGGGAAGCTGTAAATACTTAAGAGTGGGACTTACACTCCTTAGGGACAGAAAGTGCCACCCTCGAAAGCTGCTGGCCAATCTGATTGACCAGCAGCTGTGTAGTCCCAGCAGCGCCAGAGAACAGTATTGGCCCTGCGGGGACTACAAGGAGTCCCCAGGAAGAAAGGAAGATGTCGCTAGACTTGAAGGTAAGTCCTGGCATGTTGGACGAGCAAGGATTGGAGACACCAGTGAGGCCCTTAAGCAGCAGTTAGCTGTCCCCCAAAGGCCTCAATAGGACTAAGGGTGAGCAGGCTGTCTGACATGTAATTTGTGAAGCTGGGTGAGAAGGCAGTGGGCTAGCCACCCATTTTTTAAAAAAAAATATGCATCCTCGCTTTCAAATATGCCAGCAGGGGCCCATAAAATTCACCCCATTGAATTCAATATTCAATTAATTGGCACATCCTGGTTCGGAATTTTCATACTTCATTTATAATTCATTAATCTGATTGGTTACAGAGGTACATAGTTGTTCAGTCAGGATGAGCTGAAGAGGGCACTGTGTGTTTTATTTTGCCAGTTGGCTGACAGGACTAGCAGTGCAAAAGCCCACAGAAAGTTTATGAGCAACTGCAACTGTAAGGAATGACTCCACTGACTTCTAAATCTGGCCTGTTAATATTTCTCTTGGTTTCTGTTGACCTTTGGGTGATTAGGAAAGGAATGCAAAATTTTGCATTATGAGCTCATTTTCCTTCAGCCCTTAAAGCATTAACAATGTAGGAAAAAAACTATTATACTGAGGAATAGTGAAGCTGAGCCTGAGGAACCAATCTGGCATTTTGCATTACCTGGGCGGTATCTCAGAGCAAGTTTCTTGTTTTAGATTTTTATGTTGAGCTAAAATTTGGTAGCAATGTCTGAGTCTTCAATGATAAGGGATAATTCATTAAGCCTGCACTGAGATATTGTGGAGAGTAGTGGAAGGTTTAATTAAAGTGTACTGGCAATTCAAGATTTAATGTTTCGATTCCTTGCTCAACTGCTAATTGTGACAAAGAGACACCATTTACTTTGAGTTTATGGATTACTGAGTGAGTTATAACTAAGGCAATTGGAGCCGTTCCCAGAGAGTAAAATCAATTAGAACTATATTCTATCCAAGCGTTATTTCTAGAACAAATGCGTCGAAAGCGGAGGAAAAATGCCGAACTAGCTAGTCACAAGCACTACTGACAATAATGGCAATCCCGGTGAAAAGCGGAGTGACATTTACTGCAATTAAGAAATGTACCATATACCATTAATGGTGTCAAGGGAAGAATGGCGAAAGGCAGTCATTTGAAAGAAAACTCTAAATTTTGTTTCCCACATCCTTGACTTGAATGAACGCATGCTCGATAAGATGGGGTTTAAATTTACTATTTGGCAATTTAATACTTGTATTAATTAAAGCATTTTCCTTCAAGGATTAGAATACCGGCTGGCTAATGTGAAGTGCAATTCTCTCCTCATCTACATAAACTCTACTTGCCTAATTCTACAATGAAAAATAGTTAATTCCCAGACTCCAAATAAAGTTGTTTTCAATGAGGTTGTGTATTTAAGATGAAAATATTGCAATTCCAATGTTAACTACAGTTTTGAAAATACTGCAAACTGTACCAAGTAATGTGACAAAAATCTTAATTTTCTGGTGGAGTATGGCTCCAGGGGTCTCTGAAAATTAACCTTCTGCCTTCAGTAATTGTATCGCCTTCAGGTTATGATGTATTTATACATTTTTCATCCACTGCAAGGGAAGAAATATTAGGTGTACCTACATCTTAAAGTTATATATTGCAGTTCCAGTGACATAAACTTATATTTAGGGTGTGTACGAGCAGTTGGCTGAAGGCTATGTCAGCCTTTTGGAATCTGCCTGTCAGCTATTCCTAGTTTTCGAGTTTAGCGTGTATGAACATGAATCGAGGAGTGTAATCCCTCAAAACTAACCTCCTATCATCCTTGTGTTCGGAGCGTTACACTTTTACATCCTAAAAGGGATAACTTGGTATTCAGCACAGAAAGTGGCTCAGTGGCACCATTACTAAGCTGGCCTAGTCTGGAAGGAGTTTTTCTGGCAGACTGGGCTTGCATTAGGCAGTACATCAGTGAAGAAACCAATATGAGGGAAAAATCTACTTGACCTCATCTTCACCAATCTACTTATCATTGGTAGGCGAAACCACTGCACAATCCTTCTGGAAACAAAGACTCATCTTCACACTTGAGGACAGGCTCCATCATGTTGTGCAGCACTATCAGCATTCTAAAGGGGTTAGAATCAGAACAGATGTAGCAGCTCAAAACTGGGCATCCATGAGGCATTGTGCACCATCAGCAGCAGCTGAATGTGGCCCAGCATATCCCACACTTTACCATTACCATCAAGCCAGGGGTTCAATCTTGGTTCAATGAGTATAGTAGAGCATGTCAGGAGCAGCACCAGGCATACCTTAAAATGAAATGTCAACCTGGTGAACCTACAACACAGGATTATATGCACATTAAACACTGGAAACAGCATGCTATAGACAAAGTTAAGCAACCCCACAATCAATGAATCAGATTAAAGCTTTGCAGTCTGGTCACATCTATGAATGGTGGTGGACAATTATAACTAACCAGAGGAGGATGCTCGAGAAACATCCCCATCCTCAATGATGGGGGACTGCACGACAGCGCAAAAGACAAGACTGAGACAATTTCAATCATCTTCAGCCAGAAATACTGAGTGGATGAACCATCTAAGCCTCCTCCTGAGGTCCTCATAATCACAGATGCCAGTCTTCAGCTAATTTATTTCATTCTATGTGACATCAAGAAACGGCTAAAGGTACTGAAATACTATAAAGGTGTTGGGCCTTGACAACATCCCAGCTTCAGAAATAGCTGTACCCCTAACCTAGCTGTTCCAGTGCAACTACAACATTGGTATCTACCCGACAATCTTGAAAATTGCCTGGGCACGTCCTGTCAACAAAACTAGGACAAATTCAACATGAACAATTACCATCATACCCCACCAGCCTACTCTCAATCATCAGCAAAGTAATGGAACAGGTCATTGAAAGTGCTATCAAGCAGCACATACCAGTGACTTGCTCACTGAGGCTTAGATTGGGTTCCACCAGGACTACTCAACTCCTGATCATATAACATCCTTGGTCCAAATATGGACAAAAGAGTTGAAATCAAAGGTGTGTTTCTGTGTGTGTTTGTGTGTGTGCACATGCGTGTGCACGTCTCTAGTTTGAGCAACAGACAGTCAGACTGCAAGGTTTGAATCATCAAAAGGGATTGGGGTAAAACAGGCATTTGAAATGGAGATGGGGTAAGCTAAGATAAGGTCCCAGCAGATGCAGTGCGAATGGAATTAGCAAATTTTAGATAAGTTCAGAGGTTGCTTGATTTTCAAAGGGATATGAAAAGGTGGTTACAACTGGCATGATAAATAAGGAAAGGTTATTAAGTTTATTTTACCCAGAAGTGACAACATAGTGACAACATGAAAGGTTTTTATATTCTGGGAAAAGTAACTTCCAAAGAAAGGTTGAAACAATTGGATTTACAGATCAAAAGGGAGGAAATATATTTAAAGAAAGATGGAAAGCTGTGTGGGATATGACTGAGTGAGATCTTCAAAGGTGCATTGTGTGAAACAGACTTGTGGAAAAAGCCTCTAGTCACTCTGGAGAAATTTGCTGTTCCAGAAAGCAAGGTTTTGTTAAAAGATTTAGAATTCCATTGTCAAGTGAGGGGGGAAGCAGCTGTGAAGTACCTCCCTCACAGCAACTTGTGGGTGTTTGTGGTAATATTGCTGGATGTTTTATAGATTAAGAATCTATTTGGAGTGTTGTCTAAAAGAGGAATGTAGTTGGGAGTTTACTTAAGTAGCAATGTTGTGAAAACTGTTATAAAATTAAATGTAACTGTGTAATTGTAGTCTTGTGTGTTTAAGTTTTTTTTTCTTTGTTAATAAATGTTTTAATTTAATCTTTAAAATCTCTAAAGGTGGCAGTGGACTCATTACTCCTGACTTCAGTGCACAAACCTTCTCGTAATAAATATAAATTGCAAAATCGTTGATAGTGTGGCCAAGTTTCCCTTTGGGATTTGGCCAGCTTGGCAAATACTATCAGCCATATACCAACAAAACCGGCAGCTCTTTGCAGGAATTTAAAAATTCCTTGCTTGGCTTGGAGTTGGTGAATCTTAAGGCTACTAAACTCAGGAGTTGATGTTGAAGGATTTTCAAGTGGTTAGACTGCAAACATGGCTTTAACAATTGCTAAGGCTTTTCTGAGAATGGAAAATGTAACACTGGTTGGTGTACAAAAAGTGGTTTACAAGAAGTAACTAAAGCTAAGTTAACAGAATTGGCAGATAAGTTGCAGTTAGGATTAAACGCAAGGGCGAAGAAAGCAGGCAAAATTGAAGTAATAGAACAGCATTTAAATTTGGAAGGGATACTAAAGGGACAATGTTCTCCAAAGGGTGAATCACTTGAATTAGCTAAGATTCAGTTGCAAATGAAAAAACTTGAATTGGAAGCAAAAGAGAGAGAGAATGAAAAGGAGAGAGCATTTCAAAGGGAGCAAGCAGAAAGGCTGGAGAGAGAAAGAAAACAGGAAAGGGAGAAGTTAGCAATGGAGGAAAGAGAAAAGGAAAGGGAAAGGGAATACTAGCTTAAAAGGCTGGAAGTTAAAAAAGAGACTTTAGATCCTGAGGAAGGTCCTGATGTGGAATCAACCACTTTCAAACCAAAACCCAGTGGGGAGATGTTTACATTTGTGCAGGCTGTTCCTAAGTTTGAGGAAAAAGATGTAGAGGCATTCTTTATTTCATTTGAGAAGATAGCTAAGCAAATTAAATAGCCACAAGAAATCTGGACATTGCTTTTACAGACTAGGTTGTTAGGCACAGCTCATGAGGTATATGTATCATTGTCAGAAGAAGTATCTGTGGATTATGATGCCATAACAATGCTATTTTGAGTGCATATGAGTTGGTTCCTGAGGCATACCGGCAGAAATTTAGGAATGTAAGGAAACAGCCTGGAGAGCCTTATATTGAGCTTGAGAGAGCAACACAACGTAATTTTGACTACTGGGTACAGGCATTAAAGGTAGAGACAACATCTCTTAGAGAAGTAATTCTTTTGAAAAAATTTAAAGATTCAATTCCTTCAGTAGTTAGAACTCATGTGGAAGAACAGAGGGCTAAAACAGCTAGGCAAGCAGCAGAGATTGCTGATGATTATGAGCTAGTCCAGAGACCAAATACTTTTTTCCATCACCCTTTTAAATCCGAGAAGGATAGAAAGTGGAAAGGTAAAAGGAAGGCAGGCAGTCAAGGAGGTAGTCAGGGAAGAGATGGGGAAATTGGAACTTCTCAGGAAGTTTCTCCTCAGACCAGAAAGGAAGGTGCTGAGAGTAGAAGTGACACTCGAAGACTTAAATGTTTCCATTGTAATACGGTTGAGCACACAAAGTCAACATGCTGGAGGTTACAGGAAAAACATACTGCAGTTGTTAGAACACAAAGATTCTGAAAATAAGAGTATGGTGGTTTCTGAGATCCAGAGGCAAGAAAAACCAGAAGTTTGTGCACAGGTGGAGCAGGAAGAATCAGTGGTAGGTAAATAAGTGGGAATGTATTCATAATTTACCCAAGGGAGTTCTGAAGGGCAGGGTACAGAAATGTTTAAAGATTTTGTATGTGAAGGGAAAGTCTATGTGTACAGGGTGGAACAGGCAAAGATTTTAAAATTTTAAAGGACACAGGGACTAGTCAGTCCTTAATGTTATGGCATAGTGCTATTTGTTATCCAGAGCGGGTATTGCAGGAAATTGTGGTAATAAGTGGAATTCAAGGAGATGCTAAACCTATTCCATTGTGGAAAGTAAATTTAAAAAGTAAGTTGAAAACAGGTGAGGTAATTGTTGGGATAGTGGAAAAATTGCTCATTGCAGGGGTTCAATTTATCCTATGTAATGATATAACTGGGTCACAGATGTTGGTGATGCCTATGGTAGTTGAGCAGCCTGTGAAGATGCATTCAGCAGACATGTTGCAGAAAGAGCATCCTGGATCATTTCTGGATTGTGCAGTAACGAGATCACAAACCACAGGTTTAAACAGGAGAGGAAGAATCTAAAATATAGGGGAAGGACACTGACATCCAGTTAGCTGGATCTGTCTTTGAAAAGATTGTGCAGAAGAGAAGTTGGAAGAGACTGAGGCTGAAGTGTTTAGCTCAGGGAAATTGGTAGAGTTACAGCAGAAAGATCCACAAATAAAGCAGTTATATCAGGTAACTTGTTCAGAAACAGAGGCAGAATGTATTCCAGAATATTACCTTAAAGGGAATGTGTTAATGAGGAAAAAGAGACTGTCTCATATTCCAGCGGATGAAAAGTAGGTGGTTGTACATCAAATAATTATCCCATCTGGATGCAGAAATGAAGTATTGAGTGTGGCTCATGAAATTCCAAAAGCTGGGCATTCAGGAATTAGGAAACCTCAGATGAAAATACAAAAACATTTTTATTGGCCAGGACTGCATGTAGTCAAACCCTGTAAAACATGTCACACATGTCAGGTGACAGGAAAATCTCAAGCAGTGATTAAACCTGCATCTTTAATTCCAATTAAAGCATTTGAGGAACCTTTTACCAGGGTCCTGATTAATTGTGAAGGGCCCCTCCCTAAGACTAAAAGTGGAAATCAGTACTTGCTGACAAACATGGGTGTGTCTATAAGATTTCTGGAAGCGATAGCTTTACAAAATATTACAGCAAAGAGGATTGTAGAGGAGTTGACCAAATTCTTTACAAGATATGTATTACCAAAAGAAATATAGTTGGATCAGGGTTCAAATTTCATGTCACAGTTGTTTAAGGAATTAATGAACAGCCTGGGAATAAAGCAGTTTAAGTCATCAGCTTATCACCCTGAATCACAAGGTGCTTTAGAGAGATGGCATCAAACTTTGAAAACTATGATGAGAGCATATAGTCAAGACTACCCACAGGACTGGGATCGAGGGATTCCATTCTTGTTATTTGCTATTAGGGATGGACTATCGAATCAATAGGGCTTAGTCCTTTTGAATTAGTCCATGGTCATGAAGTAAGGGGACCACTTAAGTTGATTCAGGAGAAGCTAGTGGGTCAAAGCTTGGAAACTACTCTCCTAGATTATGCGACAAAATTCAGAGAAAGATTAAACAGAGCATGTGACTTAGCTAAGGAACATTTAAAGATATCGCAGCAGGCGATGAAGACAAGTGCAGATAAGAGGGCAAAAGCTTGTGGTTTTGTTGCTGGAGAGAAGATGTTAGTCTTGTTGCCAGTCAGGCAAACTATTAAAGGCAAGATTTAGTGGGCCTTACAGGACTGAACAGGTAGAAGAAAGAAGCAAAGGGTGTGTCATGTAAATATTCTTCAAATGTACTTTGACAGGGAAGATAACCAGGAGGAGGTATTAGTGGTGGTAGATAAGGAGAAAGAGGTAGAAATGAAGGATTCTGAAATTGACTTCCTTCTAACTAAATTGGACAATGAAGGGGTACTTAAAATTTTAAATGTAATACTGGGTTACCGTCTAGGAAAGTGTCAAAGTGATTTGGAAAAGCTATTGCAGTCACACAAAGCTATTTGTGGGAATAAGGTGGGGAAAACAAATTTAGCAATGCATGATGCAGATGTGGGAGATTCAGTTTAAATAAAGCAACATCCTTATATATTAAATCCAGTAAAATTAGCTCAAGTGCAAAAAGAAATTGAATTCATGCTTCAAAATGACATCATAGAGTCTAGTTTTAGCAACTGGAGTTCACCCATTGTGATGGTGCTGAAACTGGATGGAATGCAATGATTGTGTGTGGATTACAGAAAATTAAACGCAGTGACAAAAGCAGATTCATATCCTATTCCACAGTTAGAAGATTGTATTGAGAAAGTGGGGCAGAGTTTATCACAAAGATTGACTTGCTGAGAGAATATTGGCAAGTACTGTTTCAGAAAGAGCAAAAGAGATATCGGTTTTTGTAACACCAGATGGACTATATCAGCTTGAAGTTATGCCATTTGATATGAGAAATGCACCAGCAACATTTTAAAGACTGAAAAATAAAGTGAATGCAGGACTGAGAAATTGTGCTGTTTACATTGACAACTTTGTAGTTTTCAGTCAAACTTGGGAGGACCATTTACAGCATCTGAAAGAACTGTTTGATCAACTGCAAGAAGCTAATTTGGTGGTGAACTTGGCTAAGAAGGAATTTGCAAAAGCACAAGGCCATACTGTTGGACATGGTCAGACGGCCCATGAGATGTGAAAGTAGAAAGTAAAAGCCATTGTGAATTTCACAGTGTCTACAACAAAACAGAAAGTTTTGAGATTTCTGCGCATAAGTGGATTTTATCAGAAGTTTGTACCAAATTTTAGCAGTGTGGTTGCTCCATTGACTGAACTACTAAAAACAAAACAGGAAATTTCAATGGACACGTGTCAGAATGCATTTAACAGTTTAAAAATTGTGTTGACTACTACACCAGTTTTGGCAGCACCTAATTATGCCAAGCAGTTTAAGTTGGCAATTGATGCAAGTGATTTGAGTATTGGTGCTATGTTGTTACCAAAAGGTGAAACAGGAATTGAAAAGCTGGTAGGGTACTTTCCACAGAAGCTGAATGTACATCAGAAAAGTACTCAACCATCAAAAAATTGACCCTTGGTCTGTTGTTAGTGTTGCAGCATTTTGAGGTTTATGTTGCAAGCAATTCTTCAGAAACAATTGTTTATACAGACCACAATCATTTAAAATTTCAAGACCAAAGTGTCAGACTATTCAGATGGAGTTTATTATTGCAACTGTTTAAATTGCAGATTATACATGTGGCTGGGCAAGAAAATTTAATTGCAGATGCGTTGTCAAGAGTTTAAAGTTCAAAGGATTGAACATTTAAAACATGGACAATGGTCTGAAATTATCTCTGTTGATACAAAGGCTTTGTATGTATTGTCATGTTAGTGCATGTACCTGGTAGTGCAAAAGTTATGTGTATATAGGTAAAGTAAGTAATGTAGGATGGGTTGAGAAAATGAAACTTTTAGAATTATGACAGTTCATTTCTCCATAATGATGTAGGTGTCAAAGAAAGATCTTTTTTTCCCTAATATTACTATGGGATATTTTAAAGCAGGCTTATGGGGGCTGTGAATGTATGTTTGTGTGTGTGTGTGTGTATACACGTGTGTCTAGTTTAATTAAACTGCAGACAGACAGAATGCAAGATTTGAATTATCAAAAAGAATGGGGGTAAAACAGGCATTTGAAATGAAGATGAGGTAAGCTAAGATAAGGTCCCAACAAATGCAGTGTGAATGGATTTTGCAGTTTTTAGATAAGCTCAGAGGTGGCTTGATTTTCAAAGGGACATGATAAGGTGTTTACAACTAGCAAGATAAATAAGGCAAAGTTATTAAGTTTATTTTCCCCAAAAGTGCTGGCCATAGTGACAACATGAAAAGTTTTTGTATTCTGGGAAAAGTAACTTAAAAAGAAAGATTGAAACAATTGGATTTACAGAAAAGGGTGGAAATATATTTAAAGAAAGATGGAAAGCTGTGTGGGTAGTGACCAAGTGAGATCTTCAAAGGTGCATTGTGTGAAACAGACTTGTGGAAAAGCCTCTAGTCACCCTGGAGAAATTTGCTGTTCCAGAAAGCAAGATTTTGTTAAAGGTTTTGGAATTCCATTGTCGAGTTGAGAGGGAGAAAGAAGCTGTGAAATACCTCCCTTACTGTAACAGTGCATCCTTGCAGTAATATTGCTGGATGTTTTATAGATTAAGAACCTATTGGAAGTGTTGCCTTTCTTGGGAGTTTTTGGTAAGTAGAAATCTTGTGAGAACTGTTATAAAACTAAATGTAACTGTCTAACAGTAGTCTTGTGTATTTAAGTTTTTTTCTTTTGTTAATAAATGTTTTAATTTAATCTTCAAAATCTTTAAAGATGACAGTGGACTCATTACTTCTGACTTCAGTGCACAAACCTCATAATAAATACAAATTACAAAATCACTGTGAGAGCGTGGCCAAGTTTTCCTTTGGGATTTGGTCAGCCTGCCAAATAGCACCTGCCACATCATAACAGAACTCTAATAAAGTTGCAGTCAATGGGAATAAGGGGGAAATCTCTCCACTGGCTGGAGTCATACCTAGCCCAAAGGAATATAGCTGTTGGAAAGCAATCATCTCATCGCCAGGACATCACTGCAGAAGCTCCTCAGGCATTGCTCTGGGTCCATCTTCAGCTGCATCAATAACATTCCCTCCATCATAAGGTCAGAAATGGGGATGTTGGCTGCCGATTGCACAATGGTCAGTGCCATTCAAAGGACATGGACAACATCCAGGCTTGGGCTGATAATTGGTAAGTAGCAAGTGCTCCACGCAAGTGCCAGGCATTGACCATTTCCAACAATAGAGATTCTAACCATCTTCCCTTGACAATCAATGGCATTACCATCACTGAATCCCCCACCATCAAAATCCTGGGCATCACCATTGATCAGAAATGGAAATGGACCAGCCATATAAATACTGTGGCTACAAGAGCAGGTCAGAGGTTGGGAATCCTGCGGCGAGTAACTCACCTCCTGACTCTCCAAAGCCTGTCCACCCTCCACAAGGCACAAATCAGGAGATTAATGGAATATTCTCCACTTGCCTGGATGAGTACAACAACAGTCAAGATGCCCAAGACCTTCCAGGACAAGGAGGACAACTTGATTGGCACCCCATCCACCACCTTAATGTTCACTCCCTCCATCACAGGCACACCACGGCTGCACCATCTACAAGATGTACTGCAGAAACTAGCCAAGGCTCCTTTGACAGCATCTTCCAAACGCATAACCACAACCACCTAGAAGGACAACAGCAGCAGGTACGTGGGATGACGACCACCTGTAAATACAGCTCCCTCCCCAAAGCCACACACCATCCTGACTTGGAACTACATCGCCGTTCCTTCACTGTCACTGGTGTCATTAAAGTATTTATTCATTCACAGGATGTGAGCTTCGCTGGCTGGGCCAGCATTTATTGCCCCTCTCTAGTTGCCCTTGAGAAGGTGGTAGTCTGCAGCGGATCAAGAAGGCTGCTCATCATGTAGTGTAGGTACACCCACAGTGCTGTTCGGAAGGGTGTGCAAGGATTTTGATATAGCAACAGTGAAGGAACTGCGGTATATTTCCAAGTCAGGATGATGAATGACTCGGAGTGGAATTTCCAGTTGGTGGTGCTCCCACGCATCTGCTGCCCTTGTCCTTCTAGATGTTAGTGGTCATGAGTTTTGAAGATACTGTCTGAGAAGCCTTGGTGAATTCCTGCAGTGCACCTTGTACATAGTGCTATTGTGCATTGGTGGTGGAAGGAGAGAATGCTTGTGGATGTGGTGCCAATCAAGTGGGCTGCTTAGTCCTGGATGGTGTCAAGCTTCTTGAGTGTTGTGGGAGCTGCACTCATCCAGGCAAGTAGAGAGTATTCCATCACACTCCTGACTTGTGACTTGTGGATGGTGAATAGGCTTTGGGGAGTCAGGAGGTGAGTTGCTTGTCACAGGATTCCTAGCCTCTGACCTGCTTTTGCAGCCATAGTATTTATATGGCTTCTCCAGTTCAGTTTCTGGTCAATGGTAACCCCCAGGATGTTGATAGTGGGGGATTCAGTGGTGGTAATGCCATTTAAAATCAAGGTGTGATGGTTAGATTCTCTCTTCTTGGAGATGGTCATTGTCCAGCACTTGTGTGGCGCAAATGTTACTTGCCATTTGTCAGCCCAAGCCCGGATATTGTCCAGGTCTCAATGCATTTGGATATGGACTGTTTCAGTATCTGAGGAGTTACGAATAGCGCTGAACAATCATCAGCGAGCACTTCTGACCTTATGATGGAAGGAAGGTTATTGATAAGCAGCTGAAGATGGTTAGACAGAGGACACTACCCTGAGAAACTTCTGCACTGATGTCCTGGAGCTGAGATGACTGACCTCGAACAACTATAACCATCTTTCTTTATGCTAGGTATGACTCCAATCAGTGGAGAGTTCTCCCGTTGATTCCCATTGACTCCAATTTTGCTAGGGCTCCTTGATGCCACATTCGGTCAAATGCTGCCTTGATGTCAAGGGCAGTCGCTCTCACCTCACCTCGGGAGTTCAGCTCTTTTGTCCATGTTTGAACCAAGGCTGTAATGAGGTCAGGAGCTGAATGGTCCTGGCAGAACCCAAACTGGGCATCAGTGAGCAGCTTATCGTTAAGCAAGTGCCGCTTGATAACATTGTTGATGACCCCTTCCATTACTTTACTGATGATGGAGAGTAGGCTGATGGGGCAGTAATTGGCTGGGTTGGATTCTTCCTGCTTTGTGTGTACAGGACATACCTGGGCAATTTTCCACATAGCCAGGTAGATGCAGTGTTGTAGCTGTACTTGAACAGCTTGGCTAGGGGCACAACAAGTTCTGGAATACAAGTCTTCAGCGCTATTGCTGGAATAATGACAGGGCCCATAGCCTTTGCACTATCCAATGCCTTCAGCCATTTATTGATATCATGTGGAGTGAATCCAATAGGCTGAAGACCTAGCATCTGTGAGCTTTCATAATATTATTGTGCTTCATTGTAAAGTAGGTTTATGAGCGTGAATATATATGGTTCTGTCTGTGGTTTAATTTAATTGGAGTCAGATAGACTATAAGGTTGAAATTATCAAAAGAAGTTAGGTGTAAAAGGTATTTGAAATGCTAATGAGTAAACAAGGATGACGGTAGCATGTAGGGTGTGAAGGAAATTTACATTTTTAGATAAGTGAAGGGGTTGTTTAGGTTTCAAAGGGATGATAGGATGTTTACAACTAACAAGATAAGCAAGGCCAAGCGGTATGTTTATTTTTCCCAAAGGTACTGAACATATCGGCAACATTAAAGATTGTTATGTTATGGGAAAAGTAAATTTCCAAAGACATATAAAAGAATGAAATTTACAGATTAAAGAGAGAGAACCATATATAAAGAAGGATGGAAGACTGTGTTACGTGGCCATGTAAGATCTAAAAGGACTGTGTAAAAATAGCCTTGGGGGAAAAGCCACTTTTGCAGAAGTCTGCTGTATACATTAGCTAAAGTTAGGGAAAAGCTTTTGGCATTTCACTGTCAAGTGGGTGCTGTAGTAAACTTACTGGATTGCCTATCTAAATTTAAAATCTATTTTAGACTGTTGCCTTAAAGAGGGTGTGTAGTTAGGAGTCAGGTTAGTTAGGGATTTTGGGATTTGTTATAGTATTAAGTAACTGTAATCTTATGCATGTGCTTGAAATGTTTTCTTTTGTTAATAAATGTTTTAAGTTAATTTTTAAAATCTCTAAAAGGTATTAGTGGACTCATTAATTCTGAATTCAGTGCACAGATCTTCTTGTAATAAATACAAATTGCAAAATTGTTATGATAGCGTGGCCATGTTCCCTTGTGGATTTGGTCTGCTAGGCACACATCACCTGCCATGTCATAACACTGGGTCAAAGTCCTGGAACTCCAGCACTGAGTATGTCTACACCACATAAACTGCAGCAGTTCAAGAAGGTGGCTCACTGCCACTTTCTCAAGGGCAATTAGGAATGGGCAGTAAATCTGGCCTTGCCAGTGACACCCACATTTCATGAATGAATTTATAAAAAAGTGGAAGAGAAGGGCAGCAAAGGAATTTGAGGAGTTGCAGATTAAATGTAAAGTCAAAGGAAAGTTTTGAGAGTTGAAAGAGATGTAGCGAGGCAAAGAGATTTTGAAAGAAAGATTCAGAGGGCAAAGATGTAATGACTAAAAGATCAGGCAGTAGTCAAGCAGAGGGAGCAAGGATTAATCCAGAGGATATGGAACAGAGGATATGGACTACAATGAATAGCTGAAGAATGTACACAAAGAGGAGAACAGTGAGGCCTTCGAAGGGTTTGAAAACAAAAACCTTCAATCCAGGTCTCTGGGCCATGGGCAGCAAAGTTGAGTGCAGATGGTGGGTATTATGGGTTTTTGGATGGAGAGGGCAAAGAAAAAAATCCTATTGGATAATACATAAAGATAGCAGCAGAAAAATGGGATGGAATTTAGGTTCCTTGGTAACAGCTGAAATATGGCACAGTCAGCGAGTCTGCAGTCAGCTTGTTCGCTACAGAGTTGTTCACTACAAAGCCAGCAGTACCAAGTAAAAGTATTTCGCTGTACCTCAACCGTCACCCCAGGGCAATTCATTTCCATAAATTGGCTTGTTTACAACACTATACAGAAATAATTGAAAACACACTACTTCACAAATCACAGCTTCTAAATTGTCATTCTTACCACAGTAGAAAATGAGGATAAAGAACAGGCGCCAAAACTAACATAGTATTGTGAACAAGTTACCAAATCATTTTGGTACAACATAAAAGATGGCTAGTATGTTTAGAAAACAGAAAGGTCAAACATTTTTGAAAATAATGGAACCAGGAAGCTGCAATTGGATGTGTGGTTATTCATATATATTGAGGTTATTGAACATCAATAGTGACATAATTAATATGGGTTATTCAGTACAATTTACATTTCAGGAACCCTTATCGTACCAAGAGGAAATTTCACATCTTTAACAGATTCTTCAAGATAGCATTAGAAAATCAAAAAGTAAGGCTTCACTGTTGTTAAATGCAGTGCCTTGCACATGGTAGGGATGATATTTCAAGCAAAATTAAAATGACAAGCGTATAGGTGTATTGCAAACAGAGTTTTTCTGAGAAGGACAAGAAACACACCATGCAAGGTTAATTTCAGTGCATCTGGTAATACTAGGTGTGGATGGTCGACTTAGTCGAGGAACTCTGTAATTACACACAGGTTGATGGTGCTGTTCTGTGTGACACTGAGACATGTAGCAAGCACAGCAAAATTAAATTAAGTAATCAAGAGTAACATACTCCATACTATCTACTTCATGTTATTATGCAGACACCAGATTCTTTGACTTGCACTTAAGGCGCCTTTGACTCCTGTGCTGGATTACTTTACTGACCTTTGTGCAGACTCTAGTTTGTTCTGTGATCTTCATGCAGGTCACAAACTGGTCTCTGACTTCCTGCCTGATCATGACTCCTGAATGTCTGAACTATTTCCTGCTTCAGGCACTGCTTCTTTGACCAATCCCTGTCCTTAAACTCTTAGCATTGCTGTTTGATGTTAATGTTACAACCTCTGTTTAATGTTTTAAATTCCATGGCTCCCATTTCCACTGTGAATACAAAATGACCCCAAACCCAGACGCAAGCTCTTCCGCATTGCCACCCTTCCCCTCCCTCTACTGGCTTGTACCCTCTGCCCAATCTATATCCTCTCATACTTTTGATCTTTTCCAATATATGATTCCAAGCTCACTCTACTGTCTTGTTCAACTCTCCAAACTCCTATATATGGGCATACTTACATTGCCCCTGGATAAACTTACCGCCAATCTCTCTCTCTCTGCCTCAAATCTAGGCATCCTTTGTACAACAACTAATGCCAGATTTTTCCCAGTAATCATTCGAATTAACTCATTGATTCCTTTTGTCAAACAGTTCCACTGGAGTTAATCTCTTTAACCTCCTCTTTATCCTAATCAGTGTCGCTCCCTTCTCAAAGCCTAGAGGATCTTCCTGGGAACAGAAAGACAACTCAATTTTAATATTCTATTGCACTGCCTGAAAGGATGACGGAAGCAGATTTAATAATAACTTGCAAAAGGGATTTGGGCATATACTTGAAAAGAAATAATTTGCAGGGTTATAGGGAAAGAACAGGGGTAGTAGGATTAATTATGTTCTCCACCCAAGAGCTGGCACAGACATGATGGGCTGAATGGCTCCTCCTTCTCCATTGTAAGATTTTATGATTCTTATCCTCCCCTTCAAATCACATCTAGGCATTTTCTCCTTATCTCATTTTCTCTTCCAGCTCTTGCTCTTTATGCACATCCTCTGCATTTCTTCCATTGTCCTACTTCTCACTTACTATCACTTAACATCAATGGTCAACCCTTCAGCCATCATGCCCGTATCCGCTAGGACACCCTGTTTCAGCTTCATTGCCTTATCACTCCCTTCTCACCTTCAAAATGATCCTTAAGAGCCTTCTCTTTGACTGTATATTTTTCTTCCTCATAGCCCTTCCCTCCCTCCTGCTTGGTGTCCTCCGCCATGTAAAACATTTTGAGGTATCTGTATTAGAGAAACATGATAGAAATGCAAGTTGTTGGCTTTCATATCAGATCTCTATTGGTAATAATGGTTTCTTCCTTCAAGTTCCCACTAGATATTTGAAAAAAAAAGGAATTTATTTAAAACTTGCCATTTTGTCAATAGGAAATTGTCAAAATGATCGCTGTATTAAATCTGGTTCACTTAACTTTGATTATCCACTAATTTATTTCAGTGTTTAAATGAGCAAAATTCAAATGTTTGCTAGGTGAAAAAGGCAACACTTAAGAGGAAGTGTTACAAAGTTACTTTAGTTAAAGAATATACCAATCTAGAGAAGCAGGCCAAATATATCATTTTTCCAATGTTCTGAGTGACTAGTCTGTGTGGCATATAACACCACCTGCTGTTCACTTGATAGTTTTGCACACATGAGAATACAACAGATATCATTATTTATTCTTAAAAGGCCTCAGTATTTTAAACTTCTTCCATAAAAAAGGGAAAGCAGTATTTTTCAAAATTATCCTCAATTGACAGAATGGAGGAAGTGTTTGAACACTCAATGTGCATGACTGCCTGTGAATTTGGGTCCTACAGAGTCTTTGACCCAAACTCATCCTCCTCATTTTGGCCAAGTTTTTAACCAGATTTAATACAGAAGCTAAATATTTAATTGGAGGGAGAATAACATGCATGAAGCAACTTCCCAACTTTGATTAAGGTGTCTAACTGGAAGATCAGAAGGTAACATTGACATAATCTAAGACCAAAACAGGTCTCTCAGATGAAGGAATGTAATGCAAAATGGCATCACTGGGTTGAAACTTCCATTAGAAAAGAGCTGAAAAATAACAACTAATCTTCCAGCTGCAACAAGGGATAATTTCAATACTGAGATACTTGGTGTATATGTTTAAGAGGTTAAGCGCTTGGGCAATTAACAGTTGATCAGAGAGTCAGAATGAAAGTAATTGAATTTTTTGAAGTCATTAACATGGTGGATAGGAGAATGCCTCTAGATGTTCTCTATTTGGACTTCCAGAAGACATTTTATAAGGCTCAAGATCCAAATGACCTACTCTTGTTCTTATGTGCTTGACATATTTTGTTGTAGCTGTTCCAAGCATATGCTTCTGCATACTTCCAAGAACAAGAGTAGGTCATTTGGATCTTGAGCCTTATAAAATGTCTTCTGGAAGTCTAAATAGAGAACATCTAGAGGCATTCTCCTATCCACCATGTTAATGACTTCAAAAAATTCAATTACTTTCATTCTGACTCTCTACTCACTCCTGGGTGAGTAGTCAGCCAGGGAGCAAGTGGTTCTAATAAAAACACATTGGACTTAAGCAGGTTTCTGGATCAATACTCATTTGAATTTTTTCTGACTATCTTTGAAAAGGAGTGCATTTTTTAAAATCTTTTGTGGGATGCGAGTGTCTCAGGCTAGGCCAGCATTTATTGTCCATCCCTAATTGCCCTTGAGGTGGTGGTGAGCTGCCTTCTTGAACCCCTGCAGTCCATGTGTTGTAGGTACACATACAGTGCTATTAGAGAGTTCTAGGATTTTGACCCAGCAACAGTAAAGGAACGGTGATGTGGTCTCAAGTCCGGAAGCTATGTGGCTTGAAGGGGAACTTGCAGATGGTGGTGTTCCCATGCACCTGCTGCCCTTGTCTTTCTAGGTAGTAGAGGTTATGGGTTTGGAAGGTGCTGTCAAAGGAGCCTTGGTGCGATTCAGCCTTGGAACTTGTAGATGGTACCTACTGGTACCACTGCATGTCGGTGGTGGAATGAGAGAATGTTTAAGGTTGGGGATGGGGTACTGTTTAAGTGGGCTAGCTCCCTCACACAAACTATTCCATCAGAGAAAAACTATAAGCCAACAAAAATAGTCCCCAAGAAATCAAATAGGGATTCAGAAGAAACTTCTTTATCATGAGAGTAACTGAGGTGAATATTATAGATGCATTTGAGGGGAAACTAGATAAGTAGATAAACTAGATGGAAGAAGGGAATACAGGGTTATGCTGATAGAGTTAAATAAGGATGGGAAGAGACCTCTTTTCAAAATGTTATATGACCCAACAGCCGATCTTTCAACACACAGATCATTTTTATCACAAGAAGCTAAAATCTGGTTTTCTATTGTATGTTTCTCTAATTGATGAAAAAAATATAGTATAAATTTAAGTCTGGCATCAGTTGTATTTATTGCCTGCTCACTTACATAATTCTTCCTGAGGTTAAATGATTAAAACACACCAAGTAAAATTTGTTACTTTCTGAAAGCAGTGGAACATAAATATCTATCTGGGAAGTATCAAAATCACTCATTTGAATTATTGAATTATTGCCTTCAGACGCACTGTAAGCCCATTGATTGTGCATTGCTCCACAAAAAAGGTGATTTGAACTCTTCTGATGGTTCAAGATGTAAACTCGCCTGTTGTGGTACTAATCCATGTTAACCAGCAGGTTCTCAGGTATGATCTGATCTCAGTCAAGGTGGCAACAGGTGGACCAATATTAGCCTCAGTAAACTGGGGTTAGGGCGAGAAAATGGAACCAGAAGCCCCATTACCCATTGCAATTGGATTTGATTCTTTTTCTCCAAGTTAACTAACCTTTTCCAAGGCAATAATGCAAGCAAATATAACGGGGGTGAAACTGATCTTTGGCAGTTAAGCAAAACAGAAGATAGCAAACTGACAGAACACTTTACACCTCTTTTCCATTGAAGGCAACAGAAAAAAATGGACGAGGAGTAAAATAGCTGCAATTCAAAATTTTTGCTTTTGCTAAAGACCAATTTCATCCCCAAATGGCTTCAAATGCCCTAAGCATGATGGGAGGGGGAGGGGGAGGGGCAATAACTTACCATTGCCCTTATTCCAGATCATGTGTGGTCAATATAATGGGATGGAATTGGAATTGCCTATGATGCTCTCCACAATCAAATAGTTTATCAGAATACTTGTGAAAGCTAGCCACTGGGGTGAAATAGTAAAGGGTTGCAAGATACTGAAAGATTGATTGTCTGATGGTGCGCCTTTCTAAAACTAGTAATTTGTATTCCAGCAAAGATTGGCACCTTCAAAATAGAGGGGAAAAATGGTCAAAGAAAAACAAGGGAAAAAGGAAATCAGGAAAGTTAGGGACAAAGGAAAATATTCAAGGACATCCCTTTAACAGCATTGGACTCGCACTTTGCTGTGCTAAGATGCTACGTCATGGCCAAATTCAACACAGAGCTGTGATTTTCTCCTCCCACCTTTCCATTTTATAAGTTACTACTTCCAGCAGTAATTCTTGGCTTCTCAAGTACCAATTCTAAATTTTACACGTTGCATCAGTTTTTTTTTCAACAAGTCTTATTTACCAAGGTCACTGCCTGTCACAAGCAATCCATCTTTGCCAAGGCACACTAACTTGTAAATACCTACATTTTAAATATTCAAACCCTATACAATGCATTGACTGACATCTTTTAAATTTGAGAGCAAACGTTCTTTACAGCTTTCAAATCAACCACAATCATTCTGACAAGTAACACTCACCAAAACAATCTCTGATATCTTTTTATGCAGATTTTGAACATGGTGCAAAATAAGGCAATTATGAATTCACTGCATTCTTGGAATAAGTGACTGAACTGCAATCTGTTGTTTTCACACTGAAGTTCTTCCCAAGTACAGATCGTGTTAATGTGATGCCACACATTCATGCATTCCCAGACTGCTGCCACCAGAGGCCATTAGTGCACTTTGTGAATACTGTGTGATGTTACAGTCTGCAGTGGGGCAAGGAGGGGAATAATAACAAGTTCTTCATTAGAAGAGTCACAGACCATTTTAGGGTACATTTTTATAACCATTATAGTTATGGCGTCAGGCTTCATTGAGTGATTGGTCTCAGGCTGAAAGTAATCAATTTCACAAAGAAGTGTCCATTGACTAGCAGGATTTTGAAATTAAGACGCAAAAGTAATCAAAAATCAAATCTCATGGAACGAGCTGCATTTTGTTCAAGTAGTTTTGGTTCTAGAAGGGTAGCAGTTTGGAGCTGAATGCTGGGAGAGTCTTGTGATCTGCAGTTATCCTGACTTATTACTTCCGTCTGAAAACCAGTGCTGTTACACTATTTCCAATCTTTCCTCCAAACTGGAATTTAGGTGTTGGTAACTCCTGCAGCATCTCAAATCCTGTAATAAAACAAATAAAGAGAGCATATTACAGTTATTATACATAGCTACTGTATTGCCTCTAGAAAGTTAATTGGGCACTTTAAAGCATACTTCTTCAATACATAGGTCATTAAATCTATTAAAGGGGACCTTAAATGTAGGAGTAGGAGCTAGGAATGGTCTGGCCCAAGCCTGATAGAAATTGTTGGCATTCCACATTGTTAAAATGTTATTGTACAGGGGTCAGCCAGAAGCCCTGCACTGGTCCAACTTCATGCAACAGGGATCATCTTGCAGCATTTCGACTTCACAGCACTAGTGCTGAAGGGGACCAATATATTTACTACACTTAAGAAGTCTGAGGGAAGCAACATAAACCTCCTGCCATTCACTGATCTCCTTCAGCATTCACCTGAGAAAGGGCAAAAAAGAAGGAAAAGGAATGAAACCAGATGGACCACTCGGCATCAACTTAGGCACCAGAAATGACAACAGCAATCACAGTCCCGTCCACCCTGCAAAGTTCTTACCAACATCTGGTGGCTTGTGCCAAAATTGGGAGAGCTGTCTCACAGACTAGTCAAGCAACAGCCTGACATGGTCATCCTCACAGAATCATATCTCTGGACCCCATGAAGTCTCATGGCATCAGGTCAAACATAGGCAAGGAAACGTCCTGCTGATTACCATGTACCACCCTCCCTCAGCTGATGAATCAGTGCTCCTCCATGTTGAACACCACTTGGAGGAAGCACTGAGGGTGGCAAGGGTGTAGAATGTACTCTGGGTGGGGGACTTCAATCACCACCAAGATTGGCTCGGTAGCCCCGTTACTGACCGAGCTGGCCGAGTCCTAAAGGACATAGCCGCTAGATTGAGTCTGCGGCAATTGGTGAAGGAACCAACAAGAGGGAAAAACATACTTGACCTCATCCTCACCAACCTGCCTGCCACATCTGTATCTGTCCATGACAGTATTGGTAGGAGTGACCACCGAACAGTGGTTGTGGAGATGAAGTCCCGCCTTCACATTGAGGATACCCTCCATCGTGTTGTGTGGCACTACCACCGTGCAAAATGGGATTAATTTCGAATAGATCTGGCAACTCAAGACTGGGCATCCATGAGATGCTGTGGGCCATCAGCAGCAGCAGAATTGTACTTGAACACAATTTGTAATCTCATTGCCTGACATATCTTCAACTCTACCATTACCATCAAGCCAGGGGATCAACCCTGGTTCAATGAAGAATGTAGAAGGGCATACCAGGAGCAGCACCAGGCATCCCTAAAAATGAGGTGTCAACCTGGTGAAGCTATAACGCAGGACTACTTGAGTGCCAAGCACATAAGCAGCAAGTGATAGACAGAGCTAAGTGATCCCACAACCAACGAATCAGATCTACGCTCTGCAGTCCTGCCACATCCAGTCATGAATGGTGGTGGACAATTAAACAACTCACTGGAGAAGGAGGCTCCACAAATATCCCCATCCTCATTGATGGGGGAGCCCAGCACATAGTGCAAAAGTTAAGGCTGAAGCATTTGCTACAATCTTCAACCAGAAGTGCCGAGTGGATGACACATCTTGGCCTCTGCCGGAGGTCCCCAGCATCACAGGTGCCAGTCTTCAGCCAATTCAATTCCATATGATATCAAGGAATGGCTGAAGGCACTGGATACCACAAAGGCTATGGGCCCTGACAATTTTCTGGCAATAGTACTGTAGGTTTGTGCTCCAGAACTTGTCGCACCCCTAGCCAAGCTGTTCCAGTACAGTTACAACACTGGCATCTACCCAGCCATGTGGAAAATTGCCCAGGTATGTCCTGTACACAAAAAGCAGGACAAATCCAACCTGGCTATTTACTGCCCCATCAGTCTACTCTCCATCAGTAAAGTAATGGAAGGGATCATCAACTATGCTATCAAGCGACACTTGCTTAGCAATAACCTTCTCACTGACGTCCAGTTTGGGTTCCACCAGGGTCACTCAGCTTCTACCCTCCTTACAATCTTGGTTCAAACATGGACAAAAGAGCTGAACTCCCAAGGTTAGGTGAGAGTGACTGCCCTTGGCATCAAAGCCATATTTGACCAAGTGTGACATCAAGGAGCCCCAGCAAAACTGGAGTCAATGGGAATCAGGGGGAAAACTCTCCACTGGTTGGAGTCATAAATAGCACAAAGGAAGATGGTTGTAGTTGCTGGAGGTCAGTCATCTCAGCTCCAGGACATCACTGCAGGAGTTCCTCAGGGTAGTGTCCTCACAGAACCACAGTGCAGAAGAGGCCCATCGGCCCATCAAGTCTGCACCGCCACGTGAGAAACTCCTGACCTACCTATCTACCTAATCCCATTTACCAGCACTTGGCTCATAACCTTGAATGTTATGACGTGCCAAGTGCTCATCCAGGTACTTATTAAAGGATGTGAGGCAACCTGCATCCACCACCCTCCCAGGCAGCACATTCCAGACTGTCACCACCCTCTGGGTAATAAAAATTATCCTCACGTCCCCCCTAAACCTCCTGCCCCTCACCTTGAACTTGTGTCCCTTTGTGACTGACCCTTCAACTAAGGGGAACAGCTGCTCCCTATCCACCCTGTCCATGCCCCTCATAATCTTGGACACCTCGATCAGGTCGCCCCTCAATCTTCACTGCTCCAACGAAAACAGCCTAAGTCTATCCAACCTCTCTTCATAACTTAAATGTTTCATCCCAGGCATCATCCTGGTGAATCTCCTCGGCACCCCCTCCAGTGCAATCACATCTTTCCTATAATGTGGCAACCAGAACTGTACACAGTACTCCAGCTATGGCCTCACCAAAGTTCTATACAACTCCAACGTGACCTTCCTACTGTTGTAATCTATGCCTCGACTGATAAAGGCAAGTGTCCCATATGTCTTTTTCATCGCCCCACTAACATGCCCCTCCGCCTTCAGAAATCTATGGACACACAAGCCAAGGTCCCTTTGTTCCTCAGAACTTCCTAGTGTCATGCAGTTCATTGAATACTTCCTTGTCAGATTACTCCTTCCAAAGTGTATCACCTCACACTTTTCAGGGTTAAATTCCATCTGCCACTTATCTGCCCATTTGACTATCCCGTCTATATCTTCCTGTAGCCCAAGACACTCAACCTCACTGTTAACCACCTGGCCAATCTTTGTGTTATCCGCAAAATTACTAACACTACCCCTCACATAAGTCATCTATGTCGTTTATATAAATGACAAATAATAGGGTACCCAGCACAGATCCATGTGGTACGCCACTGGACACTGGCTTCCAGTCATTAAAGCAGCCTTCTGTCATCACCCTCTGCCTCCTACAACTAAGCCAATTTTGAATCCACCTTATCACTGTTTTCCATGTGCACTTGCCTTCTTTATAAGTTTCCCATGTGGGACCTTGTCAAAGGCTTTGCTGAAATCCATATAAACTACATCAACTGCACTACCCTCATCTACACACCTGGTCACCTCCTCAAAAAATTCAATCAAATTTGTTAGGCATGACCTCCCTCTGATAAATCCATGCTGACTATCCCTGATCAAATCTTGCCTCTCCAAGTGGAGATAGATTCTCTCCTTCAGAACTTTCTCCAATAGTTTCCCTACCAGTATCGTGAGACTCACTGGTCTGTAGTTCCCTGGCTTATCTCTACAACCCTTCTTAAATAGCGGAACCACATTAGCTGTTCTCCAATCCTCTGGCACCTCCCCCATGGCCAGAGAGGAATCAAAAATTTGGGTCAGAGCCCCTGCGATCTCCTCCCTTGCCTCCCTCAGCAGTCTGGAACACAAATCATCCGGACCTGGATATTTGTCCACTTTTAAGCCTGCCAACACCTCCAATATCTTGTCACTCCCTATATCAATTTGCTCAAGAACCTCGTAGTCTCTCTCCTACTCTTCCCCTGGTTATCTTCTTCCCATTGATATACTTGTAGAATATTTTGGGATTTTCCCTACTTTTACCAGCCAGAGCTTTCTCATACCCCATCTTTGCTCTCCTACTAGCTTTCTTAAGCTCCACCCTGCACTTCCTATATTCCACTAAAGTGTCTGCTGATTTGGTCCCCTTATACCTGCTAAAAGCTTCTCTTTTCCTTCTCATCGTAACCTGAATATCTCTGGTCATCCATGGTTCTCTGGGCTTGTTACTCCTTCCTATCACTCTAGAGGGAACATGTTGAGCCTGCACCCTCCCCATTTCCTTTTTGAATGCCCCCCCCACTGCTCTTCTGTAGAATTCCCCACAAGTAGCTGTTCCCAGTCTACCTTGGCCAGATCCTGCCTTATTTTACTAAAATCTGCTCTCCCTAATTCCAAAACATTTTTTTGCAACTTGTCTATTTCTTTGTCCATAACAAGCTTAAATTGTACCATGTTGTAGTCGCTACCACTAAAATGTTCCCCATACCACCTCAGCCATCTGTCCAGTTTCATTCCTCAGAATTAGGTCCAACACTGCGCCGTCCCTTGTTGGACCCTCTACATATTGACCTAAAACGTTCTCCTGTACACATTTCAAGAAATCCACTCCATCTAAGCCCTTAACGCTATGTCTATCCCAATTAATGTTGGGAAAGTTGAAATCACCTAATATAATTACCCTATTGTGATTGTTTTTACACACCTCCACAAACTGTGCACATATTTGCTCCTCAATTTCCCACTGACTATCTGGGGGTCTATAATAAACACGTAATTATGTGGTTGCCCCTTTTTTATTCCTAAGCTCTACCCACAAAGCTTAATTCGATGCCCCCTCCAAGATGTCATCTCTTCTTACTGCAGTAACTGACTCCTTAACCAATAATACAATGCCTTCTCCTCTTTTACCCCCTCCCCTGTCTCGCCTGAAGATTCTGTATTCAGGAATGTTGAGCTGCCAAACGTGCCCCTCCCTCAACCATGTCTCTGTGATGACTACTATATCACAATTCCACCTGTCAATCCTCACCCGTAACTGATCTGTTTTACTTGTAATACTCCTGACATTAAAGCAAAAAATACTCCTCAGCCCAACAATCTTCAGCTGCTTCATCAATGACCTTCCTTCCATCATAAGGTCAGAAGTGGGGATGTTCACTGATGATTCCACAATGTTCAGCACCATTCAGCACCTGGGCAATATCCAGGCTTGGGCTGACAAGTGGGAAGTAACATGCGCACCACACAAGTGCCATGCAATTACCATCTCCAACAAGAGAGAATCTAACCATCGCTCCTTGACGTTCAATGGCATTACCATCGCTCAATTGACCGCTATCAACATCCTGGGGGTTACCATTGACCAGAAACTGAACTGGACTAGCTATATAAATATTGTAGCTACAAGAGCAGGTCAGAAGCTAGGAATCTTGCAGCAAAAAACTCATCTCCTGGCTCCTCAAAGCCTATCCACCATCTGCAAGGCACAAGTCAGGAGTGTAATGGAATACTTGCCACTTGCCTGGATGAGAGCAGCTCCCACAACACTCAAGAAACTTGACATCATTCAGGACAAAGCAGTCCACTTGATTGGCACCACATCCACAAACATTCACTCCCTCCACCACCAACGCACAGTAACAGCAGTGTTCACCATCTACAAAATGCACTGCAGGAATTCACCAAGGCTCCTTCGACAGCACCTTCCAAACCCACGACCACTAACATCTAGAAGGACAAGGGCAGCAGATACATGGGAAAACCACCACCTGGAACTTCCCCTCCAAGTCACTCACCACCCTGACTTGGAATATATCGCTGTTCCTTCACTGTCGCTGGGTCAAAATCCTGGAACTCCCTCCCTAACAGCACTGTGGGTGTACCTACAGCACATGGACTGGCAGTTCAAGAAGGCAGCTCACCACCAACTTCTCAACAGCAACTAGGAATGGGCAATAAATGCTGGCCCAGCCAACGAAGAACACATCCCATGAATTAATTAAAAAAAATAGTGGAAGGTCAGTCATGAGTTGGTTTGTGGCACAGGGAAGAAATTAAACAGAGTGATGGAAAAGGTAAAAGGAGAGTTGTAAATCAAGGATTTCTTACAGTGGCAGGTATTTACACACTTTTATTCCAGTGTCTATTTCGAACATGGTTCTTCCAACCAGGAGTAATCCAACTGTAAAAACAGCTTCAGCAACTGCACAGGAATGGTGCACAGCAAAAAATAAAAATGCCAGACTGGTAAAATATGGTTTTGAAGCTACCATTTCTTATGTAACAAATTATCAGTCTCATGCTTAAAGATAATAAATCTGGTTATTTAAAACACCAATGCAATTATAGAAATAAGATACCTTCACTGAAGTGATTGACTAGTTCCTCTTTGGTCCAGTTACAGCTTGTTATAAGGAACATGCCTCCCTCTTTCAGAACACTATGCAAGGACTGCTGATATAAGCTCCGTTTTTCAGCTGGGTGGTCAGGACTTAAGCTAATGGCATCAAAGGTCCCCTTGTCTATGCAAATATCATACTGAGAAAGTTTAGGAAATGGATGCAAAAAGTCTGCCACCTGAAAATAAAACAAAACCATGTTAAGAATAAAACTTCAGATGTTCCAACTGGTTCAGTTTATTAGCACAGGCTAATGTGGTGGTGGGGAGGAGGGGTGGATGGAAATTTCCCTTACATGTGTTATTGTGGTCATATTTCTTCAGAAACACCCAGGAATAATCACTTAGCTAGAACGGTAATTGTTACTATTATCCATAAGCTGATCCATGTGGCCAACTTGGATGATTGGTCATTTTGGCAAAACAGAGCTGAGTGACATGGTCTATTAAGATTGGCACTGATGAATATTTGGCACAATCCCTTCTTAAAAGCCGGACAGCTTACTATGATGATTAAAAGGTGCAATTTAATTGTAGGCTAAAGTTAAAGGTTCACTACCTACTGGTACAAAGAAATGATTGACGTGTAAAAAGTACACATGGCAACAATTCATTATTGCTACATTCATCTGAACCATGAATAGACAATTTTCAGTGCCTTAAATTATCCTATTATTTGCAGTTCTTAGTCACGAGGGGGTGCTGATACAGAATCAACGTCAGTACAGTTAAAACAATTGGTTAGTGCCACGGCTTTAGCAGCATGCCTGAGAAATGCTTAAAATTCCAACACAGACAAAGGACTTACAAAGATTAAAAATAAACTTGGCACAAGAACACACCTCCTTCATTTGCTATGTTACCAGCAATTATCTTCTGAGCAATTACTCTGTATAATTTATGAGCCAATTACACCCAAAGATCTATTTTAATTGCATTAACTCTAGTTTACATTCCAGCTAACCAGCTAATCCTTCTATATTGGAATGTTCAAGTTGACTCCCAGTCTCTCTGAATACTTGAAAGCATATTGTCCAAATTCCTTTCCCACATGGCTGACACTTTCACAGATTACACCCAGAACCAATATGTGAGGAACACAATGAAATGTGAATCCAAAATTGAGGCTGTTTGCATTGCACTGCTGCCTTCTCTGGGCATTCCAAGTCTTTTCCTGCTCTCTCCTTAACGTGTCTCCCTTTTCTGGCACCTACCCTCAAAACTGTTGAGAAACTATTCTTGTAGGGATGCAGCTGTGGAGCTACAGAGCTCCACAGAATATAAGAAAGCACAAAAGTGCTGCAAAAAATGTCCATGAAGCACAATCAAGCACCTGAAAGCATATCTCATTAAAAAAAAGTCCCCAGATATTTCTTTTTATTTTAAATCCTAATGGAGATTTCATCCCACCCTTGGATGAGGTTTCATCAAAAATGTAAAGCCCGCCTGGCCAACTGGCCAGTCCACCAACCATTCGCTTGGACGGGACACAAAAAAAATTGCTTACAATTGGGCATTAATGAGCTTAATTGCCCGCTTAATTGTCAGTTGGCGCTCTTCTGACTTTGGCGCGTGCCTGCCAAGCGAAATATCGTGCAACTGCACAATGATGTCGGGACACTCGCCCAACGTCATCTCGTGCGATTTTACGCCCGTTCGGGGTGGGCAGGATGTAAAAATTTGGCCATGATGTCTTGTGCGTTTGTGACTGTGGCTGCTCTCTCTCTCTTCCCATTCTTCTCCACTTCTCTATTATCTTCAATAGCAATAATCACATCACCTGACTGCAATGTCTTCCCTGTTATCCAGTTCTCAGGCACTGCCCTCTCCTGGTTTTACTGTTCACTAAAGCAATGCAGGAATTACATTGCTACCATCATCACCTGCCCCTCTGTTTGCACAATCATCCCAGTTACATCCTTCTCTTCCCTATTTACATGTCATCCTTTGGTGACACTTCCTTGAAGCATGGGTCAAGGTCCACATGTAAGCTAAGGACAACTAGTTCTGTCTCACTGCCTCCTCCAACATCCCAGACATTATATTTTATTGGTTCATGGGATATTGGTGTTGCTGGTGAATCAGTTGAGTCTTTATGACAATGTGACGAGTTCAATGGCAATTTTCTGGTGCTGGCCCACGATTTATTGCCCATCTCTAATTGCCCTTAAGATGGTGGCAAGCTCAAAATTACAAAATCAAATTGTCTCTTACATGAGAGATATTTGATGAGCCAAAACTTCTTTCAACTGTTTATTAGCACAATAAAGTCACCCCTTAAGCTGCCAACAGCACCTCTGTGCCCTGTTCAATACCAACTTCAGCTTCCTCTCCCACATTTTCTCTACTCCCAAAACCAACTTATTCCATATTCATAACACTGTCCACCTTCAGTCCACGTACCAGCACCTCAAAGATAGACTTCTTCAATATTCTACTGTGTCTCAGCATTAACTTACCTTAAGCTTCAACTTAAGAAAAGCAGTGCAGTCCAAGTTCCCACACACATGGGGCAGAATTTTCAGTTTCAGGTGTGTGTGTGTGTGTGTGTGTGTGTGTGGGTGTGGGTGGGGGGGGGGGGGTCCCGCATGTCTGCATGTAAATTGACGCGTGGTGACGTCGGGCAAGTGTCCCGATATCACCACGCACCATTGTGATATTTCACTGGGCGAGCACATGATGAAGTCCAACACGCACCCGCCATTAATTAAAGTCTCTTTAGTTTTCAAGTGACGTTGATTTTTAGGCGCCCGTACGATCTTTGGGTCAGCGCATGGGCACAATGGACAGGTGGGTAAGAGACTTTTCTATGAACCTCATCCACTGGTGGGATAAGAGCGCTCAGCAGGTTCATCAATCTGCTTTGTGGTGTATTCATTGGGGAAAGTATTTTAAACTTGCCAGTGTGATCCGCAGTAGTTCAGAACACATTCCAGCAGCTTCTTGTGTACCTTTAATCTTCAGGTCCGCACTCTGCAGTCAGGATTCTTTTGTGGGCCTGTAGCTTTCAGTAAGCCTCCCCTGAGCCTGGGTATGGGATTTGACATGTCCACTGGTGGCAGCTCCTCTAAGGAGGGAGGGCTTGAAGGAGAAGGAGGAGGAGGAGGCCAGGAGTGCACAATTAGCCTCCAGGAGAGCCACCTTTGGGAGAACAGGCGCAAGCACAAGGGGCGCAGGGCCAAGCGGTAGTTCAAAGGTGGAAGGGGCCACAGAAGACACCACAATCCTGCTGCCAGGGTATACAGGCGGCGAAGCAGTTACCTCAATATGTCTGAGGTGCAGTGCCGAAGGAGGATCCGACTGGCAGGGAAACAGTGAACTATATCTGTCAGATGATTGGCCCTGAGATCTCCCCAAACAGTGTGGGAGGACACCCCATGCCATTAGTTCTGAAGGTCACAGCTGCCCTTAACATCTATGCCTCTGGCTCCTTCCAGGGGTTGGTGGGTGATCTCTGTGGTGTCTCCCAAACAGTTATCCACACTTGTGTCAAGCAGGTTACAAATGCTCTGTTCAGGCGTGCATTGACTTTCATCCATTTCCGCTGGGACCAGGCACAGCGAGCCAGAGGCTTTGCGGCTATTGCTTGATTCCCCCGCATCCACAATGCAATTGACTGCACACATGTGGCCATCAAGATGCCAGCAGGTGAGCCCGGTGCCTTTGTCAACAGGAAGGGCTTCCACTCCATGAACATGCAGATAGTGTGTGATCACAGGATGCTGATTCTGCAAGTCTGTGCAAGGTACCCAGGCAGCTCCCACGACGTCGACATCCTCGGTCGGTGCTGAGGCTTTTCAGTGCTCCAGCCCAACTGGATGGATAGCTGCTGAGTGATGGGACTTTCTCCTCAGAAGATGGTTCATGACACCTCTCCACCATCCAAGATCAGAAGCTGAGCAGTGGTACAATAGGAGCCATGCTTCACAAAGGTTGTGGTGGAGAGAACCATTGATCTTCTCAAGATGCGCTTCTGATGCCTGGACCGCTCAGGGGGCGCATTCCAGTACCCCCCAGATTGTGTGTCGTTGATAGTGGTTATACACTGCGCCCTCCACAATCTTGCGCTGGAAAGAGGGGACGCTGTGGACAATGAAGACGTCGACACAGTGGATGCGGCTGCACACGATGAGACCAGCACTGATTCGGAGGATGAGCAGGCACAGAGAAATGCTGAGGGGGTAGACACTGACCCGGGACTACACCAAGGAGGCAGGGACATCCGGGAGGCTTTAATCCAACGAACCTTCAGCTAGCTCCACACAAATGGATCAGCAGGGCCAGCACTGCCTGGCGCTTCCAAATTCGATGCCTAAGTGCAAAATCTGCCAGGTCATCAGCAGGAACTAAGGGCCTTGTACATAAATTTGAATGCCCAAACAAACGCTCATGACAGTTTTCTTCAACATCGGCATGCAGAATAAATGAGCCACCCTCAGCCATGGTCACACATCTGAATTTTAATTTTCAAATCAGAAGTTCTCCTAATTATTAAACAATATTGTAATCAAGCAAAAAGAAATCCTAAGGGCCTAATCTTGGGCCAACACAAAAGCACCAGTGAGAAACCCATGGTGTGCCTAATGTGCCTTACATTTCCGGGCGTTATGTCTTGGTGCTGCCCCGTCACTGGCAGTGGCATCTGAGACAGCCTGCTGGCTCTGCTGTCCTGTTGGCCGATGACCTTGGCAGTCCTCCTCTGGCCCGTGCTGGGTCCGCCTGGGAGGGATCTGCCAGATCCACAGCTGGCATTTCCTCAGTCATCGCAGCCTCACTGGATGATACAGTCACTGGGAGAGGGGTGGAGGAGCTGGTGCCCTCATCCAGAGGGCCGTGAGAGGAGCCCGAAGAAATGACAGGCAGCTGCTGCGCCGACGTGAGGTCACCTCGGACCTGCCTGCTCACCATTGATGGATGGGCAACGAGCTGGGAAGCTTGATGCCCACACCATCTCCCACACTGGCAGTGGGTAGCTGAGCTCAGTGCCAATGTGAGGGCTTGCTGGTTTGAGCGCATCCCCAGGAACCCCTGGTGGGTCTCCTGGAGGAGGCTCTCCATGAGAGTCGCCAATTTCTTCATGGAGGACGCATGGCGCTTGGACATGTGGCTCATAGCTTCCGCAGAGGCTCCTCCACCATGGACACCAAGCAAAGTATAGCCTCATTAATCACACCCAGCTGCATTTCCTGCAGCTGCTGCATCATGGACGACTCCAGAGGCACATTATCAGGCACCGACTGAGCATGTGCCTGGTCCCCTGCAGTCCTCCGGCTGCTGACACCATTGGCACACTGGCTCTGCCAGGTCCTCCAGCGAGTTTGAAGTGCCCTCTCCACTGTGCCCTGGGACACTAGCCGATGTTCCAATGCCCACTGAGGTGCAAGTATCTGCACTGGTGCCTGCCTCGCAGAAATGGTGTGATGCTGGTGAGACTTAAGGGCCCCCAGGTGTGAGAGGGGACCTCTGCTGCTCCTCCTACCGGCTGTGCACTGATGATGCTGAAAGGAACAACAAGGACAGTGGATCAGTTAGCGTGCACACACTGACAAACTTCATCCCTGTCCCCCTGGCTCATTATGCGCTCAGCCTTCCAGAACCAATTGATACGAACCTTGGTGGGGTGCTAAAGAGGAGGATGGCCTTAGATTACAAGAGGATATAGACGGGCTGGTCAGATGGGCTGATGAATGCCAAATTGAATTTAATGTGGATAAGTGTGAGGTGATGCACTTGGGCAGACAAACAAGGCACGATGAATGGTAGGACCCTGGGAAGTAACAAGGATTAGAGGGACCTTGGTGTGCATGTCAACTGGTCCCTTAAGGTAGCAGGACAGGTACGTAAGGTGTTTAAGGAGGAATATGCCATACTTGCCTTTATTAGCCGAGGCATAGAATATAGGAGCAGGGAGGTAATGTTCGAACTGTAGAAAACGCTGCCTAGGCCACAGCTACAGTACTGCGTGCAGTTCTGAAATGCACATTAGGGATGTGATTGCAGCGGAGAGAGTGCAGAGGACATGTACCAGGACGTTGGCTGGCCTGGGGAGCTTCAGTTATGAGGAGAGATTGCATAGACTGGGGTTATTTCCCCTGGAGCAGAAGAGATTGAGGAGGACATGATTGAGGTGTATAAACTTAGGAGGGGCATAGATAGGGTAGACAGGAAGGAACTTTTCCCCTTGAGGGAGGGATCAATAACCAGGGGGCATTGATTTAAGGTAAGGGGCAGGAGATTTACAGGGGATGTGATGAGCAACTTTTGCACAGAGAGGTCGGTGAGAATCTGGAACCCACTGCCTGAAAGGGTGGTAGATACAGAAACCCTCATAACATGTAATAAGTATTTGGATGTGCACTTGTAATGCCATGGAATACAAGGCTATGAGCCTAGTGCTGGAAAATGAGATTAGAATAATTGGGTACATGTTTGACCCGCATATCCTCGATGGGCCGAAGGGCCTTTTTGTGTGCTGCACACCTCTGACTCTATCATTCTATGACCGAGCAATGTTGCAACAATAACTAATTTAACAATCATCAGTGCTCTGGCTGTTGGGAGGACAATGTAGACCTCACTGTTGGCCTTGAATACCTGGCCATGCCACCCCAGCCTCACCAACAGCAGTAGACCTGGGTGCATGGGGCCTCTCCAGCTCAAGGGCCTCCTGCTTGAATCTGCTTAAGATGAGGAGATGTGCTTAGCCGCCTCCAGTCCTCGCACGCTCCGAGGCATTATGAGCATTCTTCTCCTGCGAAAGAGAGAACGCCGTTCATTACAGCAAATTACACATGGACTCTGCATGCACACGCCGCACCCCGACCACAGTGGGCCATATCAGGCCTCCAGTGCTTCCTCTCCCCTCTACTGCTGACCACTCACACAAAGATAGTATGCCTGCTCCCCATTCCCCCAATGACCCCTTGGACACATGCTGCGTACATCACTTTAGGAACCACACGGTATGTGCTCCCACAGCAAGGATGTCGAGAGATGGTTCTTTGCTACGACATCTTGAGGCTCCCCTTCCACCATCTCATCACCTTGAATAGGACATGTGCTGGAGTTCTGAGTATGGGCCTAGCTGCATCTCCTGCAGGTTGCTTCCAGACTAGTCAAATGTAACTAAGAGCAACACTTGTTGCGGGGGAGAACTCATCTCCTCATGAACCAATCAGGCTGATCTAAGCATGGGCACTATCTGCTTGCCCACCCAGCGAAGGGAAAATGCCCGACATGATTCAATGCAGTCACGACAGTAAGACTTGCGGTGGGGGGTGACCTCAAAGGCTAAGGCTACCTGCTGGATTAAATGCCCAATGCCGACATGGTACTCACCCTGCCAGAGCGCAACAAATCGTTGAAGTACTTACGGCACTGGATCCAAGTGCGCCGCACCACGTCGCAGGAGCTCACCACCTCCTTCCAGGCACATTTGGTCATGTGGGGGGGGCCTCCTCCTATCCTGGGGGACCAACACCTCCCGCCATATCTTGAGGAGGGCAGCAAGGTTCATCTGAAAAACAAGGGGCGCATTGGCCCCCCGCGGGCCTACCCTGCAGCCTGCCCTGCTCCTGTGGCAGACTCTGCAGCCTAGCCTGCTCCTCTGCCCTTCCCTCCAGCCCGGCCTGCTCAGCCGACCCCCTGTAGTGCGCCCTCAAACTGGCTTTTGTCCGCAGCCTACAGGAGGCTGCCAGGCCTTCTTTTAAACAGGCTGCTGGGTCGCCACTGGACCCGGCGGTCCTTGCTTGCCTATCGTCGCCCGCACACACACCCGCTATCCGCGGCAGTCAGCAAATACACTGGGCGGGCCTTAATTAGCCCATCTGCATAAAATGGCAGCGCGGACCCGATCATGGGCGGCGATCAGGTCCACACCCGCCCATGCCCGCATCCCCATCACAACGGAAAATTCTGCCCGTGGAGTCACATGCTCCCATCGGCCAATCTTTCCCCAAGCTTCACTACATCCTTACGATGAATTCAAAATTTTCATTCTTGTTGACAAGTCAACTCAATAGTTTTTCCCCTTCCCTACCTTACTGCTGTCCCCCTGAATTTAGATTAGGGTGGAATGCGGATGGCTGTCCAACAGCAGGCTATGTAACCCCTATACTGGAGGTCCCAAGCTCCAAATATTTCAGTCTCAAATGTCACTCAAATTTCATTTCTGTCAATTGTCATGTTCTATGTGGTTTCAACTAAGCTACTAGAATAACGGTAATGGTGGAACACTCCATTCTGAAGAAGGGGATGACAATATAACTTTACCAGTGTCACTTGATCCTGCAGCAATTCTAATAGCAAGAGAAAGAGGTTGCTTAAAAAAATGAAAGGAGAGTGCATATACCGTTTTCCGAGAATTTTAATTCCTATAATCTTTCAGGGCTTAAGAACTGAAAAGTTTACAATAAAACCGCAGACAACTCAGCCGGTAAAGGCAGTAGGCAAATAGATCATCCAGACTAGGAAGACCCAGGTCACAAAAGGAAAGAGCACTCTGACAAGTGAGATGCTACGTCATTGGAACCATAACCCCAGTAATTGGCTAAGTCACTGTCTTCAATGGGTGTGGGATGGAGGGTGGGGTAGCGCGGGGAGGGAAACCATCTTCAATTCAGTTTGTGAGAAGTCAGAAATTCACAAGGGAAGTCAAACAAAAAGTTCTAGGTAGCCTTGTGGCACAGCACATCCACACATCAACAAGCTACACCAGAGGCAGCAAGATGCAGGTTTGTGTCAGTGTTTTTGAACATAGCAAATTCCCAACCTCATCCAAGTAATGTGAAAAAGGGCTGAATGCAGCTGATATGTTTCTCCTCAGAGGGAATAAGTTATTTGGGGAGTCAATGCAGAAATATCCACCACTTCCCAGCTGCCAGTAAGAGACTGATATTAACAGAGAGCTGGGGAAAGTTACTTGTCGACTTTCATGATTGTGAATGCCATAGAGTTCTTGTCAGGGCCAAATAATTAAATAATTTGAGAGAGCAATGAAAAGGAAGATAGATTTGTTGGGAATAAATCTGACAATGTTTTGATATTTGAAGGAAATACTTGCTAAAATCCATACCTGTAATTTCAAAGACATCACCTCTTCCTTTTCAGCGATAGCTTTAGCAAGTTCCACAGCAGTAGAAGAATTATCAATTCCAGTCAAGTTAGTAAATCCGGATTTTGCCTTAAATAAATTTAGAAAGAACACATTTGGTCAAAAGTATAAAATGGTCTGCTTTTGGCTGTCTTCAATCATTAATGTACCCGATGTTAGCAGATTTTCACACTCCCAAATTTTCAGGCTCCAGAATTTTCCTTATATTCTCATTTCTGAAAACTGAAAAATCTCATGTGATGTATTGGAAGCCTAGCACTGTTGTAAAGTGATTTATAGTTTGCAGTGATGTGAAATTTGCAGCTTCCATTAGGTGTTATGCTTTACTAATTTGACTGCAACAGAAAGAGGAAGATCTGCTGCAGGAGGCTGGATCACATGACTTAGATCTGCACTAACACTGAGTGTAACTGCAGTATCCTGTCAAACATTGCTTACAAAGTGCTTTGGACCTTCTGAGAACTTTCTAAACTTGCCTCTAAATTCTAAATGTACAGAGAGTCCACATGTAGCTACCTACATTCTCAATCTAACAGTCTTGCACTGCTCATGCATGTGATCATGTATGTGAGAGTTGTGTCCTGGATCCAACAGTTCCAAATAGAGCCAGGCAGGAAGCCAGGGACAAAATTTACATATAGGAAATTGGTATTCACTATGCAATTGTTTTAAGGAAACAACTTACATTTCCACAGCATTCATTACACACAGAGATGTCTCAGAGCACTTTACAGGGAGGTGGAATAGCAAATAGACTTCAACCTGGGGGCCCAAAGGATTGAGGAGAGACAAAACCATGGTCAAAGAGGATGGTCTTAAGGAGGTCAACAAAGCAGAAATCCTGGTAAAGGAGATTCAAATGATTAAGGACAAGACAGTCAAAAGGATGGCCACCAACAGCGAAGCAGGGAACAAGAAGCAGATCAATGTAAGAGAACCAGAAGGTGAGGAGATAAAGGTCAAAGCTATGAGACTCTGGCAAAGATATGGGTAACAGGGATGTATTTGGAGTGTTGGTAGAAATTCAGGTTACGATGAATTATGTTTTACTCTAGTGCTTTTAGATTACGAAATACACTTACGAGTTCAATCAAAAAAACACCATTTCCTGTCCCAATGTCCAGAAGGGCAACATCCTTGGAGATTTTTTGCATTTCCAACCAGGTTATTATACGATCCATGCTTTCTTCACCAAACCTAAAGGACAACAGGGTTTGTGACTGCCGACCAACGATTATCGCTGAGAAATTACATCAGCATTTATTGCCATAGATTAATAAAATAAGCCTATCAAACAAGGGTGAACAAATAAGCAGTAAACCACATACATTCAGGGCACAGAAAATAATACTGGTGGGCCATATAAAATTAACAATTTATTAAATTCCATTTATTGTTCACAGGCTTTGTAGCTTCTTTTCAAATATATATTTGAAGTTAAAAGGCACTAATTTAGAATGCCAATGAAAAAGAGTTTTGGAAAATTTATTTATAAATCCTGCTTCTTCTTCCCACCCCTTCTCTCCTATCCTGGAGGGACCGGGATAAAGTCCCAAAGGCACTAATGGCTCTCTGAGCCTTTGCCTGGAGTATCCATTTTTAATGTATGAGCTGACAGAGTGGGCAACAGCAGGTTATTCAACAGGAGAAGAAGTCAAAACCAAGCCAAACCCTCCTCTCCCACGAACACACTGGGCCAATTTTTCAAAGCGGGGTCAGGACACCAGGGTAAATTCTGGCTCCCCAAACCCACACCTCAAGTGTCACTCTCACAACACTATTTTTAAATTCAAATGCCCTAATTGGGCAGGAAGGAACCTCGACGTTTCCTTAGTGGCTTGGAGCACCTCCAGGAGGCGGGTGCTGCCTTCCTGGTACCAGTGGCAAAGGCAGGCAGCAGCCATCCTGGCAGTAACCAAGGCTTGCCGCTACCTTGCCAGATAGAGCAGCAGCTTGTCAGGAAGCCAGGAGCTAAAACACTGAGGAGAGTGGCCACGTAAACAAAGACAAGATACAGCATTTGACCAATCCGTTAGCCCATCAATTTTACACAAATTCCAATGAACTTTTCAATGTCCCCACAGTGACTCTGACAGCTGAGACTAATGTGCACCACACTGTTGAGGTTCACAAAAATAAACATTAGGAATCGCGTTCCTGACCAAACAGACTCTTTAACAAACTCTTTAAGGAGCTTAATGGGCCGTTAAGTGGCGATGAATGGGCTTCCCATTCCCTCTCCCCCACCAACTCTTTGAAAATTCCAAATTGTACTGGAGACGTTGGGATCCTGCGATGACCTCCTGGGCTGTGATTTTGAAATTGTGCCTGCAGCAGGTCCCGACCCCGCAGGCGTTTGGAAAATCCAGCCCATTTTCCAGCTAGTGTCATTAAGTAGTAATTAAGAACAAGAAACCAGGTCAAATATCTCTTTCCACAGCCCACGGATTCAGAGAATAATTGTAGTGCCCGTGATATTAGAGAGCAGCGAACTCTGCAAAATCTGTGAATCCTTCTGAACTGCTTAGGGGAACCTTTTGTGATGATTTGTATCTTAATATAAATAATAAAAAAAACACTACGAAGATTTAAGAATACACCATTGGATGTACTGAATCGCTCAAAGTGAACACTAATTTACTCGACTGTGACCATAACGTTTAGTCATGCATCTGAATATTATAGAACGAACAGTTCAATGGATCACATGAAAATATTTCATGCTAATAGCCTTTCGCTGTATTGTATTCTGTTTGTTTGTGCAAGAATCTTACTGTGGCGCTTTCTAAAATATTTCCTTCAACAGTGCAACAGGGAAGTAAATTTTTTGTCTCTGTAATGCTGACGGAACCATAATAATTGTTGTTGATAAAATAATAATCAGTTGATCAGTTCTACTATAATGTAAAGTAACATTTTATTATTGTTTCAAAAAAATAATTCACATTATTGAAGGAATATGGCATTTAGAAGAGCATAATTTGTAGGCAGCTCCAAGTTAAAAAAGTATTTCTCAAATATTTTCAGCAGTCACCCTTCGAAACCTACAATGGTCACTACTTTTGGTAGTGGGACTCTGAGCTTTTTCAACAGCTACATCTTTATTAAGCACATGTTACTGTCCCAGCCATGGCTTTGCAAGATTTTATAGTATCTTTTTTTCTCAGTTTGAAGATATTCTTTCCCTTAAATGAAATAGCCAATAGAGGGCTGGGTGAGGGAAAGAGATATAAGATACTGCCACTGATACTTATCTAAGGGTTAATAATCTTTCAGTTTTGTTTCTTACCAAATCTCACCAACATCGCCTGAGTCATAAAAGGACTGCAACTCCCTTTCATAAGCATGATCCCAACTATGAGATACAGAAAAGAAAACTCAGATATTTAAAATTAAAACCAAATCTTTGCTGCAAAAGACTGGCGTGAGGCAGAAGAACAGAATAAAACAAGATACTTAACACAAGTATCAAACATGAAATACTACAATTAAATTTCCTCAAAAGATGCAGATAGGTTGGAAGAGCCCATTGTGTTTCCAACAATGGTATTACCCAGATTATTGTAACAGCAACATGTATGTGCAGATTAAAAATTAAGCTGATACTCAGTTATGTCACTCCATTGCACAGATGCTAAAGTAGACAAGCCAACATTACAATTATGCATGTTCCAATGATGTTGACTTTCTTAATATGTAGCTATACACATGCCCCCCCCAAAAAAACCCACTTTGTATTTACCGGGAAGGTAATAGGGGCAATGTTACTGGACTAGTAATCCAGAGGCCTGTACTAATGCTACAGAGTCTTGCATGCAAATCTAATTATGACTGCTGGCAGAATTTGATAATCCAGTATGGCTTATCCAGTGTGACTCCAGAACCAATGCAATGTGGTTGACTCTTAACTGCCCTCTGTAAAGGTCTAGCAATCCACCCGTTTGTATTCTTTTTATTCTTCCATGAGATGAGGGCATCACTAACAAGGTCAGCATTTGTTGCCCATCCCTAACCGCCCTTGAACCGAGTGGCTTCCTACACCATTTCAGAGGGCCATTAAGGGTCAACCACATTGTTGTGGGTCTGGGGTCACATGCAACAGACCAGGTAAGGATGACAGATTTCCTTCCTTCCCTAAAGGGCATTAGTAATTAGTAAACCAGATGGGTTTTAATGACAGTCAATGATAGTTTTGGGTCACTGTCACTGATACTTGTTTGAGTTCAAATTTCAACAGCTGCCGTGATGGGATTGGAACCAATGTCCCAAGTGCATTAGCCTGGGTCCCTGGATTACTAGTCCAGCGACAATACCACTACACCACCATCTCCCCATGAAAACACCTACAGGAAAGCTGAAAAAGAATAAAATTGGATGGACCACCCAGCATCGAACTAGGCAACAGACATGGCAAAGGCCAACATGCCCAGTCAGCCCTGCAAAGTTCTGCTCACTAACATTTGGGGACTTGTGCCAAAACAAAGTGGACAAGAAACAGCTTGATGGAGTCATACACACTGAATTATACCTTACGGTCAATGTCCCAATTTCTCCATCACCATTGCCGATTGTTATTAAAAAAAACCCATCTGGTTCACTAATGTCCTTTAGGGAAGGAAATCTGTTGTCCTTACCTGGTCTGGCCTATATGTGACTCCAGGCCCACAGCAATGTGGTTGACTCTTAAAAATGCCCTCTGAACAAGGGCAATTAGGGATTGGCAATAAATGCTGGCCTAGCCAGCAACGCCCACATCCCTTGAACAAATAAAAAAAAATCCCTGGGATACGCCCTGTCCCATAGGCAGAACAGACCCACCAGAGATGGTGGTACAGAGATATATGTGAAAAGGGAGTTGCCCCAGGAGTGTTCAACATTAACTCTGGACGCCACGAAATCTCATTGTATTAGGTCAAACATGGTGAAGGAAACCTCCTGCTGATTACCAGCTCCTACCTTCCCTCTTCAGTACACCTCCATGTTAAACAACACTTAGAAGAAGCACTGAAGTTAGAAAGGGCACACAATGTATTCTGGCTCCGGGCTTCAAAGTCCATCACCAAGAGTGATATGGTAGCACCATCACTGACCAAACTGGACAAGTCCTCAAGGGCGCAGCCTGCGGCAGATGGTGAGGGAACCATCACAAGGGAAAACATACTTGATCTTGACCTCACTTGATGCAGTTGCATCTGCCCATTACAGTATGGATGGGAGTGACCACCACACAGTCCTTGGAGAATTGAAGACCAATCTTCATACTGAGGACATGCTCCATTGTGTTTTCTGGCATTACCACCATGCTAAATAGGACAGATTCAACAGATCTAGCAGCTCAAAACTGGGCATCCATGAGGTGCTGTGGGCCGATTGCAGAAGCAGAACTGTATTTAACCAGAATCTGTAACCTCGTGGCCCAACATTTCCCTCACTCTCAAGCCGAGGAATCAACCTTGGTTCAATGAGGAGTGAAGGAGGGCATGCCATAGGCTGCACCAGGCATACCTAAAAATCAGGTATCAACTTGATGAAGTTACAACACCTAACCACATGCATGTTAAACAGCAGAAACAGCTTGAAAAAGGCAGAGGTAAGCAACCCCATGACCAAATCAGATCAAAGCTCTGCCACATCCAGTCGTGAACGTTTGTTGTGTTACGATCCTGTTAGGGACTATTAACATTTGAAGAGAAATCCGAACACCCAGTGATTAACCGACAGAAACATGTCACAAAATTTCACCTTTTTTAAAGAAAAACAAATGTTATTGTATATAAACAAATTAAACAAAATGAGCACTATGAACACTATAGTTTATAATGGGGTTCCCAAACCTTACGAAGCTTAGAACCACATACAGAAATCTTCAAATATTCGAGAGCCGCAAGATGCAGACAACCTTTACAGACATATTTTTATTACTATTGCACACACTTCTGTGAGGAAACCATCAGTTTTTATTTCTCTAACCTTCTAGGCTTCCTTCACACACTATGCAGATTGTGACAAAAATAAATCTGCCTCATTGGCACACATCAGAGCTGGCACAGGTTCACTGCTCAACAGACTCTAGTACCCTTGCTCTTCCAATGTGGAAAATCAGACAAGAGGTTAAAAAAAGGATTGGTTTTACATGAAAAAAAGCTGTAACCACCTACAACACAACAAATTTTAATCAGAATGCCTGTGCCCCAATCCAGTAGATTCTCACAATCTTATTGTGTATTAAACTGTTTCTTCCCTTTCCAGACAGAAGCCACAACTTGAAGGGTCAGCAGTGAGAGGATAGAAAGCCAGAGAAAATGGTCCCCGAGTTATGTGGCCCTACGTAGGGCCAGTGGGAAACTACAAAAGAAATCTCACAACAGTTCTGAAATGAATCGTTGATCTTAACTCTCCTCCCTCCCTCCCTCCTCCCAGTGCTGCTGCCTGTCCTCCAATTGTCTCCTTCTGTGAAACTGAGGCTGCACCTGGCTATTTACCTCCAGCCAATGTGCGATTTAACCAGTTTCACAGCACAAGGAATGATCCGCACTCTATGTATCAAAGATCCGTGTGTAGCTGGCGAACTGTAGTTTGGCCACCCCGGATTTATAACTACTTATGCTATGAACTCAGTTCTACTTTTTATTTGCCCCCAAGAATTCCCTGGTATATTTTAAACAATCGTGAAGGTTCATTCGCTTCTGTAGGGACCAACCCAAAGGTATGACTCAGCCCTCAGGAATTCACTTTAATTCTCCTCAGCATTCCAACTATTCTCCAAGGAAAGACTTATGACTGTGGATGCCTCCTGTTGACTGTTTTTTTTGCCACAAGGCTCCGTGAGGACCACTGTAGATTCCTTCCTTTGGTTTGATATTAGGCAAATATTCCAGCTGCTTTTCCCTTCACAAAATCCAAACTGAGCTCGAGCCCCCATCCACAATCCACACAGTTAGTATTTTTTAAAGTTAGTATTTTTTCCGCTTCAGTGGAGGCCTTACTAGCATGCATCCTCTTTGGTTCCATTGACTCAGTGAGCTGCAAACTACACAAGATTCTAGCTGCAACTGCCTTCTGTGAGAAAAAAAACATATAAGTTAAGCAAAAGAAACTCCTAACTCCCACAGACTATCCCTAAGACAACTTGGCATGCTTTAGGATGTTTGCAAACAGGAGCCATCAACAAATTATGTTACCCTCAATGCTATTCTTTGATTCTGCAACCCTTATGAATAACTTATTTTGCTAATCGACGTAATTGCCCTTTCTCCAGACTCCCTGGATCCACAAAGAAAGCTCCTTGATTACAAAGCTGTTTCCAGTTTTCTTTCATCTGGAAATTACATACATAATTTAAATCTTTTATTGAAATAAGGGCAGACCTTCTGGCTCTACCACAAGCCTAACAATAGGTCATCCATTGTTCAAGTGCTTCCACCTCTCCCTCTGATCCTGTCAGATATAGGTTAGCTTTTAAGTGTAATTAATTCGAAACTTGTTTGAGATGCACTGACATCATAATTATGTTTACTAGTTTCTCACCCAGATACCCCCATTTATCTACAGTTAAATCTTTACTTCCTGAAACTAAAAGTTATATTCTAAATCATATGAATTATGAACTAGATATTTGCAACAGGAGACAATTAAACAACTAACCAGAGGAAGAGGCTCAAAGAACATCCCCATCCTCTACGATGGTGGAGTCCAACACATCAGTGCGAAAGACGAGGCTTAAGTATTTGCAACCATGGATGATCCACCAAGGCCCCCTGAAGATCCCAGCATCACAGATGTCAATCTTCAGCCAATTCCATTCACTCCACATGATATCAAGAAACAGTTGAAGGCACTAGATACTGCAAAGGCTATGGACCCTGACAACATTCCAGCAATGGTACTGAAGTATTGTGCTCCAGAACTGGCTGTGCCCCTAGACAAGCAATTTCAGACAACTACAAAACTTTCACTGACCTGACAATGTGGAAAATTGCCCAGGGATGTCCTGTCCACAAAAAGCATGATGAGTCTGATCCATCCAATTATCACCACATCAGTCTACTCTTAGTCATAAGCAAAGTAATGGAAACTGTCATTGACAATGTTATCAAGCACTCCCCAAGGTTCAGTTTGAGTTCTGCCAGGGTCACTCAACTCCAGACCTTATTACAGCCTTGGTCCAAAAATGGACCAAAGAAGTGAATTCTAGAGGTAAGATGAGAGTGGCTGCCCATAACCTCAACATTTGACCAAGTGTGGCATCAAGGAGCTCAAATAAAATTTAAGTCAATGGAAATAGTGGGGAAAACTCCCACTGGCTTGATTCATATCTAGCACAAAGGAAGATAGTTGTGGTTGTTGGAGACCAATCATTTAAGTCCCAGGACAATGCTACAGAAGTTCCTCAGGGCAGTGTCCTATGCCCACTATCTTCACATGCTTCATCAACGACCTTCCCAGGAACTTAATTAGGAGCCAGGTAAGTTACTCACCAGAATTCCCAGCCTCTGACCTGCACTTGTAGCCACAGTATTTATATGGCTAGTCCAGTTAAGTTTCTGGTCAATGGTAACCCCCATGATATTGATGGTGTGGGATTCAGCAGTGGTAATGTCATTGAATGTCAAGGGGAGATGGTTAGATTCTCTTGTTGAAGATGGTAATTGTCTGGTACTTATGTGGTGCAAACATTACGTGCCATTTATCAGCCCAAGTTTGAATGTGTCCAGGTCTAACAGCATCTGTGGAGAGAAAAACAGAGTTGATGTTTTGAGTCCATATGACTCATAAGAGTCATACGGGCTCGAAACGTTAACTCTGTTTTTCTCTCCACAGATGCTGTTAGACCTGCTGAGTTTTTCCAGCATTTTCTGTTTTTGTTTCAGATGTCCAGCATCTGCAGTATTTTGCTTTTAATTATTTGAATGTGTCCAGGTCTTGTTGCATATGGATACATACTGCTTCAGTATCTGAGGATTCACGAATGGTCCTGAACACTGTGCTAAAATCAACTAACATCCATACTTCTGACATAATGATGGAGAGAAGGTCATTAATGAAGCAGCTGAAGATGGTTGGGCCTAGGACACTACACTAAGGAACTCCTGCAGCGATTTCCTTGGGCTGAGATGATTGGTCTCCAACAACGGCAATCATGATGTCAAGGCCAGTCACTCTCTCCTCGAGTTCAGCTCTTTTGTCCCTGTTTGGACAAAGGCTGAAATGAGGTCAAGAGTGAGTGGCTCTAGTGGAACCCAAACTGAGCATCAATAACTAGTTTATTGCTAAGTAAGTGCTGCTTGATAGCACTGTCTATGATCCCTTCCATCATTTTGCTGATGATTGAGAGTAGTCAGATGGGGAGGTAATTGGCCAGGTTGGATTTGTCCTGCTTTTTGTGGACAGGATATACTTGGGCAATTTTCTACATTTTCGTATAGATGCCAGTGCTGTAGTTGTACTGAAACAGTTGGCTAGGAGCGTGGCTAGTTCTGAAGCACAAATTTTCAGTACCATTGCTGGGATGTTGTCAGGCCCATAGCCTTTGCAGTATCCAGTGCCTTCAGTCATTTCCTGATATCATGTAGAGTGAATGGAATTGGCTGAAGAATGGCATCTGTGATGCTGTGTACATCAGTAGGAGACCGAAATGGATCATTCACTCGGAACTTATGGCTGAAAATGGTTGCCTTTCCATTTGCACTGATGTGCTGCGCTCTCCCATCATTTTATATGGGGACATTTGTGGAACTTCCTCCTCCAGTAAGTTGTTTAATGGTTCACCACCATTCACAATCTGCTTTACTGATTGTGGGATTTCTTAGCTTTGTCCATTGCACGCTGCTTCTGCTGCTGAGCATTTAAGTAGTCTTCTGTTGTAACTTCACCAGGTTAGCACCTCATTTTTAGCTATGCTTCATGCTGCACCTGCACTCCTCATTGAACAAGGATTGATCCCCTGTCTTGATGGTAATACTAGAGAGGGGGATATGCCATGAGGTTACAGATTGTACCTGAATACAACTATGCTTCTGTTGATGGCCCACAGCGCTTCATAAATGTCCAGTTCTGAGCTGCTGAGTCTGTTCTGAATCTATCCCATTTAGCACAGTGGTAGTTCCACACCATTAGATTGATGCCAATGGCACGGGGTTCGATCCCCATTCCAGTTGGTGTGGTTTTGGGACCCATCTCCTTGCTGTACCTGTGATTGAAATCGGAACACTGTGGGTCAGACCACAGAGAGCTCAAGAAGAAGTTGTTCCACATAACATGAAGGAGGGTATCCATAGTGTGAAGACAAGATTTTGTCTCCATTAGGGCTGTGTGATGGTCAATCCTACAATATTGGCATTAGGTATAGATAAGGACATAAGAAATAGGATCATTGCTGATCTTTGACCTCCATTCCATTTTCGTGCTTTACCTCATTTTCCATTGATTCCCTTAGGGTTCAAAAATCTATTGCTTCCAGCCTTAAAATTACTCAATGACTGAGTATCCACAGCGTTTTGCATAGAGAATTCCAAAGATTCACAGTCCTCACTGAAAAGACTCCTTCTTATCTCAATCTTAATTAATTGGCCTTATCCTGAGACAACCGTCCCTAGCTCTAGACTCTCCAACCAAGGAAAACAACTTCTCAGCATCTACCCTGTCAAGCCCTCTCAGAATCTTACATGTTTCAATGAGTTCACCTCAATATTCTAAACTCCAGAGGGTCTAGGCCTATTCTACTCAACCTCTCATCATAGGACAACCCTCTATCTCCGGAATCAAGCTAGTGAACCTTCACTTTGCTGTCTCCAAAGCAAGTATATCCTATGTTAGATAAGGAGACCAAACTGTGCATAGTGCTCCAGGTGTGGTCTCACCAATACCCTATACAATTATAATAAGACTTTGTTACTCTGGGACTCCAACCTCCTTGCAAAAAAGCCCACAAGCCATTTGCTTCCCTAATTGCTTGCTATACATACATGCCAACTTCCTGTGTTTCTTATATGAGGACAGAGAGATTTGAGTGAACACCAACATTCAAAAGTTTATCATTTAAAAAATATTCTGATTTTCTATTCTATCTACCAAAGTGAATAACCTCACATTTCCCCACATTATAATGTATCTGCCACCTTCTTGCCTATTCACTTAACCTACCTATATCCCATTGCAGCCTCTTGGTGTCCTCCTCACAGCTTACTTTCCCACCCAACTTTTTATAAGCAAACATGGATACTCTTGGTACTTTCACCTAAGTCATTATTGTAAATAGCTAAGGCCCCAGCACTGATCCATCCTATTTATTGCCTCCCAACTTGAAAAAAACCTGTTTAACCCTACTTTCTGATTTCTTTATTCATTCCAATATATTGCCCCAACTTCATGAGCCCTTATCTTATAATAATAACTTTTTTATGTGGCACCTTATCGAGTGTCTTTTGGAAATCCAAATATACGACATTCACTGGTTCCCCACTACCCTGGTAGTTGCATTCTCAAAAAAACCTTGAATCAATTTGTCAAACATGATTGCTCTTCCGTAAAACCATGCTGACTCCACATGATCATATTATGCTTTTCTCAATGCCTTGTTAACACCTCCTTAATAATGATTCTAAGCAAGTGCCCTTGTCTCAGCCCATCTGTTACTGAAACCCTCATTCATGCCTTTGTGACTTCTGGGTCACACCCCTGACTGGTCTCCCACATTCTAAACTTGAGGTCATCCAAAACTCTGCTGCTCATGTCTTAAATCAAGTCCCATTCCCCTATAACCCCTGTGCTCACTGACCCACATTGGCTCCTAGTCAAGCAACATCTTGATTTTAAAATTGTCATCCTTGTTTTCAAATCCCTCCATGGCCTCGCCCTCACCCTATTGCTTAACCTCCACCAGCTCCATAACTCTCCAAAATATCTGTGCTCCTCTAATTCTGGCCTCTTGAACATTCCCAATTTTAATCACTCCACCTTGTTGGCTATGCCTCCAGTTACCTCGTTCAAAGCTCTGGAAAATCACCTCCATACACCTCTCTGCCTCTCTACTTCACTTTCTTCTTTTAAGTTCTCCTTAAAACCTACCTCTTTGACAAAGCTTTGGACATCTGAGCTAATAACTCTTGATGTTGCTTGGTGTCATAGTTTGTTTTAAACCGCTCCTGTGAAGCAACTTGGGATGTTTCATTCCATTAAAGGTGCTAAAGTTGTTGACCTGAAGCTGTAAGGTTTCATGGGATCTGGAGTCAATGGGTCATCCAATTCAATACCAGATCACTGTGCTCCCACCTCCAGCTGGTACATCCTGACAATGGGGTGTTGCAGATTGTGAAGGCTGTTGCTTGACTAGTCTGTGGCATAACTCTCCAGTACCCAGAGAAGAGCACTTTACAGTGTCAGCTGGGCTGAAGTTCCCCACATTTGGTCCTGACTGGGTAATTGCCGAGTGCTTTATCCGATATTCGCCTTGTTCCTGAAACAGGCCAAGGTTATTTACTCGGCGGCTTGCTCTGCCATTTCAGAGAGCGGGGCATTACGAGTCAGCTGAGAAGGGTAGGACTGGAGTCACATGGATCATTCTGTAATGTCAGTGACAGTCATGTTAGTAAACACATTTCATGAAATTTCAACAATCACTTATCATTGCACTGGATCAGCTGTAAAACGCAGTCCGTGACTTCACAACTCAAATGCAACTTAATAATAATGAGCAAAGTATCAAAAGCACATACTATTCTTTAGTTCCTAATTTAGAAGGCTGAAATTCATCATTGGATGAGGATTGGCTCTGAGCGACTGCTTTCTCCTGCCTCTCGCAGCCATGTGGATACCCAATATCTTCCATCGCTGTTGACCCAGGAAGTCTGGTTGATCAAGGCAGAGAAGTGCCGGCAGTGAGTATTGAATGTGACGCACCAGGCGGCTTCCATATTTGATACTGGCAAAAATTAAGCTCTCTCTATGAAACGTCAGAAGTTTGGGTTTCGGATCTTTAATCAAGCACCACCTAATCCAGAATTATTAAAATGAATGGCGAATCTATTCGGTTTGTCTTGTTTATGATTAGCCTATTCAGAACTCTAGAAGCAGGGAGTCATCTTCTAATTTTAATTTTGGACTGGTAAAGATGCCTGAGAACTGTGGAGAGGGCGGTGGCAATTCTGTTTCCTCAGTTGAACCACCTCAGTGGAGGTGAACTAAAATTCTCTCTCCTTCCCTTTACTTGATTCATTCACGGGATGTGGGTGTCATTGGAAAGGCCAGCATTTATTGCCCAACCCAAAATGTCCTTGAGAAGCTGTGAGCTACCTTTTTGAATACAACTATATATTCATGGGAATTGAGCATCACTGGCAAGGCCATCTATTATTGTCCTTGAGAGGCAGTGGTCAGATGCCTTCTTGAACCGCTCCAATCCATCTGGCATAGGTGCAAACACTGTGGTTAGGAAAGGCATTTCAGGATTTTGACTTGGTAACAGTGAAAGAACAATGATATGGTCCCAAGTCAGAATGATATGTGTCTTCGAGGGGAATTTGCAACGGGTGTTGTTCCCACATACCTGCTACCCTTGTTTTTCTAGGTGATTGAGGTTGTGAGTTTGAATGGTGCTGTCAAAGGAGCTTTGGTAAGTTGCTGCAGTGCATCTTGCAAATGGTAGACACTAACTTGTTAGAAAACTGCAAACAGCAGTTAAGTGTAAGCCACATTGCTGTAATTGTGTGAGTCACATGCAGGCCAGACCAATTAAGGATGGCAGATGTCCTTTCCAAAGGACAATCGTGAACCAGGAGTGTTTTAATGACAATCCAGTAGCTTCATGATACTAGCTGATATTAGCTTTTATTATTGCAGATGCATTTGATTAATTGACTTTAAATTTCCCAGCTGCCATTGGTGGAATTTGAACACATCCTGGATCATTAGTCCTGGTCTCTGCGTTACTAATCCAATAAGAAAGCCACAATCCTACTGTACCCCGGCATGTTTCCTTGAGTGATGTTCAGAAGCTTACAGCATGGAAAATATGTATTTACATCATAACATTCCTTTATTGACATAGTATATTGTTCCACATGATAAGCAAAATATAATCTTAAGAACTTTCAAAGGAGAATTTCAAACATTTAAAAGTTATGTTATCAGCTTCTCAAATCCAAATAAAATAGGCTGGTAAGGAAGAGAAAGTACTTTCATTGGACTCCATATGCATAGTGGACAGCTCAACTAAATCCTGGGCAAAAAAATATTACATTTTGTTAGAGTTTGAAACTATATCTCATCAAGGTCAAAATGTGAAAAACACATGACATCACACCAGTTATTGAGGGCTCATACCTAACAATCTGCCAAATCTCAGCTGCAACCTGTCCCAGGTTAGACCTGGCACCTTGTTTCCCTCCTCATCAATTAAACAGGAGGACTGGGCTAAAATGTTCAAAAAACACACGAGTTGACCTGAAATTTTAACGTTGTTTCTCTCCACAGATGCTGCCTGCCCTGCTGAGTATTCCTAGCATTTACTGTTTTTATTCCAGCTTTTCATGTTGTGGGACCAGGCACACAAATAGTGCAGAAATTTTATAACGGACATTAACACCATGTCAAAAAGATGGGGGCCATCCAAAGTGGCACTTTGTTGAAAACCGAACAACTGGCCCCATTCCACTTGAATCCAGACTTTTGGCCCCATTGCTGGCACCTGCATCCTCTGCTAGGTAGCAATGATACATAAATGTCAGCAGCATGAGGAGAATGTCTAACAGACAAGGTATAAGAGGTAGCAATGGGGAACAGTTTAAAGATTTATAATCAGGTCACAGATTGGCCAACTTTCTCAGAGGGCAAAAAAATGTTACTCCTTAAAAGGGTTCTTGGTTTAGCGGCTGTGCTGTACATGAGACCCAGTCTATATAAAGAGCAATGGGCGGACGGGTGGGGCGGAAGTTGGGAGAGTGCGGGGCGGATGTAGGACGTTTTTAGCGGTCTGTGCGTGGACCGGAAGTGTCCGTGCCGCAGGGGTGTGTGGGTGGGAAGGTTGGAAAAAAGATGGCTGCCTCCGTCTCGGGCTATACTTTCAGTTCTTTAGTTTATCATCACGCCAACAGCCCTTCGGACCATGTAAGTAGCAGCACCTTCGCCTCCGGCCCGGCTTCCCCGCGGCCCAGCCGAGCGCTCAGATGCCGCCAGCTCGTTAGGAGTGGGGTTTTTTCGGTTCGGTTGAAGAGAGAGGCCGAGTCTGCGGCTCCTGTCGCCCGGAGCCCGGCCTTTCCTCGCAGGAGGGTTCGTTCAAGAATTAAATCCGTGAGGCCGTAAGACCCGAGCGCCTGAGGGCTTCTGACTGGGCAGCAGCTGCTTTGTCCCCGGCGAAAGGTCACCGCGGAAATCGGTTACAAAACGGTACATTTTGCACCCGGGCTCGGCGGAGTGAGCCTGGTTTGGGAGTCACTGCAGCCTTGAAGCGAATACATTTCGCTTGCCTCGATGTGCCCACTTTCTGCAGGATTTTTCTTTTTCGTTAAAATGTGTTTCTCCGAATGTTTTCTTCAACGAAAGTGGAAAACGGTTGTAAAGTTTTGAGGGCAGCAAATGCGCAATGTTGAGGCTTTCCTTTATAGAACTTATGGAAAATATTTTTTGCTGTATCATTTTTTTGATGGACCAGCCCTGTTTTCTTGAATAAAAAGAAAAGTTATTGGAAATATTCAGTAGGTCCGGCAGCATCTGTGAAGAGAGAAAGAGTTAATGGTTCAGGTCAATGACCTTTGTCAGAACCCAGTTTCTTTGATGTAAAAATCGTTGCTGTAGAATTGTCTTTGCAAACTTTGGTGTGTCTTAAAATCGTCTAGAATTTGGTCAGCCAGACAGGTGACATTTGAGTTTCCGGTTTGTTTCTGGTGATCAAGTCTAGTATTAAAACGTTCGCAAGCAAATTATACTTAGCTGCTTGTCAGAAATTGACTTGATGGTCTTCAAACAACTCGACTGACAATGCTTTCACAGATCTTATCAGTGGAGTAAAAACAGAATTACCTGGAAAAACTCAGCAGGTCTGGCAGCATCGGCGGAGAAGAAGAGTTGACGTTTCGAGACCTCCTGACCCTTCAGTTCTGCTGAAGGGTCATGAGGACTCGAAACGTCAACTCCTTTCTTCTCCGCCGATGCTGCCAGACCTGCTGAGTTTTTCCAGGTAATTCTGTTTTTGTTCTGGATTTCCAGCATCCGCAGTTTTTTGTTTCGTTTCAGTGGAGTAGTTTTGTTATTGTTAACTTTGCTGCAAAAGTTGGAGTGAGTGAAGTAGCTTTAATTGCAGTGAAATAACTTGATTTAATTTTTATTATTTCTGCCTGTTTCTCATATTTATTGAGTTTTATTTTGCATTTTTTTTGTTGTAATTTAACTTGTTTTTCACTACAGGAAGGCTTTCTTTTGGGAGATGTAAAACAACTCGAGACTTTCAGCATTAGTGATTCACAGATCAGCAACACCGAGCTACTGCAAGTAATAGGTAAGTCTACTAATCTTGTGTGTGATTGTCAGAGTGGGTGGCAAGAGGTTTGCAATTCAATTCGATCCATGCTGAAAGTTATTAACTTGGGGTAAAATATTTTTCTGTTGATTTTGGCATTGCTGGTGTAAAATGATGAAAATAATCAGAATAATTTATTTTTTCTGATCAAAAGGTAAGGATGACTTCTATTTTAATTTCGGCTTCTGCGCAGGCCTCCTGAAAAGTTATAACCTTTGTTTCCGCACAACTTGCGATGCATTATATTGGACTTTAAAAATTGGAGGGGAAGGAAGAACAAAGGATTAAAATATCAGATTATGTGCAAGTAAACAAATCTGGTTTTAACAATATTATAATTTTCCATTGCAACAAAACAGTTCTTATTTGTTTAGAATATACCAGAAGTAAATGTGATGCTTAAGTTGTTAGCTTGGGAACAATTACATGATGGCTGAAGTGTGAGACTTGTATTGTTTGTCTGAGAATAAGTTAACTGAATCTATCCAAGAGGCGTGGGAGAAAATCATGGATGCTGTGAGATGCCGATAATTAGGATGTGCTTGTAGATGACATTGTCTGAGGTGCTTTTGTTGCAATGTTCAAGTTTGTATTAATACAGCTGAATAAATCTCCAATGATCTTTTGGGATCTGTGTTTTAGATTTCCTGTGAACACTTTTTCAATCCGTTTATTTTGTTACAAATTTTTCTTTGTTTTGATCTATAATCATCAAATTAGTGGAAGATGTAGTGCAAAAGAATACAAAAATTAAAACCGCGTCACTGCTAGTAGTGTAATACGTTGACTGAAGCTCACTGATGCAACACAGTGTATTTTTTTTTTCTTCCTTGATCTTTTGAATTCCTTGAGTTAACATCTGTTGGAGCCTTCTGATTTCTAATACAGGGGTGTCAACTCATTCCATGTTTTATATTTTATATAGGTTTGACCTAGTTTAATTTAAATAAGCAAAGAAGGGTCCTGTGCCTTTTAAGCTTCCTGCTGCAAAATGTGTGGGAAAACTAGCTGGGGTATGTACCATGCATGCTTAAAGGGACTGCTGAAGAAATAGTAGGAAAAGGTTCTTTTCACACCCCTTCATTGTGATTAATGAACGGTGACCAATTTAACCAAAAAGTAATTCTAAATGCCTTTAAGGATTTTCTGCAATTAATATTTTCAAGCATTGATTTAAAGGGAAGTATTGTGCTGTGGAATGTTGGCCACTTTTGCACAGGACGCTTTTGGGCAAGAGTTGCATTTAATTGAGTTATTGGAGTAAAATATTTTTGCAGAAGTTTTGGTTTTTTCAAAAAGCAAAAGTTTCAAATTCCAATGAGCTGGCCATTTAAATTATTTCCATAAAGACTGAAAGCAGTAGTAATTTGTTAGCCAGTCTATATAATTGATAAATGTCTTGCATCCATTGTGTTGGAGGTCCTGGTTCCAGATGCTTGACTGGGCTTGTTTTAACATAAACACTCCCCTGTGGCTGTGAACATTGAGATAAAAATAGGGACATAAACATCCACAGACAGGTTATGAACAGAAGATTGCTAGGGCAGGTTTTAATTAGAGTCACAAGGATAGAATGCTGGTGAGTATTCAATAAGTTGAACAAAATGATCCAATGTGGGAAGGAGTAATTTGTTCTAATTTAATTGAATGAAATGAGTGTGCAAAAAAAAAACAAAACGAATTTTGTGTTGGCCTTGTCTTACCCAGTTTTCTTCGTCAGTCTAGATGAACTTGGAGTTGCACATGTAAAGGATGCAAATATTCAGCCCAGAATGTAGAAGACCAATTATTGTACTCTTGTGTAACACTGTTGTATAATTAAATATTGGGTGGTACCAAAACATGAGCGGTCCCACCGCCTTGTGGGAGTAACTAGTACCACTACACAGAAGAGAATACCTAAGGCAAGACTTAAATTTATCATGGGAAATTTAGTCCTACCTTGTCTCTTTGAGAAATGAACTGAAAACTTCAAAAGTAAATTGCTGTTATGGGAGCTGAGTCAGCATAATAAGTTAATACAGATGGCGTTGATCATATTGAATATAAACTGTTATAGGTTTGACATCAATAGTACATTTATCAAGGCTGCACAACTAAGTTGATATTAATATGATAGCTAATTTTGTACATGCAAGCAGAAGGCAACACTTGCATGTGCAGCAAAGTGCTGAACTTTATGGATGTTCATTGAAAGAAAAATGTATTTATATTACACCATTATCATCCTCAGATGTGCCAATGCTACTTCTGTTACGTACAAAAAATTGGAAGAAACAACTTACGTTTATCTAGCACCTCCTAATTTCCCATGATACCTCAAAGTGCTTTACAACAAAGTAATAACTTCTGCAATATAGTTACCACTGCTTTGCAGACAAACACTATATCCAATCTGTGTCTTAAACAGTTTCACAAACAGCAGTGAGATAAATGATCAGACATTCTCTTTTAGGGTTAGTTGAAAAATAAATATTGGGCAGAACATTGGTGAGCTCCCTTGCTATTCTTTTAGTAGTGCTATCTGGCCTTTTACTTTTTATTAAATTCACTCCTGAGATATGAGTTTTGCAGGCAAGGTCTGTATTTATTTCACTTTCCTATAGAAGATGATGGTGTGCAGCTTTCTTCAACCACTGCAATCCATGTGATGTCGGTATACCTGAGGTACTGTTAGGGAGGGAGTTGCAGCATTTTGACCCTGGTATGACGAAGGAATGGTGGTATAGATCCAAGTCAGGATGATGTGTGAATTGGAGGGGAGCTTTCAGAGGATGATCCCGTTCGTCCGTTGCCCTTGTTTTTCTCAAGGGTAGAAGTCGCAGATTTGGAAAGTGCTGTTGAAAGAAGCTTAGCGAGTTGCTGCAGTACGTCTTGTGCAGTTGCACACTACTACCACTGTGCATTGGTGGTGAAGGGAGTCAATGTTTAAGGTGGTGGGGGTGCCAGTCAAACAGGCTGCTTTGCCATGGATGGTGTCCAGTTTCGAGTGTTGTGGGAGCTGCACTCATCCAGGAGAGTATTCGTCACACTCCTGACTTGTGCCATGTAGATGATGGACAGGCGTTGGGAGTCAGAAGGTGAGATACACACTGTGGAGTTCTCAGCCTCTGACCTGCTGTTGTAGCTGCAGTATTTATGACTGGTCCAGTTCAGTTTCTAATCAGTGGTAACCCCCAAGATGTTGATTGTCTTCCACTTGAGCAGGCAGCCGGCACCATAGTTAAATGTCTCTTGCATCTACTTATAAAGCAGTGCAACATCCAAGCTACAGTGAGCAACACATTGGGAAATCTGCTAGTGTACTGAATAATGTGAAATTTAAAGCCTTTCATTATTTCCAGGAGTTTGGTGTAATAAGCAACATATAAATACACAAACATGTGGAAATAATGTGGACTCAGGAGCAATTCACACTGGTCCATGAAAATGGAGGAATTAGGCAGTGCAGCTTAGAGTTTATTAAAACTGTTTTGCCTGTGATGTGAAAAAAATAATTCAATTGTTATGTATATTCTGTAGAAGATTAAGGGTTTGTTCATAAGTGCATCAGTGCTTTAAATTAACATTGCCCAGAAATACAGAAATGATCATAGTGTAACACATATCAATAAGACCAAAGATACATTTAAATTAATGTTATATAAAATGGGCATGTTAAGAGATCATGTTCAGGCAATGCACTGTCCCTTTAGATAGTTGCAATTCCTTGCTAAGTCCTGTATTTGCTTGCCTTATTGTACTATTTCTTTGTAACTTAATAACACTGAAAGTGGCAAACAAAAACTGAGAGGGTGAGGGGGAATATAAAAATGAAGCTGAATGGAGATAGAATGGGACCTTTGGCTTCAGGCCTCTCGGTGATCAAGGTATCTAAAGGTTTCAAAGGCAGAGTCATTTAACCCACAGTTATGTAATTTTATCTGATGATCCAATGGTGATTAGCCGTCAGTTCTTTTTGATAGCATCATATTGCTGGATCCAACTAGCACACTGTCTAATACATTTCATCAATTTAATTTACAAATTTTGAGTCTGCCTTAGATATTTTCTTGGGTTCAGTGGTGCTAGTCAGGCCGCAAACGATCCCTGCATCTTGCGATGAGCTATGTGTCTATAGTGCCAAATAACTAATCATTCAATAGTGAAAGTTAGGGAGTAACAACAATACTTATTGTCATCTGAATCGGATATTAGATATTTCACATTTCAGTAGATGGATTGCACGCACTCCAGCCAGATGCGGTCAAATACAAATTGATAAACTGCATAACTGTACATGCACTTGTCTGTAAAGTAATAGTTAAATTCACTTAAGTACAAACTGCTCCTTGTGAATTTATTGGGTAACTAAACATTTTACTGAACAATTTTCTTGTTCTGACTAGTCCTGGTTTTGATTTTTTTTTAATTCATTCACGGGATGTGGGCTTTGCTGGCTTGGCCAGCATTTATTGCCCATCTCTGGTTGCCCTTGAGAAGGTGGTGGTGAGCTGCCTTGACCTGCTGCAATCTATGTGGTGTAGATACACTCATAGAGCTGTTAGGAAGGGAATTCCAGGATTTTGACCCAGTGACAGTGAAGGAAAGGCGATACGTTTCCAAGTCAGGATGGTGAGTGACTTGGAGGGGAACTTCCAGGTGATGGTGTTCCCATGTATCTGCTGCCCTTGTCTTTCTAGATGGTAGTGGTCATGGGTTTGGAAGGTGCTGTTGAAGGAGCCTTGTTGAATTTCTGCAGTGCATCTTGTAGATGATACACACGGCTGCTACTATGCATCAGTAGTGGAGACAGTGAATGTTTGTGGATATGGTGCCAATCAAGCGGTCTGCTTTGTCCTGGGCGGTGTCCAGCTTCTTCAGTGCTGTGGGAGCTGCATTTATGCAGTCAAGTGGGGAGTATTCCATCACACTCCTGACTTGTGCCTTGTAGATGGTGGGCAGGCTTTGGGAAGTCAGGAGGTGAGTTACTCGTCGCACAATTCTTAGCCTGTGACCTGCTGTTGTAGCCACAGCATTTATATGGCTAGTCCAGTTCAGTTTTTGGTCAATGGTAACACCCCCACCCCCTGGCCAGGCTGTTGATAGTGGAGGATTCAGTGATGGTAATGCCATTGAATATCAAGGGGCGACAGTTGGATTCTCTCTTGTTCTAGATGGTCATTGCCTGACACTTGTGTGGCGTGAATGTCAGCGCAAGCCTGGATATTGTCCAGGTCTTGCTGCATTTGGACATGGACTGCTTCAGAATCTGAGGAGTCATGAATGGTGCTGAACATTGTGCAATCATTAGCGAACTTCCCCACTTCTGACCTTATGATGGAAGGGAGGTTATTGATGAAGCAGCTGAAGATGGTTGGGCAGAGGACACTACCCTGAGGAACTCCTGGAGTGATGTCCTGGAGCTGAGGTGACTGACCTTCAACAGCCACGACCATCTTCCTTTGTGCTAGGTATGACTCCTACCAGCAGAAAGTTTTCCCCCTGATTCCCATTGACTCCAGTTTTGCTGGGGCTCCTTGACGCCACACTTGGTCAAATGCTGCCTTGATGTCAAGGGCAGTCACTCTCACCTCACCTTGCGAGTCCAGTTCTTTTGCCATGTTTGAACCAAGGCTGTTTTGAGGTCAGGAGCTGAATGGCCCTGGCGGAACCCAAACTGGACATCAGTGAGCAGGTTATTGCTAAGCAAGTGCCGCTTGATAGCACTGTTGATGATCCTTCCATTACTTTACTGATGATGGAGAGTAGACTGATGGGATGGTAATTGGCTGGGTTGGATTTGTCCTGCTTTTTGTGTACAGGACATACCTGGGCAATTTTCCACATAGCCGGGTAGATACCAGTGTTGTAGCTGTACTGGAACAGCTTGGCTAGGGTCAAGTTCTGGAGCACAAGTCTTCAGTACTATTGCCTGAATATTGTCAGGGCCCATAGCAGTATCAATGCCTTCAGCCGTTTCTTGATACCACATGGACTGAATCGAATTGGCTGAAGACTGGCATCTGTAATGCTGTGGACCTCCAGAGGAGGCCGAGATGGATCATCCACTCAACACTTCTGGCTTAAGATTGTTGCGAATGCTTCAGCCTTATCTTTTGCATGGTGTGCTGGGCTCCTCCATCATAGAGGATGGGGATGTGTGTGGAGCCTCCTCTTCCAGTGAGTTGTTTAATTGTCCACCACCCTTCATGACTGGATGTGGCAAGACTGCAGAGCTTAGATCTGATCCGTTGGTTGTGGGATCACTTAGCTCTGTCTATCACATGCTGCTTATGCTGTTTGGCATGCAAGTAGCCCTGTGTTATAGCTTCAACAGGTTGACATCTCATTTTTGGGTATGACTGGTGCTACTCCTGGCACTGCACTCTTTATTGAACCAGGCTTGATGGTAATGGCAGAGTGGGGGATATGCTGGGCCATGAGATTGCAGATTGTGTTCAAGTACAATCCTGCTGCTGATGGCCCACAGTGCGTCATGGATGCCAGTCTTGAGTTGCTGTATTTATTTGAAATCTAACCATTTAGCGCGGTGGTAATGCCACACAACATGGTGGGTATCCTCAATGTGAAGTTGGGACTTCATCTCCACAATGGCTGTGCGGTGGTCACTGCTGCCAATACTGTCATGGACAGATGCATCTGTGGCAGGCAGGTTAGTGAGGATGAGGTCAAGTATGTTTTTTCCCCCTTGTTGGTTCCCTCACCATCTGCCACAGACCCAGCCTAGCAGCTATGTCAATTAGGGCTTGGTCAGCAGTGGTGCTACCGAGCCACTCTTGGTGCTGGACATTGAAGTCCCCCACCCAGTACATTCTGAGCCTTTGCCACTCTCAGTGCTTCCTCCAAGTGAGGAGGAGTACTGATTCATCAGCTGAAGGAGGGCGATATGTGGTAATCAGCAGGAGATTTCCTTGCCCATGTTTGACCTGATTCCATGAGACTTCATGGGGTCCAGAGACGATGTTGAGGACTCCCAGGGCAGCTCCTTCCCAATTTGCATACCACTGTGCCACCACCTCTGCTGGGTCTATCCTGCTGGTGAGACAGGACATACCTATGGCTGGTGATGGTGGTGTCTGGGACGTTATCTGTAAGTCATCCTCACAGAATCATACCTGTGTCAGGCTGTTGCTTGACTAATCTGTGAGACAGCACTCCCAATTTTGTAGATTGCCCCCAGATATTAGTAAGGAGAACTCTGCAGGGTGGACAGGACTGCGATTGCCGTTGTTGTTTCCGGTGCTTAGGTCGATGCCGGGTGGTCCATCTGGTTTAATTCCACTTTAGTAACTTTGTACAGGTTTATTACAACTGAGTGGCTTGCGAGGCCATTTCAGAGGGCATTTAAGAGTCAACCACATTGCTGTAACGTGGGTCTGGAGTCATGTGTAGGCCAGACTAGTTAATGACAACAGATTTCCTTCTCTAAAGGACATTAGTGACCCAGATGGATTTTTACAACAATCAACAATGGTTTCATGGGCATCAGTAGACTTAATTCCAGATTTTTATTGAATTCAAATTTCACCATCTGCTGTGAATATGAATGAGTTTTCTCTCATGAGGCTGGATTTCAGGAATTTGCCAGTAGGCATATCAACCAAACCAACTATCTGCTTCCAGAAAATGTATTCTCAGCAGGTACTCCAATACTGTGCTCAAATGAAGGGGCTATCTTAGTGACAATAGTTGTGGATTTTAACTGGGGTCCTTTCCACGAACGCCCATTTTCTAAAATATTCTGTTTCAGATGCTTAATTTGGATCCTCACCTACATTTTTGAGTTCTGCTGTTCAGCGAATTGAACTCATTAAGGTACATTTAATTTAATAGCATTTTCTAAAGCGTCAAAATCCTGTGTTGGCATAGTTAGAATCTCTAAACATGACAGAGTAACTAAAAGTGTTAATTTGCAAAACTGACCATTGGTTGATCCATAGGCCTGAAGAGCATTCTGTTTGCAGAACTGGGTCAATGCTGTTTTCTAAACCAGCTAGTGAGGAATAAGCATTTTAATGCTCTTAAGGCTTGTAAGATTATAAAACGTCATTGACTAGTAGTAAATTAGCTTAAGTCTATTGGGAGACTGAGCAGAAATAACTTGGTTTCTAAAGACTAATGTAAGATATGGGATAATGTAATATATGGGGCAATACCAATTAATTTATCCTTAGATAATTAATGAATATTTTAGAACTTGCTGTTCGTTTAATATATTCACTGCCATATTTCATTCATTCGTATCAATGAAGGAGTCTTTGTTTTGGACAAAATTAGTAATTAAAAACTAGAATTAGAAGGTTTTTAAAGGATTTATCTATTAAGGATGTTTTTACCAATTATTGTATTTTATTTATCTTTTAATGTCTTGGTTTTTACTTAACTTTGAGTTCTAATTTTTCTCCCACCGCAGCACTGATTGCAAACTTGCCCTGATGTTGACCACTAGGTGGTACATATGAGTAGCCTAAAGAAACTTCCTTTTCTATTCTAGGTTGTCATTTTCTGTGGTAAACACCTTGATGTTTGTCTCTTCTTTGGCCCAAACAGCACCCTAGTATCTGGAAAGTGCCTGAAATTGCGGGAGTGCTTTCTGCCTTGATATACAGTGCATAATATTAGTAATTCAGAATTGAGTAAATAGATGTATTGGGTAATGCGTACTTTTTCCATGCATTGGGATAGATACTATCTAAAATGTAGCATATAAACTGGTAGACCACAATGGTTAGGCCATGTCATTAGGGTGGATGATGGTCATCGACCAAAAAACACACTATGGAGAGCTTGATGGTGCCAGTAGACCTGTTGGATGGCCAAAACCAAGATACAAGGATTCATGCAAGTGAAACATCATTTCATGCCAGGTTTACTTCAACTGGGAAAAGTCTGTCTATGACAGCTACTTGATGCCAAAATCTCCATACGAGTCTGGAACTTTGAAGAACTATGCCATCAGATTTGCCACAGAAAAGCACCACCACTGGAAGGAGCATATGGCAATAGCTCCTTCATCAGAGAATGATGACCTACAATGCCCCTACTGCAACTGACAATGTCTTGCTGAAATTGGAGTGATCTCCCATCTGAAGACTCGCAACAGATGAGCAGTAAATGTGAAGCAGCAAAGTAAAGGCAAAGAAGATAAAACTGGTGGAATAGAATTGCATTTTCTGACCCACCTAATGCTTTGCTTTTACAATTGCTGCAACCAGGCAGCAAAGACATAGCTTGATCCAACAAATGATGTTATAAGCAGGGTACAATCTCTATAGCAGGCAATATATTGATCAATGTTAAGCTAAGATTTTCTGTGGATGTTTGTCCTTTGTCCTTTTTTATGTTGTGAAAAAATCTATTGAAGCAGCTCATTTACGCAGGGATTTCTTGCCATCCTTTATTTAACTCGATATTGTACATCCCTATGCTCCAGTGCTAATTTGTGAACATACCTTGACTGCTCTGTGCATCCTGAGATTTGTGTAAATAGATTGGTGATAAAATGAATGAATTAATTTTCCCTTTTTGTTGCCAATATTACTGCTGGCAAATCTTTTTCCTTGTATAATTTGGAGATGTAATTTATGCAGCACTGTAAACAGTTAAATCAAGGGAGTGTGGAAATTCCTCCAGAAATAATTTTCTCATGGGATGTTGTGAAGGGACTGTTTCATTAAAGGTATAAACAAGTAGGTTGTGCAATCAAGTGAGTGTCCCCACAATATTTGTTTAAAATGGAGAATATTTGACCTATTACGAGAGCTTGAGGGCGGTAATCTCAGAGGTTCTAATGTACACCACAGGAATGGGAGTTGGCTGCTTCACAGAATTGATGTAAGATGATGTTGATGCTGAAGGATTTAGAATTATCTAGTCACTGAGTTAAACATTAACAGTTCATCAATAGGAAGTGGATACTACTGTTACATGATTTCTGAACTGGCAGGTGACACCAAATTTCTAAATTTTATAAATTTGCACCAATTTGGTTGATGTGGGGGAACAGTCCACACTGAGGACTGGAACAAATTACAGAAGGACATTAATTAGCTTGCAAAATGGTCAAATCGTTGCCAAATGAAGTTTAATGCAGACAAATGTGAGGTAGTACATTTTAGTGACAATTTTGTTGTGCAGTGGGTAGCATTCCTGCCTCTGAGCCAGAAACTATGGGTTCGAGTCTCACCCCAGTACTTGATGGCCAGAGAAGGTGCATTCATAATGCAGCCAAACAGCTTGAGTGTCAAGCTGTAAATCCTTCCAACACAGACCAATGGCAGGCGGTAAGAATGAGCAAGAGAGTGATTCCTGGTCAGCCATATGTTGGAGCCTCTACCATCACTATCCCTAGGACCAGACTACAGTCTGCATACAAAAGTACGTGTTGCCATGGCAACTCAAACTTCCTGAGTAAACTGTAGCAGCACCACATTTCGGTAGGGAGAATTGGGAGGCACCTAATACTTGGTAGGTACAAGTCTAGGCGGCCTGGCGGACCAAAGAGATCTTGGAGTATGAATACAGCAATTACTAAAAATTGTACCACAGGTTGGCCATTTTTTAAATAAGAAAAGCCAATCAAACATTAAGCTTTATTTCTAGATGGATAGAATTGAAAAGTAGGGAATTTATGGTAACCTTGGTTAGACTGCACTGAAGGGTACTTCATGCAGTTCTGGTCCCCATATTATAAAAGTACATTGAGAGGGTGTGGAGAAGATTTCCAAGGATGATAACAGAGGTGCATGGGCGTATAATTCAGGAAAGGATTGACGGGCTTGGGTCTCTTTTTTTTGAGGGGAAAAAATAGCTGAAGGGCAACCTAAAGAAGCTTTTAAAATTATGAAGGGGTTTGATGGAGCGGTTACAGGGAGAATGTTTCCCCTCATGGGGACATGTACAACTAGAAGCCATCAATATGAAATAGTAACCAAGAAATCCAGTCGGGAATTCAAAGAAACTTCTTTACTTGGTGGTGAAAATGTGGAACTGTCTACCACAGGATGTGGCTGAAGTGAATAGTATAGATGCATTTAAGGGGAAGCTAGACAAGCATTTGAGGAAGAAGGCAGTAAATGATTGAGAGAGGTTAGATGCAAAAAGATGGGAGGAAGCAGAGCAGAGCATAAATACCAGCATGGACTGGTTGAGTCGAATGGCCTGTTTTTATGCCATATGTAATTGTTTAATATTGTGACAATCAAGTTCTGTTGTCATATGAAATGCAACTGTACAACTATAGTCATTTTAAATAACCATAAATCCCTAAAGTTGCGTTGTTGCCTTGAACTCTTTTTTTAGAAACCTTGTTCTGCTGTGGATTTAGTAGGGGAGTCAACTATCTATTGTGTAATGAAAGATTTTTTTTCTTGGAAACTAAATGGAAATGGATTGGAGGAGAAGGGAAAGCAGAATAGGAAACTTTGTAATGTGGAGCATGGTTAATGAACTATGCCATGAAAAAACTTTTGTAACTCCTATTGATGAATCCTTAAACTTGTGATTTGATAAAATATAACCAAATAATTAACTGAATGTGGCTGTTTGCTAAATCTGGAGTTATGTAGTTCACAAGTTATCTTTTATGCCAGTATGTAGCTCATTTGTCAGAAGTTACTTGTCAAGGCAGTAACAGATGATGCAATATGGTTTCTTGTGGAATGCACTCTGATAGTTGCAAATAATTTTGAAATGTTGGAAATAATTTTGAAATGTGACGTGAAAACAAGTGTTGATTTTAATGACCTTAAGCTAGCATGGAAACCATTCTGAAGTATAAATGAGATGGTTTTTATTACAACAGGAGGTTCTGCAGGTACTGCATGAAGTAATTCATCAAAATACACACACACACACACACACACACACACACACACACACACACACACACACACACACAATGTTAAAAATTGCGCATGGGTAGCCCTTACTAATCTGTAGTGTGGTAATTATTCTTTTATATGCCCAGAGATTCTTAGTCTGTAGTACAATAATTTGCACAGTAATATGTATGGTTTTTCTGAAAATGTTATATATTATTCCACAGATTTATTATTAAAATATTTGTTTATTTTGGTTTAATTACAGAAATCCACAACCATGAGCCTGGCTACCAGCTCTTTAGGTAAGCAATTATAATCTGTTTGAATTTATTGAAACTACTTTGATAACCATAGAGATTACTTGTGAATTGTTTTGGTTTCAAATGCCAAGTTGTTTGCCTTTATATTAGTTAAGTTCCTGTTTGCCCACTAGTTGGTGTTTCGTACTGGGAGAAAGTGCACAGGGGTAACTTTCATGTGTTAAGATAGATTTTTTTTTTTCATTTCCCCTTCTGTATTGATGACGCTTGCTTGGAGTCTGGTTCCGTTGGTGTCTTTTCGGTGTTAGGAACATAGGAGCAGGAGTAGGCCATTTGGCTTATCAAGCCTGCTCCACCATTCAAACAGATATGGATGATTATTTACCAACTTTCTGGCCAAGAATGAGAGTTGGCAGAGGATATCAGTTCACTGTTCAGGCCATCTTCCAGGTCTCCTGAAGAACTGGTCAACTCCATAGAAGGTCGCAACCTTGTAGAAACTAATGCACTCCTGTTCCTTTACGCTGTACCATTTTCTGCCTCTACCAGATAGGATCACGGATGTGGTATTTTCTCAAGAACTTAGCCTTGACAAGCTTGATCACAAATCCACATTGAATCTCCAGGCTGGAGGTCTGATAATTTGTGTATGCTGTGGCAATTCTTGTAGTTCCCTTCTGCATTTGACTGGAATGGTACTCTCTCCTCCTCCCTCACCATATCCAAATCTGCTGCTGTCAGAGTGTGTGAAAGAGTAGGAAATTTAGGCCTCAGCTTCCTTCCCATTAAAACTCGCAATGAGCCAGACCGTTCTGGAGTAGGGTAGAATGATAACTTAGCTGGGTTCTTTTTTAATAAAGCCTTTACTGTCTGCACTACCTTTCAGCCTCACCATTAGCTTATGGGTATCTCAGTAAGCTAGTCATGTGGACAAACCCATAAAATTCAGTGAAACTCTTGAAGTATTCATCAGCAAGCTGTGGACTGTTGCCTGGAATCCTGTGTAGCAAAAATTTCTTTCAACAGTACAAATACAGCCTAAGATGTATGACCGTCTAGAGTTAGACGTTTTACCTCTATCTACCTTGAATAGTAGTCAACCACTGTCAAAAATGTTTTCCCTTTTTGAGCTCAAAAGGATCCATCCTGAGACATTGCCACGGCCTGGATGGAAATGAGGATGCCATCAGTGTTCCCTTTGCTCCTGATGATGGATAGCACACATGATGCAATTGAATATTATCTCTTCTAATAATTTGGAGAGCCCTAGCCACCAGACAACGCTTTCTCAGCTTTGCAAGACTCATCCACAGATGACATTGGATGAATTTCCCTTTCATCAGCTTTATTCAACTGTGTGAGATCTACACGGACTCAGTGATTTACAGTACTGGAACCGCATCTGAACATCAGCTTGTTGGTTTTGTTGCAGATGCGATTATTCCTCCTTGTAACAATGAGTCAACTTCTTGCTTTACCTGTTATAGAAATGGATGAGGAACTTTCCTTGGTGTAAACAAACACACCGGATTTGCTTTGGGGCGTAAGGTGATGTGTCAAGCTGTTTTCAGCTTCCCAAACCCTTTGAACAGTTGTGGAAATTGAGCTCTCAAACCTTTAGGCTGCTCTTAGTTTTCCGATTCCTCCACTCTACATCAATTCTGCACTCTGTACATCTCTACAAGCTCTTCTACTTAAAAGTGAGCAATCCTGATTCTGGATTATGTATAAGATTTCAGTGATTCTCCTCTCTTTTTATTTTGAAGTGTTGCAGTCATCTGCCCCATGACTTTAACTTGTATGTGCCTTTATCCATGGAGTTGTATACTTGATGGCTGAAGAAGATTTTGCTCCAACTACGGTTCAGCATTGGAAAGAACCGAAGCTCCCACTTGTGTCCAGTTTAAAACCTGTTTCATGTTTGTCTAAAATTTCAGCACTTCTGTTGAGCCTTTAATCTCACCCAGGAATGGACCTCTTAAAATATTTACAATTTCAATTTGTTGGATTTTGTTAACCATCGAGGGTTTTTCTTTTTGTTTCTGCAATGTAAACTCCTTGCTATGACACTCTGCTATAAAATGACCCACCTTCTCTCAAAAATGGCACTGCAATTTTGGCATAATAATCTCTTCATTGATGCTGCCTCTCCTGTCAGGTCTATAACACTTGGTTATAATGGTTGCTGAACCCTCTTCACATTTCCTTTGTTTCTGTACTGCTGTGTTTTTACTCTGAAGCTCAACAAACTCCACGGAGTTGGTGCTTCTTTACAAATGAGTCTCCCTGTCACCTTGAGGTACTGAACAATTGTTTCCTAACCTCGGTTTGCCTGGTCAGCTGAACAGCTTTGGTTAGTGTTAAGTCATCCCTCGATTGCAAGTGGTCCAACAAGTTTTCATCTAAAACTCCAACAGTGATTTTATCTCGAATTAATTCTTCCTTTAAGTTGCCATACTCAATTTTCTGCCAGTCGATATTGATCATCAGTAAATGAATGGACAGTTTTCCCCTGGTCACACTCATTAAACTTTGCCTGCTCAACAATGGTAGTTTTTCTGAGACTGAAGTGGGCATCAAATGGTGTCATTACTTAGTCATATGCAGCAGCTTCCTCATCGATCCTTGGTCACACTGGATAGTGCCTGCACAACCACCCATTACATACACAAGTGTAATGACCTGTTCTTTGCTCGCAAGTCCAAATGCAGTTAGGTACCTTGCAAATCTTCAATGCCAGTTCAGCTAAGTTTCAGCTTGGTTTGGACCTGCAACTTGCTTGAAGCAATCTGGTAATGGTAATGACTTCTCCATTCCATTCTTTTTTTTTTAAAATCTGCTGCTTGGTCGCTGGCTGTTCATTTTCCTGCTGCCACCATTTAATGTTGTTGTGTTCAAGGTGTTGTTAATGACTTCAGTTGGTAGGGTTTAACATCAACTTTATTCAAAACAGAACAAAGAATAAGTACATCTAGAAGGATTCTTCATTCCTGTCATGAGACTGCAAGAGAGAACTTGATGATCGTCGTCATGTGATCTTACATCACTTCCCTAAGATGATATGAACTGTCTCATTTACATTAACCTTTACACTACAACATAGAGTGAGTCTCATGAAACCAATGTGGAAGGCATTGGAAGAATAGCATCTGGTGGTGACAAAGGCATGAATAAGGCTTTCAGTGGTAGTTGAGCTGAGGTAGAGGTGGAGTTGGTTATGTTATAAATGTAGAAATAGGGAATGTTGCTGATGGATTGGATATGGAGAGTAATGCTCAGCTGATGAATGAGCAGGATTCGAATTGCATATCAGTGGATTGAGCTAGGGGAGGCATTCAGGATCTTGGATTGGATTGGCTTAGTGCCCTGAGTTCCTGATAGAGGCTGAACATGATGAGATCAGTTTTGTTGAGTTCCAAGAAGTGAGAGCTTATCCATCACTTAATTTTGCAAAGGTATGCAACAATTCACTGACAGTCATGGGCATAGGTGGAGTGCTAAAGCTAGTTATCAGCATGTGAGGGACAGCCAATAAATGAGGAATTGGGGGACTGAGAACTAAATGCCATAGCACACTGGAATTATCCACGTGGGCACGCACAGAAAGAGAAACTGTTGTGGATGATGTACTGGTTTAATTGAGGCAGGTAGAACAGAAGTGACTTACAAATACTCTACCCTCCTCACCATTCTATCCTCTTGCAATGATATTTGCTTGCTTGCATCATCTGTGTTTTCAGTTCTGGTCACTACTCCTCCTCTTCTGATGTACAATGGGTGGCAGAAGTTTGTGACCTAGTCCCACTTTCTGGGATGCCCCCTAATCTGTTCTGCCTTGCGTTCAAAGTCTCTTGATTGTGCTCTTGGCAGGGCCTTGTAATTTTTTTGAAGGCATTTTATTCTGGAACCTGAAATTTACTAGCTTCCAAATGTGCTGACTTTTACTATCATATTTTAAAGTGTTCAGTTCAATGTACATCAAAGGAAATGTATTTAGTTACATGGCAGCGTTTCAGTGAAGGGGGTTAGATGTAATAAAAGACTGAAGCAGCTGCAGCAGTTCAAAATGCTGTGGACCTTAATTTGCTACCGACTTATAAAATTATGATGCATAACTACTTTCAGCTTATTCTATTATGATGCAAGAATATATTTGCATGGCTAGTTGAATTGAATTAGTGTTTGACTTACTGTTGTTTAGCTGTACTGCATCTTCATACATGAGGTTGCTTTTTTAAAGAAAAGTTAACTTGATAATTTGTGTGTCTGAAGAACCCTGATCATGTGAGAGAATAGTCTGGGAAAAATCCTAAATTAAAATTTAGCCTATCAAAATATACAAGTGTCCTCTTAGTCAGAAGTTTCCCTTCCACATTCTGTCATGTTTATGCTGTTGCGATTTTTATTTTGGAACAATATTGATGAACACCAGAGAGTTCTGTGATTAGTTCGTGCGGCTTAGTTTGAAATTATAGGTCTTGCGGTCCCAAGCTTGTACAGTCTAACAGTTCGGAAACAAATTACTTGGATGTCATATTCAAGGTTTGTTTAGCCTTTTCAAGCCATTCTTTCATGTTAGTAAGGGGCATGCAAGGAGACAGGCAACTATGCCTGAGTGCGATGGAGACTGGAGCAGTGAATTAGGTTCACATGATAAATTCTGGTAAGTCCTTTTCAGGTTTTAACTGTCAGACCTTGATTCTTAATCTATATAGTGTTCATCTTCAAGTAAGTTAAGTTAGCTTGTTAAGTAGAGAACCGCTTGGAGGGCAGTTATCTTTCATACCTGAAAACAGTAGGTTCAAGTGGTGTTAATTACTGTAGCAGGAAATTAATCTAGTTAGTGACTCATCAGAGGGCCTATAAAAGAGACTGGCTTTTCAAACTGCACAATCAGTAAGGGGCATCCGAGGAGACAGGCGACTATGCTGGAGTGAGATGGGGACTGAATGAACAGTGAATTTTGTTCACGTGGGAATTCAGTCCTGGGGGAAAGAATTATGCTAAGTTAATTAGGTGAGTAACTAAATTAACTAAATAACATAACAATGGTAGGACAGGTGTTACATTAGCTGTGGAATGTGGGATCTCATGGATGCTAAGGTAATCCAGGACAAACATCTGCAGAAAGTGTAAGCAGCTAGAGGAATTCCAGATCAGGATTATTGATCTGGAAGCCAAACTGCAGACACTGTGCCACATAAGGGAGGGGGAAAAATACCTGGATACTTTGTTCCAGATAACGGTCACACTTCTTAAAATAGGATCACCTGTTTTGGTCAGCAATGAGAGACAGAAGAGATTTGGTCAGCCTGGCAAAAAACACCTGCCATATCATAAAGTAAATAAATATGATTTGATAGCCATTATGGAGACATGGCTGCAAGATGAAAAGGATTGGGTCTTGAAAATTGAGGGGTATATGATATTCAACAAGAATAGGAAGCTAGGTAAAGGTAGAGGGATAGCACTGTTGGTCAAGAATGGAATTGGTGCAATTGTTAGGGATGACCTTGGTTTGAGAGATCAGGATGCAGAATCGGTTTGGGTGGAGAAGAGGAATAGTAGGGGAAAGAAGTCACTAGTGGAAGTGATCTACAGACCTCCTAACAGCAATCACAATTTAGGACAAAGTATACAAGAAGAAATATTGGGTGCTTGTGATAAAGGGACGGCAATAATCATGGGTGATTCTAATCTGCATATAAACTAGAAAAATCAGATTGCTAATAGCCTGGATGAAGAGTATATAGAATGCTTTTGAGAGAGTTTCTTAAAGCAGCACGTTCTGGAACCAACCAGAGAGCATGTTATATTAGACTTGTGTTGTGTAATGTGACAGGATTAATTAATGACCTCAGAGTGAAGGCATCCCAGGTAGCAGTGACCACAATATGATTGAATTTTACATCCAGTTTGAACGGGTGAAAAGTGCGTCGAAGACTCCTGTTTTAAACTTAAATTTTTTTGTATTCATTTACGGGATGTGGGCGCACCAGCCAGGCCAGCATTTATTACCTATCCCTAACTGCCCATGAGAAAGCTATGCTGAGCTGCCGCCTTGAACCACTGCCGTCCATGTGATGTGGGTACACCCGCAGTGCTATTAGGGAGGGAGTTCCAGGAGTTTGAACCAGCAACAAGTAAAGGAACGTCAATATAGTTTCAATTCAGGGTGGTGAGTGGCTTGGAGGGGAACTTCAGGTTGGTGGTGTTCCCATGTATCTGCTGCCCTTGTCCTTCTAGATGGGTGATGGTCATGGGTTTAGAAGGTGCTGTCTAAGGAGGCTTGGTGAGTTCCTTCAGTGCATCTTGTAGATGGTACACACTGCTGCCACTATGTGTTGGTAGTGGAGGGAGTGAATGTTTGTGGAGAGGGGTGCCAATCAAGCGGGCTGCTTTGTCCTGGATGCTGTCAAGCTTCTTGAGTGTTGTTGAAGCTGTACTCATGCAGGCAAGTGGAGAATATTCCATCTCACTCCTGACTTGTGCCTTGTAGATGGTGGACAGGCTCTGGGGAGTCGGAAAGTGAGTTACTCGCTGCAGGATTCCTAGCCTCTGACCTGCTCTCATAGCTACAGTATTTATATGGCTAGTCCAGTTCAGTTTCTGGTGAATGGTAACCCCAGGATGTTGTTAGTGGGGGATTCAGCAATGATAATGCCATTGAATGTCAAAGGGCGACTATGTGGGCACGAATGCTGAGCTAGCTGAAGTGAACTGGGATACTAAGCTCAGGGAGTGGATCAATAGAGAAGCAGTGGCATACATTTAAGGGGATATTTCAGAATACTCAATAAAAATATTCCTACTATGAAGCAAAATTCTAAAGGGAGGACTGTGGTTAACTAAAGTAAGGAACGCATCAAATGTAAGGAAAGAGCATATAACTGCGCAAAGATGTGTGGCATTGATCAGAATATAAACAATGGCAGAGAATGACTAAAAGATTAATCAGAAGTAAGAAATTGGAGTATGAGAGAAAGCCAGCTAGAAATGTAAAAATGGATAGCAAAAGTTTCTATGGGTATTTAAAAAGGAAAAGAATAAGTAAAGTGAATGTTAGCCCTCTAGAGAGGGACAATGGGGCGTTAGTAGTCGATAATAAGGCAATGGCAGAAGAAATGAACAAATACTTTGCTTCTGTCGTCACTATAGAGGATACAAAAAACATTTCAGTAATAGCTGAAAATCAGAAGATGGAGGGGAGAATGGAACTTGGTGAAATTATTATCACTAGGGAAGCGGTACTGAACAAATTGATGGAGCTGTAGGCTGACAAGTCTGGTTCCTGTAGACTTCATCCTAGGGTCTTAAAAAAGGTGGGTGATAAGTTTGTAGGTGCGTAGGTGTTAATTTTCCAAAATTCCCATTCTGGAAAGCTTCCATCAGACTGGAAAGTAGTAAATATAACCCCTGTATTCAAAGAGGGAAGGAGGCAGGAAAACAGGGAACCATAGGCCAGTTAACTTGACATCTGTCATGGGGAAGGTGTTAGAATTGATCATTAAGGAGGTTATAGCTGGACACTTATAAAAGCTCACGGCAATCAGGCAGAGTCGGCATGGTTTTGTGAAAGGGAAATCACGTTTAACCAATTTATTGTAGTTCTTTGAAGGGGTAACATGCACTGTGGATAAAGTGGAACCTGTAGACATGCTGTAATTGGATTTCCAGAAGGCATTTGATAAGTTGCCACATCAAAGGTTACTGTGGAAAATAAAAGCAGGAGTCTGTGCTGAGGCATCAAGTTTTTACAATTTACATCAATGACTTAGATGAGGGGAGTGAAGGCATGATAGCTAAATTTGCAGATGACACAAAGATACGTGGGAAAGTATGTTGTGAAGAGGACATAAGGAGGTTGCAGATAGGTTGTGAGTGGGCAAAGATCTGGAAAATGGAGTTTAATGTGGGAAAATGTGAAGTTGTTCACTTTGGCAGGGAGAATAAAAGAGCAGAGTATTACTTAAACAGAAAACGGCTGCATAATTCCGAGCTGCAGAAGGATCTAGATGTTCTAGTGCGTGAGTCACAAAAAGTTAGTATGCAGGTACAGCAATTAATTAAGAAGGCTAGTGGAATGCTATCTTTTATTATGAGAGGAATTGAACATAAATGTAAGGATATTATGCTTCAGTTATACATGGCATTTGTGAGACCACATCTCAAATATTGTGTGCAGTTTCGGTCTCCTTATTTAAGGAAGGATGTAAATGTATTGGAGGTGGTTCAGAGGAGGTTTATGAGATTGATACCTGGAGTGAGTGGGTTGTCTTGAGGAAAGGTTAGACTGGGCCTGTTTTCACTGGAGTTTAGAAGAATAAGGGGTGACTTGATTGAGGTATGGAAGATCCTGAACAGTATTGACAAAGTGGATGTGGAAAGGATGTCTACACTTGTTGGTGACTCTGGAACTAGGGGGACATTGTTTTAAAATTAAGAGTTGCCCTTTTAGGACCGAGATGAGGAGAATTTTTTTCTGAGGGTTGTGTGACTTTGGATCTTTCTGCTTCAGAAGGTGGTGGAGGCGGAGTCATTGAATATTTTTTAAGGACAAGGTACATAGATTCTTGTTAGGCAAGGGAATCCAAGGTTATTGCGGGTAGAGGGGAATGTGGAATTTGAAACAAACTGATCAGCCATGAAAATGAATCGGAACAGGCTCAAGGGGCTGAGTGGCTTACTTCTCCTATTTCATATGTCAGTCAAATAATAAATTCAATAATGTGTCTTGGTCAGCATTGTCAGTTGCAGATATAATGCTAATGTACAATGCAAAGGCCACTACCTCCCAAATAGTTTCACTGCACAACCTCATGGTAATGCTGCACTATGTTTAACTTCTGTAGTGCACCACCAGTGCTGCTCACCAAGGTTCCTTAGCACCTTCCAAACCCACGAACACTACCATCTGGAAGGGCAAGGGCAGCAGACACGTGGGAATATGACCACGAGGAAGTTCCCCTCCAAGCCACTCACCATCCTGACTTGGAAATATATCGCTGTTCCTTCACTGTCACTGGGTCAAAATCCTGGAATTCCCTCCCTAACAGCAACGTGAGTGTGCCTCCACCACGTAGACTGCAGTGGTTCAAAAAGGCCGCTCACCAACACCTTCGAGGGCAATTAGGGATGGCCAATAAATGCAGGTCTAACCAGTGACACTCGCACCCCATGAACCAATTTTTTAAAAAATCACATGACTACCACAATGCTAAATGGGATAGATTTCGAACAGATATAGCAACTCAGAACTGTACATCCATCAGGTGGTATGAGCCAACAGCACCAGTGGAATTGTACTCAGCCACAATCTGTAACCTCATGGCATGGCATATCCCCGACTCTACCATTATCACCAAGCCAGGGGTTCAACCCTATTTCAGTGAAAGAGTGCAGGAGTGCATGCCGGAAGCAGCATAATAATGAGGTATCAACCTGGTGAAGTTACAATTCATGCTACACTAGTTGTCTTAAGCAGCAGGTGACGGACAGAGCTAAATGATTTCCTGCTAGCCAGCGGATTGGATGTAAATTTTGCAGTGCTGCCACATCCAGTTGTGAATGATGGTGGACAATTAAGCAATTCACTGGAGAAGGCAGCTCCACAGATACCCCCATCCTCAATGATGGAGGAGCCCAGCACATCAGTGCATAAGATAAGGCTGAAGCACTCACATCAATCTTCAGCCAGAAATGCTGAGCGGATGATCCATCTGGGCCTCTTCTGGAGGCCCCTAGCATCACAGATACCAGTCTTCAGCCAATTCGATTTAGTCCACATATGGAAAAAATGGCTGAAAGCACTGGATACTGCAAAGGCTATGGGACCTGACAATATTCCGGCAATAGCACTGAAGACTTGTGCTCCAGAACATGCCACGCCCCTAGCCAAGTTGCAGTTATGACACTGGCATTTTACCTGGCAGTTTGGAAAATTGCCAACATATGTCCTGTACCCACAAGGCAGCACAAATCCAACCCAGCCAAATATTGCCCATCTGTCTACTCTTGATAATCAGTAAAGTGATGGAATGGGTCATCAACAGTGCTATCAAGTGGCAGTTTAGCAATAACCTGCCTGCTGATGCTCAGTTTTAGGTTCCATCAGGATCACTCAACTCCTGACTTCAAAACATCCTTGGTTCAAACATGGACCAAAGAGTTGGATGTCAGGGGTGAGGTGAGAGTGACTGCCCTTGATATCAAGGCAGCATTTGGCTGAGTATGCATTAAGGAATCCTAGCAAAACTGGAGTCACTGGGAATCAGGGGGAAAACTTTCTGCTGGCTGGAGTCATATCTAGTAGAAAGGAAGATGGGTGTGGCTGTTGGACGTCAGTCATCTCAGTTCAAGGACATCACTGCAGGAATTCCTCAGGACAGTGTCTTCGACTGAACCATGTTAGCTGCTTCATCAATGACCTTCCTTCCATCATAATAAGGTCAGAAGTGGGGATGTTCACTGATGATTGCACAATGTTCACCATTTGTGACTCATCAGATAGTGTTCCATGTCCAAATGCAACAAGACTTGGACAACATTCAGGCTTGGGCTGACAAGTGGCAAGTAACATTTGTGCCGCACAAGTGCCAGGCACTGACCATCTCCAACAAGAGAGGATCTAGCCATTGCCAACTGACAATCAATGGCACTACCATTGATGAATCCCCCACTATCAACATCCTGGGGGCTACCATTGACCAGAAATTGAACTGGACTAGCTATATAAATAATGTGGCTATGAGAGCAGATCAGAAGCTAGGAATCCTGTGGTAAGTAACTTGCCTCCTGACTCCCCAAAGCCTGTCCACTATCTACAAGGCACAAGTCAGGAGTGAGATGGAATATTCTCCACTTGCCTGGATGAATGCAGCTCCAATAACACTCAAGAAGCTCGACACCATCCAGGACAAAGCAGCCCGCTTGATTGGCACCCTTCCCATAAACATTCATGCCCTCCTCCACCAATCACAGCGTCAGTAATGTATATCATCTACAAATGCACTGCAGGAACTCACCTTAGACAGCACTTTCCAAACCCACACCTGCTACCATGTCCTTTGTAGAAGGACAAGGGCAGCAGATGCATGGGAACACAACCAACTGGAAGTTCCCCTCCAAGCCACACACCATCTTGAGTTGGAAATATATTGCCATTCCTTCACTGTCGCTGGGTCAAAATCCTAGAACTCCCTTCCTAACAGCATTGTGTACCTACACCACAAGGACTGCAGCAGTTCAAGAAGGCCGTTCACCACCACCTTCTCGAGGGTAATTAGGGATGGGTAATAAATGCTGGCATAGCCAGTGACGCCCACATCCCATGACTGGAATTTTAAAAGTCTATAACATTAAACTCTGGCTTAATGATGCTTATAGCTAATATTTTAATATAAAGCTGTTTGTCAATGAATTTTCCCTGTGACTTTCTCAAATGCCAATAACTAAAATACAGTCTTCACCATTTACAAGTGGCTAGTGTTTCTGCCACTAAGCAATTGGATGGTCAAATCTGCAATTCATTATGTAAACTTATTACAAATGCTTTGTTTGTGACCAATGGCAGTGTGTGTTGTGATTCTGGTGATTTTCCTTTTTAACTATTTTAATCCTTGCCATCTTTGTTTCGGAGAGCATACAATTCAAGTTTAATGTGGAATAATTTTTATCACAGAAATCCCAAATGCATTAAATAAAATCAATGGGTAAATCGGTAAATATAGTAGATTGAGGTGCAAAGGATCTTACTGAACTGCACAAAATAATTGGTATGGTAATGCACTTTAAACAATACCTTTGTAATTGACTCCTAAAAGCCTGGTAAATGGTAAGTACTGATTGTCTGTCATAGATGGCTGCCCATGTTAAGTGTTGGATGGTGTAAATGGTACTTCCCATCCAGCTGGTAGAACGTCCATGATCTACGTATACACTCTCTGGCACTGTTCTCTCAAGCAAATATTTATAAATATATTTTTTCTAAAGCCATGTTTTCCCTAGTAAACCTATTTTACTTAAACAATTTAACATCATCTCAGATGTCTGTTTGTCTTGAGGTATTCATATGCATTTTTTTGTATCATTACAAGGACTGCATTCTTAATGTAAAATTTGTCCTTTTCAGTTTTTACGACTATGCAGGAAGAGTTGATGAAGAAAATCTGGATAGAATCCTCAAAGGAAGGAGGAAAGTAAGTGTTCACTTTTGGTAGTAAATGTCTCTCATTCTTCCTTTTTAAATCAAAACTGTAACATGAGACCATGGGGAGGGCCATTCAGCCCTCTGAGCCTGTTGCACCTTTCAGTTTGATCATGGTTATTCTGTGGCATCAGCCATAGTTCAGTTAGCACTCTGGACTCCAAGTTTGGAAGATTCTGCGTTCAAGCCTGGACTTGAGCACAAAAATCAAAACTGAGACTTTAGTGCAGTACTGAGGGAGTGCTGCACTGTTAAGAGCAGGGAAGTTCTCACTGGTGTCCTGACCAATATTTATCCCTCATCAACATCACAAAAACGGATTATCTAATCATGATCACATTGCTGTTTGCGGGCATTTGCTTCGTGCAAAGTGGATGCCGCATTTCCTAGATTACAAATAGACTACAATTCAATATTACTTCATTGGCTGTGAAGTGCTTCAGGATATCCTGTAGTGATGCAAGGTGCTAAATAAATGAAACTCTTTCTTTCTTTACCTCAATTCAATTTTACGCACCTTTGGCTCCATATTGCTCGATCTATTTACTGAATTAAAAACCTGCCTATCTAGGTCTTGAAAAATTTGATCCAGCTTCCAGTCTTTTGGTGCGATGACCAATTTCCCCACTATTCGTTGTGTGTGGCGGGGGGGGAGTGCCTCTTGGATTCATTCCAAAATGACATAACACTAACTTTTTAAGATTACTCCCCCCTTGTTTTGGATTGCTCTACCAATGGACATAGCTTCTTTGTGTCTACACCATCAATTCCTTTTAAACACCTCAATTAGATCAACTCTTCATCTAAACTTCAGGGAACACAAGCAAAGTTTACGCAATCAATTCTCGCTGTAACACACAAAGCCTGTGTTCTAATCAGGGCTAATGTATCCTTCCTGAGGTATGGCGCCCAAATCTGAATGTAGTTCTTCAGATGAGGTCTTACCAAGGCTCTGTATAACTGAAACATAACCTCTTTCTCTTTATATTCAAGCCTCTTGATTAACTTTTCGATTAGTGTTTGTACCTGTGATATTTTGTACCCATGTGACTTTACCTGCTGTCCATATTAACACATCCCAAATGATGTCTTAAGATGGAAACCTTCCCTCTGAATCCAGTTGGTGTCCCTACAGACCCTTGATTCAGTTCGTAAATATAACTAAATTAAAAATAACTAAAAACAAAAAAACTGCGGATGCTGGAAATCCAGAACAAAAACAGAATTACCTGGAAAAACTCAGCAGGTCTGGCAGCATCGGCGGAGAAGAAAAGAGTTGACGTTTCGAGTCCTCATGACCCTTCGACAGTTCTGTCGAAGGGTCATGAGGACTCGAAACGTCAACTCTTTTCTTCTCCGCCGATGCTGCCAGACCTGCTGAGTTTTTCCAGGTAATTCTGTTTTTGTTTTAAAAATAACCAAGTTGATTACAATGATATAATCTTTGTCACTTATCATTTTGTGTTTTTTGATACTTTTTGTATAAGGGAGTAACAATACCTGGATTTTTAGAAATCTCAATCAAATTTCTCGGAGAATTTCCCTCTCAGTCTTCCCTTTTGAAGATTTAAATATTTAAAGATGTGTTGCACTGTAATTGTGTAAAATATTACCTTTGAAAATACTAATAGCTTCCTCCTTCTGTAGAATGTTATTGGCTGGTACAGATTTAGAAGAAATACACAGCAGCAGATGTCCTACAGAGAGCATATTATCCATAAACAGCTAACAAACATCCTTGGAGTACCTGATCTAGTCTTCCTTCTATTTAGCTTCATCTCCACAGCAAACAACTCAACACATGCATTGGAATATGTGCTCTTTAGGTCCAATCGTCGGTAAGCCAAATAGCTTGCTAAATAGATTGCTAAGTCTAAGATGTATTATGTGAATGAATTCTAAAATTTGAGCATTTACTTCATAACTAACGGATTAATTTTTTAAAGTTAACGTATTTGTACCCAAGTTTATAGAAACTTTTACTTTTTGAATTATATTGCTCAATCTTGTTAGGAAAATATGCAGAGTTATGCAGGCTATTTTGCCATGGGCCTTTTTAGTTTTTAAAATATCCTACTTTTTTCTGAAGGTATGATCAGAGAGTTTCACTCACTATTCCAAATTTGGGAAATACTAGTCAACAAGAGTACAAGAGTTCCTCAGTACCAAACACATCATGGAATTATGACAAGGTGGTAACAGAACATGGGTGCGTATTAAACTATTAGTTTGAAAGCATTCCAACAAAGGATTATTTTAATAAATGAAATATAGTGAAATCACACTGAAAATCTTGCAGTGATGTTTGTCTATGTATCTAAACTTGTCTTCAGTAACTTGCAGGAATTGTGTGCATGTTGTTGGCATCACAAGTCTGAAGTAAATGTCTGTCCTACTGATCATGGCATGGTTTCTGGGATATCTGTTTCTTATGTCAATTCGCGCTAATATGAGGGGTGCATCTTACAGCAGAATCACTGCTTGGTCAAGCACGTCTATTCTGAAATTTTAAGTTCCTTTTTTATGATTATGGTAACTTAAACTGATGGTCCCTCCAATTACTAGGCTCTTAATTTCTGTTAACCAGTAAGCCTGATGTCTAAAAGACATTAGGATGTGGTATAGAGATAAAAGCAAAATGCTGCAGGTGCTTGAAATTTAAAATAAAGACAGAAAGCACTGGAAACATTAGCAGGTTAGTTGGCATATATGGAAAGAGGAACAGACATTTTTTTTAATATAGACCCTTGGTGTTTCTAGCATTCTCTGTTCTTGTAACTTTTTTCCAAAAAGAATGCTAATATTTGACATCAGCCTCATTGATATTTTTACTGGTGCCTAGGTTACAAAACAGCAAAATGCTTTCAACTTGTCTGCAGCTTCATGAATCTAATTTCAGTTTACAGCACTGCAAGAGAATGTTGTGCTTTCTGATCCATGACAGACCCTGACAGGTGCAGGGATCCTATCAAAATGAGCTTGAAATTGACCTTGCACAATTTGGTATGTAACTGAAAGACCCATGAACTTGTAATGTTACCAGCCATAATTGGATCATCTAGTATATTCCTGCAGAATTACATTTTATGTTTTTTTACATAGTTGAGATAAATAACAATTAATTTTCAGTGATGACTGCAGCAATGAGTAGATTAGTTGCATTCCATTTTGAGATGGTGTGTCACACATCATACATTGCAACCTGAACATGTTGGCACGTTTAAGGATCAAACTTTGCATAAATTAGCAATGGAATCCTTTTATTGGGTATTCACTATCAAGTAAACAGCTGAGCTGTACAAACTAGGAACGTTTCAAGTACCATTCTGCCCCGAATTTGATGATCTTCACCAGGTCAGTAGTAGATATACTACAATTGATTTCATGTCCCTGGTAAAGTGGGGGAGAAAAGTGGCTTTAATTCTCTCTTGTGATTGCTACACATTGCCCTGACTAAACACCAGATAAGATCCTAATGGTTCAACTGTAATCTTAAACAACATCTTTCTGCTCTTTTGTCACCCAACCCCCTTGCATCATCATGAACAGGCTGTTGACACTCACTTGAGGCTCATCATAATGATGAGTTGGACAGTGTGCATATTATCTTTTGAAACCATGCCTCAACAAAGATAAAAGGGAAAAAGAAATTTGGAAGGCAGAAATGCTTTTCTAACTGTTTGGCCCAACCTAACTTCATTTTAACTTCTAAGAAACATGTTAGACTTGTTTTATAGTAAATGAAGGCTATTGAATTAAAAATTGTATAAAGAAAAGCTTGAATGTGAATTCATTTGATGGTGTATGTCTCTTTTGAATCTCAGATTTTTTTTGTCAATCTAGCTTATTTCAGAGCATTTAGACATATTAATGGTTTCTTGGTAGCTATGAAGGCTACGTAAAATAAACTGCTACATGTGTTATGAATACAGAACAAGAAAGTCTTACTGCTCAATATTCCTTTCCCATTTACAGATTGAAAGTTACCTTTACAAAACGTAATTTGCTCACTATTCAGTCATTTACCTAAAAGGTCATTTAGTTGCTAAAGCTAAATTCTTTAACTTTTCCCTTCAGTGTTGAAAACAGCTGTTGATTTACAATGTCCTTTGGAATGGTATAGTGCTCTTAAACATGGTGCATAAATGCAATTTCAGGCTTGAGTTAATAAATGCTTTTTATTTTCCTGACACAGGGCTGAGTTCTTTGACAAAGATGGAGTGATAAAAGATATCAGGGCCATTTATCAGGTGTACAATGCGCTTCAGGAAAAACTGCAAGTAAGTTAGATTGTTGTGTTGGGAGTTAAGTATGAATAATTGAATGCAAGTTCTCACTTAAGTGATTCACTTTAATTCTGGTTTAGTGTTAGGAAATAGTGATTTTAAGTAGTATTTGTGGGTGCTAAGAATGAGTTTTAGCTTTAAAGTTTAAGTTTGATGTGTATTTCTGTCTTTGTTAAGAAATGAATTAATAAAAAAGTCAAGTTGAGTTTGTTTCACTTTAAAAGGTACCCACATTTCGAATGTGTTTCACGACTCTTCAAGCTAAGATAAGCAAACACGAGTAGAAAAGGCTGTGCTGTTGCCTAGCAACTAGGATCCAGAGAGGCAAGCCCCACCCATACACATGCACAGAAAAATCTAAAGAAACAGTTTTGAGTTCTGGTTTGAAGACAGCTGCCAAGCAGAAGCAACCTAGAAGGGGCAGATAGCCAGTCCCAAGCTAAAGAAGAAAGTACCCAAATCCAGGGGCGTGGAACAGGAAAGATCCTGAGCAGCCCTTCTAGTCAAAGGAAGGACAGGGACCTGGAAAATGCCCTGTTATGTGGAGTTAAGAGTGAGGAGCAGAGAAAGGCTTCAAGCTTGGGGATAAAGGCTTGTGAAAAGTCTGAGGGCCTGTAATTCTTTGCTATGGGCATGTGAAGGAGTGGTGTACTGTTGACGACTGAATAGATGAGAGTGTGGAAGAAAGCTTGAACAGATGTGGTATCCCAGGGGAGAGCAACATCAGAAGGAGCGTTCAAACCCCTGGATGTGGACCCTTGCGGAAGGTGTTTGCGAGAAAACATCAGTTTGGAAGAAGATTCCAAAGTGAGTTCTTGGAGAGTAGAGATTGGAAACCCTCATGTGAAAGACTCAGTTCAGTGAGACTGATTGGCTCACGTTGTGATAAGCGTCTGGGAGGAGTTGAGAGATCCGTAGCATCTGTGTTGGGTGGCATCTATCATTTGGTTTCAGAGTGTGGTGTGTCTGACGACAGGTTGCCTATTGGTTTACATGGATAGTGTACTTATTGCGGACATTAGAGTATAATATAACTTTTGTGACTTGTGTTGTCCTTACAAGTCTGTATATACCTGCATAGTTGTGGGTGAAGGAGTATTATAATATAGTTCATCTTTTCTTATGTAATAAATGTTTTGTTATTTTGTTAGAAGTTCATCAGCTGACCTTTGTGACTCATCTATTCAGTAGCTACACTCCACCTATCTAAACAAACAAATTAAAAGTTAGGATCTATCAAGCTGGGTTCTATTCTGGGATCAGGCTTGTCCAGTGGTAATATCACCTGGGATCATAACATTAGTCTTGCTATTAATTTTGTAAATGTGCTTATTTTTAAAATAAATCTATGCACAACACACCTTTTGTGATCTTGATGCACTTTGGATTTCATAACGTGATAATTGTTTTAGAGGATTATAGTTGTAGATGCATGGCAGTCTGGAGCTAATGATATCAGATTTTGACCATTTGTTCATAATGTTACATATCTGAGAGTGATCTGACTGCCTTGGGTATGATTAAATCCCTTTCTCCATGTGTTTAAAACACTGGGGAGCACCACTGTAACTTATTCTCATTGTGTCTACTCCTCTGCGCTGTACATTTTTTTTTCTGCTCTACCTGGACTATAGTTGTGTATTGCATTCTGAGGCAACCAAATAATAATCTGCTTCATAAACTTCCAACTTGTTCAAGTGCCAGACGCAGCTACCTGCATGGTGTCCCTACTCTGTCCCCCACTACATACAATTTAAAATCCTCATCTTCATCTTTAGAGCACCTCACCTCCCTTGCAACACCTTTTGGTCCTCTGACTCCACTTCGCCAGTGGTAGGGTAGCAACCATAGAATGTATAGAGTTTTTAGTTACTTTGCTCTATGTTTTGGAACTCCCTTGATAAATACCTAAAACAGATTGGTAACACCTCAGTGAAGAATATGATCCTGAGCTTCCTACACCATTTCCTCTCCATCACCAAAACTGCCTAAGTTCACCTCCTCATAGACCTCATCTGAGTCTGAATCTAATGTAGTTTAGAAACCCTCCCCTCTAGATAATTTCCTGTGCAGCATATGCTGCTCTCTACTACTGCATTTATATTGTAGGACTAATTTAGTCAATAACTCTAAATCTTTCTTGTAGTGCCACAGAAACCACCCAGCAGTAAAATGTGGAAGTTTCTAGAACACAACATTTATAATAGCACCTGTCTCTGCCCCGCCTCAGCTCATCTACTGCTGAAACCTTCATTCGTGCTTTCAGTACCTCTAGATTTGACTACTCCAGTGCTCTACTGGCCGCCCTCCCTTTTCCACCCTCTTAAACTGGAGTTCATCCAAAACTGCTGCCTGTATTGTAACTTGCACAGTCTTGTTCAGCATCTGCCTTGACACCCTATCCAGAAGTGCTTCAAACTTAAAATTCTCGCACTTGTGTTCAAACCCCATCATGGCCTCGCCTCACCCTATTTCTAACCTCGACAGCCTTCCAAGAACTGTATGTCTAATTCTGGCCTCTTGTGTATTCACGTTTTTCTTCATCCTGCCATTGGCATCCATGCCTTCAACTATCTAAGCCCTAACATCTGGAATTCCCTTAATTAAGCATCGCAGCCCCTCTCTCATTTTAAGACATTCCTTGGAATTTACCTCTTTGACCAAGCTTTTGTAATCTATCCTAATGTCTTCTTTGGCTCAATGATAATTTTTGCCTTGAACGCTCCTGTGAAGCACCTTAGAATGCTTTGCTATGCTAAACTTGCTATTTAAATGCATGTTGTTGAATTGAAGTAATATTTTATTGTACTTCAATTACCTTCCTTTAATTCTGCAGACTGTATGTGGAGAAGTGGAAAAAAGTGAACGAACAGTTGAAAGCTATCTACTCGAAGTAGATAAACTGAAAAAACAAATAGCGCGCAGGAAAAGGGAGATTGCGGAGGAAAAGAGTAAGTAACTATGAAGTATGGAATTACCCACTGGTAGGATTAAAAATAACTTTTGTTAATGTTGAGTGGTTTTCACCAAGAACTGATATTTAATTTTCTTGAACAAGCAAATATAAGCAGAAGGTTGACTCTCCTTCCATAGTTAGCAGAATCCTGGATTAAGTACGCAAAATGCAATGAAGTAGAACTGAAATAGCAAAAACATCTTTAAACTGCAGGGAAAGAGACTTGGATGAAAGTGTTTGCCATATAAAGGCATAATGAAATCAGAATATTTTATTAACACCTTGTGTGCTCACTGGCTATTGTAGCAATGGATAGCAAAGTTAAACAAAATGCTGCTGGTCTATATTGTTGGACTCAGTATTTGTAGATGAATACCAGTTTGAAAATATTCATCAGTGGGGTGTTAGAACATTAGTTTCACAAAAGTAAAATTAAGCCTATAAAATCAAACATTTGTGCCCAAAATTGCCAAATACAGAAAAAGAAATTGAAAAACAATTGATCCAGTAGCGCAGGTATGGTTACTCATCTGGTCAGCAGTTGCTGCTTTTAATTTTGGAATGAATGTGCTCCCTTTTCTCAACTGGCTGAGAACTGTCCTTCTGGGTTGTTTTTAAACCAAGGAAAGCTCAATATGTTTCTTCTTGCTTCTCAAATGGACTTGGAGTGAAAGGAAATAAAGGTTTTATGGTTAGGAAGAGAAGGTTGGTAGAAAAAAAAGTGAACAAGAATCAAAAGAAAGGAAATAGAGGAGACAATGGATGACCAGATAAAGCAATTTAGTGTTCTTTTTACAACTAGTTTGAAGGTTCATGTTTTAGTAGTTTGAGATTAATATGACAGTAATAAAGCTACTGCTGAATTTATTTTATTATTGTAATAGTTCACTGCATAAGCTGTAACTTGTAAAATCAGAGAGACTGGGAATTCCCCAAAACAGCTGCAGCCTAAGAATTAAAAGGTACTAAACTAGCAAGAAATCAGCTCCCACAAACTATAGTATTTAGAATGCATGCTGCTCTGAACCAGTAGCTCAGGCAGATCATTTTTTTAAACCCTGATGTAAACATCTAAAGTGCTCTCTGACATGGGATTAGTGGAGTCAAATTAGCACAGCCATGATGGGCCAAATGGCCTCCTACTGTGCTGTAGAGATCTGAGTCTAATGTAGATAAAAGCAAAAAACTGCTGTTTCTGGAAATCCAAAACAAAAATACATGGAAAAACTCAGCAGGTCTGGCAGCATCTGCGGAGAGGAGCACAGTTAACGTTTCGAGTCTGAATGACCCTTCAGCAGAACTAAGCAAAAATAGAAGAGAGGTGAAATATAAGCTGGTTGGTGGGGTGGGTGGGGGAGGGGCGCAAGTAGAGCTGGATAGAGGGCCAGTGATAGGTGGAGATAACCAAAAGATGTCACAAACAAAAGGACAAAGAGGTGTTGAAGGAGGTGATATTATCTAAGGAATGTGCTAATTAAGGGTAGAAAGCAGGACAAGCAAGGTACAGATAGCCCTAGTGGGGGTGAGGTGGGGTGAAGGAATCAAAAAAGGCTAAAAGGTAGAGATAAAACAATGGATAGAAATACATTTAAAAATAATGGAAGTAGGTTGGAAAAGAAAAATCTATATAAATTATTGGAATAAAAGGACAGGGAATCGGAAAGAGGGTGGAGATGGAGGAGAGAGTTCATGATATAAAATTGTTGAACTCAATATTCAGTCCAGAAGGCTGTAAAGTACCTAGTCGGAAGATGAGGTGCTGTTCCTCCAGTTTGCGTTGAGCTTCACTGGAACAATGCAGCAAACCAAGGACGGACATGTGGGCATGAGAGCAGGGTGGAGTGTTGAAATGGCAAGCGACAGGGAGGTCTGGGTAATGCTTGCAGACAGACCAAAAGTGTTCTGCAAAGCAGTCACCCAGTCTGCGTTTGGTCTCTCCAATGTAGAGGAAACCGCATTTGGAGCAACGAATGCAGTAGACTAAATTGAGGGAGGTGCAAGTGAAATGCTGCTTCACTTGAAAGGAGTGTAATGTAGTGTAGAAATTCTCCCCTCTAGATAATTCCCTGTGCAGCATATGCTGCTGTCTACAACTGCTGCATTTATATTGTGGGATTACTTAAATCTAAATCTTTCTTGTAGTGCCACAGAAACCGCCCAGCAGTAAAATGTGGAGGTTTCTAGAACACAACATTTAAACTGCATGTGCATGTTGTCTTCCTTGGCTTAGTGCATAAGTGATGATAAATGTATCCAGTTCTTTTTAATAATTTTGTTGTTGATATTTCCACTTAGAACTTCAAGAAGCTGCACTGAATAGAGGATTAGCTGAAGAAAATTCAGCACATGTGCCTATTCTGCGGTTCTGTCCTGGACAAGCAATGGAAGTACATATGCAGGAAAGCTTGGACTCCTCTATTGCTCTGTTGCCTAATTCTGATCTATCTGATGTTACTGCTAGGGGCAATTTGCAGGTGATAAGTAGTGTTTATGTGCCTCGGTTACAGGGTGTGGGTTCTGCTGGTAAAGCTTCAACAAGCACAAGTGCTCCCAACTACTATGGAATTAGAATGGGGAGTCCCCAGTCACAAAAAGCACATGGAGATGGCGTTAATAAAGAAGAGGACAATTATGAAAGCTTACACGAACCTTCAGAAACATGTGACAGTGAATACACTGCATTGGGTGACATGTGTCCGAATTCACATCCAGATGAAGATACAAATGGCCCTCAAACTTCACAAATATAACAGACTCTTAGGCACTAATTTTGTGATGCACATTAATTTTGAAAGATGTGGGAAAGATGGCTTCCAGGCCAAGCAATTGAATCGATGTGGAAGATTGCTGTGTGCAGAAAGCTTAAATATCCTACATGTGATGGTCTATTGCCTTGTGCAAAGTGTGCTTTCAGATAAACAGGATGTAGGATTATTTGTCTGTACTCTTTAGAAAGGTTCACGTGTAATAGCCAAAAATTGCTTCCAGTGGCACAATACCAACTATTGGCACACAATGGCAGCACCAGATATTTTTTCTTTTTTTAAAGTGGTATCACAGGCTAAACCAATCGCTGCTGGTCTGTACCTAATGAAGAATTTGTTTTAAATTGACAATATTGTACCTCTTGCACTATATTTTGTTTTGCCTTTTTTGTAGGCTCACAAAAGGGAAAGTTGTCTGCGGCCTTCAAAATTTACCCCACTAAGAGCCAAATTAGTGCTTGTTGAATTCTTCGTAACCTAATTGGGACAAAGATTGATTATATAATTGCTTTAGCTTGCACGTTGTAAGATTTATCTGTGACTAAGACTGTCTTATTTGGACATTTTGAAGTAGTGTGGTGTACTGTATCACTACACTTAACCATCCAGTCCTTTTAAAAATTGAAATGTAAATTGCCAGTATGTAATCCAAAAAAAAGTTTGGTTTCTTCATCAATAATGTGCCTGACTGGTGTTAGTATAGCAAAATTTGTATATAAAAATAATCTACTGCTCACTGCTCCTGTTTACTAGAATTATTGCTATGTTCCTTTTTGGGTGCTGTAACTTTCTTGGTTTTATTGCAATTCTGTTTGCCAAATGTTTAGTTTTTTTTTAAATGGAGCTGCGAAGAGGTTTCAATTCATAAAATATGATAGCCATTAAGTTTGCTCGTGGACTCAACCAGAGCTAAAGGAAAATTGAGATTAGTAGAAGCAACTTTTCTCGGAGAAAGTGACAAGAATTGTGTTTTAATTCACTGACTTCTGAATTTGTCCAAATCAGGCTGCCAAACATGAAAAATATCAAGTGAATCTTATGAAATCAATTAATCAATCTTTTGAGTAGCTGTCTAATCTTTGAAAAGGTGACAATCTTTTATACAACTTGAGACAAGAAGGATTTGTGTGGTTTTTTGTGCTACATTTGCCATTCACAGGGAGTTTTTACATAGCTAATGTACCCAATCCTGTACTCAGGAATTTCTCTCGTGTGTGTGTGTGTGTGTGTGTGTGTGTGTGCAGACGTACATGTGTATATATAAAGTGTAATGTACGTATCCATTTCAAAATAAGAGCTAACTCCCCAAGCAGATTTTATGAACTTAAGGGAATCTACTGCGGTAAATTTCTGATTAAGATTTACCTAACTCCATTCAAAACGATTTTTTAAAGAAAGGAAGTGCTTGATGAGGAAAATGTGTTTTGTCCCAAATGTTTTCAAGATTTTTTCAATCTGTTGTACACCAGTTTTATCCTCCCCATCGTTTCTTTTCAGTTACAAATCTGATTTGGTGTGCATTGCAACTGAACAGTTTGGTTTTATAAAGATTTCAATTTGACGTGCTAACTAACATGAAAGGAAAATGTACTTATGGCTCATTTGGTTTTTCTTCAATGTTTGACTGATCCCTGAATGATGCTACGTTTTTGCATAATCAGAACAGCACAGACATTTGCATTTCACAACATATGTGAATACTGCTCATACCATCAAATGATAGGATATGTGATGATAAAGATTTGCACAAAATTTGAGCCTCAAACTACAGTTTGCTAAATTAAATTTTAAGTGACATTTGTAAACTAAATTTGAGAGAATTTTTGCAAATGCAGCATTTGAAATTGGTCAATATAAATTAGGTCTTACTCAAAATTAATATAAATGTAGCTCTTAAAAATAAACTCTTAGCAGCAGTAACATGTCAAACTGGAATAAAATTAACTCGAGCTTTAGTGTCACACTTCATTTTTTTTGAGAAGAAAACAATTAACTATTTTGAGGTCTGTAAAAATGCATTTAGTTTATGGTACTAAAATACTTCGTAATTTCAGAATATAAATAAATATTGCATAATCTGATTCAGCCCATATAAATATTTCTTCCACAGCTTTTAAATTCAGAGGCTGAACATACTTGTGGCTGCCAAAATGCCACTGCTTAGTAGCAGTGGAAGTGCCATAATGATGCATTTTTGGAGTGCTGTCAGATTGGTAAATGTTCCCTGTTAGCCTTAAATTTAAGTTCATACATTTTTAATTGTGCCAGCAATATTTTGCAGCATTTGCCAGCTACGAAGTTGATTCTTCCTTTTTCCATATAAAAATATTTAATTCATTATAGTTTGGGAAGTCATGTTTTATATGGACAGTGACTAATACACTCTTATCTTGTCCTAAGCTACAGGGAAAACATTAGATAATGAATATAATCATTACTGAGTGTGGCACCCATGTAACACTCAGTTCCATTTGTATTTACTGAACTTTTAATCCATTATTACTGCTGACAGATTTTCTGAAACACCATAATGGCTGCTGTATTTTTTATATATAGGTGCAAGAGTGGCACTGACTAACTGTGGTGTCAGTTGTTTCACAAAGCTTATACTGTACCGAATATTGAAGCTACAATTGCAATAATGTTTTGTGGTGTTCATAAATTGTGACTGTAGTAAGAATGAATCCCGGTGAATTAGTAATAAAGTTAAAGGTGTTTCATGTCTAGGATCCATGTACCACTGACTAACCACTTTTTGCTGAAGACTGACTTCCTGAGGGTTTTCCCATCAAATCACACAAAACAGTCCCAACAGAGCAAGTGATAGATTTGGTCCTCGAGAATCATTCACTGAAATTTGAAATGCTTATTGGTGTGAAATATTCTAGCAGTTAATTTATGCTCATAAAATTGTTTTGAGGGAGAAACTGAATACTTGCTGCACTATTTACTAATTTTTTTGAAATGGTACAGCATCAACACACAATTTAGGTGATGGTGGTGTTAGCACTATATCCTAGTGGCTAGCTCACCAGAGAGGCAAGGTTGTCGATGACTTAGATACTCTACATAGTTTTGAATATCAGTATTGGTATTTAGTAAAATGTACTTAGGTTAGATTGATTTAGAATTAGAAAGTATTCACTGGCAGTTTAGAAAGTTACAGTGAACAATCCTTAGCATTGCACTGTGTCTTAAGTATTTGGAGTCAGCAATTTAATGCTAAATGGGAATGTGGAAAGTATGAAGATGCAGCTAATTTTTTATATGCATTTGCACAAAATATTGTATAGTCTGTTTTTTAAAAAAAAGACAAAGTGGCAAAGGAAACATCTTAATGGATATTATCTTCCCTGCCCTTGGAAATTATTAAACTATTGAAAATAAAATTCTGAAATGCCACTTAGCCATTGATATCCTGTTTTTTTATCCTGAACTTTATCCCTATTTGCTGTCTTGTATAGTGTTTATGCTGAATGATCTCTACCTGTTCTGGGTTAGCGCTCACCAGCTCTCTCAGATTGTAGTCAATTGCAAACTGCACTAGAATTTGCTGGTATTGCAGTGTGATTCCATTACTGCATCAGCAATTCAAAAGGCTAAGAAACTAGTTGCAGTCCCACCGACTCCAATTTTTCTTATTTATTACTATCTTCCAATGATTTTGCATAAATTTAAGTGATTTTTTTTTCATCTCCCTGCTTGAAAAAAAATGATACTAATCCACAAGCTTTTTTATTAGTTCCTAATTTGGTTAAAAGATTGTCATGATGAGTAACCATACAAAAAAAGCTTGCAGTACAGCAATAATTCAATGCACTTATGTTTGGAAGAGAAAGATAGGAAAAGAAAAGTAGGAAGAAGAAGAAAATCCACAACAATCATAGGTCAGATATAGTTTCACCTGATATAATACAAACCACCTAATTAGGATCAGTTATATGAAAGTAGCTGTAGTTCCTCAAAGTAATCTAAGAAAGGTTGCCAAGCTACATAAAATCCATCAGTGGAGTCTCTTAGTGTACTTTATTTTCTCAAGTTTAAGATTCTGCATAAGATCATGTATCCAATTATTAAAAGAGGGCAGGGCAGACTGTTTCCAATTTAATAGATTAATACATCCAGCCAATAATGTTGCAAAGACGAGTGCATTAGTGAATTTTTGTAAGAGGGATGCCATTTGGTTCCACTCCAAAGAGTGCGGTAATAGGAGAAGGTTCAGTGTTGCTGAAAATATGTGATCTAAAAATCTTGTGTCCTAAATTGGTTTTGTTTTGGACAAACCAGTACATATGAATTAGAGAAGCTGGGGCGGTATGACATTTATCACAGGTTGGATCAAGTTTGGATAAATCTTACATAATTTCACCTTGGATAGATGGTTATGATGTAAGATTTTAAATTGTAGCAACCCATGTCTTGCACATACAGATGAGGAATGCACATACAGAGAGAAAAACTCTAATCCACAAGCTTGAGACCAATAATCTAAGCACAGCTGATCTGAACCAAAAATGCTATATGACCATTATATTGTACACAGGCCACTTGAATTATTTTTATTGGATGTTTCCAACAATTCTAAGGCATGTAATTAAGTCCATGTGTGGACAGTGTCCCTCTTCTTCGGAACCAGTGGTTTGCATGTAACATTTGTATCGCATTGCTTATGTAGAGAAATGTTCCAGAAGAATAAAATGGGCACTGAATACAGTGATGATTTGGAAGTAACTATAGAATATTTGAATAGATAACTTTTGAGAAGGTACACCCTAGTCAACTGAAGGTTATACCACTGATAGAGATCAGAGATGGAATGGGGTGAGGTCATGCAAAGATTTGGACACCAAGTTTCAAATCAGGTAAAGTTGGGTCAGTGAGGGAAGTGATGGCCATTTGTCAATTGCCAGTACTCTTTAATGCAATACCAATGAATCAGTTCCACAACATTGTGTTCTGGACAATCTGCCCTCCATCTGTCTTGAGCTGAAGTCACCAAGGCCATAAACCAGCTGACTGTAAATCTCTGGGAGCCAATGGCATTCCAGCCAAAACATTCCGCTATGGAGGAATTCACATGGTTAGGAAACACACTGGCCCCTTCTGTTTAGTCTGCAATCAGGGCATTGTGCCCCAAGATTACAAGGATACTTTTATAACCCAACTGTTCAAATGGAAGTGAAACAAGTCCGTCTGTGACAATCATTGTGGTATTTCACTTCTCTCCACAGCCATTGTCACAATCAACAATATACCCCTCAACTCAGTTCAGAAGTTCTGCTGCCCTAGGCGTATCCTTTCCAACAACATCAAGTCGGATGATGAAATTCCCCATCAGCCAGCACAAGCAAGCTCAGCATTTGGCAGGCTCACCCGTAGACTTTGAGGGGAGCATGGAGTTTGTCTCAAGACAAAGATCAAATTCTAACAGGCAGCGGTTGTCACATCACTTTTCTATGGCTATGAGACATAACTTACTGGTGTTATAAAAAGCAACTAGAAGCGCTCCACCACCGTTGCTTAAGGTCTATCTGCAACAAGTGGCAGGATAAAATCCCTAACCTCGAAGTTCTTGCAAGATGCTGCATACCTGGTATTGAGGGCATGTTCATCAGAGCTCAACTTTGGTGGGTCGGCCAAGTAGTTTGCATGGAGGGTTCCTGCATACCAAAGTTGGTATTTTATAGCCAGCTAAGCAAAGGGAACCCCCAGCATAGGACATCCCAAATTCAGACACGAAGACATTCTGAAATCCAATCTATGAGCCTATGAATTGGACCCCATTACATGGAGAAAAAACAACTCTGGACAAATCTAAATGGAGAAGTCTTTGTTATCCAGCAATCTCAACATTGAGGAGAATAAAGGTAGGACAAGTGAGCAAGCTGCAAAGCCAGTGCCTTCACCTATCACCCACCCTTCCAACAGTGACTTCATTTGCAGTATCTGCCATCAGATCTGCAAATCAAGACTTGGTTCAACATATGAGCTGACATCAACCTAGACGGTGAACAACTGGTATCTGTCAAGGCAACAGGAGGATCCATTACTTATTACAGGGCTCTTCAACCTTTTATGTTTTTCTATCAGAATTTCCTCATAGTAAGTGCCATCCTTGCCTGATGGTGCATAGGCAGTCATTCTTGGGATGTTGAAACTCTAATTAATGCAAGTCCTATTTATTTATTTATCAGGGAAAAAAAGGTGGTGAAGTAAAAATGTTGCTGGGAACCTCACATGTAAATATGTATCCAATTTCTGAAATATCTCAAATGATAGACATAGAACAATAAAGTTTGTATGATGGAGTGAGGCTTCCTTTTCTTTGCTCTTGATAGCATTCACATGGATGGTGTATTTGAGCACTACAAAGATTTTGGGCACCCTACCTCAAAGGACATCTATAACTTGTGTTGCAAGTTTACAGGAATAACAACAATCCTTTTGTTTCATGGTCGCATTCCACATTTTTGTTAATGCTACATTCAATTTGGCAGGACCATTCGTGCTCAATTTAATAACATTCAAAATTTTGAAAGTCCTGCAGTCAGGGATAACCATAGAGCATGGAATTAATTTTATGTTCAAGAAATCAGGCTGACTTTTCCCCATTTGTCTCAGGAAATTGAATGAATTTCTGAAGCTGAAGTCCAAGTGAAAGATGAAGGGATGGCAGAGTTGCTAAATGAATACATTGCTTCAATTTTTACACAATGAGAATAAAAGTCTGTGGTAAAACAATGAGATAATAGATAATAAATTATACTGGTGAAACTATAAATGGAAAAGACAGTGAGCCCCAATTACATCCACCATTCAAACTTCCTTGAATATGGAAATTATTTTGGGAACCTGGCAGGTTGATAGTATATTGCTTCTGTTATGACCTGACAGTTGGTAAAGCTGAGTTATTTAAAAATCCCAGAAGGAAACTTTAAACAACTGTCATGACCTATTTTTAAGTGGTATGTTTGACATGCAACTCTAAGGAATTAGACCACCAATTCTCGAGAGGCATTATATTAAACTCAATGAAACATTTTATATATTTAACTTGTGTAAATTAATACACATGGCTACAAATTACTACTATCATAACTTTTAACAAATTCCCAAATTAATCTCCATTAAGGCAACAGCACACATAGACTTAACCAGATACCAGGCAAAGCATTTTCACCTTACCAATTCAAAATGAGGTTCCTCTCACTTTGGTTCCTGTAGAGACAGTTGTAGGCTGGTAGCTACTTTGATCTTGCACACACGAAAACTGCTATAAGTTATATCCAGCACATCTCATTGAATGTAAATTCTCATTGTATCACTAGCCTCTTCGAACTCCACCTCTCCTAACAATAAAACCCCTTTCATAGTACCAATTTTATTAGTAATATAAACATTTGCTTGGTCTCTGCTAGCTAAGTGCCAGATTTTACCCCACTTCTTGAATGCTCTATTCAAAAAATGCAAATGCACTCTACCTCCCTTACATCTCAAAACTAATACACATCAAAGCACCCAGATTAGTTGGCTTTAATCCAATTAAGATACACCCACACTTTAATTAAATTAAGACACACCCGCAGAGATCAAGCAATATGTTTATCTTACTAATAAAATTGGTACTATGAAAGGGGTTTTATTGTTAGAAGAGGTGGAGTTCAATCCAATTAAATGGCTTTAATCCAATTAAGACACACCCACACTTTAATTGAATTAAGACACACCCACAGACTAAACCTCTATTTTAAAAGAAAAATATTTTCCAATAATATGTACATTAATAGCTTCATGACACTCTGGCATAAAAGGATTAGGGATATACTGGGTTACTATAGACTAGTCAACCCAACCTTAGTGGTAAGCTTCTAGGCGTCATGCTATTAGATAAAATTATTGCATGTTTAGAAAAGCCTGGGTTCACAAAAAATGACTCCTGGAAATTTATGTTTAAAAAAATCCTTCAGGTAATGTGATTACTGATAACAAACAGAATGGGATTTGTGTATGCGGGTTTCTTAATAAGATGCTTAGTATATATGGCTATGTGCATAAGAAAGTTACCAAAGGTTAGAAAACAATTGTGGTTAATGGATGAAAGGATGGTCTGAATTACTTACATCAAAATTTGTAAATGTCACAAATATAAGGAACATGGTTGAATGTGAAGAGGAGCAAATGTAACATCACCAAAACTGAGGTAAGTAGATTGTGTGGGATGAAAGTTAACATGAAGAAATATTAAGTGATACACTTTGGAGAAAGAAAGAGGAAATACATATTAAATGATAAAATATTAAAACAAGAGAATTGGGATTCAGATACACAACACAATAAAGTTGCATTAAAAAAAACAGAATTGGGATGCTAGATTTTTTTTAAAAGGCAGAGTATAGATGGGATCATGTTGAACATGCATAAAGCATATGAATACCAGACTTTATGAGACAGTTATGTTTTAAAACATTTCCTTCAACTTAAGGTGAAATAGAACATTCTGGAAAGGAGATGGCGAGGTCATACTAAACACCTCTGCTTGGAGACAGGTCCATTTAATCTGGTTGTCATGGGAAGAAATTCACACTGAAACCTATTGAAATATCAAGTGACCATTTTCACACCTTGACACCGTACTAAGAGTAAAAAGGACAGCTGCTTTTCCAGACACAGAGACAAAGCACTTACTGCTGTGAAGAGCAGAGGTCTGTTTTATGTTAACAACCAAACAGCAAACACCAAACAGGAGACTTCAGCAATAGGAATTGCTGTGGTGGGCTTTGCTGCTGAAAGTTAGATCTAGAGGATTTGGTTGAATGGAACAAGTTTTGAAGGACACTGGAAGCTGGCATGGCAGAGAGAAGTGAACCTGCTGAAGAGCCAGGAGTAATTTTTGTTATGATCATCAGAGACTGATAACTTTTTTTAAAAATTGAATTTCCAGTGACTGGCTGGAAGGATCACATGACAAGATTTCTAGTTTTAAGACTTTTACTATAATAAAACCAAAAACAAAATTGTTTAAACATTATGCAGTAGGCAAATTATGCTCTACAAAAATATCCCACATTTAACTTCTAAAATGGCTGAAAATCTCCCTCCATAGTTATACTTTACTCTGTCCCTTAAGTGGACACTTTATTCACCAGGAACCAGTCCAAAGTTCTTCACAGTTCCCAATGGCTTGCATTCATTTTCACTTTCTATGAAGTGAGACTTTGGAGCAGAGAGTGGGGCATAAAGCAGTAAGCCTTTAGGAACAGAGAGCAGCCAGCTGCTGTTGTCACTGCATATAACCAGTAGCCAACCAGAGCCACATCTAGAAAGAAAAATCGAGGTGTGACATTACAGGGAAGCATCTATCTTATCTAAACTAGGCAAGTTCAGTCAGGGTTAGTAGAGTATTAATTAAAATCAAAAGAATGTAAGTGCAGGCAGGAACAGGGGCAGTAATTAAAATTTAATTAGTAAAAAGTTAATTAGTTAATTAAAATACAATAAAGACTGGCAGAGCAGGTGATGTGATGCAGCTTCAGTATATGGGACCTGGTAGTCAACAGTGTGATCCCCTGAACACACATTTAATTAAGTGTCTGCACCTCAAGAAACTTCAGCTCAGAGTTAATGAGCTGGAGGCTGAGCTGCAGAATCTATGCTACATCAGGGAGGGGGAAAGTTAACTGGACACTTTGTTCCAAAAAGTAGTCATGCCTCTTAGGCTAGGGTCTTCTGTTTTGGTCCATGGTCAAGGACAAAAGGCTGCAACTGCAAGTGAAGCAGATATGGAAATTGAGAAGGTAGAAGTGGAGAAGCTCCAGCCCTTGCAATTGTCCAACAGGTTTGCGGTCCTTACAGTTTGTATGGATTGAAAGCAGTGGCTGCAGGGTGGATGAGTGAACTGACCATAGCACCGTGCTACAGGAAGCTATTCAGCTGGGGTGTTGAGCAGGTAGGTAAATAGGAATGTAGTGATAGTAGTGGACAGGGGGATAAACACAGTTCTTTAGTTCAGTCCAGAGCAGATGTCCCAAAGCAGAGGAATTTGCAGTGAGAGGGGGAGGATCCAGTTGTTATGGCCCACATAGGTACCAACAACATAGATAGGACTACCAAAGAGACTCTGCTGGGGAAGAATGAACATCTATGGGCTGAATTAAAAAGCAGAACCTTTAAGGTAATAATCTCTAGATTATTACCTGAGCTATGAGCAAACTGGCTTAGGGTAAATAAGATCAAAGAGTTGAATGCCTGGCTCAAAGATTGGTGTGGGAGAAATGGGATTTGATTCATGGGGCACCAGCACCAGTACTGGCAATAGTGTGGGTTGACAGTCTTCACCTGAACCGTGCTGGGACCAGTACTCTGGTGAGCCATATAACTAGGACAGTAGAAAGAGCTTTAAACTAAATAGTGGGGGCAAGGAATTAAGTGAGAGAAATTGTGATAAATTAAAGGGAGAGGACAAGGAAAGAAAGCAAGGTAACAGTAAGGGTATGATAATCTGAGTGTGGCAGGAATAGATAGAGCATTCAAACTTAAGAGTGAGCCAGCAGATAAGGCCAGAGATTGCAAAAATAGTAACAAGACAGAACTAAAAGCTCTGTATCTGAATGCATGTAGCATCCATAACAAAACAGATGAATGGTCAGCTGAAATGTAAATAACTAAGTATGATCTGATAGCCATTGCAGAGATGTGGCTGCAAGGTGACCAAGGCTGGGACCTGAACATTCAAGGGTATTTGATATTCTGGAAGGATAGGAAGCTAGGAAAAGGTGGTGGGGTAATTCTGTCATTTAAGTATGAAATTTGTATGATAATGAAACATGGCCTTAGTTCTAAAGATCAAGATGCAGAATCAGTTTGGGTAGAAATAAGAAATAGCAAAGATGACAAGTCACTTGTGGTAATAGTTTATTAGGTCCCCTAACAGTAACTACGCTGTAGGATAGGTTATACAGGAAGGAATAATAGGGGCTTGTGAGAAAGGTATGGCAATAATATTGGATGATTTTAATCTACATATAGATTGGCAAAGATAGCCTGGAAGATGAGTTCATAGAAACTGTCCTGAAAACACTCAGAGCAGCACCATCTAGAGCCAACCAGAAAGCAGGTTGTTCTAGACCTGTAACTGCAATGAGACAGGATTAATTAATAACCTCATAATAATGAGCCCTAGATAGCAGTGATCATAACATGGCTAAGCTTCGCATTCAGTTTGAGGGAGATATGGGTGGATCAAAGACTAGTGTTTTATACTTAAATAAAGGCAATTACGAATAGCCCTCGCTTAAAGTCGTGGTTGCATTCCTGAAAATCAAGACTTTAAGTGAAACAACTTTGTGAATCAAGGGTTCCCATAGGAACAAATGTTAAAGCCAGGCTCCTTTGAACATTTCTTGCCTGGAAAAAAATAATGTACAAGTTGAAATACTGTACCATACATGTGCAGAACTGTGCATTCCTAACTGGAATAACAAATATATCACTGAATATAACAGAAATATTGTATACTGTATTGAAATTAGATAACACTAAATCACTCAAACAAGCCCTGAGTAACACAGCTTCTGTGTCTCACCCACAGCACTTCTGAAACTCAGCTCAATTTTTTTTGTGTTTCCCTTCTCTGCCACCCCGCCCCCCTCCTCCCCACCCCCCCCCCCACCCCACCCCCCACATACACACACACACACACACACACACACACACACAGGCACACACACCTTTTCCCACTTGGTTTCTCTCCCTCTCACTCTGTCATCATGACATCTCTCATAGGGAAAATGTTAGAAGCTATTATTAAAGGCACTTAGAAAAATTCAAGGCAATCAGGTAGAGTCAGCATGGTTTTGTGGAAGGAAAATCATGTTTGACCAATGTATAGTAGTACTTCGAAGAAGTCAAGTCAACTGTGTTGTGGATAAAGGGGAACCAGTGGATGTACTGTATTTAGATTTCCAGAAAGCATTTGATAAGGTGCCACATCAAAGGTTATTGCGAAAAATAAAAGCTCATGGTGGAGGGGGTAATATAATGGCATGGACAGAAGATTAGCTAGCTAACAGGAAACAAAGGGTAGACATAAATGGGTATTTTTCTGGTTGGCAGGATGTGACAAGTAGTATGCCACAGGGATCAGTGCTGTGGCCTCAACTGATTACAATTTATATAAATGACTTGGATGAAGGAACTAAAGGTGTGGTTGCTAAATTTGCTGATGACACAAAGATAGGTAGGAAAGTAAAGTTTTGAAGAGGACATAAGGAGGCTACAAAGGGACATAGATAGGTTAAGTGAGTGAGCAAGATCTGGCAAAAGGAGTATAATGTGGGCAAATAAGAAATTCTTCATTTTGGCAGGAAGATCAAAAAAATGCATAATATTTAAATGGTGAGAGATTGCAGAGCTCTGTGATTCAGATCTGGATGTCCCATGAATCACAAAAGGCTAGGATGCAGGTACAGCAAGTAATTAGGAAAGCAAGTAGAATGTTATCATTTATTGCAAGGGGAATTGAATACAAACGTAGGGAGGTTATGCTTCAGTTGTACAGGGCACTGGTGAGACCACATCTGGAGGAATGTGTACAGTATTGGTCTCGTTATTTAAGGAAAGATGTAAATGCGTTAGAAGCAGTTCAGAGGAGGTTTACTAAACTAATACCTGGAATAGGCGGGTTGTCTTATGAGGAAAGATTGGATAGCTAAGGCTTGTATCCACTGGAGTTTTAAAGAGCAAGAAGCAATTTGATTGAAATCCTTAAGTTTCAGAGAGATCTTGACAGGGTGGATGTGGAGAGGATGTTTCCTCTTGTGGGAGAATGTAGAATTAGAGGTCACTGTTTAAAAATAAGGGGTTGATCATTTAAGACAGAGATAAGGAGAATTTTTTCTCTCAGAGGGTCGTGAGTCTTTGGGACTGTCTTCCTCAAAAGGCAATGGAAGCAGAGTCTTTGAATATTGTTAAGACAGAGCTAGATAGATTCTTGATTAACAAGGGGGTGAAATGTTATCGGGGGTAAGTAGAAATGTGGGGTCAAGGTTACAATCTGATCAGCCATGATCTTATTGAATGTGTAGCATGCTCGAAGGGTCGAGTGGCCTACTCCTGCAATTAATTTGTATGTTCATATGCTCTCACCCTTTTCCGACTGTGTCTGTCTCTTTTGCCCCTTTCTCACTCTCTCTCTCTCTTGCTCTCACTCTGTCCCCAATTTAACTCTAATTCCAGCGTCTGGACCCCTTTCTGACAATTTGCAGGAACTGAGCTCCTATCTCTTAGGGGGCACGAAAGAAGTTGGGGGAGGGCGATGGAGCCAATAGGGCCGCGCAACAATCTGGGGCGGGGACGCCATGCAATAAGCCGGAGAGTGGGCCGCGCTATCTCCCCCCCCTCCACAACCCCCCAAACCCCAGGTTACTCACAGTTCATTACTTAATCAGCAGCTGGTAGCTTCCCATCCCTACCCAGTGCTCATGCTCCTGGATCTCAGGCCTCGCTGTCTCCCCACAGCCTGGGCCTCTGGTGACTGTGGCGACAGCTTTGGCATCCTAACATTGCAGCGGCTGGCCCAGAGAGGAGCATGAGTGGGACAGGGCCAGAATGCAGATGACAAAGTTGAAAATAGTGGCATAAAGCGAAAAAAGCCCTAAAGAGTAAACGACAATAAAGCAAATGACTTTAAGCGGGGCAACTTACAGTGAGGACTTACTGTACGTGAGGGTATGAGGACAGAGCTGGCTAAACTGCACTGAGAAATTAGGTTAACGGGTTGGTTAGTAGAGATGCAGTGGAAGACACTTAAGGAGCTGTTTCAAACATTCAGCAAAAATACATTCCAGTGAGAAAGAAAGACTCCAGGAGAAGGATGCATCATTCATGGCTAACTAAGGAAATTAAAGGTAATATAAAATTGAAAGAAAAAGTGTGCAATTCCACGAAGATTAGTGGCAGGTCAATAGATTGGACAGAATCTAAAAACCAGCAAAGAATGATTTTTAAAAATAATAATGAGGGAGAAAATAGAGTATGAGAAAAGATAGCTAGAAATATAAAAACAAACAAAGAATTTCTACAGCTTTTAGAAGGAAACGAGTAACTAAAGTAAGCATTTGTCCTCTAGAGAGCAAGACTGGAGAATTAATAATGGGAAATAAAGAAATGGCAGATGCATTGAACAGATACTTTGGGCGGAATTTTCCATGCCCGCCAGCGTTGGGCGTGATTGATGCTTACTTTAGTTACTCGTTTCCTCCCCTGCCACCCCAAACCCAGACAAACTGCAAATCCATGAGCATTTTAGTGGACTGCAGAACAGCTGGATGACTGCACACGTTGTACAACCTCCTCGCTAAAGCTGGCCATGGAGCAGTCACCGCTGGAGGTGCTCACAGCCCCTTGCAATGTCAGAATCCCAGTTTGGAACAGTCTCCCATGTGGTTCAAGCTAACAGGGCAACCATGCCGTGCTAATCTCTGGCCACCCAAATGGTAGCCAGCACTCTCCAGGAAGATTTAAGGGGCCATCACACTTAACCAGGACTGGTTCTTAGCACACCCATGCTAACCACGTGTCTCTCTCATCCTGCAGGAGTACAACATCAGGATCATGGTGCCTGGTGAACTAGCTGTATGCCTGATGGCCTACAGAGAGTGAAGATGAAGGAGGAGAGAGCGACTGAGGCTCCTGGCTGCTCAGAGGCAGAAGCGGCAACCTCAGGAAGAAGGGGTGCCTGGGGCTCCCGCACATACTGCCCAAAAGCCACAGTGAGCCATCACTACTCGGTGCCTAGTGACACCCAGTGTCTATAGATACCGCTTTTCATTCCTGCAAATGACCAAGATCGGAGTCGTCAAAGGCTGTGCATGGATTTGTTAAAGGAAGGTCTTGCCTCACAAATTTGATTGAATTCTTTGCAGAAGTGACAAGAAGGGTTGATGATGGTAGTGCAGTGAATGTTATGTACATGGATTTTATCAAGGCTTTTGACATGGCTGATTGGTCAGGAAAGTAAAAATCCATGGGATTCAGGGTAATGTGGCAAACTGGATAAAAGATTGGCTTTGTAACAGGAAACAAAGGGTAATGGTCAATGGATGCCCTTGCGAATGAAAAGTTATCTCAAGTGGTGTTCCACAGGGCTCGGTGTTGGGACCTCTGTTGTTTGTGTTATATATTAAAGATTTGGGCGTGAACGTGGGGGGCACGATTGGGAAATTTGCAGATGACACAAAGATTGGCCGAGTAGTGGATAATGTAGAGGATAGCCATAATCTCCAAAACGATATAAATGGGTTGGTGGAGTGGGCAGTAAAGCGGCAGATGGATTTTAACATAGAGAAGTGTGAGGTCATACATTTAGGGAGGGCAAACAGTTATAGGGATTACACAATAAATGGGAATATACTAAGAGGGGTAGATGAAGTGAGAGATCTTGGCATACAAGTACACAGGTCTCTGAAGGCAGCAGTTCAAGTAGACAAGGTTGTAAAGAAGGCATATGGAATGCTCTCCTTCATTGGCAGAGGTATAGAATATAAAAGTAAGGATATAATGTTGGAATTGTATAAAACACTGGTGAGGCCACAACTGGAGTATTGTGTGCAGTTCTGGTCACCACATCACAGAAAGGACGTACTAGCTCTGGAGAGAGTGCAGAGGAGGTTTACAAGAATGTTGCCAGGGTTAGAAAAGTGTAGCTACGAGGCGAGGTTGGGGTTATTTTCCTTAGAGCAAAGAAGGCTGAGAGATGATTTGTTTGAGGTGTAGATTGAGTGGACAGGATAAAATTATTTCCCTTGGTGGAGAATTGTAGAACCAGGGGACATAGATTCAAGATAAGTGGCAGAAGGTGTAGGGAGGACATGAGGAAGAACATTTTTATGCAGAGGGTAGTGGGTGTCTGGAATTCGCTGCCCAAGTTGGTGGTAGAAGCAGAAACTCTAAACTCTTTTAAAAAGAATCTGGATCTGCACCTTAAGTGCTGTAAGCGGCAAGTCAATGGGCCGGGTGCAAGAAGGTGGGATTAGAAAGGGCACCTGGGCGTCCTTGGGCTGGCATGGACAAGATGGGTCGAATGGCCTCCTTCTATGCTGTAACTTTTCTATAGTTCTATAGTTCTATGTCTAGGGAACTGGTTGGTCACATTTGCCACTTAGTGCAGAATTTGAAGCCATGGGGACATGGAGGGCATCTGCTGCCAGTGGATGTGAAAGTGACCACGGCACTTGATTTCTATGCCAGTGGCTCCTTTCACGCTCCACAGGTGATCTCTCTGGGATCTCACAAGCCTCCACCCACAAATGCATCCATGAGGTCACGGGTGCCACCTTTGCAAGGGCACACAACTTTGTGCATTTCGCCCAGGGCCAGGACAGCCAGGATGTAAGAGTGATTGGATTCACCCAGATCTCGGGTTTCCCATGGGTGCAGGGTGCAATCGATTGCACTCATGTGGTGCTCAGATCTCTGTCACAACAAATGGTAAACTACATCAACCGCAAGGGATTGCATTCATTGAATGTGCAACTGGTGTGCGACCACCAGAAACACATCCTGCAGATGTGTGCACGGTTTCCAGGGAGAAAGCACGACACCCACGTCCTCAGTTGGTCACAGATCCCTGGGGTCTTCCAGGGTCCACAGAAGCTGCAGGGATGCCTCTTTAGGGACAAGGGCCACCCACAGAGGCTGTGGATGACAACGTCTATGTCGTGGCCTCACGCTGCAGTAGAGTGACAGTGTAATGAGGCTTATGCTAGAGATCGCAACTTGGTGGAGCAGACCATCGGGATGCTGAAGATGAGGTTCTGGTGCCTGGGCCGGTCTGGTGGAGCCCTGAAATACAGCCCCCAGATAGTGTCACACATCATCGTCGTTTGCTGCACCTTTTACAACCTGGCACTCCAATGGGGAAACGAGCTGGCTAAGGAGGAGATGGAGGAGCTGCACGTCTCCTCCGATGGGGAGGACACCGATGGGCTTGAGGGTGAGGAGGTCCTCAGAGACAATGATGATGGGGATGAGGCCCTCGCAGTGGCTAGATGAGGTAGGCATGCTCTGGAGGCCCTTATTGCTGCTAGATTTGTGGAGGATGATGACAACATGCAGGGAGGTGACCCCATAGATCCTCAATGCATCTGTGAACGTTTGACTCCAGTCTGGCTTATGGCAGTGTGAATGCTCCTGTCATGGAGATGGAGTGGAGGTCCTAATAGTCTCTCAATTGCAGGGGGATGATGACGACATGCAGTGACGACACTCCAAAAATCTTCATATAGTCTCTGACAATGTTAAACTCCCATCTGGCCGAGGGCAGCTCGCTTGCACTCTGTGATCAGAGTCATATCATAGAGTTGCAGCCATGAAACTTTAGAAGCATCTGATATTTTGTCCACCTTCATCACCTAAATCCTTCAGAAGCACAGCATCAATGGTCACAGACGCTGAAGAAATGAGGGCCAGCCCCTCCTTAAAGGTGCTGAGAGCAGACAGAGAAAATGAGAGAACTCTGCGGTGCTGCCCGCTACATTCTGGCATCAATGACAAGCACCGCTGAGGTGCAGGTATCAGTAATGTGTCCAGGGAGTGTGAGGCCAAACCATCGCTTTGGTCTGAAGGCTGCACAGAGCACAGGGGAAGAGGCTCTGGACCGAGACAGCTGCCCTTATCTTGAGCAAAATGTTTCACATCTGAGTGACATGAACACTGCTCAACAGAGCAAGGAGCCATAGGCTGGGAGACATTCTTGGAAGTTTATTGACAATAGTGAACAGTACGTACAAGTGATTAACACCCATGGCCACACTGTGCAACTAATTCTCCTCAACTTTCCTAACCCTGCCGTTACATCCTGGTGCTGCCTGGGCATCCACAGTAGATGGAGGCAGCCTGTTGACTGCTACGCCCTGTCTGTGATGACCTCTGTGGGTATCCTCTGGAGAGCCTGGGCCCCGGCCTGCTTTCGGGGTTGTGTTGTGTGGCAGTGGCACCCTCCTCGGCCTGTGGAGCAGGAACTGCTGAGGTCACAGGAAGAGGGGGTTCGGATGGGTCGGACACTCTCGGAGTCACCTGGATGGATGGGCCCAGAGTGTGCACCTGCTGTTCCTCCTCCCTATGGGTGCCCGGGGGGCCCAGGCTGACTCCTTGAGGAGCAGGGGTAGCTGGAGTGAGATCGAGCTGCCCGGCATCCCTCTCGCGTATACACTGTTGGAGGCCAAAAACGGCATCTGCGATGGAGTTGAGCCCATGCAGCTGATAGCATTTTAAAACCCACGGCTGGTACCATCTGGAAGGACAAGGGCAGCGGACACATGGGAACATCACCACCTGGAAGTTCTCCTCCAAGCCACTCACCAACCTGACTTGGAAATATATCGCCATTCCTTCAGTCACTAGATCAAAATCCTGGAACTCCCCCCTTAACAGCATTGTGGGTGTACCCACACCACATGGACTGCAGCAGTTGGCAAGCTGTAATCAGTGGAGTTCCAGAGATCTGTGCTGGGGCCTCAACTGTTTAAAATTCATATCAATGATTTGGCTGAAAGGACTGAATGCATGGTTGTTAAATTTGCTAATGACACAAAGATAGGTAGGAGAGTAAGTAGTCAAGAGGACATAAGGAGTCTGTAAAGGGAGATAGGTAGGTTGAGTGAATGGGCAAAAAAAATGTCAGATGGAGTATAAAGTGGGAAAACATGAACTTGTCCACTTTGGCAGGAAGGATAGAAGAGCAGCATATCATTTAAATGGAGAGATATTGCAGAACTCTGTGGCACTGAGGGATCTGGGTGTCCAGGTACATGAATCACAAAATATTACCATGCAGGGACAGCAAGTGATTAGGAAGGCAAATGGGATGATGTAGTTTTTATTGCAAGGGGAACGGAACATAAGTAGGAAAGGTTTACAACAGTTGCTGGTGAGACCATGTCTGGATTTTTCTTTTTTTTACAGTTTTGATCTCCTTACAGAAGAAAGAGTGTTGCATTAGAAACATTTTAAAGAAGGTTCACTTGACAGATTCCTGGAATGAAGGGGTTGGCTTATGAGGAAAGGTTGGACAGATTGGGCCTGTATCCAGTGGAGTTCAGAAAATGAGAAGTGATCTTATTGAAACATACAAGATCCTGAAGGGACTTGACATGGTGGTTGCTGAAAGGATTTTTCTCCATATGGGAGAGACTAGAACTAAGGGACAGGGTTTAAGACAGAGATGACAAAAAAAATTCTCTCTGAAGGTCATTAGTCTGTGGAATTTTCTTCCCCAGAGAACTGTGGAGGGCAGTGTCATTGAATATTTTTAAGGCTGAATTAGATTCTTAACTGACAAGGGAATCAAAGGGTACAGGAGGTCAACAGAAAGAATTGCCTATTCCTGCTCCTAGTTTGTATGTTCATATTTTCCAGCCAGATACCCTGAAAATCGCTTTGGGGATTAGAAGTTGAGGGCTACCCAGGAGATTCCAGCAGCATTTAAATCCTCATGAAATCAGTCTCCTCAATCCGAACATGAGTTCCCACGTCCATTCTGTGTGGTGAACAATAGAGGCAGGCTGCCTCTATCTCTCAAAGAATTTTGCAGACTGGTTGTGTCTGAGAGGCTCAGGGATATCTTAGGAAAACCTGCAACCCAATGCTACAATGGCTTCCTATGGATTATTTCTTCCTACAGCACTTGAATGACGTTAGCTTTGTATCCATGTAGAAATCCAAATCCATTCTATCTTGAAATTAAGTAGACAATTTAAAGTATAGCCATTTATAAAACCTGACATTCCTAACACTTCCCAGTGAAACTTGGAGACTAATAATCTACCCACATTCATCTTAGATGCACTTGCTATTGTCCACAGGTGTGAACACCTTGAAGCCTTTACCCACTAAAACATGGGCTTACTTTAAGTAATCAAGCCACCCAAGCCGTCAGCAGGATTCAGAGGTCTCATGACCCCCAAACATAAACTTATAAACTTTGTATTTCTAACGTCTCCTGCCAAAAGGTGAAAAGTCATCTCAGAAGTCGGGTTTCAGAAACAACTATCCAAATTATAACCTTTTGTAACATTCTACACATTTTAACTACCTACTTACTATTAACAGCACATTTATCAACATCTTCCTTTTGATCCCATCTCACCAATACACAATCCACATCAACCCTCGTACATGAATGAACCCATCACCAGTAATCACTTAGAACAGGATTTGAAGTTTTCTTTCTTGGACTCGAACGCAAGTTCTGTCGAAGGGTCATGAGGACTCGAAACGTCAACTCTTTTCTTCTCCGCCGATGCTGCCAGACCTGCTGAGTTTTTCCAGGTAATTCTGTTTTTGTTTTGGATTTCCAGCATCCGCAGTTTTTTTGTTTTTATCAAATGAAATTAACTCATATGAGTCTTTAAAATCCTCTCTGTCATATAAGTGAGAATTTGCTTTACTGCTAGTGGCTTCACCTTGTTAGTGTCATAGAATATCACCCTGCTCATTTTGCAGTTTGTACTATTTTCCATTATCCTTGATTTAAAGATGGCACAAATGGTTGAGTAACTTTGTTAAGAACCACACTTGCTCACAATGCCTGTGATTTTCAAATTTCATTAGATGTAAGCTATAAATCGAGACGAATTCCTGTGTCACAAATCCTCTTCTCAAGTGGCTTCACTATATCCTTTTGTTCTTCTTTAAAATCAGATATTACATTGTCAACAGGGTAATGATTTTCAAACACTGTCAGTGAAACACTTTGTTCAGGTTTTAACTCCGGATCTCCATTCCCTTTCACGGCCATTGGGTTTTTAATGTTCAAGTTTGTGAACAAAATTGCAGCCAGCCAAACAACTGAATCATCTTTACTGGATTACAGTTCTCCTTCACTGCTTTAAGAATCTCCATGAGGTCACATCGATGAACAGTCAAAAAATCCTCATGTTCTTTTCTAACCAGTTCATTATTTTAAATTTGTTTCTGCAATCAGTATGAACTTTGCTCAATTCTTATTTTATAAAAGCATCAGCTTCATAATTCTGAAGCTTTTCCTCATGTCACCATTCTTTCCCATCACCCTAAATCAGTGTCCTCTCATTCTTGATCCTCCTGGCAATGGGAACAGATTTTCCTCTATCTACTCTCTCTACACCCCTCATGATTTTGAACATGTCTTTCAAATCTCCTCAATCTTCTTCAAGGAAAACAATCTCAGCTTCTCTAATCTATCCACTAACTGAAATTCCTCATCTCTGGAACCATTCTCTTAAATCTTTGATGCACCCTTTCTTAAATACTACACATCCTTCCTGAAGTGCAGTGGCCAGAATTGGACACAATATTCCAAGCTGAGGCCAAATCAACATTTTACAGAGGTTCATTATAACCTCCTTGCTTTTCTATTCTTTCCCGTTTATAAAGCCCATGATCCTATGCACATTTTTAACCACTTTCTCAACCTGTACTCCCACCTTCAATGATTCATCCACATATACCCCCCAGGTCTCCTTATAACACCTCTCCTGTTCTTCCCACCAAAATGCATTATTTCACAGTCCTCTGCATTAAATTTAATCTACCATGGGTCTGTTCATTCCACCAACCTGTTTAGGTCCTCTTAAAGTCCATCACTATTCTCCTCATAGTTCACAATACAAGTTTTGTGTCATCTGCAAATTTTAAAATTGCGCCTTGCACACAAAAGTCTATTATGTGGCATTTTATCAAACACTTTTTGGAAGTCTATAAACACATCAACCAGATTACTCTTGTTAACCTGTTAACCTAACCAAAAAACTCAATCAAGTTAGTTAAGCATAATTTGCCTTTTACAAATTTGAACTGGCATTTCTTAATTAACCCACATTTATCAAAATGACTATTAATTTTGTTTCAAATTATTTCTAAGAGCTTTCCCAGTACCAAGGTTAAACTGAGATTGTTCCTGGATATATCCTTACCAACCTTTTTGAAAAGTGTGTAACATTTGCAATTGTCCAATCCTTTGATACCATCCCCATATGAGGATTTGAAATCAGGCCAGTGCCTCCACAATTTTCACCCTTTCTTCCCTCAACATCCTAGGTTGCATCGCCTCCAATCCTGATCACTTATCAACTTTAAGTACAGCCAGCCTAACACCTCTTATCAATTTTTGACACATCCAGTATCTCAAAAACCTCCTCTTTCACTATGTCTTTGTTAACATCTTCTCGATGACTTTTGGATTCCCTTTCATGTTAGCTGTCAGCCTCTTCTCATACTCCCACTTTGCTTCTCATAGGAAGTGTAAGTTTATGCTCCACATAAGTCTCCTCACAACACTTCTTTATCTCACCAAGGGTTGCCAACCCTCCTGGTATGGCCGGGATTCTCCTGGAATCAGCGTCAATTTCCCAGTGGCCAAATAAACCACTCCAGGAGATTTTAAAACACTGTTTTAAGCAATCATTCAGTCACGTCATTCGTACTTCTGAGCCACAGCTGGATCTGGCTCAGTGCCGCCCAATTAAATTCAAATCTTAAACCGGAAAAAAAACAAGGAGGACCGCTTGACTGGGACTTTTGGTGGGCTGCAATGGGATTGATGGAGGTTTGAATTTCATTGAAGGATGATGCCCTGCTTTGAGCTTCAGTCTATTGGTCACATTGACACCACTGTGCATTCTCAGGTTAGAAACACTGTTAACTTGAAAAGGAAATAACAGCTCAAAAAGGAACAGATTTCACTTTTTAACAGGCAGTAAAATGTTCAAGTGGACTGTCAGACTAACTAACTTCAGTACCTGTTAACAATGATAGACAATTGTAGAGAGAGGTCTGTGCAAAGAAGCAAAAGTGAAATGAGAAAACTTTTTCTTGTAGTGAGTGGTTAAGGTCTGGAATGCACTGCTTGAGAGTATGGTGGATGCAGGTTCAACCAAAGCATTCAAAAAGGGAATTAGACTGTTATCTGAAGAGGAAGAATGCACAGGGTTACAGGGAGAAGGTGGGAGATTGCTCAGTCAGCCTGTGCAACATGATGGGCCAAATGGTCTCCTTCTGTACTGTAACAATTGTGATTTTCTTTTTCACTTCCCCCTGAACTTTCTATCTTCAGCCCAGCTCTCACTTGGATTACCAACGTGAAATCTGTTATACATACCTTCTTTCTGCTTCATCTTACTCTATCATTATCTAGGGAGCTCTGGCTTTGGTTGCACCTTTCCTCCTCATAGGAATGTACCTCAACTGTACCTGAACCATCTATTTAAAGGCAGCCCATTGCTGCTTTATGTTTTTAAATTTGTTGGACTGGAAATATACTGATCAAAAAATTTCTCCTGAACACAATTCAGAAACTCTTCCGCCTCTCTACCTTTCACATTAGCAATCCAGACTATATTAGGATAATTAAAGCTCCCATTATCACTACTCACTGTTTTAAAATATTTCTTGAATTTTCCTGAAAATGTGTTCCTTTACATCTTTCCCACTATTTGGTGTCCTATAGAATATACTCAATTGTGTAATGGCACTTCTATTGTATGTCATACACTTAAGTCTACTTTTACCACAAACTTAGCTTCTTATATTTTAAAACACCTGCAGTATTTGGGCTGTGTCTAAAATTCCAGTCTAATATGTATGATCACCTAAGCTTTTCTTAAACCATAGTGTCATGACTAGTAGATTCTTAGCATTTATCACATTTCCTAGCTAACTTTTCAGGCTCTGTGTAGTTCCTGTTTTATGATGAAAGTTTTTTTAAAAATTATTTTTTAGTAATAGTGTAGGTCCAAAAGAATAAGACATCCAATGAGGATTCCAATGAGGACAAAAAACGCAAGCCCCCAAAGCCAAGTCAAGTCTGGACATGTTCCAGCAGAAAATTAAAGGCTCTACCAAGTAGTTAATACTACTGTTGTATTTTGTTGCTCACAAATTACTATCGCCTATCTTATTTCCAGAAGGTCCTGATATGGATGTTTTGTACAGGGGAAACTGTGGTATTTTTACCTCAGGCAAAATTGGGAGAACGATGTTTATTCACCTTCTGACAGGAAAGATACACAAGACTAAAAGAATTAAAACGACAAAATAAGTATCCAGTCACAGAAATAGTACACTATTAACATAAATAGGCATTTTAACATTGACAACTGTAACCTGGTTAATCTTCACTAAAATGTAAGAGCAGCAACGAGTCCTTTATTTATTCACAATTATTGGTCATACACATCAATTGTTGATTCATTTTCCAAACAGAAGATCTGAAATTACAGAGCACAATCCTAACTCAATTTTGCCTTCAATGTCATTTTCTATTACTTTTCCATTTATGATTGAATCAATTATTTTGAAACAATGTACAATTTCCTGAATTGAATAAATCTATCAAAAGTCCAGGCAACTAGTGATTGACATGTGTTGAACTCAACTTCTCAAAATTAGAAAAAAAAGTACAAAAATAAATAATTGCCAGAATTGAAGTATTTAAGGAGCCATCAGCTGTTGGAAAATGAAATAAAAAAGAACTGGAGTAAAATTAAGGTAATAATTACAGACTATTCAATACAGAATTAAATGGTATTTGGAACTATTCAGTTTCTCCAGAAACTGCGACATACAAAGAGATGACTGGTTTAAACATTCTCATCATGTTTCCAAATTATCTCAAAACAAACTATTTCCCAACAAGTTAAAAAAAAACAACAAAAAAACTGCGGATGCTGGAAATCCAAAACAAAAACAGAATTACCTGGAAAAACTCAGCAGGTCTGGCAGCATCGGCGGAGAAGAAAAGAGTTGACGTTTCGAGTCCTCATGACCCTTCGACAGAACTTGAGTTCGAGTCCAGGAAAGAGCTGAAATATAAGCTGGTTTAAGGTGTGTGTGTGGGGGGCGGAGAGATAGAGAGACAGAGAGGTGGAGGGGGTTGGTGTGGTTGTAGCGACAAACAAGCAGTGATAGAAGCAGATCATCAAAAGATGTCAACAACAATAGTACAATAGAACACATAGGTGTTAAAGTTAAAGTTGGTGATATTATCTAAACGAATGTGCTAATTAAGAATGGATGGTAGGGCACTCAAGGTATAGCTCTAGTGGGTTTTTTTTTTATTTTATATAATGGAAATAGGTGGGAAAAGGAAAATCTTTATAATTTATTGGGAAAAAAAAAAGGGGGGGAAACAGAAAGGGGGTGGGGATGGGGGAGGGGACTCACGACCTAAAGTTGTTGAATTCAATATTCAGTCCGGAAGGCTGTAAAGTCCCTAGTCGGAAGATGAGGTGTTGTTCCTCCAGTTTGCGTTGGGCTTCACTGGAACAATGCAGCAAGCCAAGGACAGACATGTGGGCAAGAGAGCAGGGTGGAGTGTTAAAATGGCAAGCGACAGGGAGGTTTGGGTCATTCTTGCGGACAGACCGCAGGTGTTCTGCAAAGCGGTCGCCCAGTTTACGTTTGGTCTCTCCAATGTAGAGGAGACCACATTGGGAGCAACGAATGCAGTAGACTAAGTTGGGGGAAATGCAAGTGAAATGCTGCTTCACTTGAAAGGAGTGTTTGGGTCCTTGGACGGTGAGGAGAGAGGAAGTGAAGGGGCAGGTGTTGCATCTTTTGCGTGGGCAAGGGGTTGTGCCATAGGAGGGGGTTGAGGAGTAGGGGGTGATGGAGGAGTGGACCAGGGTGTCCCGGAGGGAGCGATCCCTACGGAATGCCAATAAGGGGGGTGAAGGGAAGATGTGTTTGGTAGTGGCATCATGCTGGAGTTGGCGGAAATGGCGGAGGATGATCCTTTGAATGCGGAGGCTGGTGGGGTGATAAGTGAGGACAAGGGGGACCCTATCATGTTTCTGGGAGGGAGGAGAAGGAGTGAGGGCGGATGCGCGGGAGATGGGCCGGACACGGTTGAGGGCCCTGTCAACGACCGTGGGTGGAAAACCTCGGTTAAGGAAGAAGGAGGACATGTCAGAGGAACTGTTTTTGAATGTAGCATCATCGGAACAGATGCGACGGAGGCGAAGGAACTGAGAGAATGGGATGGAGTCCTTACAGGAAGTGGGGTGTGAGGAGCTGTAGTCGAGATAGCTGTGGGTGTCGGTGGGTTTGTAATGGATATTGGTGGACAGTCTATCACCAGAGATTGAGACAGAGAGGTCAAGGAAGGGAAGGGAAGTGTCAGAGATGGACCACGTGAAAACGATGGAGGGGTGGAGATTGGAAGCAAAATTAATAAATTTTTCCAAGTCCTGACGAGAGCATGAAGCAGCACCGAAATAATCATCGATGTACCGGAGAAAGAGTTGTGGAAGGGGGCCGGAGTAGGACTGCAACAAGGAATGTTCCACATACCCCATAAAGAGACAGGCATAGCTGGGGCCCATGCGGGTACCCATAGCCACACCTTTTATTTGGAGGAAGTGAGAGGAGTTGAAGGAGAAATTGTTCAGCGTGAGAACAAGTTCAGCCAGACGGAGGAGAGTAGTGGTGGATGGGGATTGTTCGGGCCTCTGTTCGAGGAAGAAGCTAAGGGCCCTCAGACCATCCTGGTGGGGGATGGAGGTGTAGAGGGATTGGACGTCCATGGTGAAGAGGAAGCGGTAGGGGCCAGGGAACTGGAAATTGTTGATGTGACGTAAGGTGTCAGAGGAATCACGGATGTAGGTGGGAAGGGACTGGACAAGGGGAGAGAGAAGGGAGTCAAGATAACGAGAAATGAGTTCTGTGGGGCAGGAGCAAGCTGAGACGATCGGTCTACCGGGGCAGTTCTGTTTGTGGATTTTGGGTAGGAGATAGAAGCGGGCCGTCCGAGGTTGGGCAACTATCAGGTTGGAAGCTGTGGGAGGGAGATCCCCATAGGAGATGAGGTCAGTGACAGTCCTGGAAACAGTGGCTTGATGTTCAGTGGTGGGGTCATGGTCCAGGGAGAGGTAGGAGGAAGTGTCTGCGAGTTGACGCTCAGCCTCCGCGTGGTAGAGGTCAGTGCGACCTCTACCACGCGGAGGCTGAGCGTCAACTCGCAGACACTTCCTCCTACCTCTCCCTGGACCATGACCCCACCACTGAACATCAAGCCACTGTTTCCAGGACTGTCACTGACCTCATCTCCTCTGGGGATCTCCCTCCCACAGCTTCCAACCTGATAGTTGCCCAACCTCGGACGGCCCGCTTCTATCTCCTACCCAAAATCCACAAACAGAACTGCCCCGGTAGACCGATCGTCTCAGCTTGCTCCTGCCCCACAGAACTCATTTCTCGTTATCTTGACTCCCTTCTCTCTCCCCTTGTCCAGTCCCTTCCCACCTACATCCGTGATTCCTCTGACACCTTACGTCACATCAACAATTTCCAGTTCCCTGGCCCCTACCGCTTCCTCTTCACCATGGACGTCCAATCCCTCTACACCTCCATCCCCCACCAGGATGGTCTGAGGGCCCTTAGCTTCTTCCTCGAACAGAGGCCCGAACAATCCCCATCCACCACTACTCTCCTCCGTCTGGCTGAACTTGTTCTCACGCTGAACAATTTCTCCTTCAACTCCTCTCACTTCCTCCAAATAAAAGGTGTGGCTATGGGTACCCGCATGGGCCCCAGCTATGCCTGTCTCTTTATGGGGTATGTGGAACATTCCTTGTTGCAGTCCTACTCCGGCCCCCTTCCACAACTCTTTCTCCGGTACATCGATGATTATTTCGGTGCTGCTTCATGCTCTCGTCAGGACTTGGAAAAATTTATTAATTTTGCTTCCAATCTCCACCCCTCCATCGTTTTCACGTGGTCCATCTCTGACACTTCCCTTCCCTTCCTTGACCTCTCTGTCTCAATCTCTGGTGATAGACTGTCCACCAATATCCATTACAAACCCACCGACACCCACAGCTATCTCGACTACAGCTCCTCACACCCCACTTCCTGTAAGGACTCCATCCCATTCTCTCAGTTCCTTCGCCTCCGTCGCATCTGTTCCGATGATGCTACATTCAAAAACAGTTCCTCTGACATGTCCTCCTTCTTCCTTAACCGAGGTTTTCCACCCACGGTCGTTGACAGGGCCCTCAACCGTGTCCGGCCCATCTCCCGCGCATCCGCCCTCACTCCTTCTCCTCCCTCCCAGAAACATGATAGGGTCCCCCTTGTCCTCACTTATCACCCCACCAGCCTCCGCATTCAAAGGATCATCCTCCGCCATTTCCGCCAACTCCAGCATGATGCCACTACCAAACACATCTTCCCTTCACCCCCCTTATCGGCATTCCGTAGGGATCGCTCCCTCCGGGACACCCTGGTCCACTCCTCCATCACCCCCTACTCCTCAACCCCCTCCTATGGCACAACCCCTTGCCCACGCAAAAGATGCAACACCTGCCCCTTCACTTCCTCTCTCCTCACCGTCCAAGGACCCAAACACTCCTTTCAAGTGAAGCAGCATTTCACTTGCATTTCCCCCAACTTAGTCTACTGCATTCGTTGCTCCCAATGTGGTCTCCTCTACATTGGAGAGACCAAACGTAAACTGGGCGACCGCTTTGCAGAACACCTGCGGTCTGTCCGCAAGAATGACCCAAACCTCCCTGTCGCTTGCCATTTTAACACTCCACCCTGCTCTCTTGCCCACATGTCTGTCCTTGGCTTGCTGCATTGTTCCAGTGAAGCCCAACGCAAACTGGAGGAACAACACCTCATCTTCCGACTAGGGACTTTACAGCCTTCCGGACTGAATATTGAATTCAACAACTTTAGGTCGTGAGTCCCCTCCCCCATCCCCACCCCCTTTCTGTTTCCCCCTCTCTTTTTTTTCCCAATAAATTATAAAGATTTTCCTTTTCCCACCTATTTCCATTATATAAAAAAAAAAACCCACTAGAGCTATACCTTGAGTGCCCTACCATCCATTCTTAATTAGCACATTCGTTTAGATAATATCACCAACTTTAACTTTAACACCTATGTGTTCTATTGTACTATTGTTGTTGACATCTTTTGATGATCTGCTTCTATCACTGCTTGTTTGTCGCTACAACCACACCAACCCCCTCCACCTCTCTGTCTCTCTATCTCTCCGCCCCCCACACACACACCTTAAACCAGCTTATATTTCAGCTCTTTCCTGGACTCGAACTCAAGTTCTGTCGAAGGGTCATGAGGACTCGAAACGTCAACTCTTTTCTTCTCCGCCGATGCTGCCAGACCTGCTGAGTTTTTCCAGGTAATTCTGTTTTTGTTCCCAACAAGTTACTTGGCTACAACAGTAGCATATTTAATAAGTTAACAGTTCTGAACTTTTAAGCACTAAATATATATCAAAAAGCAAATTCCATTGGTATGTATTTCAAGTGTGCATAAAGGATTAGGTCAAGAGTCCTCTACCTAGAACCTTCTATAATTACAGTGTTTTACAGACAAGGGCTAGTGATCATTTTCAAGCACAGTACAAGTATTGTAAACAAATGTTCCCCATCCTAGGGAAACCTTATTTTTAAAAAGAGAAATAGGCTGCAGCCTGATTACATTGATTTAAAAAGATCTCAGAACAGCATATAGAGCACAAGCATGCCTTACATATGGAAGACATAGATCCAATCTCTACTTCACTATGATTCTAATTCAAGGTCGCCGAAGAAGGAAATCAAAAAGGAGTCTCTTCTGTATATCTACTTGAGCTAATCAATGACTTTGATGAAAGGACCCAGTGTTGAGTGTCCAAGTTTGCTGACAATAAAACTAAGCGAGAAAGTAAGCTGTGAGGAGGAAATAAAGAACCTAATTTTAACTCTGGGTGAGATTTTAACTCATTAAAAACCTATTTGCTTTAAAGCGATACAGATAGGTTAAGTGAACAGGCAAGAAGGCAAATGGAGTATAATGTGGGGAAATGTGAGGTTATTTACTTTGTTAGGTAGAATTGAGAGAAACGTTGATCTTTGGTGGGGTGTGCGTTTAAGAACATTAGAAAATAAACATGCAGGTACAGCAAACTATTAAGGCGGCAAATGCTATGTTGTATTTCAACTCCTTGCAATAAAGGTGAAGAGTAAGAAAGTCTTGCGGGAAATGTATATGACTTTGCTGAGATCATGCCTGGAATACTGTGTACTTTTGATCTTTGTACCTAGCAAAGGATATACTTGTCTTAAAGGGGGTGCAACAAAGGTTCACTAGATTGATTCCTAAGATGACACAGTTGTCCTATGAAGAGAGATTGAGGTTAAAAATGAGTTTATAAAAATTAGAGTCGATCTCATTGAAACATATAAAATTTGAAGAGGGCTTGATAGGGTAGAAGCTGAGATGCTTCATTTGAAGTGGAGTCAATGTTGTAATGCAGAGAAACACATCAGCTAAATTACAAGCAGCAAGATCCCACAAATAGGAATGAGATTAATCATCAGATAAACTATGTTTTTCTGAAGCAATGTTATTTAGTGATCTGGAAGAACTCCCTGCTCTTCTTCAAATAATGCCATGAGATGGTTTAAATCCACCTGACTGGGCAGATGGTGCCTCAGTTTAACATCTCAACTAAAAGGTGATACTTCTGACAGTGCAACAATTCTTTAATGCAGACTGAAATGTCAGCTTAAATTATGTGTTCACGTCCAAGATCTTGCCGTACGGGGCACCATTTCAAAGTCTGCTGATGATATGAAACATGGAAGTATTGTAAACCATGAGGAGGATAGTGTAGGACTTCAAAAACACAAACAGGTTAGTGGGATGAGCGGACAGGTGGCATATGAAACTTAATGTAGAGAAGTGTGAAGTGATTCATTTTGGTAGGAAGAACACAGACACAATATAAAACAGAAGCAGAGGGACCTGATGTATATGCGCATATGTCATTGAACATCGCAGGACAGGTTGGGAGCGTGGTTAATAAAACAAATGGCATCCTGGACTTTATCAATAGGAGCATAGAGTACAAAAACAAGGAATTTATGTTAAGTGAGTACAAAACACTGGTTTGGCCTCAACTGGAGTATTGCGTCCAGTTTTGGGCACCACACTTTAGGAAAGATGTGAAGGCATTAGAGAGAGTGCAGAAAACATTGTGATTTGTTCCAGGGATTAGGGACTTCAGTTATGTGGATAGACTGGAAAAGTTGGGAATATTCTCCTTGGAGAAGAGAAAGTTGAGAGGAGATTTGAGAGGTATTCAAAATCATGAGGGGTCTGAAGAGAATAGATATAGAGAAATGGTTCTCATTGGTGGAAGGATCAAGAACACAAGGGCACAGATTTATGGTAATTGGCAAAAGAAGCAATGGCAACATGAGGAAAATCTTTATCATTGCTGAAAAGAGAGACATGCTGTCGAAGCTTTTTGTCTTGCACTAAAAAATGTTTTCACACAAGTGGTTAGGATCTGAAATACACTGCTTGAGAGTGTGGTTGAAAAGGGAATTGGATTATTATATGGATGGGAAAAACTTGCAGGGTGATGGCAAAAGACAGGATTGTGGCACGAGGTGAATTGCTCCTTCAGAGGGCCAGCACAGACATGATGGCTGAATGGCCTTCTTCTGTGCTGTAACCATTCTATGGGCCTATTTTTGTCAGGTGGACACATAAAACAGAGCGGTTCCAAGCCCATCACCTTCCCACCCACCCCTGAGCTCACCCCCATAAAGTGGTAGGTGGATGGATGCTGAAATCAGCAGCCTGCCCACCATATTCAAAATAAATAATCAAGAGTTAACTAAGCTTGTTAATAAGCCCTCCTCCCATAATATGTAGCCCTATGATTCTATGGCGTCTTGAGTGTAGGATTTGAACCAATGATCTTCTGACACAGATGAGAGTGCAGCTAAGGTGGATTTTTTCTAATGTGAATTTTTTCTAATGTGGATGGAAACTTGTGTAAAAGGAATTAAGAGATTCTGTATTAGGGCAAATCTGCAAAATTATATATATGGCGTTAAGTCAAGGGGATATCTTGGCATCCAGCAGCGGTGATGGCAACAAGCAGGTAAACAGCCAATCACATTGAAGCAACCCAGTAAGTTAAAGGCACTTAAAATCCTTCATATTTAATTTAAATTTTCAGATAGCAAAATAAATTATGATTGTTTTAGTTTCTATCATAATCCAAAGTTAGACAAACTCAAAAATTTTTGTTTTATAAAAGGTTTTTTTTTAAATCATTGGAAAAATTTGACATTCTGCAGTTATAAAATTTAAGTTTTTCAGGGCCATTGAAGATATTTAGCTGTAATTATGAAGTTAGTACACCATTAAAACCCAGTTACACCTCAATAAATAAGAAGCAATTTTTCACAAGTTTTTACAGCAAGACTAAACGCCTCAGAGTAAAAGTTCTTATCAATTCATTGATTTCCCATTGACTGTAGTCTGGGGGGAACTTCAACAGAGCACCTGTTAGGGGAAGGGTAGAATCACTGACAGAAACTTCTGAATTTCCATGTTATTCGGCGTATGTGCAAACTCAAGAAGTTGCTGCCAGTTTCAGTGGAATCACGACTGTGAACATTGACTGTGATTATTACCTCAAATCCAGGCCAGTGTATCTAATTCCAACGAGTTAGGGGGAAAAAAGATAGATCACCTGGAAAACACATAAATGAGTATAGGACTTTTTGGCAGAAGCCAGACAAATGCAACTAACTGAATCATACAATTAAAAAGTTAACTGGATCCAAGCTTAAAAGCTAGTGCAAATGATTCACATTTTGAAAACCAGAGCTGTCTGGCCCACTCTGCCAGCCTCACTGGTTGAAGCAGTGTGGAAGGGGGACAACAGTTAGGGAACTCCTGCATTCAGCCAAGTTCAGGAAAAAACACTTTAAATCCATCTAAACATATTCATGTGGCCCTGGAAAATTTCACGATATGGATAAATGGATTATAGGCTTCAATCTTTCTAGTCTGGTTAAATCAGTTGTTAATACCTACGAACGGTGCCTTTATACAGGGCAGTTATTTTTCTGTGCAAGGCAGCTAGAAGAAACCCACTACCAGAAGATAGCTGGGGAGTCATTGAGCCAGGTGCTATGCAGCAGTCTTCAGCTGTTCGCATCATTAGCAAACCCATTCCTAGCTGATATTTCTTTGCCGATTTTCTTGTTCTCCTGCTGGTCCATGCAAGTCTGAACAGATTTCCATAGTGCACGGATGTTTCCTCCTCCAAATCCTGAGGCACCCTTTCGCTCAATGAGCTCAAGGAAAAGTGTGTCTTCAGAAAAGATTGGCTTTGTGAACATTTGCATTAGATATCTACAACAAAGCAAACATTTTGGTTATAAAGATGCACTCAAAAATAAACTTAATTCCAAACTGCAATATTGATTATGAAACAAACCAAACTAAGTTTTACTTCCCACATTACATAGCCACACCCATGCTGCTCTGCAACCAGGTAGAAAGATGTACTCACAAGCAGCTTGGGAAGAAATGCAAAGAATAGGGCAGCGATCATAAAACAAATACCAGGAACAGCTGTGGGGAATTGCACCAATACTCGGATGCAACAGCAGGGAAGAGGAACAGGCCAACGAATCGTTGAGCATTGGACTGAGGAACAGAACTGCAGCCCAAGAACACCTTCATAATCAGCGAGTACCAAACATTTGCTTGATTTGGAACTTCAAGTTTGTAAACAATTATACATTCATTTCAAAATCAAAAAATCCTTAGATGACCAAAATTAGCAACCCAAAAAAGGGAAAGCTGGACTACCCTCAAAATGGCATTATCTTTTATCAGTGTTATATTCTTACCAGGATAATGACATTTTAAAAGTTGCATACACATTTTTTGAAAACTTAAATGTTGAAAAAGAACATTAATACCTAACTTCTCTGCAGTTAGGATAAAACATTATGGTGCTGTAACTGGTAGTGTTCAGAGAGTTACTTCTGAGTGAGCTGCGGATGTGCTCTAGCATGGCTAGATTATGTAGGAGATTTCCATTACTAATGTGAATACAGAATCATAAAATGAGAAAAGGCAGACAGTATGTCAAATTACACAGTGTAATTACACAAAATTTCTAATCAGATGGATTGGAAAGCATCTGGTCTCTGCTCATCACTATAGTCTATTTCTCTGAAGGGATTACAAAAGGTAAAATAAAGCTTCTTCCCAGATAATAAAACAGAAGTACAAATTTTTATACTTTTCAGACATGTGGTCAAAGGACTGCAGCTTGCAAATGTATCAGGTTTAAATGTGTGAAATGCAGGTTCTATGCTTCATGTTGTCAAGATTCCAACTTCTATCACAACAGTCACCTACATTTCTGTAATTTGTTTATCATATGAACATACAAAATAGGAGAAGTAGGCCAATCGGCCCCCGGAGCCTGTTTCACCACTCATTAGGATCATGGCTGATCAGTTTGTATTTTGAATTCCACATTCCCATCTACCTCCGATAACCTTTGATCCCACATTCAATGATCCCACATCCAATGCCTTCGGAGGCAGCAAGTTCCAAAGTCGCACAAGGCTCGAGAAAATAATTCTCCCCATCTATGTCCTGAAAGGGCAATCCCTAATTTTAAAACAGTGCCCCTTAGTTCTGGGCTCACCCACAAGAGGAAACATCCTTTCCATGTCCACCTTGTCAATACCGTTCAGGATCTTATATACTTCAATCAAGTCACCCCTCACACTTCTAAACTCCAGTGAAAACAAGCCCAATCTATCTGACCTTTCCTCATAAGACAACACACTTAATCCAGGTATCAATATAGTAAACCTCCTCTGAACTGCCTCCAACACCTTTACATCCTTCCTTAAGGAGACCAAAACTGCACACAGTATTTGAATGTGGTCTCACCAAGGCCCTGTATAACTGAAGCATAACAGCCTTACTTTTATGTTTGATTCCTCTCATAATAAAGGATAGCAATCAGTTAGCCTTCTTAATTACTTGCTGTACCTGCAGTCTAACTTCTTGTGACTCATGCACTAGAACACCTAGGTCCCTCTGCACCTTGGAATTCTGCAGCCATTCTTCATTTAAGTAATACTCTGCTTTTTTTATTCTTCCTGCCAAAATGAACAACTTCACACTTTCCTACATTATACTCTATCTGCCAGATTTTTCCCCACTCACTCAACTTATGTCCGTCTGCAACCTCCTTATGTTCTCTTCACAACATGCTTTCCTACCTATCTTTGTGTCATCTGCAAATTTAGCTACCATGCCTTCACTCCCTAAGCCTTCACTCTAAGTCATTGATATAAATTGTAAAATGTTGAGGACACAGCACAGACCCCTGCGGGATTCCACTCGTCATATCCTGCCAATCAGAAAAAGACCCATTTATGCATACTCTCTCTTTTCTGCCAGCCAATCTTCAGTCCATGCTAATATGTTACCACCTACACCATGAGCTTTTATGTTCCACAATAACCTTTGATGTGGCACCTTATCAAATGGCTTCTGGAAATCCATGAACACCACGACTACAGGCTCCACTTTATCCACAGCGCATGCCACTTCTTAAAAGAACTCCAATAAATTGGCTAAACACGATTTTCCTTTCACAAAACCATGCTGACTCTGCCCGATTACTCCAAGTTTCTCTAAGTGACCAGCTATAACCTCCTTAAATGATCAATTCTAACACCTTCCCCATGACAGACATCAAGCTAACTAGCCTATAGTTTCCTGTTTTCTGCCTTCCCTCTTTCTTGAATAGAGGGGTTAATATTTCCTACTTTCCAGTCAGATGGAACCTTTCCAGAAATCTACTGAATTTTGGAAAATTAACAACGACGCATCTACTACCTCATCAGCCAACTCTTTTAAGACCCTAGGATGAAGTTCATCAGGACCCGGGGACTTGTCAGCCCACAGCTCCATCAGTTTGCTCAGTACTGATTCCCTAGTGATTATAATTGCACCAAGTTCCCCTCTCCCTTCCACCTCCTGATTTGCAGCTATTACTGGAGTGTTTTATGTATCCTCTGAAATGAAGACAAAAGCAAAGTATTTGTTCATTTCATCCGCCATTTCCATATTACCTATTATTAACTCCCCACTGTCACGCGCTAGAGGACCAACTTTACTTACTCTCTTTTTAAATACCCATGGAAACTCTTGCTATCCATTTTTACATTTCTAGCTAGCTTCTGCTCATACTCTTTCTCCTGATTAAGCTTTTAGTTATTCTCTGCCATTCTTTATATTCTGACCAATCATCTGATCTGCCACTCTTCTTTGCCCAGCTGTATGCTTTTTCCTTAAGTTTGATGCTTTCCTTAACTTCTTTAGTTAACTACGGATGGCAGGTCCTCCCCTTAGAATTTTTCTTTATAGTAGGAATATAATTATTCGGAGCATTCTGAAATATCCCCTTAAATATCTGCCTCTGCTTCTCTATTGATCTATCCCCTAACCTAGTATCCCAGTTCACTCCAGCCAGCTCAGCTTCCATGTCTACATGGTTTGCCCTTACTTAAGTTTTAAATACTGGTACAAACGAACATATGAATTAGGAGCAGGAGTAGGTCTCCTGGCCCATTGAGCCTGCTCTGCCATTTAATAAGACCACAGATTGATCAGAATGTAACCTCAACCCCACATTCCTGCCTACCCCAGATAACCGCTCACCCCCTTGTTAAGTAAGAATCTATCTAGCTCTGCCTTAAAAATATTCAAAGACTCTGCTTCCACCACTTTTTGAGGAAGAGAGTTCCAAAGACTCTCAACCCACAGAGAAAACATTTCTTCTTATCTCTGTCTTAAATGAGTGACCCCTTATTTTTAAACAGTGACCCCCTAGCTCTAGATTCTCCCACAAGAGGAAACATCCTCTCCACATCCACCCTGTTAAGACCCTTCAGAGTCTTAAAAGTTTCAATTAAGTCGCTCTTGCCCTTAAAACTGCAGTGGATACAAGCCTAACCTGTCCATCCTTTCCTCATAAGACAATCTGCCCATTCCTGGTATTAAGTCTAGTAAAGCTTCTCTGAAGTGCTTCTAACGCATTTAGATCTTTCTTTAAATAAGGAGACCAGTACTGTACACAATTTTCCAGGATATCCTTATGCCATTCCTGCACTCTCCTGAGGGCAGTAATATTGAGTGCATTTAGGAGGTTACCCATGGTTTCTGGCCCAAGATGAAAATTAGAAAGCACTCATTAAAAATGGTTACTTTAGTAGATTATTGCCTTCAAAGCTTCATTTAATTATACAGACTTACTGTTTAACTGACCAGAAAGTTTCCCAAAACTTTGGTTCACAGAAAACAAACCTTTTCTTATTGTTAGTTGGTCCCTGACTTTTAGCTTCACCTTTACAATGCTCATCATCTACCTCAGAATCCAGAAGAATGCCATAATGTGAAAGCAGCTCTGGGTCTTGTCCTGCTTTCATGATTTCCTGGCATTTCACTGTCTGTGGGAAAAGAAAATGACTGTAGACAAGTGATGGAAATAAAGTAAAAATTTGGACTTTCTAAATAGATACTAAAAACAAAATCAAAAATTGAGAATAGGGCCAAAACAAAACAGTTTGCAATTAACTTTATTAAATATGCTTAAAACTGGGGTAGAAAATGAGGTTTTCTTCTGTCAATCAAAAAAATCTAGTTTCTAAAGTGTTGGTTGTTCCCAGCTGCTAGAAAATATCATACAACCTGCCTGTAATGTTCAATATTTCTAACAACCCTATACTCACAAAAGGATAGTGTAAAAATATGGTACAACATTATAAAGAAATCTAAAAAGGACACAAAAAAATCCAATGTTAGATCACAAGAACGTTAGTATTATTCCACTACTTTCCTTCTCCCTTTGTGTGGGATATAGATATTTATGGCCAAGAAAGTGTTGCTGGCTGGTGGTCCTTATATGTTACATGTCAGTATAATCAGGAGCATGAAGTGGCTCATGTTTCACACTAGATTCCACCTATTCCACTTCCACATGGTGGTGTACTGATGTATCTGCTGCCCTTGTCCCTCTAGATGATAGTAGCCGTGGGTTTGGAAGATGCTGTCTGAGCAGCCTTGGTCAATTCCTGCAGTGCATCTTGTAAATAGCACACACTGCTGCTACTGTGGTGGAGGGAGTGAATGTTTGTGGATGTGGTGCCAATTAAGCGGGCTGCTTGTCCTGGATGGTGTCAAGCTTCTTGAGTGTTGTGGGAGCTGTACTCATCCAGACAAGAGAGTATTCCATCACACTCCTGACTTGTGCCTGGCAGATGGTGGGCAGGTTTTGGGAAGTCAGGTGGTGAGTTACTAATCACAGGATTCCTAGTCTCTGACCTGCTCTCGTAGGTACAGTATTTATATGGCTAGTCCAGTTCAGTTTCTGGTCAATGGTAGCCCCAGGATATTGATAGTGGAGGAATTCAGCAATGGAATGCCATTGAACTTCAAGGGGCAATGGTTAGATTCACTCTCGGAGATAGTGACTGCCGGGAACTTGTGTTCCACTCTTCAGCCCAAGCCCGGATATTGTCCAGGTCTTGCTGCATTTGGACATGGACTGCTTCAGTATCTGAGGAGTGGTGAATGGTGCCGAACATTGTGCAATCATCAGGGAACATCCCCACTTCTGACCTTATGATGGAAGGAAGGTCATTGATGAAGCAATGATGGTTGAGCCAAGGTCGCTACCCTGAGGAACTCCTGCAGTGATGTCCTGGAACTGAGATGACTGACCTCCAACAACCACAATCATCTTATGACTCCAACCAATGGAGAGTTTTCCCCCCCAATTCCCATTGACTCCAGTTTTGTTAGGGCTCCTTGATGCCACACTCAGTCAAACGTGGCCTTGATGAAAAGTCACTCTCACCTCAGGAGTTCAGCTCTTTTGTCTATGTTTGAACCAAGGCTGTAATAAGGTCAGGAGCTGAATGGCCTTAGCGGAACCCAAACTGGGCGTCAGTGAGCAGGTTATTGCTAAGCAAGTACCGCTTGATAGAACTGTTGATGACCCCTGCCATTACTTTACTATGATCTAGAGTAGACTGATGGGGTGGTAATTGGCCGGGTTGTATTTGTCCTGCTTTTTGCAGACAGGACATACCTGGGCAATTTGCCACATGGCCAGGTAGAAGCAACAGCTTGGCTAGGGGCACAGCAAGTTCTGGAGCACAAGTCTTCAGTACTATTGCCGGAATATTGTTACAGCCCATAGCTTTTGCACAATCCAGTGCCTTCAGCCGTTTTTTGATATCACTTGGAGTGAATCGAATTGGCTGAAAACTGGTATGTGATGCTGTGGACCTCCTGAGGAGGTCGAGATGGATCAGCCACTTGGCACTTCTGGCTGAAGATTGTACCAAATGTTTCAGCCTTATCTTTTGCATTGATGTGCTGGGCTCCTCCATCAATGAGGATGGGGATATTTGTGGAGCCTCCTCCTCCAATTAATTGTTTAATTGTCCACCACCATTCACGACTGGATGTGGCAGGACTGCAGGGCTTAGATCTGATCTGTTGGTTGTGGGATCACTTACCTCTATCACTTGCTGCTTATGTTGTTCGGCAAGCAGGTAGTCCTGTGTTATAGCTTCACCACGTTGACACCTCAGTGAAAAAAACCTCATTTTGAATTTGTACGGTGCAAGTTTTTGCCTGGTGTCTGGCTAAGTCTATGGGTTGCTGTTACCTTGATGGAGATTAGTTTGGGAATTTGTTAAAAGTTATAACAGTAATAATTTGTAGCCATATGTACATCTATTTTAACCTGTGTAATTTAATAAAATGTTTAATTTGGCTTAATGTAAAACCTCAAGAACTGGTGTTTTGATTCCTAAATTTAGAGTCACATCTCAAACATAACACTAAAATTATAGGTTATGACAGTTGTTTAAAGTTTGCCTCTGGGATTTTTCAATAACTCTGCTTTACCAACTGCATCGGTCATAACAATTAGGGCTTGTGCCGGGATACATTTTATTTCTAATTCCTTGATTGATTAGGAATTGGTGAATCATAAAGCTTACAAATACGAGAGGCACTTTGAATTCAGGAGTTAGTGAGCTTTTTTAGAAGTGCTAAGACTGCAAAATAGCTTTGGTAGTTGCTAAGACTTGACTGGGAGTAGAAGAGATAACTCTGATTGGGTTGGAGAGAATAACCAAAAGTTAGTTAACAGAGTTGGCAGATAAGTTACAACTGGGGTTAATTGTGAGAGCTAGGAAATCAGATATAGTTAAAAGTATAGCACAGCATCTACAGTTGGAAGTGAAACCTGAGATTAGTGAGTCACAGCTGGAGGTAGTGAGGCGTCAGTTACAAATAAAAACGCTAGAATTTGAGCAAGAAAATGAACTGAAAAAGCTTCAATTTGAAGCAAAGGACAGAGAAATAGCTTTTAAAGGGAATTAGAAATTGTGAAGATAAGAGAAGCAGGAAAGAGAAAAAGAAAGAGAGAGAGAATTCCAACTGCAAATGTTGGCAGGTGGAAAAGAGATGTCAGTAGGTGAGGAAGGATTTGTCTCTAGAGTAGAACCCAGCAGGGATATGTTTGAATTAGTACAAGCTCTTCCAAAGTTTGAGGAAACAGATATTGAAGCATTCTTTATTTCATTTGTGAAGCTAGCTAAGCAGATGAAATGGCCATAGTTGTTAGGTCTAAGTTGTTAGGTAGGGGGCTTGAGGTATATGCTCCACTTTCAGAAGAATTGTCGGGGAATTATGATGTGGTGAGAAAAGCTATTTTGAGTGCATATGAGTTGATTCCTGAAGCATACAGGCAGAAATTTAAGAATATGAGAAAACAGCCTGGGCAAACTTATATTGAGTTTGAAAGAGTTAAACTAAGTAATTTTGACCAGTGGATACCACCATTAAATATAGAGACAACTATGCAACTCTTAGGGAAGTCATTCTTTTGGAAGAATTTAAAGATTTAACCTGTTCGGTAGTGAGAACTCATGTGGAGGAACAGAGGGTTGATTCTGTAAGACAAGAAGCAGAGACAGCTGATGATTATGAGTTAGTTCATAGAGCTAAACCTTTTTTCCATCATGCTTTCAAGCTGGAAAAGGATAAAAAGTGGGAAGATGAAAGGAAGGCAAGTAGTCAGGGAAGAGGAGTAGCTGGAAGTTCCCAGGAAGGTTTTTCTCAGAACAAAAAGGAAGGTGCTGAAGGTAGAAGTGACATTCAAAAATTGAGGTGTTTTCATTGTAATAAAGCAGGGCACACGAAGTTGGAGATTGCAGGGAAAATCTGTAGGGATTACGGGGGTACAGAAAAGCTCTGGAGGTTAAAGTACCGTGGGTTCTGAGGTTCAGGCACAGGAGAAACCAGTGGTTTGTGGACAGGTGAAACAGAATCACTGAATGGTAAAGAAGTGGGAATGTGTTCACAGTTTACTCAAAAGAATTCCAAGGAGCAGGTTGCAGAAATATTTAAAGATTTTGTATGTGAAGAGAAAGTTTTTCCATGTGTAGAGGGTGGAGTAGGTAAAGATATTAAAATTTTTAGAGACACAGGGGCTAGTCAATCCTTAATGTTGTGGAATAGTGATATTTGTTGTTCAGAGGGCGTGCTACGGGAGAAAGTAATAATAAGTGGGGTTCATGGAGATGCTAAATCTATTCCATTGTGGAAGGTAAATTTAAAGAGCAGATGGAAGATGGGTGAAGTTATAGTTGGAGTGGTGGAAAAATTGCCCATTGCAGGGATTCAAATAATTCTGGGTACTGATATAGCTGGATCACAAATGTGGGTGATCCTGTGGTAATTGAGCAGCCTGTAGAAGTGTTTTCAACAGAAGTGCTACAGAAGGAACATCCTGAATTATTTCCTGTTTGCGTTATAACGAGATCAAAAGCCCATAGGGAAGAACAAAACAAACAAGATAAGCAGGCAGTTCAAAGGCAAGAAGACTGTCGAAATTCAATTAGCTAGCACTGTATTTGAACATTGTTCAGGAGGAAGGAATGCAGGACAGTTCAGTTGAAGTGTTTAATTCAAGAGATTAGTGGAGTTACAGAAAAATGATTTGCAATTAAAAGTTATATCAGAAAGCTTCTTCAGAAACCAATGCAAAGTGTATTCCAGTATGTTATTATCTTCAAGGGAATATATTAATGAGAAAGTGGTGGTCGGATCATGTCTCAGCAAATGAAAGCTGGAGGGAGGTGCATCAGATTGTTATCCCATTAGGTTATAGAAACGAAATTCTGAGGATTGCTCATGAAATTCCAATGGGGGGGACATTTAGGAATTAGGAAAACACAGGAAAAGATACAGAAGGTTTTTATTGGTCAGGATTGCATAGGGATGTAGTCAAATCCTGTAGAACCTGTCATATATGTCAAGTAACAGGAAAATCACAAGCAGAAGTTATTGACACCAGTAAGTGTTATTAAACAGAAGTTGTGTGCATCACTAAGTAACCACAATAGACTATTCAGCATTAGATCAACAATAACATCCTAGTAGCTTGCCAGCTACTTAGGAGGACAGTCTCTTCAACTCTCTATTTTTATCAGTGCATTATTAAATGGCTCATAAAGCAGTGTTTTCTAATGTTAGCTACAAGCTAGATGTTAATTTGGAATTCAGATGTGGCTGATTACTTTCTTAATTAGTGCATAAAAAGAGTAATAGGGCATGTGATCTCAATGCTCTGAATAAGAAAGTTTTTTTAGACTAATACCCAGAATGGGTGGGTTGTCTTATGAGGAAAGGTTGGGCAGGCTAGACTTGTATCTGCTGGAGTTTAGAAGGGTCAGAAAGGGGTATCTTGAATGAAACATATAAGATAATGAATAGTCTTGACAGGGCGGATGTGGAAAGGATATTTCCTCTTGTAGGAGAATCTAAAACTAGGTGTCGCTGTTTAAAAATAAGGTGTCGCCCATTTAAGTCAGAGATAAGGAGAAATGTTTTCTCTCAGCGGGTCATAAGTCTTTGGAATGCTATTCCTCAAAAGGTAGTGGAAACAAAGTCTCAGAATATTTTTAAGACAGAGCTAGATAGATCCTTGATAAGAAAGGGAGTGAAAGGTTATATGGGGTAGGTGAGAATGTGAAGTTGCGGTTACAATCAGATCAGCCATGATTTTATTGAATGGTGGAACAGACTTAAGGGGGTCATGGGGCCTACTCCTGCTCATCATTTGTATGTTTGTAACATTCATATTTGCATAGCATATTCTTTTGTACTTTAACAATTTTGGGGTTTTTTGGTAAAATAAAAGATGTAAAGCAGAGTGACTTTTTTGGCTTTGCACACTACTTCTTTGGTTACTGCTTATCTGTTAAAATGGTGTGTAATATCAGGCTTCAGCATCATGGAAACACTAGTAATATTGTATAGACTGGAAGGGAGCTGTCATTATGATCAGCTCAATCAAACAGAATTACAGCTCTACACCATCAGAAGAAAGCAAGCAAGAAGAAAGAATGAGTGGCTCCAACAGGACATATCATGACAAAAGGCAAGCAGCATTTAACAACATTGTGGATGGAGAATATAAGTGGGTATAGTGAGAATTGTGCAAGGCTACACTCTCAGCAAACAGTTTGATGAAGTCAAACAATAGCTTGCAACTATTGAACAAAATTTCAAAAGCTACAGCAAGCTATCTTGTGTCTGATAAATTCATGCTAACATTTCAACCTTCAGTGGAAGAGAAAGACGACAAAGTTTTGCACCGGATAATGGCAAATGTAATGAAATACAAGTATCTGTATTGCGTAAAGCACTTTCTACTAAAATTAGTGCATGTAGTTAAAACAGTTTAACCATAGCCATATTGGTGGCAAGTTAGTGATATTGACTTACAACACTGTTCCAAAGTGCTAAATTTTAAGAAATGCTTCTTCCATCAATGCATTGATGACACTTTGTGTAAAGAAATTATGAGCAAATAAAATGGTCAGTTAGTGACTTATTCAAAAGTTAACCATTCCAAGTAGTTAGTGCAAACGTATTGCTGCTTGACTATATCAACTCAATATAAAGTCGCAAATATAATCTTAAATACTAAAGTAAACAGTCATTAACAACGTCAATGCCACTCAAAATTGATTTTAGGTAAGTAATAGTATTGCTATTTTTCATCATTTTCTTTTGACATAATTGCAATTTAATTTTATTTCCTTAGAAGATCAGCAAAGTTGTTGACTAGCACTAGTGCTGTACCTCAGTGTAATACCCAGAAGGGGGTGAGTAAAAGTGAACGCCAGCATCTTTAAGGGACTTGCAAGTTGAAACTATGTCAGTTGTGTACAATGCCACATGCTGTATCCCAGCTCCATGGTGCTGCTCCAAAAATGTGTCAATTTGATTTTTACCTAAAAATACAAAAATATTGTGAAAGATATCCAATAACATATTTTCATGTTTCTTAGATCTGTGCTGGACCTTAAACAGGGATAGCTGAAAGCAGAGCTAAACTTGCACTAATTGTTAATCTCATACTTCTCTGTTTTGAAATGTATTGAAATCAAAAAGGTCAAAGAACACACAAGCACAACAATACACTATAAACATCCTGGGGGTTATCATTGACCAGAAACTGAACTGCATTAGCCATATAAATACTGTGGCTACAAGAGCAGGTCAGAGGCTAGGAATTCTGCTGTGCGTAACTCACCTCTTGAATCCCTAAAGCCTGTCCATCTACAAGGCACAAGTCAGGGCTGTGATGGAATACTCCCCCGTTTGCCTGGATGAGTGCAACTCCCACAATACTCAAGAAGCTTGACACCATCCAGGACAAAGGAACCAGCTTAACTGAGACCCCATCCACAAACATTCACTCCTTCCGCCACTTATGCACAGTGGCAACAGTGTGTACCATCTACAAGATGCACTGCAGGAACTCACCAAGGCTCCTTAGACAGTACCTTCCAAACCCATGACCGCTACCATCTGGAAGGACAAGGGCAGCAGATACATGGGAACACCACCACCTGGAAGTTCCCCTCCAAATCATTCACCATCCTGACTTGGAAATATATCGTCGTTGCTTCACTGTCGCTGGGTCAAAATCCTGGAACTCCCTTTCTAACAGCACTGTGGGTGTATCTACACCACATGGACTGCAAAGGTTCAAGAAGGAAGTTCACCACCATCTTCTCAAGGGCAATTAGGGATGGGCAATATATGCTAACCTAGCCAGGATGCCTGCATCCCGATGCCCTCATTGGATGCACAGATGTTTGTGGTAGTATTCACAGTGACAGGAATCTATGTGCTTAATTCCGTGTTAAGAAAAAGGGCTTCGATTTATACAATACATCATTCATTAATTACACTTAGCATAGCATGTCGTATATAATGACTTATGGTTATTAATAAGTAAAATTGCTTATTTAGAGTATTGTGGGAACATTGAGATATTTTTGGTCTCGCATTCAATGAAGCTAAAAAAGTGGTCCTGATTACAATTAAAAATTTGTAGTAACTATGTAGTTAATTTTATCTTGTTTATTTAAATCCCAGGATACAGAGAAAGATGGGTTCAAAGATTACCTAGATAGGTAGAAGAAGCCTGTGCAGCAGTAGTGGGAAGCACAATGGCTTGTGATTTGGGAGCATGGTCAAGCATTGGAAATATTGACCATACAAAGGTCTGGGAGAACGTAATAACACAAGGGGTAATTACAGTCAGGGTATTGGAGCAATAGAAGAATGATACTGGGACATGTCGCACTGGAGGTGAGAAGGAGTTGAAGCACGGTGCTAGATATGGGAGAGCTTGGATTGCACTGGCTGGATGTGGAAACCTTTGGTGTGCAGGGGTGCCTAATATGGGAGTACAGCACATATTTTTCATGAGGACGGATGAGAGTAAGGAGAGGCAGGAATGGTGTGAGTTGGTGGGGAGAAAGAGAGAAGGACAATATGAATGATCAGACTAGAAGTCTGTTTCTAGCAACAGGAGTTTCTTAAAACTTTCCCTAAAAGTGAAAAGCTGCAGATGCTTTTGTATTCCTCTCTACGGAGTGTAACTATCTCTATTTCGAGAACTATTTTGTATCTATTGGGTAGTGTTTATTGTAGCAATGCAGAAGTCATGTGCTCAAATCCAAACATGGCAAGCTTTAAAAGCAAATTCGTAAATTTGACCATGAAATCTAACAATTTCATAAAAACCCAACCAACTAATGCCTTCAGGAAAAGGGTTCTGCCATTCCTCGCAGGCACTTCAGCCTGGTGATTGCTTTGACACCACCACAAAAGCTTGCCTGATACAGGCATAAATGCTGGTGTGCTCTCTCTAGAAACTTTTATATTTGTGAATAATAGTCACCCAGTTGTTAGAGGCAATTGATATTAATTACCAGACTACAAGACAACAACTCAGCTGAGATTGCTAATCCACTGAGCATGAGAGTCTGTTGTAGCAGGTATTTAAGCCATTGTGTTGATTTGACAGCACTCCAATAATAGCTTGTTTGACAAAGAAATAAATACTGGAACACTTTGGCCATTTCTGCAGTTGCCTCATACTGTTGCATGGGCAGAGGTTAACAAAGAACTGCATGGAAGCTTTGCCTCTCAAAGAATCATCACTGTGGAATAAGTGGAATAGTACAGACTTCGTTTTGTATCAGATTTTGTAAACTGAATGAACCATTGATTTATCTTGTTGTTCGAGTTGTGTTTCAATCAACACTTGCAAGTAAACCTGATTTCCAATTGTAACTACAGGTAATCACACATATACTACTAACTGAAAAATGTCCTCATGGGTTGATGAATAATAACTCATTTACCTTTCATGTGTACAGTGAACTCTTGAGTTCTGAGAAACAGACAAATAAAACTGACAGACCATACCAGGCTACAAGGTCTGTATCTGGCTTTATTTAAAATTAAGACCCTAGTTTTGGACATAACCAAATCACTATCAAACTTAAATGAAATTCCATCATATTGTGATCATTCTTCCCCAGAAAATACTGATTAACTAACCTTGCCTTATCAAACAATACCAGATCTTCCCTACTGACTCCTTGACATAATGCTCTAGAAAATTGCCTTGAAAGCATTCCATTAACTTGTCCTCCAAGTTACTTTTGTGAATTTAGTTTGCCTAGTCAAATGAAGGTTGAAGTTTCTTACAATTATTGCATATCATTGTTACACATTCCTCTAATTACGCAATTTATAATCAGTCCAAAGTTTTAACCACTGTTAGAAGACCTATAAACTACATCCAGCATTTTCTGGAAAAACTCAGCAGGTCTGACAGCATCTGTGCAGAGATGCTGTCCACAGATGTTGTCAGACCTGCTGAGTTATTCCAGCATTTTTTGTTTTTGTTTCAGATTCCCAGCATCTGCAGTATTTTGCCTTTATCCCAGTGGTTTCTGCCTTGTTATTTATTAGCTCCACCCATTTTAGTTCTACATTCTTCCTATTTTAACATGGTCTGCAACATTAGCAAACTTACAATTGTTTTCTGCATTCAGATAATTTACTACATAGTTGTACAGAAGTAATAGCAAGCCCAGTATTGATCCGAGGTACACGACTCAGTTTCACTACACTCTGATACCACATCTCTCAGATTACTCTTCAATTCCTATGCTTTGATAGATTTATTTTTATCCAGTTCCATGTTCCACCCTGGCATCAAAGTCCATCATGTAGAAGTTTGTCAGCAGATTATTGAAAATCTAGCTAAATCAGTTTATAGGGTGTTCCTACATTATATCATGTTGAAACAAAATGGATCTTCCTGACCTAAACTCAAGTTGATTTTTTAAAACTATTAACATAGGTTACCTTCCAGCATGCTCTCTAAAAACTATTTCCATTACTCATGTTAGATTGGTAGTTCCTGAAATAAATTTTTGCACTTTTTTTAAAATATGGAGACTTGTGTTGAAAATTACATGGAATGTCACTAGTATCCATTATTGTCAATGACTCATACAGGGAAAGAAATGTTAAAGGTTATATTAGACTTCTCAATTAATTGAAACAAAAATGGTTTATATTATATCCAGATGATTAATTTAATTAAGGCATTCAATGACCAGATCTAAAATCAGCATTGAAAGGAATTAGCATGGTGAGGAATGTCTGAATTTATCCTCGCCTTAAAATGCAATGCTGGCGCTCAACTTTTTTGTTATATCAAGCGCAAGTACGTAAGGTCTGTGAAGATTACTTAGGTGCCAATGCTGTAAATAATATTGTACCTTGATTGGCTAAGGACTCAGCTATCACAAATTTGCAGTTTAATTCCTTTTCTTCAATTGTAGGCATGGACATGCCAACCTCACTGCATTTCCAGTACTCCATAGCAGTCAAGCGCAGTCCCTGGTTATTTCCTTCAATAACATAACCATCATCTAGATCGTCACTTCTGAAATTGTCAAAAAGAAAGATGATACCATTGCATTTCAGATTATTCAAAACATAAAGCTTCAGATTTTTGGTGCTTTACTCACAAAAGAAGGTTACGCATACAATGTCTCAAGAAAAGCTCTGTTGATTGTAAAATTACATTATTTAGCAAATATATTTATATAACACCTTTAATATACAAAATGGCTATGGCACTTGGAGAAAAGAAAATAAATAAATAGCAATAGAAATTGGAATGGATTTTAGAATGCAAATAAAGAGGGGCAGACAAATACCAGATAATAAAGAAATTACTGAATGATGAGTATTTTTTTAAAGAGCCTCAGATATGATTTGTGTAGCACATAGTGCTTCTAGTGGAATTGCTTTTATAATAGACTTCAGCTGCCAGTGCTACGGAACTGCCCTATTTACACTACAGGGCAGATTCCACAACACTGGCAGTAATATCAAAATAGCTGCTGACAAGCTTCCAAAATTGTCTGAAAGTCATGAAAGTGACTTTCATTACTGGGCACAAACCTTCAGCAAGGTGAAAAATATAGGTGCCTGTATAAGCAGGCTGAACAATTATGGACTTGCAATAGTCAGCTAATACTTTACATCATGCTTCTTTCCAGACAAACAGTATTTGGTTTCCTGTAATGAGGCTATGTGATTGAATGTAAGAATAAGTTACAGAAAAGAGAGGTGGGTCAGACAAACACCCACATCTCAAAACAGGCAAAATGGCATAGCACAATAGAAATGGTGGCTCCGGTGTACAACTCCAACTAGGCAAAAATTGAATGGTGGACATAAGAGTCTGTGTTGAGAATATTATTCAGCATTTCTAAATATCTAAAAGAAAAAGTATCCAGTCGGGGGGGGGGGGGGGGGGGGGGCGGGTGGGAGAACATGCCGTCGGGAGGAGGCCGTCGGCGGGAAGCTCAGGGGGAGTGCGGGTGCAGTCGAGGGGAGCGCCGGAGCCATTGGGGGGAACATGGGGGGGCGGATGACTTTGGGGGAAGCGCGGGGGGGGTGGGTGCCGTCGGGGGGAGCATGGGGGGGGTGGTGGCATCGCGTAGAGCGCGGGTGGTGGGTGCCATCGGGGGGAGCACGGGCGGGGGGGGCGGCTGGCATCGCTTAGAGTGCGGGCGGCGTCGGGGGGAGGACGGGGGCGTCAGGGGGAGAGCGGGTGGCATCAAGGGGAGTGCGTGGGGGGGTGTGCCGTCGGGCAGCGCGCGGGGGGTGTGCCGTCGGGGAGCGCACGGGGGGTGTGCCGTCGGGGAGCGCACGGGGGGTGTGCCGTCGGGGAGCGCATGGGGGGGGTGCAGCTAGCGCGTGGGGGGGGTGCAGTCGGGGAGCGCCTGGCGGGGTACAGGGAGTGCAGGGGTTGTGCAGTCGCGGAGCGTGGTGGTTGTTGCAGTCCAGGAGCACGGGGGTGGGTGCAGTCGGAGAGCGTGGGTGGGGTGCAGTCGCACAACGCGGTAGTGGTTGCAGTCAGGGAGCGCGGGGCGGGGTGCAGTCAGGGAGCACGGTGTGGTGGTGTATTGAGGAGAGCAGTCAAGTGGTCGGGGTGAGATGTCCAGGTAGGGTGCATAGTCAGTGGGTCCCATGGGGTTTTGGGGATGTGGGTGATTTCCGTGGGTTGTCAGGGATCCCATGGGAGGGGTTTTGGTGTGAAATCATGACATGGGGATATCTGAGAGGACTACCCAGCAAATCCTTAGATCAACCTGCCCCCACCCCAGCAAGGTACGATGCCCTGGAGCTTGGAAGTTATGGGCCCTAATAGTTTCACGTGTTTTAGTAAAAATCTTTTTCTATTCTGCCTACATTATAGTCCATTTTTTAGAATTCATTTACTGGATGCCAATCAAGAGGGCTGCTTTGTCCTGGATGGTGTCAAACTTAAGTGTTGTTGGAGCTGCACTAATCCAGGCAAGTGGACAGTATTCCATCACACTCCTGACATGTGCCTTATAGATGGTGGACTGGCTCTGGGGAGTCCGGAGGTGAGTTACTCGCCATAGGATTCCTAGTCTCTAACCTGCTCCTGTAGCCACAGTATTTGTATGGCTAGTTCATATCAGTTTCTGGTCAATGGTAACCCCCAGGGTGTTGATAGTGGGGGATTCAGTGATAGTAATGCCATTGAACATCAAAGGGCGATGGTTAGATTCTTTCTGGTTGGAGATGGTCATTGCCTGGCACTTGTGTGGCACGAATGTTACTTGCCACTTGTCAGCCCAAGCCTCGATATTGTCCAGGTCTTGCTGCATTTGGGATGTGGACTGCTTCAGTATCTGAGCAGTCACAAATGGTGCTGAACATTGTGAATCATCAGCGAACATCCCCACTTTTGACCTTATGATTGAAAGAAGGTCATTGATGAACCAGCTGAAGATAGTTGGCCCTAAGACATTACCCTGAGGCACCTTCTTTCCCACTCACTTAACTTGTGTAAATCCCTTTGCAGACTTTTTGGTCCTGATTTTCAAAACCCATCCACTTGCAGATTAACATCAGTCTGTGTCCCCTCACAGCTATCCTTCCCATCTAGCTTTGTATCGTCAGATACATTACACTTTGTCCTTTCACCTAAGTTGTTAATATAGATGGTAAATAACCAAGGCCCCAGCACTCATGTTCTTGGCAACTCATTAGTAACACCTGCCAACCTGAAAATGATCTCTTTAATCTTGCTCTGTTTTTTGTCCATTAGCTAATCCTCTACCTATGCTAATGTATTACCCCCAACACAATGAGTCCTTAACTCGTCCACCCACCTTTTGTGGCACCTTTTGAAATGCTGCTTATTTCACTTTACCTACTTTGCTTGTTATATCCCTAAAAATCCAAGATTTGAGTAAAAAGATTTCCCTTTTATAAAACTATGCTGACTATGCCTAATATGATTTTCTAAATATCCTGTTACCACTTCCTTAATAATGGATTCCTGCATTTTCCAGATGACTACTGTCAAGTTCACTGGCCTGTAGTTCCCTGTATTCCCTCTCTGTCCCTTCCTGAATAGCAGTGTTACATTTGCTAGTTTCCAGTCTACGTGCCTGTAAAGGATGTAGAGAATTTTGGAAGCTTATATAGTCAGTGCATCCATAATCTCTGCAGCCACATCTTTTAGAACCATAGGATGTAGGCCATCAGGTCCTAGGGAATTGTCGTTTTCAGTCCCATCAATTTCTCCTTTTCTTTTTCTTTATTGATATTAATGGCTTTAAGTTACTTTTTCTCATTACACCCTTGGTTCCCCACCATTTCTGGTACGGGCTTTATATTTTAAACATTTTATGTCTTCGCTGTAGAAAATCTCTGACTTTCTCCTTTACAACTTCTCAAGTCTCAGCTTCCACAGGACTTGTACGTTTATTTTTGCTACCCTATACCTTTCTACGTATTTGTAAAAGTCCTCACACAACCTTTTTATATATTGGACTAGCTTACTCATTCTATTTTCTACCACTATCAATTTCCTTTTGGTAATCCATTGCAGGTATCTACAACTTTCCCAAACCCCAGGTTTACTATTCTTCTTGGCAATATTGTAAGCCTCTGTTTTAACCTATTATCCTTAACTTTCTAAACTTTGAATCTTTTTTCAGTAGAGTTTATATTTCCTCAATGGAATATAAATTAGTTGAGAATTATGAAATATTTCTTTATATGTTCACCTTGGCTCATTTATCATTATAAGTTTTAATCTAATTTTCCAATCTACTTTAGGCAACTTATATCTATATAATTTGCTTGAAGCTCAATATTCCAGTTTTGGACTTATGTAGGTTGCTCTCAAACTCGATGAGATTTGATCATTCTTTCTTAGTGGAACCTGTACCATGAGATTAGTAAATAACCCATTCTCACTGCAAAAAAACAGCCTCTTCCCTGACTGGTTCCTAGAACATACAGCAATAAGTCCCAATGGAGCCAGTCTCAAATGCTTTCCATGAACTCATCTCCCAAACTTTTTTTTTGCCAATTTGATTTGCTCAGCATATATATGGCATTGTTTTTGTTACATGCTCCTCTTATTTCTTGATTAACAAAATCTTAATTAATAACATCAACAGTTAGAGAGTCTAGAAACTACAATCTGTGCTTTCTGACTCAATTTTTCTTAAATCCACCCACACTGATTCTACTTCCTACTCTTCCAAGTCAAGATTCTTCCTCAACCTTTATTATCAGGGCTACTCTCCAACTTTTCTGTTTTTTTTCCCAAAGTGTCATGGATTACCATGCAACAACACATCTGTAATGGTTATTAGTTCAAAACCCAATTTTATCTCTATTTGTGCCATTAATTCATCTATCGTATTACAAATGCTTTGTGCAGTAAGATAAAGCATGTTTAATTTTACCTTTCTACTACTTCTCCCTAATTTGACCCTGTTCACTGAAACATTGTTATTGCTAAATTTTTTGTCCTTTCTTGTCACACTTTACCCAAATTATCACACTGCCCTCTTTTAAATTTATACATTTCCCTTCACTCAAATCTTCCATCCCAACAAGTCCCACCTTTTTTAGTTTATATACAGCCTTAGTTATTTGATTTGCCAGAACACTGGTCCCATCACAGTTTAAATGGAGCCTGTCCCAACAGTAGAGCTCCCACTTTCCCCAGTTCTGGTGCCAGTGTCCCATGAATTGAAAGCCCTAGTTCCTATTTCTCTCTTTGAGCCACGCCTTCAACTCTCTTACCTGCTTGACCATATGCCAATTTGTACATGGCTTAGGAGGTAATCCAAAGATTTTAAGATCTAAAGATACCTTTGAGGCTCTGCTTATTAATTTGGATCCCAACCTACAAACTCTCTCAGCAGAATTTCATTCCTCATTCTGCCTGAGGTTGTTTCCCATGTGGGCCATGCCAACTGGATCCTTCCACGAACCTCCTTCCCCACCCCACATCAAGTTCTTATCCACTGCATGGTCTTTAATCCTTGCACCAGGCAGGCAACACAACCTTCACGTCATGGCTGCAGAGACCTTGATCAAACTTTCTCCTATCACTATCACATTATTTTTCACTCCCCCAACCTGAATGGCCCCCAGTGCCACTGAGTTTGCTCAACCACCCTGCAAACTTTGTCCTCATCCACACAGGTAGAAAGAAATTCGTACCTGCTGGATAAGGGAAAAGGCCGAGGCTCTTCTAACACTGCACCTGCCTGATTCGCAGTCACATCCGTCTGTCCATGACCACTAAACAGACTTGTAACACTTCATAATCCAAAGAATTTGTCAGTCTCCTGGATCAAAGTGTTTAGGTCACTATCTCCTTCGCTGATGCCCCACAATGTGAGTGCCTCAGACTCCAGCTTAACGACTCTTAGCAAGAGATGCAGACAGTTACCACAGATGTGGTTGTGTGGGCTCACAGATCTCTTCACAAATGCCCACATGCTGCAGTTGTGGCACACTACCTACACTGCCTTCCTTATGTAAATAAAAGCAAAATACTGAGAATGCTGGAGAACTAAAATAAAAACAGTGTTGGAAAAACTCAGCAAGGCTGGTAGTGTCTGGAGAGAGAACAGAGCTAATGTTGGGTCCAATATGATTCTTCTACAGAACTACTGAAGGCTGCTACTGAATCTATATCCATCACCAGATCAGGCTGTGCATTCCAAATCCTAACCACTCATTGTGTAAAAAAAATTCTCATCTCCCCCAGGTTCTTTTGCCAATCAGCTGGAACCTGTACTGCCATATGGGATCTATTGCATCTGTCAAAGTGGGTTGACTGGTCATCAGTTTAACATCTCATCCGCAGGACTGCACTTCCAGCACAGACATAGATTTTGTGCACAAGTCCCTGTAGTGAGAAGGAACCACAACCTTCTGTCTGTCTCAAGGCCACGTGTGCTTCCACTAAGTGACAGAGAATATGGCGTTTGTATCAGCTGCGTCTTGGGAGGCCGCAGAGAGGCTGGTGGGGTTGAGTCTGGAGGGAACAAGGGTAGAAATCAAGTTTCAAACAGCAGTGATGAGGAGCAGAAATATCTCAAAAGCCTTTGCGGCGGGTACAGAGCTACTTAATAAACACAGATCCATTTGTCCGCCTGTAAACTGTCTGTCTTGTGTGCAACTGCCGCTCAGCCTTAAACAGTGAGGCTGACAGGGCTCACAGGTGAGCACTTGGATCTGTGGTTATTAAATGGCATTTTTAAACGAGTCAGGTTATCTACGTAACTATCGCTGCATTTCAAAAGTAGTTCGCAGTAGGTGAAGAGCGGTTAGAAGCAATTGCTCCTTTCATTCAAACTCGCTCGCTCGCTCACTCACCGGTGGATGAGGAAACGCTGGAAGCCGAAGCAGCGGCGGTACCAGTCCATGATGTGGGCGCTCTGCTGCCGGGGGCACGCGTAGGTGATGTGATCGAAATGAGTGATGGCCACCGGCCCCCCGGCTGCCCCTTGCTCAGCCCGGCCCCCGGGGGAAGGCGGAGGCCCGAAGCCGGGCAGGAAGTCCCCACGGTAACCGCTTCGGTCGATCAGAGTGTGAGACACGTTGCCGACCAGTGACCGCACCACCGAGTAGGTGACCGCGCCCAGCTCGTCCTCCACCGGCCTCGGGGGCACAAGGACCTGACAGCCCAGGCGGTCCAGCAGCAGCGTCGCCCGCTCCACGTCCTTCACCTCGAAGGACACGTTACAGGCGCTGTCCACCGCATGGGCGGGAACGACATCGTACAGGAGACCCCGGGGTCCCGGCTCCAGGTACTGGCCTCCCGGGCTCTCGTTCACCATGAACACGGCACAGCCTCTCCGCAGGACCAGCTGCCTGGCCCGCTCCGTCGCCCGCCTGCCGCACAGGTGGAAACGGTAGCGCCAGATAAGATCGCGGGCCAGGCGCTCACTGTCACCGACATGAAAAGCGATGTGGCTCAACCGCTGCACCGGGACCGCCATGGCAGCGAGAAAGAAGGCGGGCCGGAAAACCAGCGTGGCGGGGTGGAGAGTGGGCGGAGGCTGGAGGTGTGGGGGCGGGGCGAGAGAAGGGGAGGAGCCTAGAGGAGAAGGGGCGGGGCCTGGCGGAGAGGGGGCGAAGAGTGGAGGAGAGGGAGCAGGGCGAGAGGAGAAGGGGAGGAGCCTAAAGGTGAAGGGGGCAGGGTGTGGCGGAGAGGGAGCGAGGCGTGATTAAGGGGCGGAACCTAAAGGGGAAGGGGGCAGGGTGTGGCAGAGAGGGGGCGAGGCGTGGAGGAGAGGGGGCGGGGAACTTGCAGGGTCGTGGAACTCATGGGGGCGAGGAGAGGAATAGGAGCCTAGACCTGAAGGGGCTGAGCTTGGAGGAAAGGGGGCGCGGAATTCGCATGGAGAGAGGAGGCGGGGCTTGGTGGCGTGGCGTAGAAGGGAGGGGAAGGGCAGGGCGCCGGGGAGGGGCGTGTATAGCAACCAGTTTGGACGGTCTCTGGTGTGACACAGCGATGGCCAAATTTGGAGTTTTGATGTGTTAAACCATCTCCAAAGTGTTACGAAGCAACGTCATATTAATAATGAATGCTAAGAAAAATTTGACCCAAGAAGTGACTTTGAAGAAAGGTCTTAAGAAGGAAGGGAGAACTTTATCTGGAATCTACGAAGCTAAAGACACAACTTCAAGTGCTGGTTCTCTAGCTACTCTGGACTCCAGTCGCCACTCCCATGGCATCAATCACAGACAAGGCCATTTCTGATTACCTCTTTGTATCGTTCTTCCTCCACATCCCGCTTCCGGTGGTAAATGTAGAAGATTGGGAAAACTTTAGAAACCAGCAATGGATGACTTAAAAAAAGAAGAAATTGGAAAATGAGAGAAAACCAGCAAGAAATAGAAAAACAGACAGTAAAAGCTTTTACAGCTAAGTGTTAAAGTGGGTGTCGGTCCCTTGGAGAATGAGATGGGGGAATTAATAATGGGAAACAAAGATATTTTGTTATGAAACTATTTTGTAATTTCACTGTCAAAGATGTAGGCTAAATATGTTTGGGTTAGTTAGGGTTAATGTGGGACTGGGGAAACTACTGCCCATATCATGATGTTGAGAGTCACATGATGATGGACAGTGTTTAGAGAGATCCTGAGAGAAGTAATCAAAGATAGCACCTAGTTAAGGCTATAGCTTGGAGATATGTATATAGTTGCTTGCTACGAATAAATGGTTTATATTCAACCACACAAGCCTCCAGACCTCTTAGTGAGATACCAAACAACCGTACAACATGGTGGCAGCAAGAAAGCACCCCGGAGTCCCAAGACATGAAAAAAAAAATTTGCAGCCTGACCTGAGCAAAGTGCACCTAAATCAAAGACACAGCTGGAGATTCCCTAAAAAGCTCTATTACAGGCGTGGAGGCTTAAGGGCAGTAGAAAATCTGAAGAGGACTCCATCAGAGCATGGAGATCCATTGCCAGATTTGATTGAACGCAGAGTCAAAGAACCTAGCTAGATCACAAAAAATTGGGTATAAACCAAACCTGATGGAATGCAGAGTCAGAGGACCTAGCTAGGTCACAAAGTGGGTGACCAAAATTCACTAAAAGCTGAACTAACATTTTAAAAATAAGCAGGACACAAATCAGGCAGATCAAATTCATTGTTTAATGTGCACAGCTGGAAGAAAGCAGCAGACAGGTCTGGAGTTGGCACCACACCATGTAGCAGACAAGCTTGAATGAATGCAAAAATGGTAAAACAGAAGGCAGAGCAAAAAAAAAATTGCCTTCAAATCAATTTTTCAAGCTCAGAGAAGCAAATTGCTGGCCAAAACAGTTAGTTTAAAAGGTTTCCTGCAGAATCACAAAATTTTAAAGTCTGCTCTGAAATCGCAATGGGAGTCTGTCAAATCCCAACAAGTGCAGGAAGAAGAGGAGCAAAACAGTTACTGCTGCTCCATCTTGAAAAAAAATTAAAGCTGTACTACCCTGTTAGGATAAACAGTCATGGATAGTAAATCAAAATTACCAGACCAATTTGAGCTTATGCAAGGGCCAAAGAAGATGCAAAGTTAGGCGTCATGGAGAAGGTTTTTTTTAAGTTGCAGGAATGCATCAGAGTTAAATAAGAAATCAGAGGAAGTGCAAGTTAATATATTCTTTTATTTATTTGGTGAATTTGCCAACAATGTAATCCATAAGACAAGGTATCGATGAATCTTTAACCACATTTGGTGCGATATTAAAAGTCCTTGAGAAGTATTTTAAACTCCACGTTGTGGAGAGCACAGATGTTAAAAAAGGCAAAGAACATCCCCAATAAAGCACCATAAGGGCAAGGAGACCAAAGGGTGAGGAGACAATATCCAGGTAAACCACAAGATGATTGCAGACCATGTCAGTGCAATGAATTGCACGAGCTTATGAGTTTAGTACAGAGGAAAGAAGAGGCTGAGAAGCAGCAGAAAGGCTTAAAATATGGAACCTTTTGAAAATGCTGACACAGTACACAAACTGTAACAGCAGGTGACAGTGCAGAGTGAGTAGATAGCTATGAATGAAGGAAAGTTATCTGTTGTGACCAAAGGCAACAAAATCTGCAAAAGGAATATGAAACAGTTCCACAGGAACTCAACCAGAAGTACAGACAGGCACGACAGCAGGCAGAAAAGCTACTCAAAAAAGTCACTGCCCTGAAAGACTCTTTGAAGGATCAATACATGGCCCTGGAAAAACATGAGGAGTTAAAGAAGATGTTGAATACAACTTCAGAAAAATCTGCATTAGAACAATCAGTAGTAACGAAGCAATGCACTGAAGCACAAAGCGAGATGGCAAGAGCTGAACAAGAAAATTAACAGCTAATCATGCTTCAAGGTCAAATGCAAAAGAAGTACATAACCTTTCAGCAGCTTAAAGAAATGGAAACTGCCTTGAACAGCAGAATAGAAGGACAGCAGAAAAAAATTGAGAAGGCTTTTTTACAAGAAAACTCAAGATGAAATAATTGAGCTCTGCAAAAAAAGGGAAACCTGTTGAGGGATCTTCATACTCTACAACGATTCCTCAAGTCAAAGTTTGTTGAAAGAATACGACGAGAAGCAAAACTAAATTAATGACCTGAAAGAACTAAAAAACAATTTGGCAAAGAAGACTCAGCAATGTTCAATACTCCAGAAGGAAGTCAAGAGAGAAAAGGACTATAGAACTGAAGAAAATGGTTAGACATTTGGAAGAAAACTTGAAAAAAAATTACATTTCCAAAAATATATATGAAGCAATGGAAAGCAAGTTTGTCAATGCTATGCGTGAAAGGGGTGAACATGTGGAAAAAGTGATGAAGAAGAATGTAGAGATCGAACTGCAAAGTGAAAGACTGCAGGAAGAAAAGGAAAAGATGAAGAATTCTTGTGTACAGGAACAACATAAAGTAGAAAACTCACAGCTCCAATTCAACAGTCAGAAAAGAGTTCTCTACCACTTTTGCAGCATAACCAATTGCAAGAGATGAACATGGAAATTGTTAGGCTGAAGAACTAGCTGAATGGAAAAGGGGAAGCATTGAAAGGGAAAGCAGTTGAGCTTTCCAAGCTGTGAGCAGATACTGAAATCATGAGTAGCATGATTACAGAACTGAAACAGGTTAAGACCAGAGACTGACCTCGACAACACTGAAACCAAAATGAAGGACTAAGACAAAGCTCTGTTGTAGACGGGGACAGAAATGACACAAATAGGATCAGGAAATGTAGATCCGACGCTGAAGAGCAAGAAACTAGATGCCTCAAACTTACTGAGCACCATTTGAGTTGTTGAAAATGACATGGCTGAAATGAAAATCAAGAACCTAGAATGTCAAGAAAAAATTAAACAGTTGCAAGAGAAAGTAGAAGTTCTCACAAAGTAGCATGATGAGTCTCAGAAACGACTAGCAGAAGTAAAATTTTAAAATGTGAGCTTGAAGGATAGGCTCTGCTAAGGAGAATCTGTTCACTGTATAGAACCAACTTTCACAGAAGATGAGTTTGCTCAGGAAAAATTAGGACTTGATGAACTTTAAGTATCAGAAGTCTCTATTAAATATTGTGAAAGTGCCTGGAATAGGTAAAGCAATTACTGATGAATCAGAACAGTTGGTTGAATGCAGAATTAACAACCAAAATTGATGAAATGTTGGTACTTCATCGTGCAAAGAGCAATGAAATTCTTGAACTTCAATCCAACTTGAAGAACATGAAAGATAGGATTTGCAATATGGAGAAACAAATCCAGACTTTGAAAGCCGATGAGGAAAATTCTAAGAAACAGATTGAGGATCTAATGAGTGATTTGGAAAAGTCTAAGGAGCAGTCAGTGACCATGGAAGAAAGACTGAAAGGAGCTGAATGCCCAGGCGAAGTTGTTAAGCTTTTATAAGGTTTTGCTGATAACTCTGAAACAAAGACAGCTGATCTCCCCAGAGTAGGTGCTGAGCTAAATGAAGAGATTAATAGGCTTGAAAAAGAGCTGGAAAATTAGAGAGTAAACAAATATATGGCTAAAATTGTGAAACAAGTGGAAATTCCATTTTTGAAACGTCAATTTCCAGGAAGAACATGGCAGACCCCAAGGCAAAAGAAAATCTCTATGAATGAACGGAGAGAACATTCCCTCAAAAGGAACGGGATAAGCCCTTGGTATCTGATCAAAGAAGACAAATTGTCGACACAGAAAAACATAACACTAATTTAGAGCACAAGAAGTGAACCAGATATTGAAACCTGAATATTTGAAATACCAAGTGCTAGAATTTCAACTCTAAACCAACAAAGTCAACCAGAAGCAACTGAGATTACCACTCCTCCAAATAGGAAGAGAATGAGATCTGGAAGAGTTGTAAAGCCTCCTGAGCATCTGAATTTGTAAAGTCAGAGATTTAAGGAGAGAAGTAGTAGCATGGAAATATATTATAAGGATATTGAGTAAGGACTTGGGGGAGGTGTCATATAAGAGTATTCAGGTTAGTAAGGGTTAATGTGGGACTGGGGAAACAGTATCACCCACATTATGATGCAGAGTCATGTGATTGTAGACTATGTTTAAAGAGAGTCTGAGAGAAGTCAGCATGAAGAAAGCCCTAAGTGCCATACCTTGGAGATATACATATGGTTGCCTATTACTAATAAATGGTTTATGTTCAACTACACAAGCCTCCAGAGCTTGGCCTAAATAGCCAAGTGGTTATGGTACTGGGTTTGTAACCCCAAGATCAAGAGTTCAAATCTCACAATGGGAAACAATGTAACTTCATCTGAAACAGATGGAAAAGGTTTGTACTTGAAAGAGTTACACAAGCCTCCAGACCTCTTAGTGAGACACCAAATAACCTTACACAAAAGGCGTCCCAAGAATGTTGGAAAAGTAGGGGACAAAAGTGAGGAAGGAACTCAAAACAATCATGATCACGAGACAGAAATTTCTAGGAGAACTAAAGGGTTAACATCCCCTGGACTTGATGACCTGTATCCTCGAGTCTTAAAAATATGGCTGCAGAGATAGTGGATGCATTGGTTGTAATCTTCCAAAATTCCCTAGATAACTGAAAGGTCTCAACAGATTGGAAATCCGCAAAAGTAACACCTCTATTCAAGAAAGTAGAGAGAAAGCAGGAGCCTGTAGGCCAATTAGTCTAACATCTGTCATTGGAAAAATGCTAGAATCCATTATTAAGGAGCTAAAAACTGGAAATGTAGAAAATTATAATACAATTAAAAAGAGTTGGTTTTGTGAAAGGGAAATTGTGTTTGATAAATTTATTAGCGGTCTTTGAGGATGTAACAAGTAGAGCAGATAAAGGAGTACTGTATTTGGATTTGCAAAAGCCGTTTGATAAGGTACCACATAAAAGGTTACTGCACAAGATAAGAGCTCAAGTTTTGCGATGAAATATTAGTATGGATAGAGGAGTGACTAACAGGAAACAGAAAGTCAGGTTGGCAAACTGTAACGACTGGTGGTCACAGGGATCAGTGCTGGGACCTCAACTATTTACAATTATTATATTAATGACTTGGATTAAGTAACCAAATGTATTGTAGCCAAATTTTCTGATTAGATGGGAAAGCAAGGTGTGAGGAGGATAGAAAAAGTCTACAATGGGGTATAAATAGGTTAAGTGAGTAGGCAAAAAATTGGCAGATGGAGGCTAAAGAGGCAAAATGTGAAGTTGTCCATTTTGGCAGGAAGAATAGAGAAGCAGGATATTATTTAACTGAAGAGAGACTGTATCCGCTGTAGTACAGAGGGATCAGGATAGACTTGTACATGAACCACAAAAGGTTAGCATGCAGGTTAGGAAGGCAAATGGAATTGCAATTAAACCTTTATTGCAAGGAGAATGGAGTATAAAAGCAGGAAAGTCTTGCTATTACTGTACAGTGCTTTGGTGAGACCACACCTAGAGTACAGTGTACTTAAGGAGAGATATACTTTTATTAGAAGCAGTTCAGAAAACGTTCACTAGGCTAATTCCTGGGGTGAAGGGGTTGCTTTATGAGTGAAGGATGAGCAGGTTGGGCTTAAACTAATTGGAATTTAAAAGAATGAGAGGTGATCTTATTAAAACATATAAGATTCTGAGGGGGGTTGACCAGGTAGATACTGAGAGGATGTTTCCTCCAGAACAAAGGGACAAGTTTAAAAATAAGTGGTCTCCGTTTATGGCAGAAATTAGGATTCTTTTTCTCTCAGAGGAGCATTAGTCTGGAATTCTCGTCAACAGAGAACAATAGAGGCTGGATCATTGAATATATTGAACGCTGAGCCAGACTGATTTTTGATCTACAAGGAAGTCAAGTGTTATGGAGGGCAGGCAGGAAAATGGATTTAAGACCACAGTCAGATCAGCCTTGATCTTATTGAATGGCAGAGCAGACTTGATTGGCTGAATGGTCTACTCCTCCTATTTCTTATGTTTTTATGATCTTTCCTCTTCAAACCCTACTTCCTTCTGGATCCACTCCTGGGGAAAAAAAAAACTTTTCAATTCAATTTCAGAATACCATTCACCACAACACTTCTGTAACTATTGAATTGCTCAGCCAAACTCTCACCTCCATTTTAGCCTTTCACCACCAGATCTGGCTGAACCATATAAAGCATTATCAGGCCCTGCTCTCATCTGCAAAAACTACTCACTGTTTCAGAATCATCCTAAAGTGCAAAGGTAATCCCCAATTTCTTTTCTCTACTGCACCCAATCTTCTCAAACGCCTTTCCTCTGTCACCTCCATTCTTACCTTCAAAAACAAAGGAGTGGAGCTCACGAATTTCTTTGTTACCAAGATTGAGACCATCGCTCAGCTGCCTCTATCAATTCCCCCCTTCCCCTAGTCAACTGAACTAAATTTTTTATGAGGTACCGCCCTGCCTAAGCCCTGAACTTATATCTTTATCTCCCCTCATGCCCTCATCAAGCTCTTCTTGTCCATGAGACCCACTTCCTGCTCTCTTGCCTCTGCTCTTTTGCCACTATTCCCACTAAACTGCTGACCTCCCAGCTTCCCCTCCTTGCTCCCATATTAGCTGACAATTTTAATTGTTCTTTCTCCTCAGGCTCTGTCCCCTCCTTTAATCCTTCCTCCCTTGCAAACTTATACTAATAACAAATTTTTAAACTCCTTTTCCTCTCTAAAGTCCTTGAATGTGTTGTTACTTCCCAAATTCATGTCAATCTTTCCCAGAACTCAATGTGTGAATTCTTCCAACCAGTTTTCTGTCCCTGCCACAGTACCGAAATGGCTCTATCAAAGTCATAAATGACATCCTATGTTACTCTGACAAAGGCAAACTATCCCTCCTCGTTTTCTCAACCTGTCTGCAGTCTTTGGAATAATTGACCACTTCTAACACCTCTCTACTGTGTTCTAGCTGGGTGGGACTGCACTCAGCCGGTTCCATTCTTATCTATCTAATCGTAGCCCAAGAACCAGGTAAATGACTTCTCCTCCCATTCCCTGTCCTTGGTCTCCTCTTGTTTCTCAGTTACATACTGCCTCTTGGTAACGTCATAAAAAAACAGCAGTTTTCACACATACGCTTATGACATCTAGCTTTATCTTAACACCACCTCTCTTGACCCCACCACAATCTCTAAATTAACAGACTGCTTGTGTAATATTTGACCCTAAGATGAACTTTGAACTGCATATCTGCACCATCAATAAGACAATCTATTTGCACCTCAGTAATATTGCTCAAGTTTGCCTATATCTCAGATCTTCTGCTGCTGGAACCTTCATCCATGCCTTTGTTACCTCCAAACTTGACATTCCAACACACTTTAGGTTTGTTTCCCACATTCTATCCACCTTAAACTTAAGGTAATCCAAAACTCTGCTGTCTGTTTCCTAACTCACACCAAGTCCTGTTCACCTATCATCCCCGTGCCCACTGACCTACGTTGGCTCCCAGTCAAATAATGTCTTAATTATAAAATTCTCATCCTTGTTTTCAAATCCCTCCATTGCCTTAACTGATTTAATGTAGAGGTACTTTGTAGGAGGTTTGTTGAAAGTTTCAGAGAAGAAAGCTGTGTTTGCCAATGAAAGAGAATTGGGCCAGGATTTTATGTGGTGGTGGTGATCCTGCCCACTTATCAGAAATTTGGGGAAAGCCATGACTTAGTTTTAGGTTCAACAGGCAGTTAATTGCCTACAGTAGAGGCTTCTGCCCTGTGGGGCTGGATTACCCACCTACAAGGGCTGCTGGTCAATCAGAGGGCCGGCAGCTCTCCAGTCCCAGCAATGCCACCAGGTCAGTAACCACTGCTGGAACTACAGCCAGTCCCAGATCAAGGATGATGGAGTAGGACCTGATTGCAGGTAAGCAGGGGTCAGAGGGCACTCATGAGGGCTGGGGGAGAACTTCCATCAATCATGCTCTTTGCCACTCATTTGGGGGGGTGGGGGGGCAGAGGGGAATGGTTGGTGGGGCATCTATTGGCCGCATGGTGCCTGATTAGGAGGGACACCCCAGCATCAAGGTCTCAAGGAGGCCGCCAGGTTTTACTGGTTGACCTCCCCAGGTGGCAAAGTGGCCACCTACCACTTAAGGGCCTCAGTTGACATAAGGATTGGCAGGATGCCCACCACATACTCTACTATTGGTAAAATACCAGTTGAGGTGGGAAGGTGACAGGCACACATCCCTCACCACCCTACCTGATTTTATTCACCCCGCCTCCCACCACTCCCAGGGTTATTCAGAGCTATGGAGAAGAGTCATATGAACTCGAAACGTCAACTCTGTTTCTGTCTCCACAGATGCTGTCAGACCTGCTGAGTTTTTCTAGCATCTTCTGTTTTTGTTTCATACAAAAACAGGTCAGATTCCACATATACTGTGAGATACCCAGCTCTAGCTCACCATCACCTCTCTTGACCCCTCTGCTGTCTCTGATTTGTTATATTACTTGTCCAACTAATACTCAAAGAACAGAAATTTCCTACAACTAAATATTAGGAAGACTGAAGCCATTGTTTTCAGTCCCCATCACAAATTCTGTTCCCCAATCACTGACTCCATCCTTCTAATTCCAATTTCCACCCTTCTCTCACCTTAATTTGTTCATTCCCAACTTTTTCATTCAGCTCCTTGACTTCTCTGTCTCCATTTCTGGGGATAAGCCATCAACAAATATTCTTTAAAAGCTCACTAACTCCCTGAGCTACCTTAACTACACTTCTTCACAGCATGCTTCCTGTAAGGACTCTATTCAACTTTCCCATTTGTCTTTGTTGCGTCTGTTCTGATGATGTAACCTTCTGATATAACTTTCTTTTCCCTCAACGAGAGGATTCTGATCCCACCTCCGACAGTTGCTGTCAAAGTCCTCAACTGTGTGCAATCTATTTCCTGCATTTCTGCTCTCACCCCTTTCCAGAACCATGAGAGGGTTCCCCTTGCCCTTATCTTCTACCCATCCAGCCTCCATATTCAATTAATCATACTCCACTATTCCTGCCTTCTTCAGCAAGATGCCACCACTAAATACATCTTCCCCTCCTTTTTCAGAATTCCAAAAGAATTCTGGGAGAGGCGGTGATACATTGGTAATGTCAACGGGTAATCCAGAAGCCCAGGCTAATGCACTGGGGACATGAGTTCAAATCCCACCACCATAGTTGATGATGGAATTTAAATTCAGTTAATAAATATGGAATTAAAAAGCTAATCTCGGTAATAGTGACCATGAAACAATTGTAGATTGTTGTAAAAACCCATCTGGTTCAATCATGTCCTTACCCAGTCTGGCCTACATATAACTCCAAACCCAATGTGGTTGACTCTTAAACACCCTCTGAAATGTCCTAGCAAGCCACTCAAATATATCAAACCACTACAAAGTCTACTAAGGAATGAAACTGGATAAATTACTCAGCATCAACCTAGCCACCAGATTCGACAATGGCAAACTCAACCCCGTCGACCCTGCAAAGTCCTCCTTACTAACATGTGGGGGCTTGTGCCAAAATTAAGAGAGCTGTCCCACAGACGAGTCAAGCAACAGCCTTACATAGTCATACTCACAGAATCATATCTTACAGACAATGTTCCAGACACCACCATCACCATCCCTGGGTATGTCCTGTCCCACCAACAGGACAGACCCAGCAGAGGTGGCAGCACAGTAGTATACACTTGGGAGGGAGTTTCCCTGGCATCCCCAATGTTTCAATATTGACCCTGGACCCCATGAAGTCTCATGGCATCAGGTCAAACATGGTTAAGGAAACATCCTGCTGATTACCATCTACCAACACCTCCCTCAGCTGATGAACCAGTACTCCTCCATGTTGAACACCACTTGGAGGAAGCCCTCAGGGTGGCAATGGCACAGAATGTACTATGGTTGGGGGACTTCAATGTCCATCACCAAGACTGACTCAGCAACATCACTACTGACTGAGCTGGCTGAGTCCTAAAGGACATAACTGCTAGACCAGGTCTGCAGCAGGTGGTCAGGGAACCAACAAGAGGGAAAAACCTACTTAACCTCCTCCTCACCAACCTGCCTGCCACAGATGCATCTGTCTATGACAGTATCGGTAAGAGTGACCACTGCACAGTCCTTGTGGAGACAAAGTCCCATCTTCACATTGAGGATGGCCTCCATTGTATTGTGTGGCACTACTACCAAGCTAAATGTGATAGATTTCGAAGAGATCTAGGAAATCAAAATTGGACATCCATGAGGTACTTCAACAATAGCAGCAAAATTGTATACAACCATAATTTGTAACCTCATGACCCTGCATATCGCCCACTCTACCATTACCATCAAGCTGGGCATCAACCTTGGTTCAATGAAGAGTGCAGGAAGGCATGCCAGGAGCAGCACCAGGCATACCTAAAAATGAGGTGTCAACCAGGTGAAGCTACAACACAGGACTACTTACATGCTAAACAGTGAAAGCAGCATGCAATAGACAGAGCTAAATGATCCCAGTACCAACAGAACAGATCTAAGCTCTGCAGTCCTGCCTCATCCAGTTGTGAGTGGTGGTGGACAATTAAACAACTAAATATCCCCATTCTCAATAATGGGGGAGCCCAACACATCAGTGCAAAAGCATTTGCAACAATCTTCAGCCAGAAGTGCCGAGTGGATGATCCATCTTGGCCTCCTCTGGAGGTCCCGAGCATCACAGAATCCAGTCTTCAGCCAGTTTGATTCACTCCACATGATACCAAGAAACAGCTGAAGGCACTGGATACTGCAAAGGCTAAGGGCCCTGACAATATTCCAGCAATAGTACTGAAGACTTGTGTTCCTAAACTAGCTGTGCCCTTAGATCAGCTTTTCCAGTATAGCTGCAACACTGGCATCTACCCAGCAATATGGAGGACTGTCCAGATATGTCCTGTTCACAAAAAATAGGACAACTGCAACCTGGTCAATTACTGCCCCATCAGTCTACTCGCGATCATCAGCAAAGTGATGGAAAGTGTTAAGAAATAAAAACAAAAAACTGTGGATGCTGGAAATCCAAAACAAAAACAGAATTACCTGGAAAAACTCAGCAGGTCTGGCAGCATCAGCGGAGAAGAAAAGAATTGACGTTTCGAGTCCTCATGACCCTTCAACAGAACTGGGTGAATCCAAGGAGAGGGGTGAAATATAAGCTGGTTTAAGGTGGGGGTGGGGGGTGGGGGGGGGGGGGGTGTGGGGGAGGTGGTTGGGAAAGTGTTATTGGCAGTGCTATTAGGTGGCACTTACTCAGCAATAACCTACTCAGTGACACTCAGTTTGGGTTCTGCCAGGGGCACTCAGTTCCTGACCTCATTACAGCCTTAGTCCAAATATGGAGAATACAGCTGAACTCAAGAGATGAGGCAAATGTGACTGCCCTTGACATCAAGGCAGCATTTGACCAAGTTGGCATCAAGGAGCCCAAGCAAAACTGGAGTCAATGGGAATCAGGGGAAAACTCTCTGCTGGTTGGAGTCATTCCTAGCACAAAGGAAGATGGTTGGGGTTGTTGGAGCTCAACCATCTCAGTCCTAGGACATCACTGCAGGAGTTCCTCACGGTAGTGTCCTAGGCCCAACCATCATCAGCTGCTTCATCAATGACCTTCCTTCCATCATAAGGTCAGAAGTGGGGATGTTCACAGATGATTGCACAATGTTCAGCACCATCTGTGACTCCTTTGACACTGAAGCATTCCGTGGCCATATGCAGCAAGACCTGAACAACATTCAGGCTTGGGCTGATAAGTGGCATATAACATTTGGGCCACACAAGTGCCAGGCCATCTCCAACAAGAGAGAACCCAATCATCTCCTCTTGACATTTAATGGCATTACCATCGCTGAATCCCCCCACTATCAACATCCAGAGGGTTACCATTGACCAGAAACTGAACTGGATCAGCATTTTAATACTGTATCTGCAAGAGCATCTCAAAGGCTGGGAATTCTGTGGAGAGTAACTCACCACCTGACTCTCCAAAGCCTGTCCACCATCTGCAAGGCATAAATCAGGAGTGTGATGGAATACTCTCCACTTGCCTGAATGAATGCAGCTCCAACTCAAGAAACTTGATATAATCCAGTACAAAGCAGCCTGCATGATTGGCACCCTATCCACCGCCTTTAACATTCACTCCCTCTACCACCGAGGTACAGTGGCAGCAGTGTGTACCACTACAAGATGCACTGCAGCAACTCTCCAAGGCTCCTTCGACAGCACTTCCCTATGACCCCTACCAACTAGAAGGACAAGGGTATCAGATGCATACGATCACCACCACCTGAAAGTTCCCCTCCAAGCCACACACCATTCTGACTTGAAACTATATCGTCGTTCAATCACTGTTGCTGGGTCAAAATCCTGGAACTCCCTCCCTAACAGCACTGTAGGTGTACCTACACCACATGGACTGCAGCAATTCAAGAAGGCAGCTCACCATCACCTTCTCAAGGGCATAGGGCACAGTAAATGCTGGACTAGTTAGCAATACCCACATCCCATGAAAAATTAAAAAAACACCTCCAACACCCTTTTCCACCTTCACATGGCGCCTTTCCATGCAACTGCACAGCTTGCAACATCTGCCGTTTACTGCCTATCTCCTCATTGTCCAAGGCCTAAAATACTCATTCCAGATGAAACAGTGATTTGTATGTACTTCTTTCTATTTAGTATACTGCTTTTGGTGCTCACAATGTGTCTACTCTACATTGAGGAAACCCAAGTGCAGATTAGGTGACTGCTTTGCAAAAATCCCCCATTCAAGCATGACTCTGAGCTTCCGATAACCTGCATTTTTAATTGTCCATCTTGCTCTCATACTGAAACCCCTGCCTTTGGCCTATTTAGTGTTTCAATGAAGGTCAATACACGCTTGAGGAACAGCACCTTATCTTTTGATTGGGTGTTTTCCAGCTCCTGGACTCAATATTAAGTTCAACAATTTAGACTGTAATCTCTGCTTCCCATTTTGTTTAATTTTGTTTGCATGTTTCTGTTTTAATCATGTTTTTCTCTTGTTTTTGCTTTTGGATTGTACCTGTTCATTATTCTGTCATTCATACATCCTCTGGACCCATCTTTTGTTTTTTTTGTCCAACACTACTCCCTCTGGCTCTCTCCTACTAACTCTTTTGTCATTTAATGTCTCTTCTCTTCTGTCCTATCATAGATCTTCTGTTTTTTTCATTTTCCACCCTCCCCCTTTACTTGTATATATATGTCGTTTTTCATGGCTCCTGGATGTCTCAAATCACTTTTTGGCCAATGAAGCAATTTTGTGATGTAGTCAATGTTGTGATGTGGAAAACATAGCAGCTAGTTTGCGCTTGGCAAACTCCCACAAACCAGATAGTTTGTTTTTGTGATGTTGATTGAGGGATATATAGTGGTGTGGAAACTACAGATAACTCTCCTGTTTTTCTTTGAAATAATGCCATGGGATCTTTTACATCCACCCAATCGAGCAGATGGAGCCTCGGTTTAATATCTCATCTGAAAGATGGCTTATCAGATGGTGCAGCACTCCCTCAGTACTGCACTGGAATGCCAGCCTAGATACAATATAAAATCAATTCCTTTCAATTGTTGATGCAAGATGCTTTTTCGACAACTGTTTGGATCCTACATATCAATAAAACCTGACTTACTTTGATCATGAACTTGAAGACTGGAATATGCTTACACCCAGATTAATTTTTATGTTAGTATTTTTCAGTTTTAGGTGAAACTCTTTCTGTACAAATAGTATTTGCAGTCTAGACAACAACAGCTTTGCTTTTATAATTGCCTCATTAATGTGAAAAATGTCCTTTGGGAGTCAGGTAAGAAAACAAAAGCGGCAAAAGTTAATAGTCATAAAAATAGCAGATGGCAGGAGTTAGGAGAGATTATAGAAAGCTTGGCCAAAAGATGGCTTTGAGAAAGTTTTTAAAAACTTGTCACATGGTTGGAACATCATGTGATCAAACACCCAGGATCATCTCCAAGCAAAGATTGGCAACTCTAGTGCCAGAGCTTAAATTGATTCCATGTACATTTCACCAATGTTAGCTGAGCGCCTATTGTCAGATTCCAACTACATGTTACCCGTGACTCAGTTGGTAGCATGCTCACCTCTAAATCACAACATTCTGGGTTCAAGTCCGACTGCAGGGCTTAAGTACAAAATCAAGGCTGACACTCAGTACAGGACTGAGCGAATGCTGCACTGTCAGAGATGCTGTCTTTCAGATGAGATGTTAAACTGAGGCCCAAGCTGCCTGTTTGAGTTGATGTAAAACGCCCCACAAACAGCAATGAAATAAACAACACATCATCTGTTTTGGATCATAAAGTCATTATAAAACAGAAGGAGGCTATTCGCCCTTCAAGTCGATACCAGCTCTCTGTAGAGCAACCAATCAGTCCTATTCCCCCACTTTATCCCCTTGGCTTTGCAAGTTTATTTCCCTTGAGTGCCGATCCAATTTCCTTTTGAAATCATCAATTGTCTCTGCTTCCACTGCCCTCATAAGCAACAAGTTTCAGATCATTGCCACCTGCTGCGTAAAAAAACCTTCCTTACATTCCCATGCACATCTTGCCCAAAACCTTAAACATGTGTCCCCTAGACTTTGTACAATGAGCTGATGGAAAAAGTTTTTCTTTCTCTACCTTATCTAAACCTTTCATAATCTTACACACCTCGATCAAAACTTCCCTCAATTTTCTTTGCTCCAAGGAGAACAACCCCAGCTTCTCCAACCTAACCTTGCTGTTACAACTCCTCATCCCTGGAACCATTCTTGTAAATCTCCTCTGCACCCTCTCAAAGACCCTCAAACCCTTCATGAAGTGTGGTGACCAGAACTGAATACAATCATCACATTGTGGCCTAACCAGAGCTTTGTGAAGGTTCAGCAGACCTTCCCTGCTTTTTTACTCAGTACATCTATTTATGAAGCTCAAGGTCCCAAATGCTTTGTAAGGTACTCGCTTAATATATCCTGCCACTTTTAAGGATCTGTGCTTATGAACCCCACTAGTCCTTCTGTCCCTGCATGACATTTTGAACTTACTTCTGTTACTTACCCACCAATAAGATTTGCTTTCTCCTCCCCTTGAGAAATTGACCCATTAGTTTTTACCCCCAATTTGCCCATTAAATATCTGTGTAGAAATATCTAGATCATTTGTATGTTCCTCCATGCTGAGCCAATTTGATTTAGATCACTTTACAGAATCACAGTAGAATCTCTCAACTCTTCCTGTCACCCTACATTTTTTTCCTTTTCAGCTAATAATCAAATTTCCTCTTGAATGCCTTGATTGACCCTGGCTCCACCACACTCATAGGCAATACATTCCAGATTCTAACCATGCGCTGTGTGAAAAAGCTTTTCCTCATGCCTTCATTGCCTCTTTTTAAAAAATTTATTCATGGGATGTGGGCATTACATTTATTGCCCATCCCTAATTGCCCGAGAGAAGGTGTTGGTGAGCTGCCTTCTTGAACTGCTGCAGTCCATATGGTGTACACCCATAATGCTGTTGGGGAAGGAGTGCCAGGATTTTGACCCAGCAACAGTGAAGGAACGGCAATATATTTCCAAGTCGGGATGGTGAATGGCTTGGAGGGGATCTTCCAGTTGGTGGTGTTCCGATGTGTTTGCTGCCCTTGTCCTTCTAGGTGGTAGTGGTTGTTGGTTTGGAAGGTGCTGTCTAAGGAGAATTGGTGAGTTCCTGCAGTACATCTTGTAAATTACATTTTTCCCATTACCTTAAATCTGTTCCCTATCTATTCTGTCCAAATGCCTCATGATTTTGCAGACCTCTGTCAAATCTCCTCTGAACCTTCTCCTCCAAGGAAAACAGTCCCAACTTCTCTGATCTATTTACATAACTGAAGTTCTTCATCCCTGGAACCATTCTCGTTAATCTTTTTTGCACTCTCTCTAATGCCTTCACATCCTTCCTAAAGTGTGGTGCCCAGAACTGAATGCAATACTCCAGTTGAGTCCAACCTGTGTTCTATACAAATTTAACATACCTTTCTTGCTTTTGTATTCTATGCCCCTATTAATAAAGCCTAGGGTGCTGTATGCTTTATTAATTGCTATGTCAACCTGTCCTGCCACTTTCAATGATTTTTGCACACATTCACCCAGGTTCCTCTGATCTTGCACCCCCTTTAGAATTGTACCCTATATTTTGTATTGCATCTCTGCCTTCTTCCTACCAAAATGAATCACATGGATTACAGGTTTAGTGAGTTTAAGGTGTGTTACTCTATTTAAAGTTTAAATAGTATTGGGTGAGTCTTTCCTTGCGCCGCACAATTTGACACAAGCTCTTGATCAGCTGAGTTGAGCTTTACTTCACCGAACTGTGTGATGTAATCGCGGGCCAATCAGAAAGCAGAGCGGGACATCGTCACGTGATCGGCCGCTTGCTCCTCCCCCCTCGCGTTTTGTTGACGCGGTGTCGTCACAGCCTGGTTACTCGGGGTGACGTCGGTTCCAAAACACCAAGGACGGCATTTGCGATTGGCCCGCCACCCGAGTCGGAGCAACGGCCAATCAGGGGAGCGGGCGGGCGCGAGGTGCGATGTGACGTTTAAAATATCCCAGCAAACTTTGTCTGATGTTGTCTTTGCCGTCGCCATTAGAGTCGAACGGAGGAGCCTGAGGAAAGAAAGAAAAATGTCATAAAAAAGAAGGAAGCTTGGGGAGGGGGGGGAGGGAGACGGGTGAAAGCTGGAGGTCGCCAGTCGGACGGGGTGAGGTGCGGTGGGACTGAGTGGGGGATTTTTTTATTTGACCCGGCCACCATGTAAGGGAAAGAGCGGCGGGGGTGGCGGGGAGGGGGGGGGTGGGGGGGGGGGGTGGGGGAAAGAAGCGAGATCAACTGGAGCGGCGGCAGCGGAGAGACCAGAGAGCGAGAGAGTGCGCGGGGGAGAAGGTCTGTTTGTTGTATGCTGCCCCTCTGACACTAACGTAAACATAAGGTAAAGATGGGGCGGCGGCGGCGGCGGAGTGGCGGTGCAGCCCCAGCGCAGCGGAATGTGAGGCCGGTGCCCGAGATCTGGAATTAGGTAACTGCTGGTTCCCGCAGCTCAAACCGCGCTCTTGAATTATCCTGCGCGGCGTGACAGAAACCTGATCACAACCCGGCCGGGATCTGTTCAGCTCCGCTTCTTTTCCAAGCTTCAGGGGTAAAGTTAGTTTAGAAGCAAATGCCCATTCGTTTCTCGAACAGCTGCTTATTTTGGGGGTTGCGGGCGGGGGCGGTGGGTGGTGGAGAGGTAGATGAAACTCAGCTGACCGGCTGTGTAGGATTAAGTTCAGTTTAAACGAAGCTTTTCCGTATAGGTGTAAGCAGAGTTTTCAAAAGTTTGTCGCTAACAGTCGCGATGTCGATGCAATGTCGGCAAAAATTCGGTTTGCTACTTATTTGCATGGGGAGATTAGTTCTGTTTTTTTACGTGTCGGGGCTCTCAGAAAATGATCTGTAATATTATAACAGACTCTGGATAATCATTCAAACTTAGTGGTTTTAAAAATCAAAATACAGATGTTGTGATACAAAAATAAACGTACCTAAGTTGGCATGGCTTTCCCTTCTCTGGGGTTCTGTTTCCAATTGCATTTGCTCCAGATCTAATGCCACGTTTGTGTTGATTTACTTGCCTCGAATGAACAGCTCGAATGTTTGTAATCAGACCACTGTGCGAGCAAATAATCGCCAGTCGTTCCGCCGCTGTTACTGAAACCCTTATTTTTATGATACAATCTCCATGGCTAAATAGAAGGAAAAGTAAAACATTTATAAATGTACGATTTTGTAGTAGTTTGTGAAACTTTTGCAATGTGGCCAACATTCCAGTTTAACATCGGGCCTGCAAACATTTACAAATTGTCTTTTTCGAGTTCTGTTTATTGCTAAAAACAAAAAAACTGCGGATGCTGGAAATCCAATTTTGTTCTGTTTATTGCTGATTGTTTCGTCTACAGTTGTAGTTTAGTGGGAGATACTGGTTCAGAACCGCTGGGTTGTTAAATAAATTTAAGGTTGTATTTTGACACGTTTGTTGAACCGTGATCTAACACCCTCCCCGAATTCAAATTTGCAGTTCAGTTAATCAAAATTTGCTGAAACCCAGAGGTGCAGTAGTTGACTTATAATTCCTACTTCCATAATTCAAATTGTCTGATTTTAACTCTACGTTCTCACTTTGTTTATTAATACAAGTATTTTTAGTGCAAAATGTGGACTGATGCTGTTTAATGGTAAATTAGGCAGGACTTTTTGGTGTTCTATTTTTAGAAATCTTGATTGGACCACGGCGTTGAGGTTGTGTAGCCAGAAGATGTCATTTTATTCTTAGGTAAAGGCTGTAGCTGTTTCCTTCCTTCTACTCTCATTAGATGTCTTGCAGTAAATGAGATGTATTCAGCTTCTTGGTAATGTCAGTCCCTTGTTTCTCCCTTTTTAGAGCTCCGCTTGGATATCAGGTTGTGAAGCTTATGTTTCTCCCATAACATTCATTATTAAACTCTACAGGTTGTGTAATAATCAGGTGTAATGTTTTCAGGCGATTAAGAATTTCTGAACTAATATAAATGTATAGAATAGTGTAGCACTATTTTCTGGGTTTATAGTGTTATAGATGATATCCAACTTTAGTCCACATTATTTTGTTTCAGATTTGTAGGTGTATCCTAAAGTTCCATGTAAAAGGGCTTATTGAGTATTTCATAATGGATTGTCTATATGTAGCATGTTCTGTATGTAGTGATTGTACTGGATTAAAAGCTCCTTTTATGGATTTAAGCTATCTGGTCTAGGAAGGCCCCAAGTTTAATTTTAACCTTTTGTTGAGTTATTTGAATAGTGATGCTACAATTGCCTTCCTCACCACTAGATCAGAGAGAGAGAAATGGACAGTTAGAATCCTGCTGATCAGTATTGTGACTCTTGTTGGAAATTGGATGTGTGTGGATGAGGATGGATTTGGACCTTTCTGTCTATCCTTCCTTGTTCCAAAATAATTATCAAACATTTGCTGTCATTCTCCCACTGTAGCCTTCCCTATTTCCCTCTACATGTATTTTCTTCAATATAAGGCATTTTAAAACTTCCTGAAAATGAAGAGTCTTGCAAAATGCAAGTCAGGAAGTTGTAATGTTATTGTCTAATGTATATAGAAGATTTTTATATATTTGTTTTGATCATTATGCAAGTGTGACATTTTAAAAACACAAAGGGGTGTAACAATTTACACGTAGGATTTCAAAACTTCCTTTGGTCTTTAAGTGAAAAAATACTTCCCAATAACAATAGTCACCATTGCAACATTCATTTGCTAACAATGTTTGAAAGATCTACTCAATGTTCAAACTAATTTTTGAAAGTTTTTGTCTGCGAGTTTTGATCTGTTTAAAAGTTTCTTTGCAGTTACATTTCTAACTTTTTCCTGTGGGATGGAGGGTGGGGGGTGGAAAGAAAGGGATTTAAATCAAGCACACACATTCTCTCCTTTATAAAGGATAATTGTTAGTATGCTTACAACCTGTGGTTGTGTAGTTTTATAGAAATAACTTTTGTTAATGTAGACCAGAATTTTGGAATCTACGATGGGTTCAAGAGAAAAGTTACTCCATAACATTTTACATGTGGCTTTGAAATACTAAAGAATGTACTAGAAAAATGTCTGTTGATCAGATTTTATTTTTATCTCTCTCAAATGTAAGTGTTATTTTTGTGTACTTGTTGTGGATCTCTGCTGTTTTCCACTGGTTATTCTGAATCTGTCAAATGACACAATAATAATCACCTGAAAGCAGAACCTGCTAATACATGTGCTGTACACCACTAGTTACTTTGTTGAAGAATCTATATATATCTTTTTGAAAATCAGTTTCTTTGGATCAAAATGTGTTCTCAAGCAGGAATCAGTTTTTATGGATATTTGAGTGTTAATTTCTTTTTAGTACAACCATTATTTTGGGGCTTGAGTTTTCCTCCTAAACTGAGAATGTTATGTTATTTACACTGGAAAATGATGTTTACTGTGGTTTCCATATAGTACAAGGAGCAACATCACATGTATATAAAGTTGGGGAATAGGAGGAAATTAGATCTTTAGAATATAGTGAAAATTACTAGAGAAAGTCTAAGCAATGCAGTGAAGAAATAGAAGCAGAGTTGATATTAACTTTCAAAATAGAATTAAATGATTATTTCAAAAGGGAAAAATTTTGCATGACTATGGGGAAAAGAGTAGGGGGGGGAATAATTGGGTGGCTCTTTCAAAGAGCTGGCACAGGCCTCCTTCTGTGTTTGTATAATTCCTGTGATTATTCATTTGGTTTGGCCCTAGTGAACAAGCAGCCCATAAGATGAAAACAACAATTGACTCTGTTAAGGTTAACCTTAGACTGATGGTAATTCTTGGAAATGTTGGACATTCTTAGCATTTCGTTTTAATAGAAAATTTCCAGTGCTTTTTTTTTTAATTGTTCATTCTCAGGATGTGGGCGTCAATGGAAAAGCTGGCATCTTCCCATCCCTAGTTGTCTTGAGAAGGTGGTGTTGAGCCACTTTCTTGATTCGAGTGATGTTCTAGGCCATTTCAGCGGGCAATTAAGAGTTGGTATGGAACTGGAATCACATATAGGCCAGACCAGGTAAGGAGGGCAGGTTTCCTTCCCCCAGTGGGTATTGGTTAACCAGTTAGGTTTTTAATGGCAAGCCAATAGCTTAATGGTCACTTTTTTTTTTTGCAATACCTGATTCTGAAAACTGATTTCAAATTCTCAAACTGGCATGGTAACATAATGTAAGGTACATGACCAGTTATTAAATGATTTATGTAAATGCAACAGTATAAGTCACACCTCACCTGAAGACCAGCATATGTGAGCACATAAACTTGTCATTTGCAAACAGCTTTTCAGATGCATGGGAAGTTTGTTTTCAACAAATTAATGGGGGAGTAAGAATGGATGTCCTGCCTGATTCTGATCTAATGGACTTTATAATGATTTTTGGGTTACTTTTCAAAGCTTATGTTGAAGAATGTGTGTAATCAAGGATAACTTGTACAAGAATACACATTAAGCCTTGAACATAGTGAAGAGTATTAATCTTTTTTTGTGGACTTAACAAATGTGCAAATTTTCATCTTTTTTCTGGTAACCAAATTACCAGTTTGAGATACCAAAGGTGCTGTGGTCACATTGATTGGCTTGATACCAATTACATGCTTTGGGATGGAAATTGAATGTATAGTTGCTTTGGTGCAGTTGCACAGAATTAAGGCTATAGTATTGTCTTAATCCATGCAATAATGGAGAAAAAAAAAATCCCTTTCTTAATACCAGTTAGCTTCATCCTATTCAGTGCTTATTCCACAATATTTTAAGTAGATTTAACCCCAGCACCTTTGTGGTGTTGATTATTGCCAAGCCTTCCTTTTCCAATTTTTAATTTGTGGTTGGAAATATTAAAAGCTCTCTAGGTTTGAATGGTGCATCCAGAAGATGTAAGTTTTTAATCCATCAAATTTTCATTCAGCTACCTTTGGCTGAACTGTTTAAAAATGGTGTGCCTGAAGAGATTTTTTTTTAAGCTAGCTTCACTATCGTATAGACTCATTAACTGGATTTGGCAGTTTTTGTTCATTTGATAAAATGTGTATTTGCATCCGTAAGTTATTGCTGAATTGACTTGTTTTGGTGTGGTAGGAGCTGTAGAATTGTCTGGACCTCAATAACATTGTGTTCCCTGACAAAATAAATAAACACAACACCCTTCTATTAAAATGTATTTCTCATCCGACTATTACAGAAAGCAACGTAGTCTTTTATAATGCTTGCATTCAATAAGTTCTGCCAAAATAGTTGCAAGAGAATTCCTGTACTTAATATATTTTGATTTTATTTTGCAGACTCCAATCCAACATTAAAAACTGGTGCAGGGTGTGAGCAACAATGACTGAATATGGAATAAAGTGGGCCTGTGAATACTGCACATATGAAAACTGGCCCTCTGCAATCAAATGCACCATGTGTCGTGCGCCAAGACCTAATGGCACTATAATTACTGAAGATCCAATCAGGGGCAGCTCAAGTGATTTGAATCAAGATTGGGATACCACAAGTATAGAAGGTGGCAGCAGCCCTCTGATTTGTCCAGACTCTAGTGCTAGACCAAGGGTTAAATCATCCTACAATTCAGAAGGTGCAAGCAAGTGGTCATGCCACATGTGTACTTACCTGAATTGGCCAAGAGCAATAAGATGCACTCAGTGTTTGTCCCAACGTCGGACTAGAAGTCCTACGGAGTCCCCCCAGTCATCTGGTTGTATTTCAAGACCAGTTCAGGCTTCTCAGGACCCATGTGAAGAATATAATGACAGAAACAGACTGAACACAAAAGCACTGCATTGGACATGCACAGCTTGCACGTATGAGAACTGTCCTAAGTCTCGAAAATGTGTAGTCTGTGACTATCCTAGACCTAATAATTTGGAAGCAATTGAATTTGCAGAGCCAGAGGAAGCTTCATCATTGATAAATGAGCAGGACAGGGCTCGATGGAGGAGCAGTGGCAGTGGTGGCAATAGTCAGAGGAGATCTCCTCCTATACCTAAACGTGAATCTGCCATGAAAATGGACTTTCAGAGAATTGAGCTGGCACCTGGGGCTGTAGGCAGTAAAGAAGAGCTGGAAGTGGACTTTAAAAGACTCAAACAAATAAAGAACAGAATGAAAAGATCAGATTGGCTCTTTCTCAATGCTTGCGTTGGTAGGTTTTTATTAACTTATATTTTGTTTTTAAATTCTTGTGTAATTTTCTCATGCACAGGGTATTCATGAATCACTATAATATGCAGAATTCTTTGTCATATGATATTGGGGAAAAATGAGTGTGATGTTATTGCATTTATTTAAAACCTGCTTGAAGTATTGGTACTTTGGTTATAAAATTCTCAGTGGATATTATTGCTTATTGCATGCTTGATTTTTGATATCCAGTATGTCCATTTCTATTCTACAACTTGTTAATGCAGCAGACCGTTTGTGATTGGAACCTCTTTAGCAACCATTTTCCAAGCGAGTGGGGGAAAAAAGTGAACCAGTCTGATTGTAAGAAGTTCAGATGGGAAGTGAAAAAAAGTGCAGCAAAGAGAGAGTATGAGAAGGGACTGGCAGCCAACATAGAAGGGAATACAAAAGTTATCTATAGGCATGTAAATAGTAGAATGGGGCAGGAGGAGCACAACCAATTGAGGACCAAAAAGTGGATTTGGGTGTGGGAACAGAAGCTTCAATGGCTCAGTACTTGTAGTGAAAGAGGACGTAGTTGATGGACTGGCTGGACTAAACATTGATAAAGAGGCAGCATTAGATAGGCTATCTGTACCTAAAGCTGATAAGTCACCAGGATCTGATCAGATGCATTCAAGGATACTGAGGGATGTAAGGGTGGCAATTGTGGAGGAACTGGCCATAATTTTTCAATTGTCCTCAGATGCAGGGGTGGTGTCAGAGGACTGAAGAATTGCAAATGTTACAGCTTTGTTCAAAAAAAGGCATAAGGATAAACCCATTAACTACAGGCCAACCAGTTTAACCTCCTGTGGTGGGAAAGCGTTTAGAAATGATGATTTGGGGCAAAATTAACAGTCACTTGGACAAACGTAGATTAATTAAAGAAAACCGGCAAGGATTGTTAAGGACAAATTGTGTTTAACTAATTTGATCGTTTTTGACATAACAATGTTTTGATTAGAGTAATGCTGTGATTTTCAAAAGGTATTTGCCAACAAGCCTGTTATGTTTTTATTCATTCATGGGATGTGGGCATTGCTGGCAAGGCCAGCATTTGTTGCCCATCTCTAATTGCCCTTTAAAGATGGTGGTGAACTGCCTTCTTGAACCATTGCACTTAGTGACACTTTATCGAAGTTGAAACTCATGGAATAAAAGAAACATAGGCAGCATGGACTTGGTTCAGTGGCAGGAAAGAGTGGTGATGAATGGTTGTTTCTCAGACTGGAGGAATGTTTATAGTGGGGTTCCCCTGGGGTGGGTGTTAGGGCCACTGCTTTTCTTTATCTATATGAATGACTTTGGCTTGGGTGTGCAAGGCAGAATTTCAAAATTTGCAGATGCCACAAAACTTAGAAGCACTGTGAACTTTGAGAAGGATAGTGATAAACTTCAAGAGGACACAGGCTGGTGGAATGGCCGGACTAGCGGCCGATAAAATTTAATGTGAAGAAGTGGGAAGTAATACATTTCGATAGGAGGAATGAGGAGATGTGATATAAACAAAGAATAGAATTCTAAATAGGGCGCAGAGGCAGAGAGACTCTGGGGCTACATGTGCACAAATTGTTGAATGTGGCAGGACAGTGAGAAAGTGGTTAAAAAGACATATTAGCTACTGAGCATTGTAAATAGAAGCATTAAATTAATAAGCAAGGAGGTTATGGTGAATTTTTATAAAACACTGGTTCAGCTTCAACTGGAGTACTGTGTCCAATTCTGTGTTGCAAACATTCTATGATTTGATCTAGCATAGCTTTCAGTGATCTATAGTGAAGACTTTTATTAAGGATAATTCAATTTTCTTTGTCTCAATTAAATGTGATTTGGGGGCAGTGAAGGCTGGTTCTGAAAAAAGTTGTGGAGATTGTGTTTCTAGGTTGTGTTGACAAAGGGAATTGCTATTTGCAATAACAGATCAGGAACTTGCTGGAAATGACCCAATATGTAGAATCACTGTAGCACCCTATTTTTATAATTCATTTGAAAATAGACTTTAGTATAGCAAGCTGATTTAAAAAAAAAAAAATCCTGTCTCCCTCTGCCCATGTTAGAGGTGCTGCAACTTAATTATTTAGCTACTTCTCCCAACTTGGCTCTTTGTGGTCTGAAAGATCATTGCATGCTTCTGGAGTTTAATAACCTCTGTTCATATGTTTTTCTTTATAAAAGCTTTTGATACCAAGAAGTAAGAATTTGAAATGTCGATCAAACTTCTTAGTACCCTGACCAGAATATTTGATTTATACTTTGCTTTTGCAAAAAAATCTTGGGGCGAAACTAAACCTTTCTGCTGATATAGATTGTTCATTTATGTGGACCAATTTTATGTTTCTGCTTATTCCTGTGATTCTCTGTTAAGTTTCTTGGCTTTTATGCGACATATATTTCATTGGTTTAGCATTGCTTGTCACTCCCTCAATTAGACCTTGTGTCCCTTCTGACCTCATGCCTTTACCTGCCCAATATTTAGGTGAATGTATCACCTTGGGTTGAACAGGGAGCACTTGTCACCTGACACAAGGTACTGGATAGTTCATGTACTGTCATGTGATCTCTGCAATTTTGGTAGATGGTGGAATGGTGGATGTAAAAAGTAAATTCCTTAATTCCTCACCAGATGAGGGGATCTGTCCTTAACTAGTGTTGCTGTAAAGTCATGATGTACAGATGTGGTTGCAAGTGCTTGTTTTGGGAATGTTTTGATGAAGTATACAAACATGGCCTTGAAGTAAAAACTTTAGTGAAGGTATCAGCCACAAAAATTTAATGGGAAAATTTGTCAATGTGCAATTTTAATAATTCTTTACCTCTTTTCTAAACTAATTTTAGACATCAGAAATTTCAATTTTGGTTCAATAAATGTGATGAAATGTTAACAGTTCAGAAAGGATTTTCCCATTATACAGGTTTATGATATTTTTAGGCAAGGAGTAGTAGTGTGCATAGTGTTAGACTAGGCAATCCAGAATCATGAGTTCCATTATGGCAGATCATGAAATTGTATCCAGTAATTTTGGTAATTTTGTGGGTTGATTGATTCCATACAAAATCTAACTGATTCATTCATGTCCTTGAGAGAAGAGATCTTGCGAACTCTACCTTGATCTAGCCTACACACTTCCTTATGTTGCACACTCTGGGATTGAAGCCTAATGCCCTCTGTAGAATATCGGTAAATGACCCCTCTCTGATCTGCAATTTTGATGTGGTTGATCACACTACTGTCCCCTAAGGCCTCTCCATTGTCGACGAGATGGGTGCGACTGTAATTGCCTGGTTCCATTTTTATTTATAAAAACAAAAAAACTGCGGATGCTGGAAATCTAAAACAAAAACAGAATTACCTGGAAAAACTCAGCAGGTCTGGCAGCATCGGCGGAGAAGAAAAGAGTTGACGTTTCGAGTCCTCATGACCCTTCGACAGAACTTGCGTTTGAGTCCAAGAAAGAGTTGAAATATAAGCTGGTTTAAGGTGTGTGTGTGGGGGGCGGAGAGATAGAGAGACAAAGAGGTGGAGGGGGGGTGGGGGTGTGGTTGTAGGGACAAACAAGCAGTGATAGAAGCAGATCATCAAAAGATGTCAACGACAATAGTACAATAGAACACATAGGTGTTAAAATTAAAGTTGGTGATATTATCTAAACGAATGTGCTAATTAAGAATGGATGGTAGGGCACTCAAGGTATAGCTCTAGTGGGGATTTTTTTTTATATAATGGAAATAGGTGGGAAAAGGAAAATCTTTATAATTTATTGGAAAAAAAAGGGAAGGGGGAAACAGAAAGGGGGTGGGGATGGGGGAGGGAGCTTACGACCTAAAGTTGTTGAATTCAATATTCAGTCCGGAAGGCTGTAAAGTCCCTAGTCGGAAGATGAGGTGTTGTTCCTCCAGTTTGCGTTGGGCTTCACTGGAACAATGCAGCAAGCCAAGGACAGACGTGGGCAAGAGAGCAGGGTGGAGTGTTGAAATGGCAAGCGACAGGGAGGTTTGGGTCATTCTTGCGGACAGACCGCAGGTGTTCTGCAAAGCGGTCGCCCAGTTTACGTTTGGTCTCTCCAACGTAGAGGAGACCACATTGGGAGCAACGAATGCAGTAGACTAAGTTGGGGGAAATGCAAGTGAAATGCTGCTTCACTTGAAAGGAGTGTTTGGGTCCTTGGACGGTGAGGAGAGAGGAAGTGAAGGGGCAGGTGTTGCATCTTTTGCGTGGGCATGGGGTGGTGCCATAGGAGGGGGTTGAGGAGTAGGGGGTGATGGAGGAGTGGACCAGGGTGTCCCGGAGGGAGTGATCCGTATGGAATGCCGATAAGGGGGGTGAAGGGAAGATGTGTTTGGTGGTGGCATCATGCTGGAGTTGGCGGAAATGGCGGAGGATGATCCTTTGAATGCGGAGGCTGGTGGGGTGATAAGTGAGGACAAGGGGGACCCTATCATGTTTCTGGGAGGGAGGAGAAGGCGTGAGGGCGGATGCGCGGGAGATGGGCCGGACACGGTTGAGGGCCCTGTCAACGACCGTGGGTGGAAAACCTCGGTTAAGGAAGAAGGAGGACATGTCAGAGGAACTGTTTTTGAATGTAGCATCATTGGAACAGATGCGACGTCGATGATGCTACATTCAAAAACAGTTCCTCTGACATGTCCTCCTTCTTCCTTAACCGAGGTTTTCCACCCACGGTCGTTGACAGGGCCCTCAACCGTGTCCGGCCCATCTCCCGCGCATCCGCCCTCACGCCTTCTCCCTCCCAGAAACATGATAGGGTCCCCCTTGTCCTCACTTATCACCCCACCAGCCTCCGCATTCAAAGGATCATCCTCCGCCATTTCCGCCAACTCTAGCATGATGCCACCACCAAACACATCTTCCCTTCACCCCCCTTATCGGCATTCCGTAGGGATCGCTCCCTCCGGGACACCCTGGTCCACTCCTCCATCACCCCCTACTCCTCAACCCCCTCCTATGGCACAACCCCTTGCCCACGCAAAAGATGCAACACCTGCCCCTTCACTTCCTCTCTCCTCACCGTCCAAGGGCCCAAACATTCCTTTCAAGTGAAGCAGCATTTAACTTACATTTCCTCCAACTTAGTCTACTGCATTCGTTGCTCCCAATGTGGTCTCCTCTACATTGGAGAGACCAAACGTAAACTGGGCGACCGCTTTGCAGAACACCTGCGGTCTGTCCGCAAGAATGACACAAACCTCCCTGTCGCTTGCCATTTCAACACTCCACCCTGCTCTCTTGCCCACATGTCTGTCCTTGGCTTGCTGCATTGTTCCAGTGAAGCCCAACGCAAACTGGAGGAACAACACCTCATCTTCCGACTAGGGACTTTACAGCTTTCCGGACTGAATATTGAATTCAACAACTTTAGGTCGTAAGCTCCCTCCCCCATCCCCACCCCCTTTCTGTTTCCCCCTTCCCTTTTTTTTCCAATAAATTATAAAGATTTTCCTTTTCCCACCTATTTCCATTATATAAAAAAAAACCCCCACTAGAGCTATACCTTGAGTGCCCTACCATCCATTCTTAATTAGCACATTCGTTTAGATAATATCACCAACTTTAATTTTAACACCTATGTGTTCTATTGTACTATTGTCGTTGACATCTTTTGATGATCTGCTTCTATCACTGCTTGTTTGTCCCTACAACCACACCCCCACCCCCCTCCACCTCTTTGTCTCCCTATCTCTCCGCCCCCCACACACACACCTTAAACCAGCTTATATTTCAACTCTTTCTTGGACTCGAACGCAAGTTCTGTCGAAGGGTCATGAGGACTCGAAACGTCAACTCTTTTCTTCTCCGCCGATGCTGCCAGACCTGCTCCATTTTTATTTATCTCATTGTAGCCAGAGTATCAATTTTGAAGTTCTCATCCTTGTTTTCAGATTCCTGCGTGGCTTTCAACCCTCTCCGAGGTTTCTGCACTGACCTCTCAAACATCTTTGATGTTAATTGCTCCTGCATTGGTGGCCAAGGTCTGGAACTCCCTCCTAAACCTCTCTGTTTGCTACCTCTTTTTTTCTGCTCCTTATAACCTACCTATTTGGCCATCAGACCTCATGTAACTCGGTGTCCAATTATGCTTTATAATGCTCTTCTGAAGTGCTTTGGGACTTGCATCATGTTAGAGGTGCTCCATAAGTATAACTTCTTGTAAAATGATTGGTACTTAAGGCAGCCTGCTTGCTACTTTGGGACCCCCTATGGATGGACAACTTTACCAGTGATGCCCATATACAGGAGAAAAAACACTTCATATCACTCCCTCCTGATTTGGAACTATATCGCCATTCCATCACTGTTGTAGGATCAATAGCCTGGAACACACTTCCCAACAGCGCTGTAGGTGTATCTGCACCAGACGGACTGCAGAGGTTTAAGAAGGCGGATCACCACCACCTTCTCATGTGCCATTTTTATATTTTTCATATCGCAGCAGAGTTAAGGTTTGTGGGTAGACAGTGCATAACAGGCACATGTTTTTAAATAGTATAGATCGATGTGTTTAGACTTTCTAGATGGCTCAGCTGGTTACACCAGGAACACTTTAGCAATGCATACTGGGAGGGGCTTCGCCAAATGATAGAATAACACTACGTTGTCTGAGTTGAGGGGATGGGGAGATCTTAACTGGGGTCCTACGTCTGATTGCTACCAAGCCATTCACCCATTCCCCTGGGTGCAATTTGGATGCCATTGCCCTGTGTTTAAGTAGACTGCCAATACTTGCTGAGTAGGTTAGTGAACAACAAATAACAGCAAAGGGGGACAAATAAAAGGTGGAGGCAGGTGGGGTCAGGCAAGACAGATCATGCAGTGAGAAATTTTGCCTGCTACTTCCATAACTTGTTATAAGTCCTGGATTACTTATTTCTTCTGTTCCCTCCAGTGCTTCAGGGTCTCTTGTTCAAAGTTAATTATCAAAAACTGCATTGAGATACAGTATTTCAAATATGGTTCATCAACGAGCTATTCTGGGTTGAAATGATTTGATTTGCTTGTAATTTCTTCCCTCAAGCTGCATCACAGTATTAAATGATGACTGAAATGATGGGATACTTGCCTTTATTAGCTGAGGCATAGAATATATGAGCAGGGAGGTTATGCTGGAACTGTATGAAATACTGGTTAGGCCACAGCTAGCGTATTGCATGCAGTTCTGGAATCCGCATTATAGGAAGGATGTGATTGCACGAGAGAGAGTGCAGAGGAGATTTACCAGGATGCTGCCTAGGCTGGAGAGGTTTAGTTATGGGGAGAGATTGAATGGACTGGGGTTATTTTCCCTGGAGCAGAGGATATTGAGGGGGGGGACATGATTGAGATGAATAAAATTATGAGGGGCATAGATAGGGTAGGCAGGAAGGAACTTTTCCCTTTGTTGGAGGGATCAATAACCACGTGGCATAGATTTAAGGTAAGGCGGAGGTTTAGAGGGGATGTGAGGAATAATTCTTTCACCAGAGGGTGGTGGGAATCTGGAACTCACTGCTTGAAAGGGTGGTGGTTCTTAAATAACATTTAAGAAGTATTTGGATGTGCACTTTCGATGGCATGGCATACAAAGCCTAGTGCTGGAAAATGGGATTAGAAAAGCTAGGTACTTGTTTGACCGACTCAGACTCGATGGGCCGAAGGGCCTTTTTCTGTGCTGTAGTCCTCTAACTCTATTACAGCCTCACATTGTTTGCATACTTTGCGTGAAATTATTTAAGCCACTCAAATTTTCTCCACTTTCATCTTTGACGAAAGACCCGTTTGCTTGCAATGTTAGTGTATGCTATATTGCATTAAATGTGAAATTTTACATTTCCCACATTGAAATTGAAATTTGTGTAACTTAGCAAATTTCTTTTGCTGCCTGAGAGCATTTAACTTCAGGCATACATAGCATTATATGTAGAATCTGCTGAATTTCAAGCATGACTTCAACACTTTAGCTCTTGATCAAGGATCTTAAGTTGTGATTTTTTTTTGTAAGAAATTGCCACATTTTAAAAAGTAATCTTTGACGAGTGATACAAAAATTAATTGCTTCCTCAAATGTTTATATTCCGTTTGATGTTGGCACCTTTAAGCTAGATGGCTGAGGGCTTAACAGATTGGCGCAAACTAGTATATATAAGTTGTTCCCTTGGGATCGCAATGTAATTTTTTTTTTTAAATTTGCTTTATGATTAGACATAGTGGTGAGACATTCTAATTCAAGTGCTCACACAATAAGGAGAACTATGTTTCTGTTGGTTCTGCTTAACTTCCGGAAGACCTGTAATTAGTTGGTGCATTGTTGTACAGAACTTAGTACTAGTCACAGATGCTTTTTGTGCCATGACGTATTAAAAATATTAAGGGTGTTCCCTTTTCGTCCAACAGCTTTCAAATTTAATATCTCAGACAAGAACTAAGCTTATCTTTTGAGTGAGTTCCTGGGACATTGCCACAATTTAGAGGTTTTTCAGAATGGGTGCTCCGTAGGTTAAAGGCTTTTTAGAACAGGTATTTATGTCAGACAGTCATAGGCAGCACTTGGATCTTGGAGTACTGGGAATTTGCCTGACAATATTAAAAGGGAAAGAAAAGTGGTTTTGCTTTTGGTGTGGTGGTTGTTGGAATTAGGCTGTAATGCATGTGAACATGGCCCTTAGTAGACCTGGGGAAAGCAGAGGTGAGTGGGACCTAAATTATTCTTGGCCTGTTTGAACCATCAGGTGGCATCCTTCCAGTGTATTCCTGTTCATAAGGCAAGATGCTAACTTACCTCCTTGGAGATGCCACCATCACTGCTTTCCTTGTAGTCTGCATAATATTCCTGCCTTAGAATGTAAGAATTAACTTGCTGCTTAAAATTAGTGGACAGAAAATTACAGATTGGGTGTGTAAAATTTATGGGCTTCTGGGCCAGAATTGAAAGATTATTGGCTTCATAGACTGCAAGAAGAAAGGTTTTTGATAACTTTTTAAATGTTATTTAAGCATGCTTGTTTTTTGAAAAGTAACTATGGCTTCACTTTTCCTCTCCTCCCTACCCCACTTCTGTTTTGTGACCATTCCTGTTTTAGTTTGGCACTGCATTCTCCAAGTTTCAGCTATAACTACTATTCTTTCTTCCTCCTAATGGTCTAATTTTGTCCTGCATATTCATATTGGATGATGTAAAGATATTTTTTAATTGATAGATCCAGAACTTCGAGGATATTAGTGGACTGGAACAATATTTCACTGAATCTTTTTACAATTTGAATTGTGACAATACTTGGAAGTATTCTCTTTTCCCTGTCTCTTTTTACTGTGTTGCAAAATTTGTGCTTAACCCAAAAAAGCTCAGTGAAATTATATTTATATTGTAAAGCACTGTTTTCTAATCCATGCATTCTAGAGTTGCAGCGTACATTCCTGGAGGTTCTTTCTAGTGTATTGTCTGCTTGTATTATTGGACAGCTACAGTAAGAAATTATGCTGCAATGCCATTGGCTCCTAATGCTGTGGGGTCCTCCCCTCAATGTAAATAAGGTGAATTCTACAACATTGGAGCAAATGACAAAATAAATGCATAAACAGCTTTGCACGATAATTTGCTGCAATTCATGACTCCACTATTTATCATGATGGAAGGAATAAGACTGTGTACGGGCCATTGATGGTTAACCATATGCTGTTGTGCATCTGTGATTGAACACCTGGCCTTCAGGAGTAATACAATTATGATGATGTATGGTGAAAAGGCAATGCACATATTTTTTGTTAGCTGAAGAATTGTTGGTGCAAAGCAACTCTGGTAAATCTGTGGAGGTGGCAGTGACACTTAAGAAATACACACTGGAAGAAAAGCAGTGCACTTTGTTAACCATTTGTTGAAGTCAGGCTGTTTAACTTGGGGGTTGGGGGGGGTGGGGAGATAACCTAAATTTGAGTGAACTGATGTGCAACTTTTTGAACAGCTCTAAACATAGATGCAATGTCACTGATTTTCTAAACTAAGTTATTTTAATACTTACTGTAGGTAATACCGTAGGATAAAATGCTCTGAACTCGCTGTCTCAAATGTTTGGATGTTTTCTGTTAACATTCTTCTCAAAAGCTTTTTTAATTATCTGGTCAAGGAACTGCCACTTTATTGCAATAAAAAGAGAAAATACTGGAAATACTCAACGTATCAGGCCACGTTAATGCAGAGCAATAGGATTGATGTTTCAGGGTAATAACTTTTCACTAAAACCGGAAACATTAGAAATACAGGTTTTAAGCAGGTGAAATGTGGGATGGTGAAAAAGGAATGAAAGAGTAAGTGGTGCAGCACCAAAAAGCATGGTAATGGAACAAGTAAAGAAACAAAATATGTGTCTAGAGAAGGTATAAATGGCAGAATAATAATATGCTGTCTGAGAGCATAAACGAGAGAAGCCGGGACATGATAGCAAAATGGGGAAGAGATTACGGCCTGAACCTGATGTTGAGTCCGGATAGCTGTAAAGATGAGGTGCTGTTCCTCAAACTTCAGTTGACCTTCAGGGCTACATTGTTGTAGGCTGAGGACAAGTCAGCATCTGAGCAAGGCGGAGAATAAAAATGGCTGCCCACCAGCAGCATGAGCTCATGCTTATGGACTGAGCAGAGGTGTTCTGCAAAGCACTCATCAATGTGCATTTGGTCTTCCCTATGTAGAGCAAGACCACATTGTGAGCAGCAAGTAGTGTCTAAATTGAAAGCAGTACATATAAATCGCTGTTTCACCTGAAAGGAGTGTTGGGGTTTTAAACTGTGAGGAGAGATGAAATACCTGTCCTTTTGCTTCCTATGTACTTGCATGGGAAGGGACCAGGTATTGGGGGTGATTAAGGAGTGGACCAGGGTGTTGTGGAGGGAAAAAGTCCTTTGGAATGCGGGGGATATCTGGTGATGGTCGTGGAAGCTGGAGGTGCCAGAAATGGCGGAGGATGACCTGTTGAATATGGAGGCTGGTGGGGTGGAATATGAGGGCAAAGGGACCCCTATTGAGTCTATGGGAGAGAAGTGAAGGGGTAAGAGCAGATGTGTTGGAAATGGATGGGACGTAGACAAAGGCCCTATTAACTGCAGACTGAGGAACTGGGAGAATGGAATGGAGCCGTTACAGGAAGCAGGGTGTGAGGAAGTGCTGTTGAGATAGTTATGTGAGTCAGTGGGCTTACAATGAATATTTGTTGATAGTCTCCATTTCTGGGGATAGGCTGAGAAATGGAGGAAGGAAAGGGAAGAATCAGAGATAAACCGTGTGAAGGTGAGAGAAGAGTGGAAATTAGAAGCAAAGTTGATAAAAGTTTCCAGCTCAGGGCAAAAGCAAGAATTGGCACCAATACCGTCATCAATGTACTGGGAAAAAGGTCAGCATTAGGGGGTCCATTAGGACTGGAAAAAGGAATATTCTACATAGCCCACAAAAAGGTAGGCATGGATTGGACCCACCAGGGTACCTATAGCAATAGCGTTTATTTGGAGGAAGTGAGTTGAGTTAAAGAAACAGTTCAGTGAGAACAAATTCAGCCAAGCGGAGGAGGGTGATGGTGGTTGGAGACTGGTTGGGCCCCTGTTTAAGGGAGAAATGGAGAGTCCCAAAACCATCTTGATGGGAAATGGAAGTTCAGAGAGATTGGAACTCATGGTGAAGAGAAAATGGTCAGGGCCAAGAAGTTGGAAACTGTTAGTAATGGAGGGTATCAGAAGAGTCATGAATGCAAGTAGGGAGAGACTGGGCAATAAGAGAAAAATAGAGTTGAAATAGGAAGAAATCAATTTAGTTGGGCAGGAATAGCCTGAAATGATAGGTCTACCAGGGCATCTCTGTTTGTGGATCCTGGGAGGACCTTGGAAAAGAGGTAGAAGCAGGCTGTTTGGGGTTTATGGGGGCCATGAGGTTAGAAGCTGTGGAGGAAAGACTCCGGAGGAGATTAGGTCAGTGGCAGTCCTGGAAGCAATGACTTGGTGTTTGATGGTGGGGCCATGGTCCGGGGAAGGTAGGAGGAAGTGTCAGAGTTGGCATTTGGTTTTTCCTTGGTAGAGATCTGTTTGCCAAATAATGGCAACAACGCCCTTATCGGTAGTTTTGATACCACTATGGTTGGACCTGAGAGAACAAGTGCAGCAAGTTCAGAGGGAGTCAGGTTTGAGTTGAGTGAAGGGAGCCGAAAAAGTGAGACTGCCAATATCATGCCAGCAGTTCTGAATGAAAAGATCATGTTGTGGGGTGGGGAGCTGGTGGGGGGAGGGTGTGGAGGAGGAAAGACTCGTTGCCTTTTTGTGCATCCTGTAGTACTTGTAAGAAACTTGTAACCAATAACATTCAGCCTGCTTTTTATAGATTAATTTTATTGATTGGCATATATCTACATAGTAACTATACCATGGGAAGTTCATACTAAGTGTTTGTCTTATTCTCTAGTTAGTATGGTAGTTATCATTTGAACATAAAATTGGACCAGAAAAGGCCATTCAGGCCTTTGAAGTCTGTTGATTCCATAGTCCATGCATGACTATCAGTCCTGGTCCCTGATTCAGAGTTGTGAAGATTCTGAAACTTAAAGCTTTAAGCCAAAACCTTAAGCCCCTCAGTACATTGGCAACATGTTTTTCTCAAGAAAAAAGTGGTTCCTTAGTAATTGCATTGGTTAACAGGTGATGCTAGCATTTGGGATTGTGTAGTGGTGATGTGATGCTAGCATTTGGGATTGTGTAGTGGTGATGTTAGGTTTTATATCTTAAGTATGAATTCACTATTGAAAGTATTGTTTTCCATTGTTGGAGCAAAATCCAGTGAACTGATAACAGGTTATATTTAAGATCTGCAAACAGGAATTGATAAGTAGGGACTAATACTATAAAGTTTCACAATGAAATATTTTGGCAATAAAATGTATTATCTGAAGGTTCACTCCCTTGCCATGTAGGGAAAATCCTTTTCCTTTCTGACAGCTATACTGATTGGTAACAGGTTTCAGTGAGTCATTCTGTTTACTGCAATGAAATATGGAGTAAACGATGAGCCCTTCTGAGGAATGTGTAACTGCTGCCAAACTCTCTCTCATGATGCCAAGTTTAAAATTCATTTGTTAGATTTATAGGGCAATAATTGTTAAGACAGCTACCATATTTTGTTACTCTGCAGGTCAAGCATCCCCAGTAATGTAGTATTTTTTTATTTCAATTGACTACAGCTGATGGGTGCAATACATTTAAGCGGTGCCCCCAAAGAAATGATCAAAATTGAGTTTTTAAGTGATAGCTGGATTTCATAGCTTCCACTTAGCAGATCTTGCTCTTGTGTGTAGTCTTGGTTGTGATTGTCCGTTCTTCTTCAGAATGTTCTGTTTGCAACAATCTTTTCATTAACATTTAATGTAGCATGTGATTTGCCTGACTGCACAAAGGAGCTTTTCAGTCTGGATCCATCCATAATGAGTTGAATAAATTTGTATAGAATCTATTGTTTGTGGCATTCTGTGCAGCACAGTGTGTCTCTATGAACAATCTTATAACCATAGTGTTTCTGATGATACATAATACTTGAGCTATGACTGCCTGTTTTAATTTCAAAGTTAAAAATCCCTCCCATACACTTAGGTAAGATAAGTTGGCAAGTACGTTGTTTTTTTGTTCACTGCACTCTTTCAAAAGTGCATTGTTCAATGGTTGCTCTACTCCAAAGTAATAATTTTGTAAGTAAAACTGACATTCTGTGCTTGGCATTCCTTTATACATGGAAGATTCAAAATTACATTTTATTAGCATAGTTCACTTTTATAGTTTATTTTAAGGCAAATATAACATTTTTTCCAAGATTGTAGGCAGTGCTTATAGGAGAATACACTGAAGGTCATGTGATTTTATCCTTATTGGGAACTGTGTACTTTAGTATAATTTAATGAGTACAACTTTACTGAATCTCAATAAATAAGGTCACTGCCCTCGGGGTTGTTGGAATTGCAGAATGCCAAGTTTGAAAAAAATTATTATAAAGTAGGTTACCAGTTTTTTTTTTTAAGTGTATGCAAGAAAGTAGCATGCTTCAACTCCTCCATTGATGCTGTTTTTAACAATGGGGCAGAAGATGTTGCAATTGATGTCTCTGAATCTGGACCAAAGAGGATGAAATAATGTTTCTCCTTGTCAGCTCTCCACTTACTCTTTTGATGAAAATGTGCATGTTGGTGAGCAGTGAAGATATGGTTGATCATGAAATAAGCAATTCAAGAACTCTGAATTGTGTTTTAGCTATTGACAAAACCAAAGTGATAGAATAAAACTTCCTGACCATAGTTCTTTGGAAATGGTACATATACAGTGACACAATTCAATGAAAAATGGTCTGGATGTTGTATTTCATGTATTCAGGTGTGTTCATTTCAAGTAAGTTGCTGGTGCACTGGATAATTTCTTTTGTCTGCAGTTGAAAACAGAAACTTGTTCCAAGATTGCAAGCAGATGGTGGCAAGGTGGGGCCCTGAGAATGTTGGCATGTCATGGCAAACATAGTTGGTCAACACACATGAGTTCTTGAACCTGAAAAGAACTGGAACCAATTTCTTTGCAGGGTGATTTGCTAGTGATATTGGGGAAGATTTAAATTAACTTGATAGAGGTGTGGCAACCAGTAGGTAATATTGGAGGGGAAAACCAAGATGCACAGAGAATTGGGAGAGACAGATATCAATAGAATAGGCAACTGTACGATATTAGGTGAGGTCAGAGTATGAGGGAATGTAGTAAAGTCTAAATTAGGGTTACAGTGCATGTATGTGACCGTGTGAAATTCGGTAAATAAGGTGGGTGAGGTGCAGGATAGCTATGTGGAACCATGATATTGTGGCAATAATGGAGACCTGGCACAAAGAAGGGCAAGACTAGCTACTCTACAATTCCAGGATTGAATGTGTTCAGGAAAGACAGAAGGGGAAAAAAAGAGGTGGGGTAGCATTAGAAGGTTTATGTTGGCCATGGAAATTTGGAGTAAGAATAATTAATTGTGGAGGGAAACTTCAGTGGGGTGAGAACAGATCAGGCCCAGGTACTCAAAGATTGTCAGGCAAAACTGTAACTGAGCAATAAGCTGCCTTTTAAAGAGGAGAGAATTTATGCACAGCCATATAACATTCCCATGAGGGAGAAAAGGTAGGGCAAATAAATCCAGAGCTCCCTGGATGATTGAAGCAATAGAGACTAAGATGAAGCAGAAGAAGTTGGAGAAGAGAAGGTTAAGAAGGAATTTGATGTAAGTATTCAAAATCAGTGCTGCTACCCCTCCTCCTTTCTTTCTTTTCCTATCTTTCCTGAATACCTTGTATCCTGGAATATTAAGTACCTTCTAACCCTCCTTTTAGCCAGGTCTCCATTATTACCACACATCGTAGTTACACATGGCCATCCTGCACCTGCAGCTCACCCACCTTTATTTGCCGTACTCCACACTGTCATATAAATGCACAGTAACCAATGTTAGGTGGGGAATACAATTGAGAACTGGGCTCAATATAGAAAGCTCAGAGGGGAAGTTTAAAAAACCAATGAGAAACGAAGAGGCTGGCAGTTAACATAAAAGGGAAAATCTCAGTCTTCTACAGGCATATAAATAGTAAAATGGTTGTAAAAGGAGGAGTGAAGTCAATTAGTGACCTAAAAAGGCAGGGAGCATGGCTGAGGCACAAAATGACTACTTGGCATCTGCTTTTACTAAGGAAGAAGATGCTGCCCAAGTCATAGTGAAAAAGGAAGTATTTGAGATACTTGATGGGTAAAAAATTGATAGTGGTATCAGATAATCTGGCTGTACTTAAAACTAATAAGTCACCAGGAGGAAGTAAGGGGAGAAATTGCAGAGGCACTGGCCATAATTTTTCAATCATCTTGGGTTATAGGGCTGTTGCTGGACAGGCCAGTCAGTTTAACCTCAATGGTGGGGAAGCTTTTAGAAATGATAGTACTGGACAAAATTAAAAGTTACTTGGGAAATTGTGGATTAATTGAGGGAAGCCGACACAGATTTGTTAAGGGCAAGCCGTTTTTAATTTGAGTTTTTTGAGGGTGGAAGAGGGTCATGCGGTTGATGTGGTGTACATGGACTTTGCTGACAAGCCTGTTATATGACATGTTATCAAATGACTTTTCGAAGTTAAAGCATGTGAATTAAAAGGGACTGCAGCAACATGGGTACAAAATTGGCTGAGTCTAAGGAAACAGTATTGGTGAATGGTTGTTTTTTGGACTGGAGGAAGGTATGTAGTGGGCTTCCCCAGTGTCAGTGTTAGAATCACTGCTTTTCTTTATAGATATTAATGACCTGGATTTGGGACTCCAGGTTACACTTCCAAAATTTATAGCTGACATCAAACTCAGAAGTATTGTGAACTGTGAAGATAGTGTTAAATTTCAAAAGGACATAGCTGGCAAAATGGGTGGATAAGCGCAGATGAAATTTAAGGCAGAGAAGTGTGAAGTGGTTTATTTTCATTGGAAGAACAGGGAGAGGGAATATAAAATCAAATTTTAATATAAAATATCAAGTTTGTGGATCTGTTCCGATGACACCTGAGTTCACTCTGTGCATGCGCAGAGTTTAAAGTTTTATCAGTCTTAACAGTAAAGTTTTCATCGACATCAGGCTTGTCCAACTGGCAGCCTGTGAGGCCCCCCCAGGTGGCTCCTGGAGCCACTTTTCAAAAGCCAGTAAGTTCAAAAGTGAAATTCAAGATTTTGCAAGGGGCTGCTCCTTCAATTGCAGGCTGTTCCTTTCCATTTTTGCTGCTGGTAGCCTGATGGGGAGAGAAACAGTCTCTGATTAGAGGAACAGCAAACACTGGCAGTGCTGAGGGCTGCTGGGCCCAAAGGAAGCAAAGGTACGGCGGGGCTGGAGCCAGGGGAGGACCAAGGTATGACGCTGCCGGAGCACACATGCGCGGACCCTCTCGCACTCCGGCCATTTTTATTAATTGCCCTTTTATAACTTAGCTATGACATTGTTTTACTTTTGCACAGCAATTGCTGCTTTTCTCAACTCAACTCTCTTTTCTGAAATTCAGTTTATTGTTGTGCAAAACTATATCTTTGCAATATTTGCTTACTGGCCCCTTGAGTGAGAAGAAAACGAAAATGTGCCCCCCCTCACCCCACACAGCACAAATACACACGCACGCGCGCGCGCGCGCACACACACACACACACACACACACACACACACACACACACACACACACATCTTGCAGAATATTGCCTTGGAAGGTGGAATCCACATGAGAAGTGCAGCAATGGGCTAGAGAAGAAATGCATAATCGTCGCCATAGAATGGCTACTGCATAGCAGGAGGCCGTTCAGCCTGTCATGTCTGTGCCATCTCTCAGCAAGAGCAAATCATCTAGTTGCATTCTGCCACCTTCTTTCCATTGCCCCGCCAATTTTCCCTCTTCAGAAATTTCCAATTCTCTTTTGAAAGCTGTGATTAAATCTGCCTCCACCACAATCTCAGGCAGTGCATTCCAGATTCTAACCACTTCCGTTTAAGAAAAAATGTTTTTTCTAATGTCACCATTGATCCTTTTGCCATTTGCCTTAAATTGGTGCCTTCTGGTGCTCAAACCTTTCACCAATGAGAGCAGTTTCCCCCTATCTACCCTGTCCAGACCGCTCATGATTTTGAACACCTCTATCAAATATTCTGTTAACTTGCTCTCCTGCAAGAAGAATAGCCTCAGTTTCTCCAAGTTCTGCACTCCTGGAACCATTCTCATGCACCTTCTCTGCACCTTCTCTGATGCCTTCATATCTTTCCTAAAGCATGGTGACCAGAACTGGCCACGTCCAGTTGAAGCTAAACCAGTATTTTATACAGGGTTATCATAACTTCCTTTCTTTTGTACCATATGCCCCTATCAGTAAAGTCCAAGCTCCCATATGCTTTAACCATGCTCTAAGCCTGCTCTGCCATCTTCAGGTCCCTCTGCTGCTACACCCCGTTAGAATTGCACCCTTTGTTTTGAGTTTTTTCTATAGCCCACTTATAATCATGTACCATCTCATGTAGGTTCCACATGAGGCAATATTCTGCAATATATAGCAAACTTTGATAATGATGTGCTGATATAGATGTCCTGACCGTTCACTGAAAATGTTAAATGGTGTTTTTGGCTAATTGCTCTGGTAGCTTTCTGGGCCTCATGATATCCCCTTGACTTCTTGGTAGTCTGCAAACCATGGTGGAACCGTGTAGCTGGAAACTTGACGTAAAACTGATTAGTTCCTTCAGTGTAGGATTTAAAGTTTCTACATTTGATCTCTTATCAATGTGTTTCATTGAGCCAATCCAATTGTTCTATTTAACTAGTTAAATTAATATTCTCTAGTAATGTTGGCTGTGGATTCCTGTGGTGACCCCTTTGTTTACCTTTTATCTTATTACCTCTGGTTCAAAAAAAGCAGATGCCGTTGTGGCAACTCTCTAAGAGGATATTCGTACAAATGCACTTAGCCCTGTTTGAAGATACTGACCTCTAGGAAATCTGGAAAAAAAAACAAGTAAGGCCATAAGTGAAAACTAATTCCTTCAGTCGTAAGCTTTTTATGTAAATTCGAGTACAAATTTTTAATGGGCAGCGAAATATAAGGCTAATACTTGCAGCTCAGATTTTGCAGTTGTATTGAGAGGCTGCAAGACTGAATATAACCAAACCAATGGATAGTAGATTAGAAACACTGTTGTTACAGTTTTGCAAAGGTATAAGCTGTTAATGGCACTGGGAGCATAAAGCTACATAGGATAGCATTGCATGATGGGAAAAATGGAGGACAGAAAAAGACTACACTTTGGTAAGTGGGCGAAAGAGATCCGTGCTCAACTGCAGCTGAAAGTTGCTTCATTAAAGATGGTGCTGTTATACTCTTAATGAAGTGACAAAAGGCAAGTCTGCAACCTCTTAGAAACATTGGGATTCCACAATACCCTACAGGAAAAGCAGTAAAACGGGCCAACTGTGTAAAATAAATGATATGTTATTGATGACCCTCAGAACAACTCCACGAAGGCAAATAAATAGTACAAACCTTCAATCGGATGGCGAAACAGTTTCCCAATGATGTTCCCTCTATTGAGATAGAAATTGGAGGCTGGGTTCACCCAACCACTGAGGTAGTCGAAATCCACCAACTATATCTTTGGCCACCTCCCCACCCCCAAAGACTGAAACTGGACTTCTGTATTGCCACCCTCCCTGTTACCTTTCTCCCTTGTGTCATGAAGAGATATTAATATATGTAATTTCTTTGGAAATTATTTTAAATTGGACTTGTAGTAGGGTCTGTGTCTGAGTGTGTGTGTTAATTGGATTAAAGCCAACTAGCCTGGGTGCTTTGATGTATAGTAGTTGAGATGTAAACAGTAAGGTAAAGGGCGCATTTGCATTTTGTCGAATAAACCATTCAAAGACTGGGGTGAAATCTTGCACCTAGCTAGGAGGCACCAAGCAATATGTTTATATTACTAATAAAATTGGTACAATGAAAGGGGTTTTATTGTTAGAAAAGGTGGAGTTCAAAGGGCCTGGTGATACGAAAATTTGCATTCTAAGGGAAGGCTAGGTTTACACAGAGTTTTGTGTGTGGAAGTTAGAGACATGCGAGATCTAAGCACCTGTAAGACTACAACTGTCTGCAAAGGAAACAAATTGAAAGGAACCTCATTTTGAATTCGTAAGTTAAAATGTGCTTTGCCTGGTGTCTCTTTAAAGTCTATGGGTTATTGTTGCCTTGGTGAAGATTTTAGGAGTGATTCATTTGGGGATTTGTTCAATAGTTATTGTGGTAGTAGTTTGTAGATGTGTATGTGTTTAATACCTTATAAAAATTAATAATTGGAGGCTTGGTGGTTTCATTTCTGAATTCAGAGTTGCATCTCAAACATGCCAATTGAAAATATAGGTTATGGCAGTTGCTTAAAGTTTCTCTGGGATTTTAAATAACTCAGTCTTTACCAATTGCTGTGTCATTACAGTTGCGATAGAAATCAGATTGAGAACAAATTAATTTCTTCCCCCCCCCAAAGCAGAAATTGGACAGTTCTTAAATACTCATTGCAAGGGTTGCAGGCTGAACCTACCTCAACATCTCAATCTCCTCCTGAGACTTATTTGCTTTGGGATGTCCCACCCTAAGTGAAGTAGACTTTTCATGTTACTCATTACACTCTCTTTTATCCCTTATTGTGTCTCTTCCATGACAACACCCACTGGAGTTGAAAGCTGTTATTCTAATAGAACATGGAAAGCAGCTTTGTAAAAGTATTTATTTTGTCTTGAGAGAAAACTGGTGGAATTTGAAGTGATTAATATTTCTGACTTTGCCTCCTGCCACATTTTACCCCCTCCAAAAAAAGGATACTCTTTAAAAGAATTGATCTTGTCTTTGTTTAAGTTTATTACCTACAATGAGCGCAAACATTGCTTGCATGTTTGTAACTGTTTCTTAAATAATTAATGAGTAGCACATGTCCTACATACTTTTTATCATGCCAAGTATTCAAGCTAGAAATGTAATTGTGGAGAACAATTTTATGATAGTGCCAAAGCATACATGGTGTTTGTGTGGCAAATTCACCTAATGTACTTTAGGAATTCTCATCTACGGGAATGCTAAATATTGTACATGCATCTCATTGTGGCACAATCCATTAAAGTTAAGTTTAGGATGAGGCTACTGATGTATCTGCATATGTATTTTTTATTTATGTTTGTGTATATGTATATATTACACATGAGAGATTTGCAATGAGTGCCATTTTTAAAAAACTTAACAATTAAAAGTTTTCAAAAAGTAAACAGTGTAACCCGTCAAGTGAACAGATCATTATTAGGTGATGCGCATATTGATTATAGCAGCAGCTGAAACAGGAACTGTGATACCTGACACACTTAACCATCTACACACTGTCTGGTCAATGTATTATGTGGAGTGTCCTCAACTGGAATGGGAACTGGAAACTGGCATTGGCAGTCACTTGGGAATTTTTGTTAAACTGTGTGTGTGGTGTGAAATCTAAGTTCCATAAATTATCAGATGTGTGAAGTTACTTGTCTTGACTATTGTTAATTATGATGGTTATGACTTGTAATTGAGATGGGTGTATTAAATTGTTTTTAGTTTTCCAAGGGGAGGGGGCTAGTTCAGGTGCAGTTTTAACTATTCAGTGTTATGTTTGCTTCCAACTCTTGAATTTAAAAAGTAATTTTTCAAGCTGACTTTTACTAAAGATTTTTGTTTGCTATTGAATTATGCCACTTTTAAACTTAACATGGAAGTGAATGGTATTATGCTAACTGTTTCCCATTGGATCTTTTACTATGACATTACTAATTAAACCTGCTTCATTACACAATGATAGATCTAAGACCAACCCCTAGTTGGTTCCACTATGTACTGCTCCAAGAAACTGTCATGAAAACATTCTGAAAACTCAGTTTCTAGACCATTCTTGCCAATTTGATTGTCGCAGTCTATATGAAGATAAAAGTCCGTCACAGTTATTACAATGCCTTTGTTACTGTAGGCTCCAATAATTTTTTAATGCTCTGCCCACTAGTATAACTACTGTTTGGGGGGCTTATAAACTGCTCCCACCAGTGTTTTCCGACTCTTGCTATTCCAAATCTCCACCCATATTGATTCTAATTCATGATCTTCAGAGGCCAGATCCTTGCACTTAATGCCCCTATGTTATCCTTTACCATAAGGGCAACCCCACCACCTTTGCCATTCTGTCTAACTTTCCGAAATATTGTGTACCCTGATAGGGTAAGTTGCGTTAATATGTTGAAATTGCAACTATTGCTTTTTATCCCCCTCGCTTCCCTGTTATGAAATGTAAAAATCCTAATTTAGTACCTGATGTTTAAGAGCTACAGGCAGAACTTTGTTGAAAAGCAACCGACCATAGCTGAAACTGTAGTACAAATTTTGCTTGAATTTTAGGTAATCTGTAAGTACACCATAGCCATCCACAGATGTGACCATAAATAAATCTGTATGTGCCTGAGATTTCCTGTAATTTTTTGAATGTTTAAGCTGGAAGCTTTTTCCACTGTTTATTACTCCCATTGTAGAATTTGGTAAATTACTGTAAACATCTGATTTGCTGTCTAATGTGCCTTCTTATGCTGCCTCTTCTCAGCAGAATTTCATATTCGAAAATGGATTTTTTACTTTTCAAACAATTTTATTTTATGCAAAAAGCTATTGAAGCCCTATGAAAGCAAGTTCGAAAAAATTGCGGAAGAACAACTTTCAATAGGTGTAAAGTGTTTATTTTGTTGAGTGATTTCTAATCTTTGCAATATTCACTTGGTCATGTCCTGTGTTCTAAGCCCTCTGATTATATTAAACTGTTGTACTAGATAGCAGTATTGAAACAGGTAACTTGAATCAAGCACACTCTTGTGTCCTGCAGGAGTAGTAGAAGGGGATCTGGCTGCAGTAGAAGCTTACAAGTCATCTGGAAGTGACATTGCTCGGCAACTTGTATCAGATGAAGTTCGCCTGTTGAATCGTCCTTCAGCTTTTGATGTAGGTTACACCCTTGTACACCTTGCTATCCGTTTTCAGAGACAGGACATGTTGGCAATTTTGTTGACAGAGGTGAGTTAGCCTAATAGTTCTATTATTTTTTTCTTTTATTTCTGTTTAGGAAAGCTGCGGGTTGATGTCAAATGAGTCCTTGCAGTTTGAGATTAAGCCTAATATAGTAAGTACAAAAGAGATTTTTGTAATTCAAAAATAGTGAGGGTACTAGTTAAAATCCAAAGTGACTGTCTCTACTTAACACACGTCACTACACTTGGATACATATATGTATATATAATGAATGATGGTGGTGTAGTGATAATGTTACTGAACTAGTAATCCAGAGGCCTAGGCTAAGGTTCTGAGAACACAAGTTCATATCCCACAATGGCAGCTGGTGGAATTTAAATCCAATTAATAAATCTGAAATTGAAGCTTGTTTCAATTATAGTGCCATGAAACTATCATCAATTGTCATTTTTTTAAAAAAAAATCTAGTTCACTAATATCCTTTAAGGAAGGAAATCTGCTGTCCTTACTTAGTCCAGCCTACGTGAGACTCCAGGCCCACAGCAATGTGGTTGACTTTTAACCGCCCTCTCAAAGGGCATACAAGCCACTCCTTTATACAAAACTGCTACAGAAAAGTCAAAGGAATAAAACAAGACTGACAACCTGGCATCAACTTAGGCACGGGAATCAACAATGGCACACTCCCACCCTGCTGATCCTGCAAAGTCCTCCATAGTAATATCTGGGGGCTTGTGCCAAAATTGGGAGAGCTTGTCTCTCAGACTGGTCAAATATCAGCCTGACATAATTGTTATCATGGAATCATTGTTTATAGTTAATTTCCCAGACATCACCATCTCTGGATATGTCGTGTCCCACTGGCAGGGTAGACCGCCAGAGGTGGCGGCACAATATATACAGTCAGGAGGGACTTGACCTGGCAGTCCTCAATATTGACTCTGCACCCCATGAAGCCTCATGGCATTAGGTCAAACAAGGGTAAGGAAACCTGCTGATTGCCACCACTTGTCTTTCCTCAGTTGATTAATCTGTACAATGTTTCAAACCACTTCAGGGGTGGTTGGGGTGGGGGGAATACTGAGTGTGCAAATGCCACACAATTTACTCTGGGTGAGAGAATTCAGTGCCCATCATCAAGAGTGGCTTGAAAGCATCACTATTGACTGTGTTGGCCAAGTCCTGAAGGACTTATCTGCCAGACTCGGCCAGTGGCAGGTGGTGAGGGGAAAACCTACTAGACCTTGTCCTTGCCAATCGACCTGTCACAGATGCATCTGCCCATGACACAGTATAGTAGCAGTGAGCACCACACAGCCCTTGTTAAGATGAAGCCCAATTTTCACACTGGGCATACCTTCCACCATGTTGTATAGCACTACCACCGTGCTAAATGGGATATATTCAGAACAGATCTAGAAGCTCAAAACTGGGTATCCATGAGGTGCTATGGGCCATCAGCAGCAGAATTATATTCAACCATAATCTGTAACCTAATGAGCCAGCATATCCCTCATTCAACCATTATTGTCAAGCGAGGGGATCAACCCTGGTTCAATGAAAAGTTCAGGAGGGCATGCCAGGAGCAGCACCAGGCATACCTTAAAAAAAGCTGTCAACTTGCATGCTAAACAGCGAAAGCAGCATGTGATTGACAGAGATCAGTTCAAAGCTCTGCAGTCCTGTTGTATCCATTTGTAAATGGTGGTGGACAATCAAACGACTAATTGGAGGAAGCTCCACAAATAATCCCATCCTTAATGGTGGGGGAGCCCAGCCCAGCAAAAGAGAAGGTTGATGCATTTGCAGCCATCTTCAGCCAGAAATGCTGAGTGGCTGATCCATCTCAGCCTCTTCCTGAGGTTACAGATGCCAGTCTTGATCCAATTTCATTCACTCCACGTCAATGGGAATCGGGAAAACTCTGTTGGCTGGAGTCATATCTACCACCAAGGGAAATTGTTGTGGTTGTTGAAGGTCAATCATTTCAGTCCCAGGACATCACCTCAGGGAAGTGTACTTGGCGCAACCATCTTCAGCTTCTTCATCAATGACCTTCTTTCCATCATAAGGTCAAAAGTGGGGTTGTTCACCGATGATCGCACGATGTTCACCATTTGCAACTCTTGTGATACTGAAGCAGCCCTTGTCCAGATATTGCTGCACAGGGGCAACATTCGGACGATGGCCATATCTAACAGAGAATTTAGCCATCTTCCTTTGACGTTCACTGGCATTCATACCTTCACCGAATCTCTCTCTCTATCAATATCCTGGGGATTGCCATTGACCAGAAACTGAACTGAACCAGTCATATAAATACTCTGGCTATAAGAGCAAGCCAGAGACTGCGAAGTCTGAGGTGAGTAACTGTCCACCATCTACAAGGGACAAGTCAGGAGTGTGATGGAATAGCCTCCACTTGGCTGGATGAATGTGATTTCAATAGCACCCAATAAGCTCAACACCATTTAGGAAAAGCAGCCCAGTTGACTGCTGCCCTATCCACTACGTTAAACATCAACTCCCTCTACTACTGGCACAGTGGTAGTGGTGTGTACCGTACACAAAATGTGCTGCAGCAACTTGCCAAGCCTCCATAGACAGTGCCTTCCAAACCTGCGACCTCCACCACCTAGAAGAATAAGGGCAGCGGATGCAAGGGAGCACCACCACCTGTAAGTTCCCCTCCAAGCCCTACACCATCCTGACTTGAAACTATAATTGCTGTCACTGGGTCAAAACCCTTGAACTCCCTACCTAACAGGACTCTAGTTGTACTTTCACCAAACAGACTTCAGCCATTTAAGGAGGTGGCTCGCCAGCATCATCTCAAGGGCAATTAGGGATGAGCAACAAATTTGGCCTTACCTGCGACGCCCACATCCCATGAACAAGTATATTAAAAAAAACAACGGAGCTCAGCACCGGAATCTTGAGTACAACGAGTAATTATGCCCAGCTTGTATTGGCTCCACCAAACCCAAAGCATCTTTCATTTGAATTCCACCAAAAGAAAATCATTTTACTGAACATTTGAATTTTGTTTTCATTGTTCTCACTTGTACGTACCCCTGGAGTGTTTTCATGCCAAGATAATGCAGTGTTCTTTATTAAGCATTTAAAATAGTTGTAAAAGAAGCACAGCCAATGAAGGTGAAAGGCTAATTGTGGAGTATGATGGTGTAATGCTTTTACCTCCTATAGAAAACTCTTAAATTTATCCTCTGATTACATTTGTAGTCTAAGCAATGAGCAAAAGGAAAAACAAAAATACCTGGGAAAACCCAACAGGTCTGGCAGCATCTGCGGAGAGGAGCACAGTTAACGTTTCAAGTCCGAATGACCCTTCAACAGAACTAAATAAAAATAGAGAGGTGAAATATAAGCTGGTTTAAGGGGAGGGGGGTGGGACAAGAGGAGCTGGATAGAGGGCCAATGGTAGTTGGAGATAACCAAAAGATATCATAGACAAAAGGACAAAGAGGTGTTGAAGGTGGTGATATTATCTAAAGGAATGTGCTAATTAAGGGTAGAAAGCAGGACGAGCAAGGTACAGATAGCCCTAGTGGGGGTGGGGTGGGGGGAAGGGATCGAAATAGGCTAAAAGGTAAAGATAAAACAATGGATGGAAATACACTTAAAAATAATGGAAATAGGTAAGAAAAGAAAAATCTATATAAATTATTGGAAAAAACAAAAAGGAGGGGGAAAATCGGAAAGGGGATGAGGATGGAGGAGAGAGTTCATGATTTAAAATTGTTGAACTCAATATTCAGTCCGGAAGGCTGTAAAGTGCCTAGTCGGAAGATGTTCCTCCAGTTTGCGTTGAGCTTCACTGGAACAATGCATCAAGCCAAGGACAGACGTGGGCATGAGAGCAGGGTGGAGTGTTGAAATGGCAAGCGACAGGGAGGTCTGGGTAATGCTTGCGGACAGACATTACCCAGACCTCCCTGTCGCTTGCCATTTCAACACTCCACCCTGCTCTCATGTCCACATGTCCGTCCTTGGCTTGCTGCGTTGTTCCAGTGAAGCTCAACGCAAACGGAAGAACAGCACCTCATCTTCTGACTTGCACTTTACAGCCTTCCGGACTGAATATTGAGTTCAACAATTTTAGATCATGAACTCTCTCCTCCATCCCCACCCCCTTTCTGATTTTCTCCCTCCTTTTTGTTTTTTCCAATAATTTATATAGATTTTTCTTTTCCCACCTACTTCCATTATTTTTAAGTGTATTTCCATCCATTGTTTTATCTCTACCTTTTAGCCTATTTCAATCCCTTCCCCCCCACCCCACCCCCACTAGGGCTATCTGTACATTGCTCATCCTGCTTTTTACCCTTAATTAGCACATTCCTTTAGATAATATCACCACCTTCAATACCTCTTTGTCCTTTTGTCTGTGATATCTTTTGGTTATCTCCATGTATCACTGGCCCTCTATCCAGCTCCTCTTGCACCCCCCCCCCCCCCCCCCCACCACCCCCCCCCCCCAAACCAGCTTATCTTTCACCTCTCTTCTATTTTTACTTAGTTCTGTTGAAGGGTCATTTGGACTGGAAATGCTAACTGTGCTCCTCTCTGCAGATGCTGCCAGACCTGTTGAGTTTTTCCAGGTATTTTTGTTTTTGTTTTGGATTTCCAGCATCCGTAGTTTTTTTGCTTTTATCTTAATGAGAAAATGGAAATGTTTTTTGGAAATTCTTGGATATATATATGTCATTATTACATTCAGTTTCAATTTTATAAATATTTTGTGAATGTATAGTACTTTTATTCTGCTTCTTTCACTATAGGTGTCTCAACAAGCTGCCAAGTGTATACCTGCTATGGTATGCCCAGAGCTCACTGAACAGATACGTCGTGAGATAGCTGCATCCCTCCATCAACGCAAGGGAGACTTTGCCTGTTACTTCCTCACTGATCTGGTGACGTTCACATTACCTGCAGGTACTCTAATCATAATGTTACAATGGATGGATTTTGATATAATAGCATATGTCAGCTTTTAATAAAAAGAGCAAATCAGAATTGGAGAGTGGATATACGACGTGTAAGAGATATTTATTTGAACTTGATTGAGTTTAAACATGAGGTCAAATGTAATATATTTATTATCAACAATGTGATTATAATAGTTTGTTAATATGGGCAGAAGAATTTATTCCAAATAGATGAGACAGCTATCTGGCCAAGTACTTGTCAGCCATTAGCACTCGGCAAGAGGAAGCTTTAACGCAGTTTTTTTGATTAATTTTAGCAACATTATTGTACCTTTTCATGTTAAGAACATTCCAAGGCACATTAGAGATCTAATCAGATAAAAATAGATCCAAGCTATGGGAGAGACCAAAAGCTTGGTCAAAGGGATGGATTTTGAAGGGGGTCTTTAAAGGAGGTGGGGAAGGTGGGGTTTATGCATCCCAGCTGGTGATATCTTTGGTATAGCAGGGAATAATAAATTGCTTGAACTATAGAATGACATAAGTCCACCACATTGAGAGCATTTTCAGCAGCTGCAAGAACCCTCCTTATAATCATGATAGCTATGGCACTAGCATATTTATGTAGTGCTGTGATCCGTGCAAGTAAATCAGTCTTTTCAATAAAACATTAAACCTAGGCCCTACCTACCTCAGGTGGATTCAAAGGTACCATGGCATTGTTTTGAAGAAATCTGGGACGTTCTCCCCAGTGTATTGGCCAATATTTATGCAACATTAGGGCAACAGATTATGTGGTAACTATCTCATTGCTATTTGTGGGATCTTTCTGTGCATGAAAATGGCTTCTTACTATGTTACAACAATACCTGCAATTTACCTTGGGGATTGAAGCAATGTGGATTATGGAAATTGCCAGATTTTGGTTGGGCAGTTTGGGCCATGGGCTATTTGGGTCAAGCTGTGTTGGGTGGGGGTCAAGGGTCGCTGGACCATGGATTAGTGCGGCACACAAAGCAGCGAAACTGATAAACTAGTCTGGAGCCTACCGCACCAATGCAGCGCTTAGCTGAATTGTCCACATAATTTTAAAAAGATTTTACTCATATTAACTTTGAATGGAACATTTATAAAAGTGTTCAGTTTTTGAACAATTCCAGTTTTTAGACAGCTGGATTTGAGACACTGTATCTGTACTTTAATTGTAAAGTACTTGGGATGTTGTTCACTCATGAAGAGCTTTATATAAATGCAAGTCTTTCAATCAATGTCAGTAACAAGTTGATTATTTACTTCATGGTTGTTCACATGATGCTGCTGGTAAAGCTTGGTTGTTATGTTTGGTTTCATGCGGACAACACTTCAAATCAGATATTGTTGTAGATAGTCCCTTGAAACGTTTTGATATGAAAAGTGTTCACATTTAAGAGCATTTATTTTAAATTTTTAACAAATGAACTCTCCACATATTAGAATGTTCTAAGCTCCTATGATGGCTTGATGAGTTTATTCAGTTAGTAACTCAGCCATTCAGAAATACCTGATTTCCAGTCATTGAATTAGCTGATCTGAGCTGGAGTGATTGTCATTGATAGATTCAACACGCTTGGGATAAGTCAAGAAAATTTGCCTTGGATTCCTGCTGTGGTACTTTCTGGTGTCCTCCCTTTCTCCTCCCACAATAATCGAGCATGTTTGGATGAGATGGAATCTGCCTGCCCTGTGAAGAATTGCCATGGTAGACGCATGAACTGTATGATGTTTAAGTGACATTGTTAATCATAATTGTGTAGGAACACTGCCCTAATCAATTTGACTTCATCTCACAGGCACTGCTTGACATATATTTGTACTGCTGCGAGAGATCCATCTCCAAAGGTTATCCCCAGTTCCCTCCCCAACCTCCATCTCCCCTACAATACTAGAAATCACCTCATCTAGTGGGATAGGCTTCCATGATTTTTTTCATAGCTTTGGGCAAGTTAAGAAGTGATTACTGTCCTCCATAGTCCCCCTCCTGACTTTGGAGGAAGATTGAAAAACTGGGCATGGGTAGCATAGTGGTTATGGTAATAGAGTTCAAATTCTACTATGGCTGGGGAATTTAAATTTGGTTAAGAGCTAGGATCAGTAATGGTAACTATGAAATTGCATAATTCTTGTAAAGCCCTATGTGGTTCATGAATGTCCTTTTGGAAAGGAAATATGTCATCCTTATCCATTTGTGCCTATGTGTTAATTCAGACCCACAGCAGTATAATTTACTTTTAATTGCCCTGAAATGGCATGGCAGATCACTCGTGTCCACACAGATACACTTGTATACACTTGGCTGTAAGGAGCAATAAGATTATAACTGGACGGGACACTCAGCATTTCCCCAAGCATGGAATATGACAAAGGCATGGCAAACTCAGTCGACAATGCACGGTCCTCCTTGCTAATGTCTGGGGACCTGTTTGGGAGAGCTGTCCCATAGACTAGTCAGGCATCTATTGATAGTCATACCCTCGGAATCATACTTTTCATCCTCTGTACCAGGCTCCTCCTCCATCCTCACTAGCAGTGACAGTGCAGTAATATACTATTGGGATGGAGTGACCCTGGGAACCCTCGACATTGGCTCCAGACTCTGAAGTTTCGTGGCATCAGGTCAAGCATAGATGAGGAAATCGGCTGATCATCACCTACCACCCTCCCTCAGTTGATGATTCAGTATTCCTTCACGTTGAAGACTACTTTGAAGAAGCACTGAGGGTAGCAAGGGCACAGAACATACTTGTGATGGGGAACTTAGTGTTCGAGTGGCTCAGTAACACCACTATTAATCAGATTGATCCTGAAGTATGTGGAATTGGGCTAATGGAGCATTGTGAGACACCAACACAAGAAATATCTTTGACCTCGAGCTGTAGTAAATTTGAAGTAAATGGGAATTGGAAGGAAGACCTTCCAATGGATGGTGTCATGTCTTCCACAAAGGATAGTTATTGAAGGCCAATAATCTTACCTGCAAGAGTTCACCAGGAGTGTCTTAAACTTAATCATTTTCATAACTGCCCTCCATCATAAGGTCAGAAGTGGGGATGTTTGCTGATGATTGCACAGTGTTCAGTTCGACTTGTAACTCCTCAAATAATGAAGCAGCCTTTTGCCTCCCCACAAGACCTGGACAACATATGAGACTTCGACTGATAAATGGCAAGTGATATTTGTGGCACACAAGTGTCAGACAATGACCTTTTCCCAAACTTTTTCACACTGTGACCCCATTTTGAGGCTTGAAAATTTGTGACCTCAATGTGAGCCTGTGCTTTGGAGGGAAGAAGAGAGCCATTAGAGTGTGGGGAATGGAGGGGAGAGGGAACTGAGGGGGGGTGGTGTAGAACTGTGAGGGCAGGGGGCTGATGGTACTGCAGGGATTTTAAATAATTAGCACCTACCTTTTCACTGACATTTTTTATAAGTGGAATTGGGTCTCAAAGATCAGCCAGTTAGCCAAGCCCATGATTTTGAAAAAATGCGAGGATTTAGAGGGGCCTCGCAGCTGTTAACACTCTCAGATGGAGCTCCATGACTGCCATTGCAGCCTCGGAACCCGCGACTCCCCAATTTTGCCTCAAGACCCCACTGAGCATCTCAGTCTACATTTTGGGTGCCCCTGGTCTACAGCAAGAGTGTCCCATCTGCATCTCCCCTTGATATTCAATGGCATTACCATCGCCAAATCTATCACCATTAACATCCTGTGCGTCACCATTGACCAGAAAATTAACTGGACCAACTGCATAAGAATGAGGAAGGAAGGTTGAGTATACTGTAGCGAATAACTCACTACCTGACTCCCAAAGCCCTTTCGCCATTTAAAAGTTACAAATTAGGAGTTTGATAGAATACTTTCCATTTGCCTGGATGAGTGCAATTCCAACAACACCCAAGAAGCTCAACACCAAGAATAAAGCAGCTCACTTAATTGGCACTCCATTCACCAGCTTCAACATCCACTCCCTCCTCCGCTGACACTGTGTGCTGCAGCAGCTTACCACAATGTCTATCGTTTAGAAGGGCAAGGACAATAAGTGTACAGGAGCACCTCCAAGTCAAACAACATTCTGACTTGTAAATATATTGCCGCTCCAGGATTTTGACCCAGCAATGATGAAAGAATTCCCTACCTAATAACACTGTGGGTGTATCGTCACCATGTGGAAAGCAGCGGTTCAAGAATGGGTCTACCAGCACCAGAGGTCATAGATTTGAAATAATTGGCAGAAGAGCTAGGGAAGAAGGCGGGATCTGTGCAAGCTGGACGGCCTGCACTTGAATAGGATCGGGATGAATGTTCTTGCAGGGAGATTTGCTAGTATTGTAGGGGAGGGCCATCCCATGAATGAGAAAAATTGCATAATAATGACCTTTACAACTCAGTAATCTTGTAAAGTTTGTTTCATTTCTCCATTCCCTCATTATTGCATTGTGCCTGTAATGGAATTAAGTGAATTCAGACCCAAACAAAGAATATAATCTGCTTTAACATGGAAATTATTCTGAAATTTATATTTGTAACCAATTTTTAAAGAAGTGACTAGTCACCAAATGGAAATTAGGATTTAGTCAGTTTTAATGAAGATGGATAGGCAAAGCAGCAATATTATTAGAGAGTCTCAATACTCCTGGGGCAATGGTAGAGTTAAAGGTGTTTCACCCTATTCAGAAACATCATTGAAATTCACTTCTAAGGTATGCATTCGAGCAGTATTTAGTGACCGTTTGTCCATTTGGCCCAGCTCTGAAAACTTAAATTTGTGTTCTACGTAAGATGGAAATAGGATTAATATTTTTAAAGCTAGGTCAGTGATGTTAAATGGCTAAATAAAGAAATAGCTGCATGAACCTCCCACAACTCTTTCTCCGGTATATCGATAACAGTTTCGGTGCCACTTCGTATTCTCATCTGGACCTGGAATAGGTGGGTAATATCCATTTTCCTGCAGTGAATAGTATCCTGTACATTTAATGGCAGAGGTTAGTTAATATAGTGTGCCAGTAAATAGTGTATTATTGAAGTTTATTAGCTTCTTACTCAGCCTGTCCATGTGTGCTCTTCAGTACATACATTGTGCAATGTGAAATAAATACTGCACATCAAGTAGAATTTTTAGCCTAGAGATCATTTAGCTTATTGTGCAGAATTTCTTGAGCATTATCCATTTAATCATATCATATGCCCCATATACTCTTAGAATAACTTTGAAAATAAATTTCATACCAAAGTAGTGTTCAAAGGCTGATTTTTTTAAAACTTTGGAAGGAATTGTATCTCTTTAAAAATACTTGAAACTATTATAGTTTGATCTCAGCAATATTTAAATGAGGGGAGCATTCTATAGATTTATAAATATACATATTTCACTAATCTCGAATGTTGCTGGATAACCTGTTGCAATCATCCTAAACATGAAAACCTAAGCTAGGTGCCCCTAATTTGCATCTGCTTTATTTTGTCTTCCCTCCAACTCTTGATTTCATCCCTTTTAGTATTATGTAGACTTGACTCTTTTTTTTCCAATTAAAAATGCAGATAGAGTTGGGAATCCAGCAATTAAGTTTTTATACTATTGTGAGACATTTGGTACAGCATTCCAGTAACTTTTATTAAGCCCAGATGAAAAAGGCCCTGCAGATAAAAGCCAAGAACAAACGTAAACATTTAAAATGTTCGTTGGCACCACTGCTGTCTTTATTATGATCGCTGCAGTGACTAGACATGGCTGATGTATTAGTTCTTAATCTGTTTGATTGAATTAACAAAGATTAGCATTTGTAATGTCACAACTGGGGTCAACAGATTGACCCACTTATTGTCGAGGACAAAACTAATCCTCACTTGAAGCATGGGTTACTAAGGGACAACCAGCTCTGATTTATTAAAAGTAAATCATGTCTGACTAACCTGGTTCAGCTCTTTAACTGTACAATAGCTGTTGTGTACATATAGATTTTTGAAAGATATTCTAATGTACAACATAACAGACTTGTTCAGAAAATAGCTCATGGTGTTGGAGAGATGGTGGCAACTTTGATATATAATTGGCTAGCAGACGGCGAGTAATGGTGAAAAGATGCTTTTCTGATTCGTGAAGTTCACATTGGGATCCCCTGGATTGATATTGCGGCCATTGCTTTTCTTGTATATAAATTGCCTGGACGTGAATATATGAATGCAATATTGAAATTTGCTAAGGATAGTGTTCAGAAGGACATGGGCATGTACATGGCAGATGCAGTTTAATGCAGATATGTGTGAAGTGCTGCACTTTGGGAGGCATAATATGGAGGGCAGGCATAATCTAATAATGCTATTTTTAGGGCTGCAAAAGCCGAGGAACCTAGGGGACTCATATTTGCAAACCTTTGAAGGTGGCAGGGCAAGTTGATAAAGCAGTTAAAGCATATGGAATGGTTGGCTTGATAAGTGGTGGCGTTAAATACAAATACAAGTCATGTTAAACTTTTGTAAATCACTAGGTAGGTCTCAGTTGGAGTATTGTGTATAATACTGGGTATCTCATGAGAAGTATCTTGGGGCATTGGAGAGGATACAGAGGAGGTTTAGCCGGGATGAGGGACTTTAGTTAGGTGGAGAGATTAGAGAGCTAGGATTATTGCTCTTAGAGAAGAGTTGTTTAAAGGGTTGATTTAATAGAGGTATTCAAAATTGAGGGGTTTGGATAAACAAGTAGGGAGAAATTATTTCCTCTGGTAACTGGATTGATGACCAGAGGTCATAGATTTAAAATAATTGGCGGAGAGCTAAGGAGGAAGGTGGGAATTATACAAGTCTCACGTCTACACCTGAATAGGATGGGCGAATGTCTTCGCAGGGAAATTTGCTAGTGTTGTTGGGAGGGTTTAACCTCGATTGGCAGGGTAATGGGACCCTGAGGGCAGATTCAGATGGGACAGATTCAGAGCAGGGAGCAGGAGACAGAAAATTAGCGAGTCACACTGCTTCTTCTGTCCTTCAAAGGTTAAGAGGTTTACAGCACAGGAATTTGGCAATGTCAAAAGGTATTTAGTTAAATGCAAGGAGTATAGCAAACAAGACAATGAGCTGAGGGCACGGATAGACATGGCAGCATGATATCATTGCTATAATGGAAACTTGGCTTAGAGGGGAAAAAATGAGTGCTTTTTTTTAGGCAGGATAAAGAGGGGGCTGAAAGGGGGCTGAAAAAGGTGGGGTTGTAGCATGATTTGTTAAATAATCAATTGTACCTGTGAGGAGGGATGATGTACTAAATCATCAAATGAGGCCATATGGGTTGAGCTCAAATAAAATGGGGTCAGCCACACTACTAGGAGTGTACCAAAGACCCCCAAATAGTGAGAGGGGGATAGAAGAGCAAATATGTAGGCAAATTTCTGAGTGCAAAAACTATAGGGCAATAATAGCTGGGGACTTCATCTACCCTAATATCGCCTGGGATACAAACGGTGTAATAGGCACAGAGAGCACAAAATTCATGAACTGCATTCAAGAGAACATTTTTAGTCAGCACGTAACAAGCCTAACGAGAGGGAGTGCAATTCTAGATTTAGCATTAGGAACTGAAGCTGGGCAAGTGGATGAAGTAGCAGTGGGTAACTGTTTTGGAGATAGTGACCATCATACAGTTTAGATTTAATATAATTAAGGAAAAGGATAAAGATAGAACAGGAGTAAAAGTTCTAAATTGGGGAAAGACAGCTTTTACAAAGCTGAGAGGTGATCTGATGAAAATGGACTGGTTACAGCTTCTTGAAGTGACTGACCGGGGAGGCATTTTAAGTAAGATTCTACAGGCATAGTGTAGACATGTCCCCAGGAAGAAATAAGGTGGTACTGCCAAATCTAGAGCCCCCTGGTTAAGTAGAAGCATACAAGGTAAGATAAAGCAGAACAAGAAAGCTTGTGACAGTCACAAAAAGCTGAATACCGTAGAAAGCCTAGAGGAATATAGGGAGTGTAGGGATGAAGTAAAAAAGGTAATTAGGAAAGCAAAGAGAGGATATAAAAATATTGGCAGATGAAATCAAAGAAAACCCAAAGATGTTTTACCAGTACATTAAGTGCTAGAGAATAACGAAGGAAAGGGTAGGGCCTATCAGATGTGCATGATAACTTGTGCGCTGATGCTAAAGATGTGGACAGGGTTTCCAATGAGTATTTTGTCTCTGTCTTCACTAAGGATAGGGATAATGCAGATATTCTACTTGGAGGACTATGAAATATTAGATATAATAAGCATAGTGCGAGAGGATGTACTGGATGTAGTGGCATCCTTGAAAGTGGATGAATCATCAGAGGTGGATAAACCATCAGGGCCGGATGGATTGTATCCCAGCCTGTTGAAAAGAAGCCAGAGAGGAATACCAGATGCTCTGAGGATTGTTTTCTAATCCTCACTAGATACAGGCAAGGTACCAGAGGATTGGAAGTCTACAAACATTGTACCATTATTTAAAAAGGATGTGAGGGATAGGCCAAATAATTATAAGCTGGTCAGTCTGACTTTGCTGGTAGGCAAATTATTAAAATCAATTCTGAGAGACAGGAGAAACTGTCACTTTGAAAGAAACGGATTAATCGGGGATAGTCAGCGTGGGTTTACCATAAGACATAGGAGTAGAAATTAAGCCATTCGGCCCATCGAGTCTGCTCCGCCGTTCGATCATGACTGATAAGTTTCTCAACCCCATTCTCCCCGTAACCTTTGATCCCCAATCAAGAACCTATCTATCTTGGTCTTAAATACACTCAATGACCTGGCCTCCACAGCCTTCTGTGGTAATGTATTCCATAGCCACTCTCTGGCTAAAGAAGTTTCTCCTCATCTCGGTTCTAAAAGGTCTTCCCTTCACTCTGAGGCTGTGCCCTCGGGTTCTAGTCTCTCCTACTAGTGGAAACATCTCCCCCATGTCCTCTCTCTCCAGGCCTTTCAGTATTCTAAGTTTCAATCAGATCCCCCCCCCATATCCTTCTAAACTCTATCGAGTATAGACCCAGAGTCCTCAAATGTTCCTCATATGTTAAGCCTTTCATTCCTGGGATCGTTCTCGTGAACCTCCTCTGGACCCTCTCCAGGGCCAGAACATCCTTCCTGAGATACGGGGCCCAAAATTGCTCAATATTCTAAATGTGGTCTAACCAGAGCCTTATAAAGCCTCAGCAGCACATCCCTGCTTTTATATTCTAATCCTCTCGAAATAAATGCCAACATTGCATTTTCCTTCCTAACTACTGATTCAACGTGCAAGTTAACCTTAAGAGAATCCTGGACTAGGACTCCCAAATCCCTTTGCACTCCAGATTTCTGAATTCTCTCCCCATTTAGAAAATAGTCTCTGCCTCTATTCTTCCTACCAAAGTGCATGACCTCACACTTCCCCACGTTGTGTTCCATCTGCCACTTCTTTGCCCATTCTCCTAACCTATCTAAATGCTTCTGCAGCCTCCCCACCTCCTCAATACTACCTGTCCCTCCACCTTTGTATCATCTGCAATCTTAGCCAGGGTGCCCTCAGTTCCTTCATCTAGATCACTAATGTATAAAGTGAAAAATTGTGGTTCCAACACTGACCCCTGCGGAACTCCACTAGTCACCGGCAGCCATCCTGAGAAGGGCCCCCTCTATCCCCACTCTCTGCCTCCTGCCAGACAGCCAATCTTCTATTCATGCTAGTATCTTACCTCTAACACCATGGGCTCTTATCTTTCTGAGCAGCCTCCTGTGCGGCACCTTGTCAAAGGCCTTCTGGAAGTCCAAGCAGATCACATCCATTGGCTCTCCTTTGACTAACCTACTCGATACCTCCTCAAAGAATTCTAACAGATTTGTCAGGCATGACCTCCCCTTGGTGAAACCATGCTGACTTTGCCCTATTTTACCATGCACTTCCAAGTATTCTGAAATCTCATCCGTAATAACGGACTCTAAAATCTTACCAACGATTGAGGTCAGGCTAAACGGCCTGTAATTTCCCGTCTTTTGCCTCACTCGCTTCTTAGACAGGGGGGTTACATTAGCGATTTTCCAGTCCTCCAGGACCCTCCCTGACTTAAGTGATTCCTGAAGGATCACCACTAACGCCTCCACTATCTCTTCAGCTATCTCCTTCAGAACTCTGGGGTGTAATCTATCTGGTCCAGGTGATTTATCCACCTTCAGACCTTTTCAGCTTTCCTAGCAGCTTCTCCTTGGTAATGGCCACCATTCTCACCTCTGCCCCCCCCCAACTGTCTTGAACTTTGGGGATGTTACTTGTGTCTTCCACCGTGAAGACTGATGCAAAGTACCTATTCAGTTCCTCCGCCATTTCTTTGTTCCCCACCACTACTTCTCCAGCGTCATTTTCCAGCGGCCCAATGTCCACTTTTGCCTCTCTCTTACCCTTTATATATCTAAAAAAAAACTCTTGCAATCCTCTTTTTTATTACTGGCTAGTTCACCCTCATATTTAATTTCTTCCCTCCTTATTTCTTTTTTAGTTGTTCTCTGTTGGTCTTTGTAGGCTTCCCAATCCCCTGGTTTCCGACTGCTCTTCGCTGCATTGTATGCTTTCTCTTTAGCTTTAATGCTGTCCCTGACTTCCCTTGTCAGCCATGGTTGCCTCGTCCTCCCTTTAGTAAGCTTCTTCGTCCTAAGGATGAATTTTTGCTGTGTCTCCCAAATTACTCCCAGAAACTCCTGCCATTGCTGTTCCACTGTCTTTCCTGAGAGGCTCATCTCCCAGGCAATTCTGGCCAGCTCCTCCCTCATGCCTCTGTAACTGCCTTTATTCAACTGTAATACTGTTACATCTGATTCCAGCTTTTTCCTCTCAAATTGCAGGGTAAATTCTATCATATTATGGTCACTTCCTCCTAAGGGTTCCTTCACCTTAAGCTCCCTTATCAAATTTGCCTCATTAGACATCACTAAATCTAGAATTGCCTGTTCCCTAGTGGGCTCCACCACAAGCTGCTCCAAAAAGCCATCTCGTAGACATTCCACAAATTTCTTTTCTTGGGATCCACTACCAACCTGATTTTCCCAGTCTACCTGCATATTGAAATCCCCCATGATGACTGTAACCTTGCCTTTCTTACACACCTTTTCTATCTCCTGGTGTATCTTGTGCCCCACATCCTGACTACTGTTCATAACTGCCTGTACATAACTCCCATTATGTTTTTTTTACCTTTGTGGTTCCTCAACACTACCCACACAGATTCTACATCATCTGACCCTACGTTGTTTCTTGCTATCGATTTAATTTAATTTCTTACTAACAAAGCAACCCCACCCCCTCTGCCAACCTGCCTATCTTTTCGATAGGATGTATATCCTTGCATATTTAGCTCCCAGTCCTGATCCCCTTGCAGCCATGTCTCCATGATGCCCACCACATCATACCTGCCAATTTCAATCTGCGCCACAAGCTCATTTACCTTATTTCATATACTGCGTGCATTCAGGTACAACACCTTCAGTCCTGTATTTCCCGTCCCCTTTCTAATTGTCGTCCCTTTATCTGATGTGCTTGAAGTTAGATTCCTAGCCCAGTCCTATTTTGTGTTCTGGAGACTTTAATAGCCTCTCCTGGGCTCTCCTTTCTTTTCAGTTTTTTCATAATTTTCCATGAAGTTGAATCCCCCCCCCCCCCACCCCCCCCACACCCCCCCACACACACACACACACACACACACACACACACACACACACACACACATGCTAACCTGCTGCTTTGTTTCCCATTAGTCAATTAGCTTTGTTAGGGGAAGGTCATGTCTTACTAATTTAATTGAATTTTTTGAGCAAGTGACAAGGAGGATTGATGAGCTTAATGCAGAGGATGTTGTCTGCCTGTATTTCAGTAAGGCATTTGACAAGGTCCCACATGGCAGACTGGTCAGAAAAGTAAAAGCCCATAGGATACAGGGGAATGTAGTGAGTTAGATCTCAAATTGGCTCAGTGACAGGAAACAAAGGGCAATGGTCGATGGAGGTTTTTTTGAATGGAAAACCATTTCCAGTGGCATTCCACAGGGCTGCATGTTGGGGCCCTTGCTGTTTGTATATATTAATGACTTAAATGTGGATGGTATGATTGGGAAATTTGCAAATGATACAAAAATTGGCCATGTAGCTGATAGTGAAATCCATAGCTGTTGTCTCCAGGATGATATCCAGGATGGTTTGGTTGAGTGGGCAAGAAAGTGGCAGATTGAATTCAATCCAGAGAAGTGTGAGGTAATGCATTTGGGGAGGGCAAACAAAACTAGGGAATACACAATAAATGGAGGATATTGGGAGGGATGGAGGAAGTGAGAAATCTTGGATTGCAAGTCCACAGGACCCTGAAGGTAGCAGACAAGTGGATAAGGTGGTCAAGAAAGCACATGGAATGCTTTCCTTTATTGGATGAGGTATAGAATACAAATGATGGTTAGGCCACAGCTTGAATTTTGTTTACAGTTCTGGTAGCCACATTACAGCTCTGGAGAAAGTACAGAAGAGGTTTACAAGAATGTTGACAGGGCTTGAAAATTGCAGCTAGGAGGAAAGATTGGAAAGGCTGGCATTGTTTTCCTTGAGACTGAGGAAGCTGAAGGGTGACCTGATTGAGGGGCCTAGATAGACAGGACTGCCCTGTTTCCCCAAGTATTCAGGTCAAATACTAGGGCGCACAGATTTAAGGTGATCGGCTACAGGATTAGAGGGAGCATGAGGAAATATTACTTTACCCAGAGGGTGATGGGTGTTTGGAATTCCCTGCCTGGTTTGGTGGTGGAGGCAGAAACCCTCAACTCATTTAAAAGGCACCTGGAACTGCACCTAAAGTGTAACTTGAAAGGCTATGTACCGGGTGCTGAAATGTAGGATTGGAATGGGCAGCAAGTTATTTTTTCGGCTGTCATAATCACAATGGGCTGAATGGTCTCTTTCTGTGCTGTAACTTTTCTATGGTTCTGTGGTGGGGGGGGGAGGGGGGGAGTGAGAAATTTTTTTCAGAGTTGTTAGATCTGGAGTAAACACCTGGAACCAAATTCCATAACTTTCAAGGCAATTAGACATGTATTTGAAGAGAACTAATTTGCAGGTTTATGGGAAATTAGCTGGCAGGTGGAACTGAATTGCACACCTCTTTCAAAGAGTGAACATGGCAGGCTGAATGGCCTCCTTTTGTATGACCCTATCTATAGTTGGCAGAATTATGCTTTTTACATTGGGAGCAGTTGGCAAAGTGGAGCTGCGGCTTAAGATGATCACGTTGAATGACAGAGGAGCCTTAGTGGGGCTGTATGACCTGATCCTGTGCCTATTTCTTAGTTCTTACAGTTATTCATTCATGGGATGTGGGCATCACTGGCTAGCTCAGCATTTGTTGCGCATCCCGAATTGCCCTTCAGAAGTTGATGGTGAGCTGCCTTGAACTGCTGCTTTCCATGTGGTATAGGTACACGCACAGTGCTATTAGGGAGGGACTTCCAGGATTTTGACCCATCAACAGTGAAGCAATGGTGATATATTTCCAAGCCAGGATAGCGTGTGGCCTGGAGGGGAACTTGCAGGTGGTGATGGCCCCATGTGTCTGCTGCCCTGTTCATCTATATGGTAGCGGTCGTGAGTTTGAAAGGTGCTACCTAATGAGCCTTGGTGAGTTCCTGCAGTGCATTTTGTAGATGGAAACACTGCTGTCACTGTGCGTCGGTCCAGGCGGAGGGAGTGAATGGCACCCCGTCCACAAACTTTCAAGCAGGCTGCTTTGTCCAGGATGGTGTCAAGCTTCTTGAGTGTTGTTGGAGCTGTACTCATACAAGCAAGTGGAGAGTATTCCATCACATTCCTGACTTACATCTTGTAGATGGTTGATAGGCTTTGGGGTGTCAGGAGGAGAGTTACTAGCCGCAGGATTCTGAGCCTCTGACCTCTTGTAGCCACAGTATTTATATGGCCAGTCCAGTTTAGTTTCTGGCCAATGGTAACTCCTAGGATGTTGTTAGTGGGGGGTTCAGTGATGGTAATTCCATGACTGTTAAACAATGATGGTTAGATTCTCTTGTTGGAGATGGTCATTGCCTGTCACTTGTGTGGCACAAATGTTACTTGTCACTTGTCAGTCCAGGCCTAGGTTTTGTCCAGGTATTGCTGCATTTGGACATGGACTGCTTCAGTATCTGAGGAGTCATGAATGGTGCTACACATCGTACATTGATCAGTGAACATCCCCACTTCTGACCTTATGATGGAAGGAAGGTCATTGATGAAGATGTTAGGCTGAGGACACTACCCTGAGGAGCTCCTGCAGTGATGTCCTGGCACTTAGATGATGGACATCCAACAACTGCAACCATCTTCCTTTGTGCTGTTTATGACTCCAACCAGTGGAGAGTTTTCCCCCTGATTCCCATTGACTCCAGTTTTGCTCCTTGATGCCACACTCAGTCAAATGCTGCCTTGATGTCAAGGACAGTCACTCTCACCTCACCTCTGGAGTTCAGCTCTTTTGTCCATGTTTGAACCAAGGCTGTAATGAGGTCAGGAGCTGAGTGGCCCTGTCAGAACTCAAACTGAGTGCCACTGAGTAGGTTATTGCTAAGCAAGTGCCACTTGATAGCACTCTTGATGACTCCTTCCATCACTTCACTGTTGATCGAGAATAGACTGATAGGCTGAAAATTGGCTGGTTTGGATATGTCCTACCTTTGTGGCAATTTTCCACATAGCTGGGTAGATATCAGTGCTGTAGCTGTACTGGAACAGCTTGGCTAGGGGTGCGGCAAGTTCTAGGGCATAGGTCTTTAGTACTATTGCTGGAATTATGTCAAGGTCAATTGCCTTTATAGTATCCATTGCCATCAGCCATTTCTCGATATCATGTGGAGTGATTCAAATTGGCTGAAGATTGGCATCTGTGAAGCAGGGGACCTCTGGGGGAGGCTGATATCATCAATCACTCAGCATTTCTGGCTGAAAATTGTTGCAATTGCTTCAGTCTTATCTTTTGCACAGATGTGCTCAGCTCCCCCATCATTGAGGATGGGGATACTTGTGAAACTGCCTCTTCCAGTGAGTTGTTTAATTGTGCACCACCATTCACAGCTACATGTGGCATGACTGCTGCGCCTAGATCTGATCCGTTGGTTGTGGAATCATTTAGCTCTGTCTACCACTTGCTCCTTACACTTTGGTAAGCAAGTAATCCTGTGTTGTGGCTTCACCAGGTTGAGACCTCATTTTAGGTATGCCTGGTGTTTCTCCTGGCATGCCCTTCTGTACTCTTCATTGAACGGACTTGAACTCCTGGCTTGTTGGGAATGGCAGAGTTGGGGATATGCCAGGTCATGAGGTTACAGATTGTGGTTTTAGACAACTCTACTGCTGCTGATGGTCCAAATTGTCTCATGGTTGCCCAGTCTTGAGTTACTAGATCTGATAGAAATCTATCCCATTTAGCACAGTGGTAGGGGGAGAAGGTGACATAGTGGTATTGTCGTTGGACAGAAGCTCAGGCTAATGCTGTGGCATCAAGGGTTCAGATCCCATCAAGGGTTCAGATCCCACCAAGGCAGCTGGTGCAATTTAAATCTGTAAAAATTATTTTGGGGTACTATAATGCCCTGTAGGGTAGGAAATCTGGCATCCTCATCTGGTCTGACCTATGTAACTCTAGAGCCACAAAAATGTGCTTCACTCTTAACAGCTCTCTGAAATTATGTGGCAAGCCACTTGGGTCAAGGGCACTTAGGGAAGGGCAAAGAATGCTGGCCTTGCCTGCGATGCCCACATCCCATCAAAGAATAAACTTTAAAAAAAATACAATGGAGGGTATCTTCAGAGTGAAGACAGGACTCGGTCTCCACAAGGACTATGTGGTGGTCACTTCTATCAGTATTGCTAAGGGCAGATGCATCTGCAGCAGGCAGGTTGGTGAGGATGTGGTCAAGTATGTTCGTTCTTCCCTTGCCACCTGCTGCAGACACAGCCTAGCAGCTATGTCTTTCAGGACTCAGCCAGCTCGTTCTTTAGTGGCACTACTGAGCGACTTCTGGTGAAGTCCCCCACCCAGAGTACATCCCGTGCCCTTGCCACCCTCAGTGCTTCCTCCAAGTGGTGATCAACATGGAGGAGTACTGATTCATCAGCTGAGGGAGGGTGGGATGTGGTAATCAGCAGGAGGTTTCCTTGCCCATGTTTGACCTGATACCATGAAACTTCATGGGGTCCGGAGTCCGAGAGAGCTCCCAGGGTAACTCCCTCCGAACTGTGTACCACTATGCCGCCACCTCTGGTGAGTCTGTCCTGCCAGTGGGACAGGACATACCCAGTGATGGTGGTGCCTGGGACATTATATGTAAGGTATGATTCTGAGAATATGCCTTTGTCAGGCTGTTGCTTGACTAGCCTGTGAGACAGCTCTCCCAATTTTGGGACAAGCCCCCAGTTGTTAGTAAGGAGGACTTTGCAGGATCGACAGGGCTGAGTTTGCCATCATTTCCAGTGCCTAGGTTGATCCCATGTGGTTCATCCGGTTTCATTCCTTATCCCAATTTTCTGTACAATTGAGTGACTTGCTATGCTATTTCAGGGGCACTTAAGAGTTAACTACATTGCTGTGACCTGGAGTCAGATGTAGGCCAGATTGGGTATTTTTATATTATTGAATTCAAATTCCACCATCTGCCATGGTGGAATTCAAACCTGGGACCCCAGCGCATTACCCTGGACCTCTGCATTATTAGTCCAGTGACTTCCATAACCTCATTGCATATACAATGTATACAAAAGTAGGGTTGATTTATTTCGCTCTTGAAAACTACATTTCCAAATGTATAATTTTAAGCTGAGCAGCCATATAAATGGGGTAGAAATCAACATTGAATTCTCCTAATGAGCAGAACCACATTTATACTTTAGTTTGAGCTATTTGCAGAAATAATTAAATATTTCTCCAAAGGTTAATGCAAGATGGGATAGGTTTGATTAGCTTCTTCGCCTGAAGTGGGTGAAGTTGAGAAAGCAACATGCAAGTGCAACAAAAAATGTTTGCAGACTTGCTACTTCGCTTTGTTTAGGGTGATCTCAATACAAAGATAGGAATTGCCTCAACTATGATTTATCAACTAAAATGTTGTTGAGGTGGGGGAGGAAACTAGGGAAAGAGTGAATATACAGCCGACCTACAAAATTGGTGCAAATCAATAAAGTCAAATTATAAGACAAAGAAAGGCCTTCCACTATTTGTTCACTCTACCTACAGAGATCCTACATTGTCCAGTTTTTTCTGAAGTCAGTGGAGGCAAAGTGCATATCCCACCTTGAGCTCTGGAGGCTTATTCTTTAATTTATTCTTGTAATCTATTCCTATCAGAAGTAAAAAAAATGGACTGGTAGTGAAGCAAAGTTCTCACTTCAGCAAATGCAGTACATTTCAAAAGATTATCCATGGGCAGTAAACATTAAGTACCAGAAATGTTTGGCATGGTGTGTGTAGTGGAATGATTCATAGATGTTGATGCTTCACTTGCTTTTGGTATAGCTGTCCGCAGGTTTGTGGTGCAATTTTGTGAAAATGCATTTCTAATAAGACTTTAATGCATTGGCCAGGGTGCAGAAGTACTTACGTCAGTGGACTGGTAATCCAGAGGTTTAGACTAATAATTTGGAGATGAGTTCAAATCCCACCACAGCAACTGAGGAATTTAAATTCAGTTAATTGTATAAACTTGGAAGAAAAAGTTAGTATGAGTAAGAGTGGCCATGTAACTACCTGATTGACATACAAACCCCCAACTGGTTCACTGATATCTTTCTAGGGAAGGAAGTTTGCTGTCCTTATCAGACCTGGTGTGTATGTGACTCAAGACACATAATGTGGTTGATTCTTAAATGCCCTATGAAATGCCCTAACAAGTCACCCTGTTGTATTCAAGAAAGTGGCTCATCATCAATTTCACATTGGCAATTGAGGATGAGTAATAAATGTTGGCCTTACCAGAGAGGACAACATCCCATGAATGAGTTTAAAAAAAAAACAACCCAGGGCATGTTTATGAATCCATGCCAGATTGTTGCGATAAAGACCCCTTTCAATAACTGTCAAGTTGTCAATGACTTGAGCGTTAGCAGGAACTGGGTCAAAGCTGCTAGGTGTGAGGCCATAACCCAGAAGTGCTCCTAATATGGTACTAAATTGGCAATCTCAAAGGCCCGAAGGATAGCTGGTATGACAAGGGAGAAAATGACTCTTGGTTTTACTCTGCAAAAGAGCTGTGCTTCACCTTAATCTCTGATGTATAATAAGGACACTGGATGACAAAGGAGCAGAAGGCCTTTGCTTTCCCATTGCATATATCCCTCTATATTTTGCAAAAAAAGTGAAGTTGAAGCAGAGAGGAGTACTTGAAAACATTTTCCTCAAGTCTATTAGTTCCACAAGGGAGAGCGAAGGGTTTTAACCTTGTGGGATTTTTTTTTTTTTGTTGTTCTCCAGCTATCTTGAGTGATTTACCTGTTCCCATGATACTTTTTGGAGTCATGTGCTATTACGTATAACAAATACCATGTACCCGGCAAATTTAAAACCTTTTAAATAAAATGGTAGTATTAGCCATTTTAATGATAGCAAATGGTTGTAACTTTGCACTCTCTCAATTTAGCACTGATATAATGTGTTAGCTTAAATAAGCATATTAATACCCTTTACATCAAAATGTCAATTTGTTGCTCACAGTGAGGAGATGTGGTTCTTCTCCCCTGGCATTGCATTTCTTTACTGTTCCCACTACCATCCAAGGAATTAATGAGTGCCAATGTTCCCACCACTGGCAGGTTTATCTTGCCATTTAGGGCAAGATATGTATGAATGTGGCATCATCATGGGACAACATTGGGCTTATTTTCAAATTCCACATTGGGAAACAATCCTTCTTAACATCCACTTTTTTAGCTTTCATTTCTAGATAAACAACTAAAAATCAGTAGTTGACATGGTACTTGCTGACTTTATGCTGCTTTTGCTGACTATAGCTGAGCTGCTGAGTAAATGGAGCATTTATTTTTAGTGTGCTTTTTGAAGCAATAGCTGCTCCACTAAGAAATTCTCATTTTAGAGCACTAGCATACAAGTTTTAATACAAATTTTACTACAAAGGCTGTGTTTAAACTAGTTGCTGAAATTGTAAACACAAGTCCTGAAAGTGAGAATGCATTACCAGTGGTGAAATTTTATGCTGCTTTTGAAATTGTCCCTTAGAAAGATGTTTGACGAGAATTTGTTCCCTTGTGTATAGAAGTTCATTTGTAGAGGTGGTCATTAGCCAGAGCTTTTTGGTAAAATGCTTGGGAAAATTAATGTTTGCTTTCAATTCCATTTTATTCAGCTGTCTCAATATAGTAAGTAGTGACCAAAGGATAACTTTTGATGTCTGTCATTGTCTCTGGATGTATCTGTAGGCCTCAAAGCCAACAATAACAAATTTGTAAAGCATCTTTTTAATGTAGGATAATGCCCTAAGGCATATCACAGGACTGCAATATTACAAAAATTGGCAAATTGAACCATATAAGGAGATATTGGGATATGTGACTAAAATCTTGTCAAAGTGGTAAGTTTTTTTAAAGGGAGGCATTGGGGGGAGAGAGAGAGGTTTAGAAAGGGAACTCGTTTCAGTCAGAGATGGCTGAAGGAGCAGTTGCCAATGTTGGGGTGAAGGGAGTGGTGGTGCGTGGTTGGCGAACCCTAGAGTTCTTGGAGCATCTTGTGTTGCAGGAGGTTAGAGATAGAGAGGGCAAGGCCATGAACATGGGGATAATTTTAATTTGAGGCATTGGTCTGGGAGCCAATGTAGGTGATCAAGCACTGGGAGATGGGTAATGGACTTAGTGTGGGCTGAGTTATGGGCAGTGGAGATTTTGATGAGCTCCAGTTTATGGAGATTGGGAAATGAGCGGTCGGCACATTAAAACAGTAGAATCTGAGGTAACCGAATGGTTGAGGGTTTCAGCAGCAGATAAACTGGGATTAAAGATGGGGTTAAAAAATAATGTATCTAAGGAAATCGTGCCATCAAAACTTGGACGGGTTTAGTTTTCCTTGCTAAACAGTGTTTCTGCAACATGTGGAATGTGCATACAGGGCAAACAATAGATGCACATGGTTTCTGGGAGTGAATTATGAAAGGTTGCCAGGAATGTGGAAAGTAGATGTTAAATAATTTAAACCACAATTAAGTAAATGTACAAATAATCAGTAATTAGATGTCAGCTTTAAAATGAATAAATAGAACCACCAACATAAAGGAATCTGGTAATATATAAATAATAAAAAGTAAAGGACCCTAAAAGTTAATAAACAGGATTAATTGATACAAATTAATTGGAAATTAAGCTAGATCCATCTGCTAAATATAATAAATCTTGTAATTCTATTATAGTTAGAGACTTTAATCACTACTAACAAAGAAATAAGTAGAACACAATGCAGTCTCTGTCCAGACTGAGTGTGTGTGGAAGCTTTGGACAGTGGTTCTGACGCTGATCGCCACACCTTCAGTAAATGCTTGGATTCTTGGACTGAATTTTCTCAGCCTCTCGTGGGGCTGGCCAGAAAAATAACAGGATGCCATTTTGGAGGGCTGTCTTGGCACATTCCTGAAGTTTTCCAGTGGTGTCCTGTGAAACAGAGCACCTGCCCATTAAATGGATAAGGCCCCAATTAGGTGCAATTTTGTGGCACTACTGGCATTTTGCCATCATCAAATAGCACCCTGGTGCATGTGGAGGTGGCCGATGCAATGGATGTGGAGGATCTTTGCCCCAAAAGGGGGCAGCAGGCAGGGAAGACATCCCCGCAGCCCCATTGATACAGTCAGAGGGATTTTCCCTCTGCTCTGATGGCTCTTCTGCCTTCCCTTCAAATATTTAATTATATTTACACCCCTGAGGGTGCCTCCTTCCTTAGTAGGACGGAAAACATGAAGGCGACTAATCAGGAGGCCACCTACAGGGAAAAATAGTTACCCTAGTCTGGCTCCCCACAAGTGTGAGCTTGGGATCCTAGTTTGGTCACTATGTTGAATTCCTGAAGCTCGCAGGAAAACCCTGCCTCTTGGAGTGTGTGATTTAGTGACACAAGAGAGGGGTAGGAATTTGTGTGGTTTCTTGAGTATTGCCACAGGAAAGCACAAGTGTGAGAAAAGGAATGTATCATTCAGTTAAGAGATGAGGAACTGATGAGAGATTGAATAACAGTTCCCACACACTGTGTTGTCCCAGCAGGCACAATGTGCTTGATACTTTTGAAGATCAGGAGTAGGACTAGGGAAGGTAGTTAAAAGGGATTCAACAAATTTCAGGATAGATGGCATTCTCTGCAGCCACACTAGTGTCCCAAAGCATCTGAGAGTAAGGAATATCTGTGTGGCTGGAAAAGAATTTCGAGAGAAACGGGTAAGATCAAGTTGCAATAGTCTCTGTCTGGACCAATTAGATGGGGAAGGAAAAAGGAGATGCTGCTGAGAGAGTATTAGGAGCTGGGAGTTAACTTTAAAAAGCGGGCCTTCAACGATGGTAATCTGAGCCACGTGCTAACTGGTATTGGGGCCGATCAGGAAGGTGAACAATCGGCTAAAGCACTGGTGTGAGGAGGAGGGGTTCCATTTCATGGGACACTAACAGTGGTACAGGGATAGGGAGCTGATGAAAGGTCACCTCGACCTGAAACGTTAACTCTGTTTCTCTCCACAGATGCTGCTGATTTGTTAGGTATTTGCAGCATCTTTTGTTTTTATTGCAGAAGGGAACAATTATTAGAGCACCTGCCCATTAAATGGATAAGGCAACAATTATGGAGCTCAGTGTACTATTGGGACAAGTTCCATCCCAACTGGATGGAAAAACTCGTGGAAAGGATAAGCAGGATAAAAAGAACTATAAACTAATAAATGAGTGTGGGTGGGAGGGCTCAGTCAGGAACAATACAAATAAGAACATAACATAAAAATAGGAGCAGGAGTAGGCCATTCAGCCCTTCAAACCCACGCTGCCATTCAATGAAATCATGGCTGATCATCATCATCATTTTTCCTGTGCTATTCCTGTAACTCTTGATATTTTTAATATCTAGAAACCTATCAATCTCAGTCTTGAACATATTCAATGACTGAGCCTTCACAGCCTCTGGGGCAGAGAATTCCAAAGATTCACCACCCACTGAATGAAGTAATTCCTCCTCATCTCAGACCTAAATGGCCTGAAACTTTTATTCTGAGACTGTCATCCCTGGTTCTAGCGCGCGCACACACACACACACACACACAGAGCCAAGGGAAACATCATTCCTCCGTTTACCCTGTTACTCCAGAGAATAAAGGCCCAGTCTAATCTTTTCTCATAGGAAAATCACAGCATCCAAGGAATTAATTTAGTGAACCTGCATTGCACTCCCTCAATGGCAAGTATATCTTTCCTTGGTTAAGGAGACCAAAACTGTGCACAGTACTCGAGGTTCAGTTTCACCAAGGCTCTATATAATTGCAGTAAGACACCTTTACTCCTATACTCAAATCCTTTTGTAATAAAGGCCAGTGTGCTATTTGCCGCCTTAACTGCTTGCTGTACCTGCATGTTGGTTTAGTGACTCATGAACAAGGACACCCAAGTTTCTTTGGAGCTCAACACTTGCCAGCCTCTCACCAATTAAGTAACATTCTATTTCTATTTTTGCCTACCAAAGTGGATAACCTCACATTTCTCCACATTGTATTCCATCTGCCAAATTTTTGCCCACTCGTTTAGCCTCTCCAAATCTCCTTGAATGTCTTTGCATCCTCCTCGAAACTCACACTTCTATCTTGTTTTGTGTCATCTGCAAACTTGGGAATATTAATTTGATTACAAATGATAGTTTTAAGGTATTTTTAGAAAAAGAGTAGCAGAGTAAGAGCAGAATTCCAATTGCAGTAAACTGGTCAAAACTTATTAGGTAAATCTACAGATGAATATTGTAGGGTGTTGAAAATGTAATTTATCTTAATACAGCATTGTCTCCTGAAGGGGAAAGAGCTGCTCTTGCCAAATAAAACAATCTTGCTCATCAAAAGAGGTGAGCAGCATATAACTGAAGGAAGAGCATGCAAAAACACAAGGAATAGTGTTGCAATTATGAAGCCTATAAATTAAAGGCGCAGTCCCAAAACAATCATATAAGGTAAGTTTAAAGAGGGGTCATATGACTTGTTCTGAAGTCTGCTTGACAGCCAGCCTGGGTGGTTTGATTGTTAGAGATTAAAGGGCCCCAGGTTGTTTTACTGGGCAGAAGGTGAAAGGACTTAGTGCACAGGCTGCTACCATTCTCTCCAGCAGTGGATAGACTGAGTTTCCGAAGTCTCCAGGAAAGTGTTGAGAATGTCAGATTGTAAACAGTTATGTTTTAAAATGTCCATTTACTCCCAAGATAAGAGAGCTGGGGTCTCAAGCTTAGCTAATCAAGCATCCCTACCTGGATAGAAAACCTGTGATTCATGTTGCCATGGAGAAGGTTTTTGAAAGGGTCAGTGTTTCTAAGATATCCCTGAAAACACTCAAGGTTAGTCTGGATCTGGGAAGGGAGTGTAGCTTTTGGCAGCAAGACACTGTGGTTCACCATATAGGAATGTGGGTGGGGGCTCGCGCTCTGATTGGAAAGACCAAATTCATGAGAAGTTAAAGAGAGGCTGGAAGATTTGCCTAGCTTTAGCTGGAGAGAAGTCTCCAGGAAAACCCACATCATGAAAGGCAGTTCTGGAGTTAAAAGTTTCCAGGCTGGGAAAGGAAAAGATTGGAAGCTAAGAAGCTCAGGAAATAAGAATAGTTTTGAACTGTTTGTGGGAGATTTGAATCTCTGCTTGAAGGACAGTGTGAAATACTTGCAAAGTGAGTTTTCTTGGTTGTGCTAAAAGTTAAAAAGGAAAAGTTCTGTTCAGTGGTTTGAAGTATAAGTTGCCTACTAAAATAATGTTTAGTCAATGCTTTTAGTCTAGTGTTATAGTAAAAGTCTTAAATGTGAACTCTTGTCATGTTATCCTTTCAGCTACTAACTGGAAGTTTGAATTTTTTTTTTACAAGTTATCTTTCTCTACTGGGGTTTAACAGTATTGTGAATCCATGGTACAGGGAGAGAAATAAAGAACAGGAAAGGAAGACAAAAGATAGTAAGAGTTGCGGAATGGAATGTAAAAAGAAACTTGAGGGATATGAACATTAACATGGCTTTTAGAATTGAAGAGAAAAGGTAGCCAAAGAGTAATGTGGACCTTTTTAAGAGCCAACGCAGGTAATTCAAATGAAAATAAGGAAATTGTAGACTTGTTGAATAAATTTTTTTTTGTCAGCCTTCGCAGTAGAGGAAGAGGAAAATATCTGACATTCCAGGGAAATTAATGAATCAAGAGCTGGAACTCACTAAAGTTAACGTAAGGAGAAAACATACAAATTAGGATTAGGCCCCTCAAACCAACTTTGTTTCTTAAAAAAATTTTATTCCCACAAGTCTTTACCCAAAGTATTTACATTATGATCATGCTACCCCTTCTCCCCACCTCAAGTCTCTGACTTTTTTTTTCAGCACTGAAGCTTTTTAAATTAGTCCTGGCTTGGAACTGAATTGTTTTGCTCACCCCTGCCAGGTCCTTTGACTCTGCAATCTCTGGGTATTCACAATGGACCCCCACCAAACCTTGTGGAGTCCTCAGCTGCATAGTGACGTTTTTTTCTTCGGCCTTTCTGCTTCCAATTCTGCAATGGAGCTTCTTTCAGGCGATCTCCCTCTGTGTCTTCACTTCAGGTGATTTTAATCAGGTCAGAATGCTGTTCATTTAGTTTTCCAGCATTTGAATTTCTGCTCCAGCTTCTGAGGTTCTGGGTTAAACAGCATGAGGAAAAAAGACACAAAACTCTCAAATCCCTAGGATCTGATGGTTTCTACCCCAAAGCTTCAGAGGAAGCAGGTGAAGAAATGCAGATGCTTTAGCTATAATTTTCCACAGCTGCATCAGGAATTTTTCCTTTCTAGTTTTGAGAACTTGTAAATATAACTTCATTATTTAAGAAAGGACAGAGAAAAGAGGAAAATATAGACCTGTTCATCTAATATCTGTTGTGAGGAGTTATTGGGCTCTGTAAGGACAGAACATTTGAGCTGGGTAGGGAGTGTCGACATGGATTTGTAAAAGTTAGGTTGTGTCTAACAAGCCTAGTTGAATTTTCTGAGGAAGTAACTAAAATAGTAAACTCAGGAATGCCAAGGATGTAGTTTTGTATGGACATCTGGGAGGCATTTGATATGTTTCCACATAAGATATTGTTGGCTGTAATTAAAGCTCATGAATTGATGCTAAACTACTGACTTGGTTAGGTGATTAGTTTGGCAATTGACAGAGTAAGTATAATAGTATGTACTCCAATTGGAAGTTAATGACTAATGGTATCCCACAAGAAGCTTGGATGTGACCTCAACTAGTCAATATTAATGACATCTATGACAACAATAGAGAGCAATTTATCCAATATTACTGATGATGCAGATATTGGTAGTATAGTAAGTAGTGTAGACAGCAGCATAAAATTACAAATACAGTGTTAAAGTGAGTGGGTGAAATTGTGGCAGATGGGTTTCAATGCAGGCACATGTAAGATCAGTTATTTTGGATCAGAAAAGATAGATTATTATTTAAATTGTGAAAACTTAGGAACAGAGGACATCTAAAGAGGCTGTGGTCCTCCATAATCACAGACCACTAAAATGGGCACTGAAGATAATCAGGCTAATGAAGTGATGAACTTTTTGAAAAGAGGGCTTAGAATGTAAAGGGAGGAAGTTTTGCTACAGTTGTGTAAAGGCTTGGCGAGATCACATCTAGAGTACTGTATTAAGATCTGGACAGTGCACCTTCAGAAGGATGTATTAGCTTTAGAAGGAGTGCAGTGCAAATTCACCAGAATGTTACCGGGGCTCTAAGGGTTAGATTGAGGAGAGATTACACAAACTTAGTTTGTATTCTCTGGCACTTAGAAAGTCAAGGGTAATTTGATTGAAGTTTTAAGAATGTTGAAAGGAATTGATGAGAAAGATGGAGAGAAACTTCTGCTGGTCCAGTACAGAACATAACCTTAAAATCAGAGCCAGCCTACTCAGGAGAGAAGCTAAGAAACACTTCATACAAAGGTGGTATAATGGTAGAATTGTTTCCCACAAGAAGCTGTTGGTTACTAACTCGATTGATAATCTTAAATCTGAGATTGGTTTTTTTACGGGACAAGGGTATATAAGGCTATGGAGCCAAGGCGCATGGATGGAGTTAAGATGCGGATCAGCCATGAATAGCAGAAGATGCTCAGGGGATTGAATGGCCCATTCTTGTTTAAATGTTTTAATGCTTATCATTTTTCTGGAGAAGCTGATCTCCGTAGAGATGATAGTAATAAAATTAATCTATTGGTATGCTTAATGTGCTTGTTGGTGCAAAAACATGATTGCCCTTCCATTAGGAGCAAAGTTCTTCAATGACATCTACGCTGACATCTGGTTTGTTTCACAAATTATCTTCCTGTGAACTGTGCTATTTCCAGAGATAGAACAAAGAAAAGTACAGCACAGGAACAGGCCTTTCGGCCCTCCAAGCCTGCGCCATTAATATTGCCTGTCAACTAAAACATTTTGTACTTCCGATGTCCGTAACCCTCTATTTCCATCCTATTCATGTATTTGTCAAGCTGCCTCTTAAACATCACTATTGTACCTGTTTCCACCACCTCCTCTGGCAGTGAATTCCAGACACACACTACCCTCTGCTTAAAAAAACTTGCCCCGCACATCTCCTCTATAGTTTTCTCCTCTCATCTTAAATCTATGTCTCCTAGTAATTGACTCTTCCACCCTGGGAAAAAGCTTCTGACTAACTACTCTGTCCATGCCACTCATAATTGTGTAAACTTCTATCAAGTCGCCCCTTAATCTCCGACGCTCTAGTGAGAACAATCTGAGTTTCTCCAACCTCTCCTCATAGCTAATAACCTCCAGACCAGGCAGCATTCTGGTAAACCTCCTCTGCACCCTCTCCAATGCCTCCATATCCTTCTGGTAATGTGGCGACCAGAATTGCACGCAATAGATGTGAAGTAGAAGAATGTTTGGCTGAGTTTATAAGTTTGTTAAAACCATTTGGTGGGCTGCTCTCACTAGCTAGTGTGGAATTGTAAGTTCAACACCTGTGTTTTTTTAATATACCAGCTCAATTAGGAAAATTGATTCAAACAACATTTCTCTTGAATCACACATTGGATTTCTGTCTGAAAGCATATTTGCTGTTTCCCGAAAGTGTAGTCCTTGACTAAAAATTTGAGTACCAGTTGAAAGCTTCAACTGGTTAATAGGCTTTGAAATTAACAACAGGACTTCCAATTTCTAAAATATAGCTATTTGTACCACAAATATATCTGGCTGTGTGGAAAATTGCCCTGGCATGTTCCATGTACACAAAGCAGGACAAATCCAACCCGGCCAATTGCTGCCCCATCAGCCTACTCTTGATCATCAGTAAAGTGATGGAAAGAGTCATCAACAGCACTATCAAGCGTTACTTGCTTCGTAATAACCTGCTCACTGCTCAGTTTGGATTCCGTCAGGGTCAGTCGGCTTCTGACCTCATTGCAGCCTTGGTTCAAACATGGACAAAAGAGCTGAACTCCAGAGGTGAGGTGAGAATGACTGCCCTTGACATCAAGGCAGCATTTGACTAAATGTGGCATCAAGGAGCCCTAGCAAAACTGGAGTCAATGAGAATCAGGGGGAAAACTCTCCACTGGTTGGAGTTATACCTAGCACAAAGAAAGATGGTTATGGTTGTTGGAGGTTGATCATCTCAGTTCCAAGACATCACTGCAGGAGTTCTTCAGGGTAGTTCCTAGGCCCAACCATCTTCAGTTGCTTCATCAATGACCCTCCTTCCATCATAAAAGTTAGAAGTGGGGATGCTCACTGCACAATTTTCAGTATCATTCACGATTCCTCAGACACTGAAGCAGTCCATGTCCAAATGCAGAAAGACCTGGACAATATCCAGGCTTGGGCTGACAAATGGCAAATAACATTTGGGCTACGCAAATGCCAGGCAATGATCATCTCCAACGAGAGTCTAACCATTGCCCCTTGACATTCAATGGCATTACCATCACTGAATCCTCCACTATCAACATCCTGGGTGTTACCATTGACCAGAAACTGAACTGGACAAACCATATAAACACTGGCTATAAGAGCAGGTCAGAGGCTAGGAATTCTGCGACGAGTAAATCACCAAAGCCTGTCCACCATCTACAGGGCACAAGTCAGGAGTGTGATGGAATACTCCCCACTTGCCTGGATGAGTGCAGCTCCATCAACACTCAAGCTTGACACCATCCAGGACAAAGCAGCCCGCTTGAATGGCACCCCTTCCACAAACATTCACTCCCTCCACCACCGAACAGTGGCAGCACTACAAGATGCACTGCAGAACCTCACCACGGCTCCTTAGGCAGCATCTTCCAAACTCACGACTGCTACCATCTCGAAGGACAAGGGGTTCCATCGGGAAGTTCCCCTCCAAGCCACTCGCCATCCTGACTTGGAAATATATCGCCGTTTCTTCACTGTCACTGGGTCAAAATCCTGGAACTCCCTCCCTTAACAGCACTGGGAGTGTACCTACATCACATGGACAGCAGCGGTTCAAGAATGCAACCCACCGCCACATTCTCAAGAGCACTTAGGGATGGACAATAAATTTGTCAGCGATGCCCACATCCCGTAAATGAATTCCAAATGTAACCTATGGTTTTTTTAAGTACTGTGCCTATCATTTTTATTTCCTGACCAAACATCCTAGGAGAAACTGTGTATTTTGCCTAAAGTCTTTACATAATATTTTAATACATATTAAGCTTTCAATAAGCATTTTTAAAATTGCACTTACATTTCTGTACCACACTTTACACATTACATTTTGAAATAAGTCAACAGAAGGTTTTATAAACAAGTTGGTAGAGATTACGCCCTCATCAACACAGTTTATTATTCATCTAAAATCTGTGATTCTTTTATCCAATTTACTGTTGGTTAGATTATCAACCTTGAATGTAGAATCCTACCTTTTCCATTAAAGGAGGGTGAGCCAAACTGTCAGCTTGCAACATTACCCCAACAAGGTCAGATTTTTCACTTTGTTGCTATGCAACTAGATCATTCAAAAATGACTTATGGACCCTGTCTGAAAATTGGGCCATTGACTTAAAATTTAACTTATGATTTGTATCATAAACCGCAGTCATTTAGGAACTTCATGCTTCATTTACACCAAAAAGTGCAATATTATTACCTAGTCATTTTTGAAGTAAGGCCGTATTAGCTCAGGCTTGAATTCAATGCATGTTTGATCACACTGCGGCACTACCCAAGATGGGCTAACAATGTTCTGCATGAGCTGAAAATTACTCATTTTAAAACTACCTCAATTATATAGAATCGCTATCGCACACCCCCTTGCAAATTTTCTCCAGATGTATTTTTTTATTCATTCATGGGATGTGATTGTTAAGAGTCAACCACATGTAGGCCAGATTAAGGACAACTGATTTCCTTCCCTAAAGTACAGTAGTGAACCATATGAGTTTTTACAACAATCAACAATGGTTTCATGGTCACCTTGGTCATCATTAACCTTTTATTTTCAGATTTTTAAAAAAAAAATTCAAATTGCACCATCTACCGTGGCAGGATTCGAACCCGGGTCCCCAGAGCATTACCCTGGTCTCTGGATTTTTTTACTCTAGCAACAATACCACTATACCATCGCCTCTCCCATCCAACTCCTTTGGAAAGTCCTGATTGTAACTGCCTTCACCGCAGAGGCAATACATTCCAGATCCTGACTATTTGCTGTGTTTTTTTAAAAAAAAAAGCTTTCCCTCATGTCACCGTTGGTTCCTTTGCCAATCAGCATCCTCTGGTTCTCGACTCTTCTGCCAATGGAAACAGTTTCTATCTAGACCTTTCGTGATTTTGAACACATCTATCAAATCCCCTCTCAACCTTCCCTAAGGAGAACAAGCCCAGCTTCTGTGGTCTGTTCATGTAACTGGAGTCTCTCGGCCCTGGAACCATTCCTGTAAATCTTTTCTGCACCCTCTAAAGCAGGGGTTCCCACACTGTGGGTGGGGTTGCCGGCTCTGAGGCCATCATGGGGCTGTGGAGCAATGTCGTCAGGAGCACTCCTGGGACCGATTCTGAGCCCAATTAAACGTGCGTCCGATTCTCCAGACCCATAGTAATGTGGTTAACTCTTAAAATGCCCTCTGAACAAGGCAATTGGGAATGGACAATAAATGCTGACCAGCGATGCCCACACCCCGTGAATTAATTTTTAAAAAACAGCAGTGTGATACAGATTAAGGGATATATGTTGGCCAGGACACTGGGGATACTCCTTCACCTGTCTAGAACGAGGAGTCAGAGTTCTGGATTAGGGATTGGCTATGTAGGACTGAGATGAGAAACCTCTTTACCAAGGGTCATGAACCCTTGGAATCCTCTACCCCAGAGGGTGGTTGATGTTTAGTGATTTGAGTACATTCAAAACCTTGATTGGCTGGGCAATAAAAGGATCAAGAGATACAGGGAAAGGACAGAAAAGTGGAATTCAGATAGAAGATCATCCCTGATTCCCTTGAATGGCTGAGCAGGCTGAAGGGGCATATGGTCGTCTCCTCTTTCTTCTGTTTTATATTAATAAATTTCATTCTCGAAATTACAATGATGGATCTACTTTATGCATATGATGTGGTGTAATAATCACATTATACATCTTGAAATAACAGTCCCTTTGTGAATGGGTAGTGAACTTTGGGGTCTGGGGGCAGCTGATGGACAAGTGGATTCCATTGTTGGATAGTATGATGCAGTCTGGCTTGTTGTCTCTTGCAGATGTTGAGGACCTGCCACCATCAGTGCAGGAAAAATTGTTTGATGAGGTGCTTGATCGGGATGTACAGAAAGGTAAGCAGTTTATTAGTATGCTTTTTCAATTCTAATTGAATGATAACATTTCTGATATTGTATTGGACTTTGATTGTTATGAATTGTAGTGAGTATCCATTTTTGCAGTTGAATTGTTCTAGGATTGATTCAGAGCAATATTATTAAAGCTTAACACTTGCAACAAGGAAGTGATTTGGGATTGGAGATCAGGTGATGGGTTTAATATACTGTTCTTTCATCTGTGCCACCGGGGTTCAAATGAAGGGCAAGCTGATGAATTGAAGTGATCTATGTGACCTCTAAGATTCCTACATAAAATGAATTTGATATGTTCCAAATTACAGTGCAAAACTATTCCTAATTTGGCACTACATCAGTGATGTCCAGACCATTGGCATGACTGATGATGATAAATGGAAAATATTACATTTATGCAGCAGAGAAACATTTGAGGTTAGGTGCTGTGTGATTGGACAGAAGGAAGAGCTTTATTGTATGTGTGACTGTGTCAACTCTGCATTTTTAAGTTTTTAATGGAGCTGCTGGATTAAGAATCTCAGCTTGTTGAGCCAAAATATTCGCACAAAATTGGGACAGGAAAAATTAGGAAAAAGTGAACTACTTGTTTCTTTCCCCCTTTTGATATTCTGGGGGGGCCTCCATATCGAGAATCAAACTGAAGGTAATAAGATAATCTCTTTGATTTTGGTTCTGTTTTATAACTCTACATAATTGAGGACAGGTTACAAAAATGTGGCTGGTATTCCCTTTAGGTTAGAAGGTGGAGGGTTAACTAATCAAGGAGATTTTTTTAAAAAAAGAGATTTGTTGCAGTTAGAATTGTCATTTGGGAGCTAAACCAATCTAGCAAAATTAGTGGACCAAGTTATAGGGCACCTGAAACTTTATTGAAATGTATCTGCGCTGCAATGAGTGGACAGTTATAGGGATTCGTGGGTCTCAACCCTACACCTGGAGTGTTGACAGTTAGTGCATCCTTGCTGATGTGCTCAAGGATCTTTTTTTTTGAGTCAATCTGGGAGGAATTTCCTTCCATGGATTGGATAGCGAAAAGCTCTCTGAACCCAGCACCCTGTGCCCCAACCACCAACCCTACCTCACCAACCTCCTGGGTTCACACCTATAAAGCTCTGTGGAGTACGTTCCCAATCAGATGGGGGTTAATAAATCCAGTTGAATTACCTACTCCTGTTCCATAAAATGTGCAAAAATAATTCATTGCTTCCTTTCCCCGAGTTCCCCATAGATAATATTGTGATTTCTATATGTTACTGTCTAATTTCCTGTATGATTAGGAACGGAACCTGCAGAGCTTTATAGGTGTAAGCCCATAGTCCCAGAAGTTTGAGTATCAGCAAATTGCTTTACCTAATAGAATAATTTCAGTATAAAGACCTGCAGAGGTTTGCAAAGCATTGGAGATACTTTCTCAGATAAATGAACTTAATTTTAGAAGTGTCTATCTTGTGAAACAAGCTTTTCAATAACTTTAATTTGAAAATTAAAATTAACTTTATAAAAGGCTATTGCAATTCTTAACTCTTTTGCTTTTGTAGAATTAGAGGAAGAATCTCCCATTATAAATTGGTCCTTGGAACTAGGAACCCGCCTGGATAGCCGACTTTATGCTCTCTGGAATCGCACAGCAGGTGACTGCCTGCTTGACTCGGTGCTACAAGCAACATGGGGTATTTATGACAAAGATTCAGTTCTGCGGAAAGCTCTTCATGACAGCTTGCATGACTGCTCACATTGGTAGGAACTTTAATTTACATTTTATTTTCTCCAGAGAAACCTTAAACCAATTTAATCTGCAAAAATAACGTGCATTATTGTAACTTAACCACAAAAGCAAACAATGACAATTCTAAAGTCAGATATTTCAATCAACTGTTGATCTGTATCAATTCACACGTGTATGTATAAAACTGGTATTTCTTGTTGTTTGTACTCTGTACTCTAAGTAAGACTACTACCATTTTGGGCTGCGGGTGGAGGGAGGAAACAGAAGTGCAGGGAAATTACCCATGGTTCAATTGCTTTGCTATTTTCCTTGTCGCACTCCTTCCCACCCCTGAGGCTTATCTGTCCTGTATTGTGGTGTCCAAAACTGAACATATGACACTGTATCCAAGACCTAACCAAGATCTTGTAAAAGTTCTACATTGCCCCCATTCTTGCTGAATTTTGTCATTCATTTATGATATATTTCCTTCCTCTCTGATTTTAAAATTTATTACTTCATTTTTTATTATTCAACGGCTTCTATTGAAGCAGTATTTTTATCAATTGCTTTTTGAAAATCCTTATCATAGCCAAATAAAATAATGCAATGTTTAGCAACTGTTATTACTTAAATTTTGATTAGTTTTAAATTCATTGTCCAGATTAATTCATGTTTTTCACCTCAGATTATAAACTTTAGTGATATAATAATAGCTATAGCTGACCTGTAATTTCCTGATCTACCCCCTATATGTCTTTTATTTTGGAAACAGTCACTTTTGCCATTCTTAAGTATTCTGGTACAAGTCTTGCTTCCTATAAAGTCTGGTAAATCATAGTCCAAACCTCTTTTTTCTCTCTAATTTCCTCTCTGATGTAGGCAATCAGGTCACAGTGATTTGTCTATGTTGTTTGAGTAACTTAAAAATCCCTTTGAACTACTAACTGTTCTACGCCCACTTCTGATGATTCTGCGATCCTAATGTGCACTTTTTGAAAACAAACCAAGTTGTTCTTTTCACACTCCCCGTGCCAAGCTTGCCTCCTTTATCTCTGTTGGCTTGCCTTGGCTCACCTTGACAATCCTCTTACTATTAATGTGCCTTTGAAAGATTTTACTCTTTCTCATTTTTCATTTTCTCCAGCTCCCTCTTAGCTTTGCTGATCTTTTTGCAGCTTTTCTGTATATTTGTTTATCTGGATTTTTTTGTTTTAGTTTGTTCTAATGGGTTATTTTAATTCCAAATTTTATCCCATCTCCCTGTTCATCCATGGAACCCTAATCTTTGATGCACTGCCTTTTCATTTTAACAATAAACCTGAAATTAACCTTCCCATGTCTTATTCAAATTTTTTCTTGTGATTTTTGGTTTATTTTTCCTTTCATTTAAATAAGGTAAGTTGCTTTTTTTATTCAGGAATTTGTGGGGTTTTTTTCAGTCAAGTACCCTTATCTTCCATGTTTTTCTTTTTCCTTTTGTGTTGCACTGTTTTGGGTTCAAGGTGGAAGTGTCATAGATACAAGATTAAATGTAAGAGATTTAGAGCAGAGGGCAGGAGAAACTTCAGAGAATGATATAACTGGAATTCACTTCCAGTAATGGCTGAGACAGGATCTGTCCACATTCAAGATTAGATTTGATGGAAGGATGTGGGCATAGGTTGGTTAGATATGATTGGAAACTATATTTGTTCATATGGAGGTTAAATGCCAACGCACACTGTTGGATCCAGATGGCTTTTTTTCTGTTTTGTAGCTTGTGTATATTACTATGGTATAATCTTAATTGTGTCTCACCTCCTCAATTTTCCACTGCTATTCTGATGCTTGGAGCTGTAAGAATTTTTCATCCCATCACTGGTGGTCTTTCTAGTATCTTTTCATGACATGTTTTCAAAGTGAGGCCTTGTATACAGTAGAGTGGGGTGAAAACCAAAGGATGGGATCTTTTGAAACAGTTGGGCTCCCAGGTAATGACATGCAACTGAAGCACCTTGGATACTTGTAATGTTATGAGTTCAGTTGATGTGAACTACCTAAATCCGTAAATGCTGCAAATCCATGTGTTAGATTCACTGTTCAAACAAACAGTGTGCTTTAAAAAATAACAGATTCAAATTGATTTGATTCAATTTTTAGTAGTAGTTCTCTTGCCTTTGAGCCAGAATGTTGTGGGTCAAATCCCACTACAGAGTTTGAGCATATTGTCTACGTTTACACTTAAGCACAATACTCAAGGCATGTTGCAGTGTTGGAAGATCTGCAAATTGGATGAGAAATTAAACTGGGGCCCCACTTGCCTATTCCAGTGAATGCTAAAAATCCTATAGCACTTTTCAGAGAAGAGCAGGGAGTTCTGTGTCCATGCTAACTTCCTTCCTAAATCATTTGCTCCAGAACTGATTAACTTCATCTTCATTATGCTTGTGGTATATTGTGTACAAACTGATACAGCTACTAAAGCAGTCAGGGTCCATATGCAGCAAGACCTGGACAACATTCTGGCTTGGGCTGATAAGTGGCAAGTAATGTTTGTGCCAGGCAATGACCATCCTCAACAAGAGAGAATCTAGCCATCTTTCCTTGATGTTCAATGGCATTACCATTGTTGAATCCCCCACTTGATATTGAATGGCATGACCATTGATGAATCCCCCACTATCAACATCCTGGGGATTACCATTGACAGAGACTGAACTGGACTAGTCATAACAATACTCTGGCTACAGGAGCTAGTTGGAGGCTGGGAATTCTGTGATAACTCACCACCTGTTTCCCCCAAAGTCTGTCCACCATCTACAAGGTGCAAGTCAGGAGCGTAATGGGATATTCCACTTGTCTGGATGAGTGCAGCTCCAAGAACACTCAGGAATCTTGACACCAATCCAGTGTGTAGTTTGCTTGATCGGCACCCACCCACCACCTTAAACATTCACCCCCTCCACCATTGATGCACAGTGGCAGCAGTGTGTAACATATGCAAGATGCATCGCAGCAGCTCACCAAACCTTCTTTGACAGCATCTTTTGAAACTGCAATCTCTACCACCTAGAAAGACAAAGACATCAGATGCATGAGAACACCATCACCTGCAAGTTCCCCTCCAATTCACATACTATGGAAGCATATCACCGTTCCTTCACTGTCAATGGATCAAAGACCAGCGTTGTTTGTGTACCTGCATCAGATGGACTACAGCAGGTGGCGGCTCACCACCACCTTCTCGGGCAATTAGGGTTGGGCAACATGTGCTGGCCTTGCCAGCGATGTCTACATTGCATTAAAGAAAAAAAGAAAAAAGGCATGTTTGTCTACAGAAGTCATTGCCCTTCAAAAAGCAATTTATTTATGCTTTGAGACTTTTTGGATGAGTTAAGGAGCTATTTAAATGCTAGCTTCCTGTTCTACTCTTTCCTGATCTTCTGGACCATCTATATTTCCTTCTTAATTATACATTGCCTAACTGTAACCTCATTTTGCAAGTTGGAGGAAATTGTCTGTTTCAGGAAAATTGTAGCTTCCATTGCATACAGTGCATTCTAGTTCATAGCATTCTGTTAATGGGTAGTTGTTCGCCCATTTACAACATATTGTAGGTTAACTGAAAAGGCACTTGCATGCATGAAAGAAAATAAACTGTTAATATTTTACCATGGAAGAGTTTTAGTGTTGGAAGTGCATGATAAACACTAAGAGTTTATTAATTACAAATGCAAATTTCCAGTGTTGTATTCTGTCTTAATGCTAAATCCCCTTTTTTACCCCTTGTCAGGTTTTATATTCGCTGGAAAGAATGGGAATCTTGGTACTCTCAGAGCTTTGGGTTGCATTTCTCACTGCGAGAGGAGCAATGGCAGGAGGATTGGGCTTTCATTCTCTCCCTTGCAAGCCAGGTATATGATCATTTTTCTACTGTCTTCTACAAAGATCTGAAAGGTAGATTTATTTTTGCTTGTATAATTTTGCATTTTAACCACTGTCTAATTTTTTTTAATGGATACTAAATAAAGTTTTTGTCTGCACTAGAGTGCTGTTTTTGGCTGCAGCCCAGTTGGAGTTTGGTAACTGAGGGAGTTCAATTGATTGGATAAAAAGAAATAAAAGAAAAAGAGAGGCTAATGGCAGATACCGAGGGCTCAAAACAGTGGAAGCCCTAGAGGAGTATAGAATGTGTAGGGGGGTTCTTAAAAAGGAAATTAGGAGAGCAAAAAGGGGGCATGAAAAACATTGGCAGGTAAAATAAAGGAAAATACAAAGTTAATTTACAAGTACATTAAAATTAAGGATAACTAGGGAAAGAGTTGGACCCATTAAGGATTGTAGCAGTAATTTGTGTGTGGAGCTGGAAAATGGAGGTAGGGTTCTAAATGAATACTTTGTGTCACTGTTCACAAGTGAGAGGGACAATGTGGATATGGAAGTCGGGCAGAAGTTAATTTAGCAATTAACTAAAAGTTGCTGTTAGGGTTAGAAGAAGGTGAGTTTTAGATCAGCCTTAAAATGGGGCTCATAGAGACTCTGCTTGCAATAATTAATTAGATAACTGGCTTAATCAGGTTTTCAAAGGCTGGATTCAAAGAGTATAAAAGTAGGCTATCTTATAGTGCTGACTTTTCTACACTGGTGTGCTGTTTTTGGCTGCATTCGAGTGCTTCAGTTGGAGTTTGGTGACTGAGGGGGTTCTGTGTGAAGGGAGGAGGGAGGTGCTCCTTTCTTTTTCTACCTTCCCTCAGAAGAGCAGTGGCCTTGGTAAGTAGGAACTGGTGAGTAAATTACAGTAGTGTAGTATTTTTAAACAAGTTTCTATATTTGGATTTAACTGAGAAGCACCAGGAATATAAGGCCAATATAATAAAGTATTATAAATAATCCAAAGTAGAATAAAGTAAACGTAAGGGAAGTAGATTTAAGACATGGCAGGGCAGCTCATTCGAATGGAATGCATGTCCTGTAATATGTGCGAAGTTATAGACGTTAACGGTGTCCTAGCTGACCATGTGCAAGAAGTGCTGTTAGCTGCAGAAACTTGAGCTCTGGGTTTCAGAGCTCGAGCGGCAGCAGGAGTCACTGGCGCATCTGCGAGGCTGAGAGCTATGTGGATAACAAGTTCAGACAGGTGGTCATACTGCAGCTTAAGGGCTTGGAGACAGAGGGGGAATGGGTGACCACCAGGCAGGTCATGCAGGAGTCTCTTGGGGTGCCGCTCACAAACCAATTTTCTGTTTTGGAAGCTGATGAAGGAATGAGTTCCCCAGAGGACTGCAGTCAGAGCCAAGTTTGTGGCACCACGAACAGCTCAGCTGTACAGGAGGGACGAAAGAAAGAAATGATAGCAAATTCATTGGTTCGGGGAATGGACAGGTGTTTCTGTGGTTGTAGATGTGACTCCAGGGTGGTATGTTACCTCCCTGGTGCCAGGGTCAAGGATGTTGTAGAACGGCTGCAAGGCATTCATCTGGGGGAGGATGATCAGCTAGAGGTTGTGGCCCACATTTGTACCAATGACTTGGGTTGAAAGGGGAATGCAGTCCTGCAATCAAAATTTAGTGAGCAAGATAGAAAATTAACCAGCAGGACCTCAAAGGTAGTAATCTCCGGATTACTGCCAGGGCGATATGACAGCAAGTACCGAAATAGGAGGATAAGGCAGATAAGTGTGTTGTTGGAAAGCTGGTGCAGGAGGGAGGGCTTTAGATTCCTGGGACACTGGGACTGTTTCTGGGAGAGATGGCACCTGTACAAGTTGGACAGGTTGCACTTGAACAAAGCTGGGACTGAGTTTCTTGCGAGGTGTTTTGCTAATGCTGTTGGGGCGGGGGGGCTTTAAACTAACTCGGCAGGGGTGTGGGAACCAAGAAAAAATATTAGAGAGGAATACCAGGGTGTACAAAATACTGGGAGAGACCGATGGCACTAGTATAGAGAATAGTAAGTTAATAGGTAAATTCGGGGCATGGGAGAAAGTAACACATCTAAATCAGGGTTGCTATACATGTATGTGAATGCACGGAGTGTAGTAAATAAGATTGGGAAGTTACAGCTGCAGATTGCCATGTGGAAATGTGATGATGTGGCGATAACAGACCTGGCTCAAGGAAGGGCAGAACTGGGTGTTTAATATCCCTGGGTACAAGGTGTTCAGAAGAGATAGGAAAGGAGGAGGGATGGTGGTATTGGTTAAGGAGAGCATTGTAGTGCTGGAGAAAGAGGATGTCCCAGAGGGTTCAAGGACAGAATCAATTTGGCTAGAACTAAGGAACAAAAAGGGTGCAATTACATTGCTTGGTGTAGTCTATAGACTGCCAAATAGTGAGAAGGCCTTAGAAGAACAGATCTGCAGGGAAATTAGAGAGATGAAAGCGTTATAGAGTAGTTATAATGGAGTCTTTAGTTACGCAAATGTAGACTGGGACAGTGGTAGTGTAAAGGGTGGAGAGGGGCAGAAGTTCCTAGATTGTGTCCAGGAGAATTCTCTACAGCATTGTGTCTAATCCAACAAGAAACGATGCACTGTTGGATCTGGTTGTTGGAAGTGAGGTGAGCCAAGTAGATCACGTGTCAGTGGGGGAATGTTTAGGAGGCAGTTCTCATTGTATTGTACATTTTAGGATGATAGAAAAGGATGATAGGCAATCCAGAGTAAGAATAATTAATTGAACAAGAGCTGACTTCGATGGGGCAAGAATGGAGCTGGGCCAAATAGACTGGAAAGAAAGATTGGCAGGAAAAACTGTAGCTGAACAATGGGCTCCCTTCAAAAAAGAATTTGTTCGGGCAGAGTCATAGCATGTTCCATCGAAAGGGAAGGGTAGGGCAAATAAATCCGGAGCCCCTTGGATGAAAAAGGATATTGAAATTAAGATGAAGAAGAAAAAGTCCTCTTATGACAGGTGTCAGGTAGAAAATACTATTGAGAACCAAGTGGAATACAGAAGGTTCAGAGGGGAGGTGAAAAAGCATTTTAGAGAAGCAAAGAGGGATTATGAGAAAAGACTGACATAAGAGGAATTCCAAAGTCTTCTATAGGCATATAAATAGTAAAAGGAGGAGTAGGGCCAATTAGGGACCTAAGAGGGAATTTGCACATGGTCAAAGGGCCATGTCTGAGCTATTAAATGAATACTTTGTATCCTTCTTTGCCAAGGAGGTAGATGCTACCCAGACCTTGTGATAGACGAGGGAACTCTGTCAATAAAAGGGTTTAAAATTGACAAGGAGAAAATGTTGAATAGACCATTGGTACTTATAATTGACAAGGCACTGGCACTAGATGAGATGCATCCCAGGATATTGAAGGAAGTGAGAATAGAAATTGCAGGGGCACTGGCCATAATTTTCAGTCTTCCCTAGACTCGGGTGGTGCCAGAGGACTGGAGAATTGCAAACATTACACTCTTGTTCAAGAAAAGCTAAAAGGATAAGCCCAGCAAATACAGACCAGTCAGTTTAACTTCAGTGGTGGGCAAGATTCTAGAAACAATTATTCGGCATAGAATTATAAGTCACGTGGGAAAATATGGGTTGATAAGGAAAAGCCAGCGTGGATTTCTAAAGGGGAAATTGTGTTTAACTAACTTGCTGGAGCCTTTGAAGAGGTAGCAGAAAAGGTCGGTGAGGGTAATGCTGTTGATGTGGTGTACATGGACTTTCAAAGGGCATTTGACACAATGCCACACAACAGACTTCAGAAAAGTTATTGTTCATGGAATAAGAGGGACAGTAGAAATGTGGAAAAAAAATTGCCTGAAAAATAGGAAGCAGATGGTAATGATCAATGGATATTTTTCGGGCTGGAGGAAGGTTTGTAGTGGAGTTCCCCAGGGGTTGGTATTGGGACCCTTGCTTTTCCTGGTATATATTAATGATCTAGATCTTGGTGTGTAGGGGACAGTTTCAAAGTTTGTAGATGATACTAAGCTTGGGAGTGTTGTGAACTGCGAGGAGGACGGTATGTAACTTCAAGAGGACGTAGACAAGTTGGTAGAGTGGGCAGATAGGTGGCAGAGAAGTATGAGGTGATGCATTTTGGTAGGAAGAGCATGGGCAGACAATGTAAAAAGGGTGAAATTTTGAAGGGGGTGCAGGAGCAGAAAGACTTGGGAGTATATGTGCATAGATTACTGAAGGTGGCAGGACAAGTGGAGAGCAGTTATAAAGCACACAGTATCCTGGGCTCTGTTAATAGGGGCATAGAGTACAAGAGCAGGGAGATTATGCTGAACTTATGTAAGAAACTTGTTAGACCTCAGCTGGAGTATTGTGTACAGTTCTAGGCGACACACTATAGGAAGAATGTGTACGCATTGTGCCTGGTTCCTGGGATGAAAGACTTCAGTTATGAAGATAGATTGGAGAAGTTGGGACTGTTCTTCTTGGACAGGAGAAGATTAAGAGGAGATTTGATAGAGTTTTTCAAAATAATGAGGGGGCTGAATAGAGTAGATAGTGGGAAACTGTTCCTGCTCGTAAAAAGGTCTAGGATGAGAGGGCCCAGATTTAAAGTGATTTCCAAAACAATCAAACGTGATGTGAGAAAAAACTTCCCACAGCAAGTGGTTCGAGTCTGAAATGTACTGCCTAGAAGTGTGGTGGAGGCAGTTCAACCGAGGCATTCAAGAGGCCATTGGAATAGGAACAGCAGCAGTATGGGGAAAAGGCAGGGCAATGGCACTCGGTCATAATGCTTATATGGAGAGCTGGTGCAGACACAATGGGCCGAGTGGCCTCCTGTGCTGTTTAAAATTCTGTGGTTCTGTTAAAGCAAGGCTCTATGCATCCAACTTAAAATGGGAAGATCTTTCAGAGCTGCCGGTTTAAATTGCTTTTGTTTTAACAAATGAATCTGAAATCACCATCTATTTAATACAGCCCTGTTGTTACTTATCAAGGGGATGACTTTTACAATCTGATGGAATCTAGAAATTGACATAGTAAAAATTGATTTTACATGCAAGTTGTTCTGAATAGAGTAGTTATTATAGAATAAAAGAATCTGCAGGGTCCAGATGAAACCTGGAATCATAACTCCCTTTTGCCAGAAGTGGATAATTTGAGTATTAACGCATTTATTACGGTAATAATTTGGGGATTGTTACGCTGCGTCATATATCTGTGAATTTATGAAGAAGACGGACATTTTTACTTTTAAAAATCAGGGAATATGGACAATTTGCCTTGACAAGCTGAATTCCATGGGTCAAGTGACCTTTTGTGTTTTCTGTACAGATGGGGGGAATGATTCATGTCTGGGCATGTCTCTGGGAAGCCAATTAAATTGCAAGCTACCATCCCCAGGTGCTGATGCCTACCCCCCTCCATTTCAATTAAAGTGACTCAGATTAACAATATCTAATAGACTTGCTGGCCTCATGGAGACGGAAATACAGATAACAATATTTGGAGGCTATTCATAACTGGGATGTTGAGGATTTCAAACTTTCCCCAAAACATGTGGCAATTGCTTAGCTCATCAAACCACTTATGTGGACAATGGGAACACCAATGCTGCAGTTACATGATGGAAACTGGCTTATTGTAAGAAAATACCTTAATTCACAAGGGCAGATCAGGGCAGGCAGTCTGGGATATCAAGTTTACAGATGGAAGATCTCTCACCCAGAAAAAGGAAGAAACCTGCTGTTAAATTCACTCACAGGCAGAGAAATGGGGTTATTCTTTACCTGCAAATTACATCTTCCCCACTACAGGGGCTCAACCACAACTTCAGCTGGTAAAACCAGAAATCTGCTGTTGCGTGGAGTAAGCCACTGAATTCATCACCGAAACTATCAATCTCCACTGTCTTCAGTTAACCAAGAGAGGATCTGCAAGCCTGCAACGTCTACAAATGAGAACTGATAATGACATTGACTTTTGGACTCGTGTGGTGTGTGGGTGGTGTGTGGGTGGTGTGTGGGTGTGTGTCTTTTGTGAATGAGTAAGTGGGTGCCTTTGCGTTTACATTTCAAGTGTTGAGAAAGCAAACATTTGTTCTTGTAATTTAAACCTATGAAAGAGCCTATCCGGTGTTTGGTCTTGAGTCGCTACTGATTTAAAACACTTCTCTGAATTACATATTGTTGTGGTCAATCGAAGTGGAAAAATGGAGTAATTATCCCACATCTCTCCTTTATCCGCAACAGATTGGGAGCTCAAGTCCAATTACAAACATTAGGCAATGAATAAATTGGAAGTGGAAGGTGAAATTGGCCACTGCAACTAAAAAAAGTAAATTGGTCAACAGGTTTTCTCAATTTTTCACTGTGTTACGTACTTCAGATGGCCATGTTCAATACCAAAACCTTTGTAGACCAGGGTGACGTAACTTGGGCTGTGTTAAAAGCATTAGCTATTGAGGAACTAAGAGCTGTAGTCAAACAGATGGAAGTAAATGTAAGAGCAAAAGCAAGGAAGCCTGAATTCGTCCAAATTCTAGCTAATCAGATTGATATTGAATCAGAAACAAAGGAAACAAACATGGAACCAGAAATTGATAGAGTAGCACTAGCTAGAATCCAAACAGATGAGGAAATTGCCATACGGAAAATAGAATTAGAGCTCCAAAGAGAAGAAAGAGAGGGGGAAAAGGAAGAACAAATGCCAAAGGAATAAGAGGAAAGAGAAATGCTGTGGGAGACAGAGATCTGGCAGTTTGAGCTGGCAAAGGAAAAACTGAAATTGGATAATGCCAGAACCCATAGCAGTTCACATACTGATTTGGATTCAGTGCAAAGCTTTGATTTTTTTTGCAAAACTTGTGTTAGTGTCAAAATTTAATGAAGAGCAATTTGCTTGAGAAAATCGATAAGTGGTTAAAATGGTCAGCAGAGTCATGGACCCTCCTTTTGGAGGGTGAATTAGTTGTGAGAGATTGTGAAGCTTATTCCATGTTGTCAGAGGAGAGCACTGTGGACTCTGAGCAAACAAAAACTGCCATTCTAAATGCATATGATTTAGTACCCGAAGAATACAGTCAGAAATTCAGAAACTCTGGGCAAAGGCCTGCACAGACCTATTTTGAATTTGAGAAAGAGAAAAACATATGGCTTTTGATCACTGGGTAAGATCTCTCAAATTAGATGTCTTAAGAAAACTTGCAGGAGGTAATTCTATTGGAATAATTTAAAAATCCCAATTAACATTAGATTTCATTTTGAGGTGCAAAGCTCCAACTGCTATAATAGCGGATGACTATAAATTCACACACAAACATTTTAATCCAGGAAAACCCTTTCTTAATAATCTCCGGAGTTCTGGGAAGGACAGGAAGTGGGAGAGCAATAGGAGATGGGATAATGAAAGGGCAGAAGGCAATACAGAAATAAACTCGAGAGGAGGAGGAGAATGGATTAGAAAGGACAGACTAGCCCCCAACTTTAAAAAGGTGAAATTGGGAGTGAAGAAGAGGAAGGGTCTTGCCCAATCTGTTTCCATTGCAGCAAGCCTGAACATGTAAAGGCAGACCATAGAACCATAGAATGCTACAGCACAGAAAACAGGCCATTCGGCCCTTCTAGTCTGTGCCGAAATATTATTCTGCTAATCCCATTGACCTGCACCCAGTCCATAACCCTTCAGACCTCTCCCATCCATGTATCTATCCAATTTATTCTCAAAACTTGAGTGAGCCCGCATTTACCACGTCAGATGGTAGCTCGTTCCACACACTCACCACGCTCTAGGTGAAGAAGTTCCCCCTAATGTTCCCCCTAAACCTTTCCCCTTTCACCCTAAAGCCAAGTCCTCTCATGTTTATCTCTCCTAATCTAATTGGAAAGAGCCTACTCGCATTTACTCTGTCTATACCCCTCATAATTTTGTAAACTTCTATCGAATCTCCCCTCATCCTTCTATGCTCCAACGAATAAAGTTCTAACCTGTTTAATCTTTCCCTGTAACTAAACTCCTTAAGGCAAAATCCTAGTAAATCTTCTCTGCACTCTTTCAATCTTACTGATATCCTTCCTGTAGTTAGGCGACCAGAACTGCTCACAATACTCCAAAGTTGGCCTCACCAATGTCTTATACAACCTCACCATAACATCCCAACTCCTATACTCAATACTTTGATTTATGAAGGCCAGTATGCCAGGATAGCTAATGGGGTGATGACCTCTAATTAGATGTCTTAGAATTACCTCCTGCAAGTTTTCCTATTGGAATAATTTAAAAACAGTATCCCAACCAACACCTCGCTATCCTGAGAAATCAGGAAAAGAGAAGCATTCTCAGAGATACTGGTTGCATTCAAACTTTGCTAGTGGCAGGAGATGGTGATTTTCCACCCGAAAGCAGTGTAAATGCCAGAGTGCTGGTGAAGGGACTTGCTGGGGAATGATTGGAGGTTCTTTTATTTAAAATGTATTTGCAGAGTAACTTAGTTACAGGATTAGTAACAGTTGGAGTGATTCCAAGCTTTGCCCATGCAAGGTGTAGATCTATGTAATCTGTGTATAGGGTAGTGACTTGGCAGGATGCTGGATAATCCCCAAAGCCTCCGGAACAGTCTGAGAAGGCTGGAAAGCTAAATTCTGCAGACACTGATTTGAGGAAATTTCTGTAAGGATCCAACGTGGAGTCAAAGCCATTAGAATTGATGCAGGCCGAAAGAGAGCCAAAGGAGGGAAAAATGCTGAAGTAAAGGTAGCAGACATTGAGAGAAATGCACCAGATGTGTGTTTAGCAGACACCACCTTTAAAAAATTTAAATAGAGATAAACAAAGTTCTCAAACTAGCAAGCAGGAGTGAGGAACATGCCTCACATAGGTGAAGTGCCCCTGTGAGTGCAGTGGATTCTGAACAGGCACCTGGAGGTATTGAAGTCTGAGGACATGGAATAGATTGGGGAAAAACCCATTCCAGAAATACAGGAAAGAAGATAGTATGCAAAAAATTAAAAGACTGTGGTGAAAACCACATGGGGACTGAAATTGAAATCAGTGTAGGTTTACTCACTGATGAGTCAAACAACCAGATTTTGCTGGTTCCAGGCCATATGAACTTGCAACTTAAACTTAAAACCCACAACGAATAAAGTGCAGGAGGATGGGGAGCACCGTATGTGCTGAAAGATAGTTGGTCACCTAATGTGACCCTTGAAATAAGAATTACTAATTTGCCTGAAACTGAAATGTTAGCCCATGGGTAGTGGGAACAGCAGTTGAAGGGTTAAAATCTTTACAGGTGGACTAGAGGATTGCAAAACTGACACCTTTCGGTCACTGGTTCATCTCTGGTTCGCAGGTGCCTATGTCCTTCGGAGAGGTGGTGGGAATGTCACTGGATTAGTAATCCAGAGGCCCAGGCTAATTCTCTGAGGACATGGGTTCAAATCCCACCGCTACAGATGGTGGAATTTAAATTCAATTAATAAAAAATAAAGTGGAATTTAAAACTAGTCTCAGTAATAGCCATGAAACCATTGTTGATTGTCTTTAAAAATCCATCTGGTTCACTAATGGAAATCTGCTGTTCTTACTTGGTCTGGCATATGACTCCAGAACTAAAAAAATGTGGTTGACTCTTAACTGCCCTCTGAAATGGCCTAGCGAGCCACTTAGTTGTACCTGCAACAAAGTCTAAAAAGAATGAACTCCCTCCTTACCTTAACAGCACTGTGGGTTACCTACACCGTGTGGACTGCAATTCAAAAGGTAGCTTGCCACCACCTTTTTGAGGGCAATTAGAGATGGGCAGTAAATACTGGCCCAGCCAATGACGCCACATCCCATGAATGAATAAATTTTAAAGGTTATGCTGCAAGCAGCAAAGGGATCGACAGACTGAAATAATGAAAACTTGGCATAGTAAGCACAGGAGAGAGGGACAGCTCTTCTCACCAAGTGGTGAACTCAAGAAGTCATGCCATTTCATGTAAAAGTATTGGAAGTACCATCAGCATATGTATGTTGCCTTCTGACAACACCTAAAGAGATTGAAAGGTGGAACAGGCATAGAAGGCACCAAGTTTCGTTTTCCTTTTTTCTAGCCTTCCGAACTAAAAAATACTACAGCCAAAAAAGGGAAAAAATTGCCTCATCTTAAGGGATGATTTGTAACCCAAACACTAAACAATCAAATTCACAAGTAAGCTGGGAAAGGTTTATTGACAATGACCTTGAAGAGTGCTTGGGAATGAATTGTGCACGAATGATTGCTATTGTGTATCTTTCCCTTCTGTGACGTAGCAAAGAAAAATGAAACGTCGGGGATTTTCATTTTTTCCCTTTTTGTGCGGATGTGTTACGCCCATGTCATATGCCTGTGAGTTTATGAAGATGATAGACATTTTTACGTATAGAATATAGACAATTTACCTCAACAAGATGGACTCCAGGGGGTCAGGTGGCCATTTGTGTTTTTTGTACAGTGACTGGTTCATGGCATGTTTCTGGGAAGCCACTTAAAATACGAAGAACCTTCCCCAGATGCTGATGATTACCTCCCTTCATTTCATTTAAGTGATTCAGAGTAACATTAACAGACTTTGCTGGCCTCATGAAGATGGAAATGCAAATAAAGGTATTCGGAGGCTCTTTATAACTGGAATGTTGATGGGGATTTCAAACATTCCCCATTGTTTGACAGTTGCTGAGCCCATCAAATCATTTGTGTGGACAAAGAGAGCAACAGAAACCTGCTTGTTGCATGGAGTAAGTCACTGAGAGTTCATTGCCAGAAACTTCCAACCTCCATTGTCTTCAGTGAACCAAGGGAGGATCCTCAGGCCTACAACGTGTCCAACTACCATCTTGAAAACTGATAGCAACATTGACTTTTTGGACTGTCTTGGAAATCTAAGTATGTTACATCTTTTGTGATATTTTTGTATGTCATGTGTGAATGAATGAATGAATGGGTGCTGTTGTATTTATATTACAGGTTATGAGAAAATAAATGTTTATTCTGTTAGGCTTTCTCATAAATTTAAACTATCTTGCGTCTGTTCTTAGAAGCCACAGCACTCAAGAGGTTAAAACACTTCTCTAAAATACATCTTGTTCCAGTCAGTCGAGAGATGGAAAAAGAGGGAAATTATCCCACATCTCTCTCCTGTCAGTGGTAGGGTCAAATGGATGAATGTATTTGTGTGAATTGAGAACAGGAGACATGATTGTAATTTAAAAGCCGTGAACCTAATTATAGAATAATTGTTTTAATAAACTGTCTATAACACTGGATGATGATTCATAGCATTCTGTAAGTATGGAATGAACAAGTTATAATGTAATGGGTAGCAGAGGATTGAAGTTGATCTAAGGACATAATGAAAAATGTACCAACCCTGAACAACTCTCCAAACAATGGAGCAGTGTTTCAAATACTTTAGTTGGCATTCTTGCTGCGAGTGCTATAGTAAGTTTTCAAATTGCTCTTTAATAACTTGATTATGACTTGAGTTATTTCAAAACTCCTCAGTTAAGTTTTTCAGCCAGCTCAAAATCATGCTAATCAGTTACTAGGTTTACTTTGGGTAAATAAATTATATCAATGTTTAAAATGTATGTTCAAATATTTGTACTTGAAAATAGACTTTAGTTTTCCAACAAGGATGGAAATTCTGTTAAATGTTCAGGCTAATGTGAATAGTTTGGGAATTTTAAGGTATTGTGGAACATAACTTGATTCTTTAAAATTTGAAGCTTTTTAAGGTATTCAATGGATTTTTTTTTTTGTTTAGGTTGCAATGCTTTCTAGTAACTTTGCATCCATTTGAAAACTGTTTCTGAAAGCAGCAGTGAGTTCTTGTTAGTGAAGTAAATTGTGGCATGAAATGGTCTACTTGTACTCAACTTTCAGACTAAATTGATAGACTTTTTAACTATTATTTTGCTTTTTATTACCTGATAAACATATTTATAATTTGGGTCGTGGGCATTTAGCTTTGTCTTGTTTTAAAACAAAAACAGAATTACCTGGAAAAACTCAGCAGGTCTGGCAGCATCGGCGGAGAAGAAAAGAGTTGACGTTTCGAGTCCTCATGACCCTTCGACAGAACTTGTTTTATTTGTGTGTAACACTGGAAACAAAATCAAAAATACAGCCACAGCACTAGGCATGTAATTAATTTTCAGTTCAGTATGAAATATCACAAACTGAAGAGATACAGTTTGTACTACAACCGACTGCTTTTATTTCACTTTCTATTAAGTTCTGAGGTTTAAGTTGATCATTGAGGTGGTTAGAGCATGTTATCATCCTAGACCAGACCCCCAAGTTCTTGGTAGGATCCAATTGTTTTGTTTAAAGTAGACAAAGTTTGAGATTTAAGACACTTGTTCAGGCAAGAAAGCTACAAGTTTCCACAGGTTTTGAACAAAAATCAACTTTACTATATAAGGTCAGAAAAATAAAAATTTACAATATCTATCTTATACTTAGCATTCAGGGTTAATATGAGGTACATCTGAATTCTCAAGCAAACTGGTGGAACACATCATACTGCACAATAAATGACGGATACTATCAAAACAGATTCCACTGTTTGCTCAACAGCCCATCCAGACATCAGTAACACTGAGCCAACCTATCTCACTGAAATTTCATCTTTCTCGCAAGAGTTTCCAATCTTCACCTTCGAAGATCTCACTTTCGAATTCTCTCCAAAGGTTGCTTCAACTCGGACAGCTTCAACGACTCCTCACCTTACAGGTTTCATTCTTGATTCCTGAGTCTACTCTCCAGCACCAACTCAAGAACAATTTCAGCTCTTCAGCCGTGCCAAGCAGAATGTTACTGCTCCAGACGTAGCTCTGCCGCAACGGCCTGCAGCATGGAGTCATGAAACTTCCACTGCTGTCTTGGATCTTCAGGACTTCTCTCGAGCCCCTTTCAATTACCAAACTCGGACAGCATTGACATTGGTCCACCTCGCGGAGTTTCAGTCTCTCCTTCGAGATTCTGTTCCCCTGAATTCCTGAGTACGTCCAAACACCAAATTACAGGCACGACTTCAGATCTTTGGCTGCACCACACAGAGCCCTGCAGCCCCAATGGCCTATTCAGTTACCAAGGCTTCTCCTGAGACCTCAATTAAAATCTGTTCCCTGCAGCCCTTTCTCTAATTTGGAGCCTGTTTCTCTGCTCTTTTCATTTCCTTAAGGGGACCTGTTTCATCCCTTGCCTTTGTCTCTTATCTGGGACTTTCTTTTGGATCTCTCCCAGTTCTCTCTCCCCTGTTTGGGACATCTGCCTGTCCACTTCCCTTGTCCCTGCCTGGGACACTATGGCGCTCCGCACCTGGTCACTTGACCTGGGTTTTTCCCCACTCTTTTCTCTTTACGTGCAGGCAAGTGAGGCCTGCCTTGGGTCCGAAGTACGTAAAGATGTAGAACTGTAAATGCAGCATGTTCCCAGCCCGTACAGGTGCAAAAAATCTGAATTTGTCGGAAGCTAAAGTTCCCAACCTCTGAGCTCGACACTAAGGTAAGTTGGGTTTCATAACAAACAGCGGAGATGGTGGTGCAGTGGTAATGTCGCTGCTACAGTAATCCAGAGGCCCAGGCTACAGAGTTTTTCCAGCATTTTCATTTCGAATTTCCAGCATCCGCAGTATTTTGCTTTTATCTTAGTGCTCCAGAGTTATGGATTCAAATCCCACAACAGCAGCAGGTGGAATTTAAATTCAAACCATTAATAAAAAATCTGGAATTGGAAGCTAGTCAGTAATTGTCCATGAAACATCGGTAAAATCCACCTAGTTCACTAATGTCCTTTAGGGAAGGAAATACGCTTTCCTTACATATGACTCCAGAAACACAACAATATCTTTGACTCTTCATTATCCTCTGAAATGGTCTAATGAACATGGGCAATTATGGATGTGCAACAAATGCTGGCCTTGCCAGCGCCCACATCCCATGAAAGAATAAAAAAGAATTTAATTTCCAAATTTTTCTGCTGAATGCTGAACATTGTTTTATAGATATAAGGAGGAGAGAGGCCATGGAATGATTTGAAACCAAGTATGAGAATTTTAAAATTAATACTTTTCTTGATTAATACTTCAGGCAATCTGACCCATTACTTACTCTCTAAAATTTAGAGGTTCTAGTTAAAAGAACATAGACAGAAACAGCCAATGAACTGTACCTCTGGAGTGCTGCTATTCATGAAATTTAATGCTAGCATGTTAATGGAACTAAGTGTTAAACAAGAAGGATTCTTTGTAATTGAACCGTCACTTATCAGGGTAGTTTTAGTATCAATGGGTCAGTTAATGTTTAAGCAGTATTTCAGTTGAGCTTCAAACTTTGTGGAGGCACTCATTTCAATGTTCTAATTTCAGTATTCCGCATGGCTGGGCAGAGGCTTAAATTTATGGTTGCTTAGCCATGCCCAAATAAATTTGACCAAAACTTTGGCTAACATTTTTAAATAATTGTATATTCCTTAACTTGAATTGTATTTTGTTGTTCTTGGATGGCAAGTGTAAAAAAAAATTCAGGAAACCCTAATGTGGGTTTTCAAAAGACTGGATCTCAGTACCTTTAACTGGATCATGTGGTTTCATACAACTACCTTTAAAAGTGTATTGCTGAATTGGGCGAGTATTTGTTTATTTCTGTGCGCTTGCAAAATCGCTCCTACCAAATTAATCTCTATTTTAGCACATAACTTAATAAATTAGTGACTTTTAAGAATTCAGCATTTGAGATTGTTATTTACTAGGTGTGGTGGTAAAATAAAGCTTCATGATCACCTGTCTTTAGTAATTTAGTGTGTAGTAATGCAGTTCTATGGAGAATTCTCTGGATCCTCTGTTTATATATTCCAATTTAAAGTTCATTTAAGTTGATCATGCACTGCAGGAGAATAGAAACAAGTATGGAAAACAACTTATGTTAAAGGCGTTATATAACGCTTCACAGGAGCGTTAAGACAAAGTATGAACGAGCTGCACTAGGAGATATTAGGTCAGGTGACCAAAAGCTTGATCAAAGAGGTAGGTTTTAAGGCTTTCTTAGAGAAGGGAGAGTGAGATAGAGAGGCGGAAAGGTGTGATGGAATTCCAGATACTGGGGCCTAAGTAACTGAAGGCACGGCCACCAGTGGTGGAGTGCTTAAAATCGGGGATGCACGAGAGGTCAGAATTGGAGCAGTACAGATGTCTTAGAGTTGTAGAGGTGGAAGGGATTACAGATATAGGGATGGGCAAGGCCATGGAAGGATTTGAAACCAAGGATGAGAATTTTGAAATCAATATATTACTTGACTGGGAGCCAATGTAGGTCAGCAAGTGCAAGGGTTACAAGGGAATGGAACTTGGTTTAAAACAAGGGCAGCAGAGTTTTGGATAACCTCAAGTTTAGAGTGTAGAATGAGAGAGAAACCAACAAAGAGTGCTTTGGAATAGTCCAGTCTAGAGGTAATGAAGGTGTAAATGAGAGTTTCAGCAGCAGGTGAACAGAGATGGGGTCAATGTCGGAAAAGTGGAAATAGGCTGTCTTGGCGATGGACGAACATGAGGTTGGAAGCTCACCTTGTGGTCGAGCATGACACCAAGGTTGTGAACAAACTGTTGCTGGGTGAAGGATGGAGTCAGTAGCTGGGGAATGGAATTAGGAGAGAGCACTGTAAACAATGGCTTCAATCTTACCAACATTTAATTGGAGGACATTTCTATTCATCCAGTCCTAGATATTGTATAAGTCTGATAATCCTGCAATAAAGGAGAACTTGAGAGAGGTGGTGGTGGTGAGGTAGAGCTGGATGTTGTCTGTGTACTTGTGAAAATTAATACTCTGCCTTCGGATGATGTTACTAAGGGGCAGCATGTGGAGCAGAAATGGGAGGGGGTCAAGGATAGACTCTCTGGATACACCAGATGTAACAGTGCATGAGCCGGAAGAAAAATTGCAAGTGATTCTTTGGCTGCAATTAGATAGGTAAGAATTGAACCAGGTGAGAGCAGTCCCAGCCAACTGAGAAACATTGGCAAGGCATTGGAGGAGGATAGTGTAGAAAACTGTGTCAAAGGCTGCAGGCAAGTTGAGAAAGACGAGGAAAAGTTTACTGAAAAGGAAGAATGGATTAAGGGAGGATAGAAGTGGCAAAAGAAAATTCAAAAGTAAATGTACAATTTTACAATTTTTAAAATCTCCAATACCTGAAGGATGAGATTCATACATGCAGTAGTCAGTTTTCAGTGATTGAGTGGTTGCTTGGTAGTCATTAACAGTAATCACATCGTTAGAAGGGTGCTTAGGCTTGAAATGACAACTTTGTGATGAGTTCAGTTCATATCTACCGTGCAAGCACAGAAATTTCATGCCTTTCAGTGGTGAAGCAGACAAAAAGATGTGTTTGCAAAGCTAATGCTTTCTCAAGTTGAAGCATTAGCTAACAAAAAATGGTGAGTGTCATTAGCCTTGCCTTTACTTTGATAGAAAATTATGTGCTATTAAAAATAATTTATTCCAAAGATTATGGAAGCTATAATTGAGGGTTAATTTGCAGTTCCAAAGAAGAATTCTGCTTCTGTTGTGTAGAATATAATGGAAACCCTGAAGCGACTACCAGGTAATCTTATTGATGAGTTAATTTATTATTTTAACAGGTGATCTACCTCAAAATAAAGTTGTGGCCTGTGGCTATTTTCTACAGTATTAATTTAGTGGTTGGAGGGGTAGCTTTGTCTTCACTTTGTTTATTCACATCAGGTGTCTTGAAGGACAACCCCAGGTTGTCACAGTTGATGCATGGTAATGTCCTTGCTTTACTCACTGCAAAATATAAGAATTTGATATGAATTGTCTTCTATAACCTGTGATGAATAGCTTGAATGATTCTGACATTTCATCAAGTGGCTGGATGGCATCCTAAATCACAAATGAAAAGTTAAGGGTGTCTTGTGCCAGAGGCACCCATTGAGTACAAATTGTTTGACTGTAGTTATTGGTTAAGATCTCAACAACTGATATCAGATTTCCAAAACCAAACTGTTTATTTTGTGATCTTTCTACCACCCCAAGTATCCATTAATACTTGCTGCAGTGTTGTTTTAAATGAGTGAAATGAGGTCTGGTGTGAAGCCATGTGTTGCTGTCAGTGGAAGGTTTTTCACTTCAAAACAGGTGTTACTGACAGCTTGGACATTTCATGCAATTGATTTATGATGACGTGGTCATGAAGGATTACAAAAATAATCCTCAATAGATTAACAAGAAGTAATGTCTGCTAATGGTGTAAATTTATATTTAGTGTATGTTTGTTGCAAGAGTAGCAATGTTGCTTCCTGATCAAGAGGGACTGCTAAACAAGAAAAAATATGTTTCAGAAGTCAGGGAAATAGGACACAACTTTTTGGCAAAATTTCTACATTTTTAAATACCGAGCACCTTCTGAGAAATTTGTATGTTACATCTGCATAAAGTTGTGATTGTAGCTGGATTATAGTCATGTTTCACCACACCCTGTAAATTATTTCAGTGCTTAAATCTATATTTTAATCTAAAATCTGTATGTTGGAAACTTTCAAACTATATATAAAAACAGAAAATGCTGGAAAAACTCAGCAGGTCTGGCAGCATCTGTGGAGAGAGAGAGACAGAATTAACGTTTCAAGCCTGTATGACTTCTTCAGAGCTAAAGTGGGAATGTGATGGATTTTATACTGTTTGAGGGGTCGAACAGGTGGTGTAAAATAGGAAGTCAGGATAGGTGGGAGCTCAGATTGACACAGATGTCGTGGACACCAGACAAAAATGGAATGTTAATGGTAGTGTTAACAACCCAATTCTTCACAGGGCCATCTATCACTTTCTATGTTGTGCTTTCACGTGCTAACCCTTGTTCAGCTATTAACACATTTTGCTATCTTACCTTTTATGCCACTAACAGCACCTTCTTTAGTCTTTAACTAACACTCACTTTAACAAAGATGTCATGGGCACAAGCCAATCTCTCTTGAGCTCCCACCTATCCCTGACCTTCTATTTTGCTCCACCCCCTTTTAAACAGTATAAATTCCATCACATTTCTACTTCTCATTAGCTCTGAAGAAGACTCAAAATGTTAACTGTTTTTCTCTCTACAGATACTGCCAAACCTTCTGAGTTTTTTCCACTTTGTTTTTATATCAGATTTCCAGCATCTGCAGTATTTTGCTTTTATTTAAACTATATATGTCTTGTCCATTTTATTCAAAAGATAAATCAATTTTTGATTTGAAGATTTAACACATTGCATTATTTTGACTCATTGCAGCCTGGAGCCAGTCTAGAGCAGACCCACATCTTCGTTTTAGCCCACATTCTTCGCCGACCAATTATAGTCTATGGAGTGAAGTACTACAAGAGTTTTCGTGGTGAGACTCTAGGGTATACACGATTTCAAGGTAAGTAATTTAAAAATATCAAAGTCAACTGGTCCAAACCTATTCCAAGAGCTGCTTCAAGCACTGTTGTCTTAACTTTAAGTAGACTAGCTCAGGTTACGTGCTTCAATCTCTGGAATAGGGTTTGAATTCATGACCTACTGATTCAAATGAAATTTCTACCATTGGGAGGCTGATAATGAAGTGATGCTGGATGATTTTTGAGGCAAAAATAGTGGAATAGGTGACTACTCAATTTCCTGTTCCCACTCGCCCAGGTGGACAGTATCTGGAAATTTGGCATTGCTTGGGAGAAATCCACTCTAGCTCCTCCTGCATTCTTACTACATGGCATGCATAGGTCTTCTAAGGAATGCTTTTTGCTATGCAATGGTGGTAGCTCTGCCTTGAAGCTATGTTTTTTTAAGTAGATGGGATTGAATGAAACTTTGATTGCTAATTTTTACATGTGTTTTTGCTGAACTGATGCTGGAGTTTTCTGTGGGCAACAAGGTTAATCAACGCAATAATAAATAAACTTTTGTAATTAAATATGAGCATCGTGACGGCAGGTGTTCCATTAGTCATTTTATCAATGTTGCAGAGAATATTTTTATTAATTCTCAATTGATAAATATTCGGTTGGTACTTGAGGAATGAGCTGCTTTGAACAATTAAATATTTGACAAAATTGCTACAGGCAAAATGTTAGTTGATATGGATTTAAGATCAGGAATGTTCTATCAGAACTAATCTGCTAGTATTCATAGAATCTCAGTTTTATGGCAGTATTTTTTAAATTGCCCTATACAACCGATCAGCCTAAATGCTTGGCTTGTCTATTGTTAGTTGGATTCACAAAAGGATAAAAAATAACCCGGGGTGCAATGTAACAGTTCTGTTGCAGGACAGTAGGTTTATTGCAACTTTCATCTAGAGAACCAATCAGTCTCCATCACTGGCAATACCATTGTTCCCAACAATTGTGATTTGAGTCCTGAAAAAGCTTGAGTTTAGGGTAACGTTAAAATATTGAGATAAAAGCAAAATACTGCGGATGCTGGAAATCTGAAACAAAAACAAAAATTGCTGGAAAAACTCAGCAGGTCTGACAGCACCTGTGGAGGGAAAGACAGAGTTAACGTTTTGAGTCCAGATAACTCCTCTTCAGAACTAAAGAGAATTAGAAATGTGGTGAAATATATACTGGTTAAGGGGGGGGTGTGGGACAGATGAAGCCGGATAGAAGGCCAGTGACAGCTGGAGGCAAAGGAGAGATTGCAAAAGATGTCATAAACAGAAGTTCGAAGGGGTATTGAAGGTGGTGATACTGGCAAAAGGAGGTGCTAATTAAGAGCAGAAAGCAGGATGAGTAAGTGACAGATGGCCCTGGTGGGGGAGAAAAGATCAAAATAGGCTAAAAGGTGGGGATAAAACAATGAAAAGAAATAAATCCTTAACCAAGGTTTCCCACCCACGGTGGTTGACAGGGCTCTCGACCATGTCCAACCTATCTCCCGCGCCTCTGCCCTTGCACCTTCCCCTCCCTCCCTGAACTGTGATTGGATCCCCCTCATCCTCACTTTTCACCCCACCAGCCTCCGCATTCAAAGAATCATCCTCTGCCATTTCTGCCAACTCCAGCATGATGCCACCACCAAACACACCTTCCCTTCATCCCCCTGTCGGCATTCCATAGGGACCATTCCCTCCGAGAACCCTGGTCCACTCCTCCATCAACCCCTAGACCCTAACACCTTCCCATGGCATCGCAGAAGTTGCAACACCTACTGCTTTACTTCCCTCCTCCTCCTCTGTCCAAGGGCCCAAGCACTCCTTTTCAAGTGAAGCAGCACTTCACTTGCACTTCCCTTAATTTAATCTACTGTATTTGCTGCTCCCACTGCGGTCATCTCGACATTGGAGAGACCAAACGCAGTCTGGGTGACCGCTTTGCGGAACGGCTTTGGCCTGTCCGCAAGCATGACCCAGACCTCCCTGTCGCTTGCCATTTCAACACCCCATACTGCTCTCATGCCCATATGTCCATCCTAGACCTGCTGCAATGTTCCAGTGAAGCTTAACACAAACTGGAGGAAGAGCACCTCATCTTCCAATTCGGCACTTTACAGCCTTCCAGACTTAACATTAAGTTCAACAACTTCAGATCATGAACTCTCTCCTCCATCCTCACTCCTTTTTGATCCCCCTTTTCAAATATTTATTAATTTTTATATATACATTTTTTTCCACCTATTATTATTTTAAAAATTTATTTCCATTCATTGTTTTATTCTCACCTTTTAGCCTATTTTGATCTATTCTGCCACACCATCCCCACCCCCACGAGGGCCATCTGTCACTTGCTCATCCTGCTTTCTACTCTTAATGTCACCATTAACACCTCCGTTAGCCGGTATCACCACCATCAACAACCCTTCGACGTTTTATTTATGACATCTTTTGCAATCTCTCCTTTGCCTCCACCTATCACTGGCCTTCGATCCAGCTTCATCTGTCCTACCCCCCTTAAACAGTATATATTCACTACATTTCTACTTCACTTTAGTTCTGAAGAAGAGTCATCTGGACTTGAAACGTTAACCCTGTCTTTCTCTCCATAGATGCTGTCAGACTTGTTTTTCCAGCAAATTTTGTTTCTGTTTGATTAAAATAATGAATGTTGACTGTACCGGCGCCTCGGCCAAGCTCTTAATCAGATGCTGCCTCAAGGCTCCCTTTTGAGAATTGACCAATTTTAGCAGTGCTTCAGCATAATTTCCCATTATTCACATACCTCACTAATTTACAAACCTAGACAACTCCCAACTCCATAGTAATTTCCAAAGAATATTGTAGATTAGTTAAAAGAACAACAGAATTGTGGAAAGTTGGCTTAATTAAACATTTCTTTATTTGTAATGCTGGATAATTTTTAATACAAAAATGACAAAAGGATTAGTCTGTAGTGTAATAGGTTGTATATTTAAGTTGTCAAGTTTAGTGGGGCAAGAGATGTGCTAGGGCCTCAACTATTTATAATCTACATCAATGATTTAGATGAAGGGACTGAATGTATGGTAGCTAAGTTTGTTTGTGACAAAGATAAGTAGGAAAGTAAGTTGTCAAGAAGAGGTAGAGATATGGACAGGTAAAGGGATTGGGCAAAAATTTGACAGATCGAGTATAATGTGTGAAAATGTGAACTTGTCCACTTTGACAGGGAGAATGGAAAAACAGTACACTATTTAATTGGAGGAAGATTGCAGAACTCGGTGGTACAGAGGGATTTGGGTATCCTGATATGACAGGCACAAAAAGTTAGTATGCAGGTACAGCAAGCAATTAAGAAGGCAAATGGAATGTTGACATTTATTGCAAGGGGAATGGAATATAAAAGTAGGGAAGTATTACTGCTGGTGTACAGGGCATTGGCGAGACCACATCTGGAATACTATGTACAGTTTTGACCACCTTATTTAAAAAAGGATATAATTGCAGTGGAAGCAGTTCAGAGATGGTTCATTTGACTTATTCCTGGGCTCATCCTAGGAAGAAATGTTGAGCAGGTTGAGCTTATACCCATTGGATTTTAGAAGAATGAGAAGTGATCTTATTGAAACATGTATCCTGAGTGGACTTGACAGGGTAGATATCACAAGGGTGTTTCTACTCATGGGGGAGACTAGAAATTGTGGACACAGTTTAATAAGAGGTCTCCTTTTTAAGGCTCAGAAGAGATTTTTTTTCCTGAGCATTGTCAGTATGTGGAATACTCTTCCCTAGAGGTCATTGAATTTATTCAAGGTAGAGTTAAGACAGATTTTAATAAAACAAGGGAGTCGAGAGTTATGGGAGGCAGACAGGAAAGTGAAGTTGAGACCACAACCAGATCAGCCATGATCTTATTGAATGGCAGAGCAAGCTTGAAGGGCCGAATGGCCTACTCCTCCTATGTCTCCTTCTGATGTTCCTCTAATTTTTGCAGAACATTTGGATAATTGCTTTGTCTAATGCTTAATTCATATACACCTCTTACTACTTTATACTCAGCAGACGCACACACAGTTCTCCAATTAATCAAAGTTTTTAAAATGTGTGGTTGGTAGTTTGGATACTATTAATCTTTGCATCAATTCTGTGGAACAAAGATTTCAAGCAAGTTGTTTGTCCAGCCTAGAACAAGACTTTTCAAACATGTAGTTTAGCCCCTGAGAACAGATGGTATAACTATAATTGGGTAAGATTCACAAAATTAGGGCTGAAATTTTGATTAGCTTATTTAACCTGATTATAATCATCTAGTTATATTTGCATCCTTCCCTTCCAGCACCACTCTGCCCGTTAAGAATTTAACCTTGCGTTCTGTGAATTTTTTCAGCTATGTAAGTAAGAGTGTTAAAGAGCAGTTAGGCACTTTGAAAAGATGTGTGGGGGCAATTTTGGAAATTGCAAATGTTTTATTATTCACAAATTATTTCAAAATGTGTATATTGTGAGGAAAGCAATGGAAATATGAATAGATGGTGCTCCCTAGAATTCTCCAGGAGATGAGCAAAGATTTTAAAAGTTGCATAGATACATAGTTATAATGAAGGATAGCAAATGTTACTAGTGGTCAAAAACAGGAGTATGAATGCATGACATTATAGACTAACTAATCCCGTATTTATGATGGATCTTATTAGATTACAGTTAATATTGAATTCAAATTTATCTACTAATATGACTCACTGCTCCTCAGGTGTGTACTTGCCTTTGCTATGGGAGCAGAGTTTCTGTTGGAAAAGCCCTATAGCTCTGGGGTATACAAGGGGCCATTTTTCTGCACTGGTCGCTATGGAAAATGTTGGCTATGACAATCGAGGTGCTGGCGCCAACCTAAATACAGATGATGATGTCAACATTACCTTCTTGCCACTGGTGGACAGTGAGAGGAAGCTATTGCACATTCACTTCCTTTCGGCTCATGAGGTACGTGCAGGTTTGGTGGCTGTTTTAATATCCCATTGTGCACCACATTCCATTTTTCTTTCAATTTTTGTTAACCTAGATCACTGTAGTTTTAAAATGCTTCAGATAATCCGAAAATTTAATGTCAATTTATGCAGTTGTTCATTTGTTCATGTTCTATTACTTTGGGTTGTTGTAAGTATCATAACTATATATAGGATTCAGTTATTGAGTAATAGATAATTTGTTTTTATGGAGAATTTTGATGAATAGTCATAAGTTGAAGGTGATTTTAAAAATGAATGTGATTGGCAATGTAGGCGTACAGTGCATTTGAGATGCATAAATTTTGATGTTGAAAAATACCAAAGTATTTGCTATTCTTTCTGGAACAACTTTACTGCAATAATCATAGACAAGGTTAAATTAAGTAACTAGTTTGCTTTGAAACTAGTTTATTTTAACTTTAATTTCAGTCTTTTATAGCTAGTGTAATCTATTCCACTTGTATCCTTTTTTCAATGTAAAACTTTCACATTTTCCCTCTATTTTGAAAGTAGGAACAACTTTTCCTTCTCCAAATGAGATATTTGATTAACTAAAAACAGGGTGAAAAGGTTTTTTAAATTTAGTTGACTTATAAAGATCTAAAGATTGACCTTGCCTTACCAGGTCATGATTTTGGTGGCATAACAGGGAAAGGTTGTTGAGAAAGAAACAGCTTCAAGAAGACCAGTGTTCTGACATGAATCAGTTTGTTTTTGTTTAATATTAGAAGTTTATAAATGTTATAATTAAATGAAGTTAGTGTCACTTGGACATTAAACCTCATCTTATAATTTAGTATTTTGTTGCATTAGATTTGAGACTTGATGAGTGATTCAGGGCTGGCAACCCTATTGTTAAGTTATAAATTGATTGAAATAGCTGAAATTTTCTTCACAGATCGGCAACGAGGACCAGCAGGAGAAGCTACTAAGAGAATGGCTTGACTGTTGTGTCACTGAGGGCGGAGTTCTTGTTGCACAGCAAAGGAGCTCCCGTCGGCGCAACCATCCATTGGTTACACAAATGGTGGAGAAATGGTTGGATCGTTATCGGCAGATACGACCATGTACTTCTCTTTCAGATGGTGAGGAAGATGAGGAGGAGGATGATGAATGATGCTAGGTATCTGATGGAGTCATGGGCATTACTTTGCTGAGAAGCCTGCAGATTGGACTCTTCTGGTTTGTCGTGCATCATGGAAAGTTTGGATACCAAATAGAAGTCACGTTTGAGGTCTGATCTTTGGCAACAAAAAAGGCTGATGTGTTTTGCCATGTTGAAATCAGAACTGGCGTGGTTGGACAACAATAAACTATGAATGCTAAATTTACTTTAATATTAAGAGAAAAGGCTTTTTTTCCCCTCCCCCCCCCCCCCCAAATTGTACATCCTTAGCTATAAATGTACTGCATGTGGTTGTGTAAGAACTGTGTAACAGGGAAAGAACTATACCAGCATCTAAAAATAATTGAATTTATATCGGTTTCCTAGCAAGGGCACTTAAATCTCCTCGTTTCCGATTCCGGTTTGTTCCTTCTAGATTTATTTTATTATAGCCGTTTACAGTCTATAGTCAATGTTTTCAAAATACTTGTGCATGTGTTCTTTTGAGAGAGAATTTTATGCCAAATTGTTTTGCTGAGGGACAGATGACAGGTTGTGTACTGGGGTTTGAAGAATAAGGGGCATCATGGATGGCAAAAACCATCATGAGAACAAGTGCATGGGTATTCTCTAAAAAATGCATTAGGATTGAATACTATAATCAAGTAAAATCTCTAAGGAACAAAATAGAGATGTTGGGTTATGTTTGGAAAGTGTTCACCAAAGTATTGTCTTTGTTTCTGATTTTTTTAAAAGAAACTGTTACTCTATATAGTATGGAGTCGGCAAATTATTGTTTTCGAGTTTGCAGAGGTCATACATGTTCTCATCTCTTCACTAATGTTCACTACTACAAATCTAGTTTAGACCCTGAACTCTGGCAGTAATTCTATTCTGATAAGCCTATTTATTTAAAGTGACCTGGAGACATGAGGTACTTTTTCCCCATAAAATTAAGTTCAGAACCAATTGTGTGGATTTTGTTGATTGTTTACTCAACCCCGATGAAGAATTTCATGTTGCACAAATACATACTCTTGCTGTGAAAATGTTGCTGAATGTGCTGTTGACTTTTTTTTGTCTATGCAAATGCTGTGCACCACTGCTAAGCCAAAGGTTTCGACTTAACAACGTTATAATTTTGCAGTTGCATGTGTCTCACTGAAATTTTATAGTTCTATTCAGTACACTTTTGAACTTGACAAGAAATACTTTTATCTTGGTAACATTCTAGGCATTTTATGCAAATTGAGTTTTCTTTGTAATCCCTAATGTTCAGTACTTGTCACGTCAGCAGCTAGACAAATTAAACTACATTGATGTGAAAGATTTAGATGAGTTATTTTCTGAAGAAAACTGCAATTTTTTGTTTCAAAAGATAAAATTGGAAATGTAAGCAAAGTGTACATTAGGCTCAAAGTAATTCCAAAATTGAGAGTGAGATTTTTTAAAAATGTTTTGAGAGTTATTCAAGACACCACCTTGGGTTTGAGTTTTAATTCCTCACGTAGCTTTGAGGTATTAGTGCATAATGTAACTCTTTGAATTGAGATACACCATGTATTTGTTCTCAGGCATGCACTTGACCTCCCTGTTTAACTGTTATGCATTAATATTTTCTCACGTTGAGACCTATGTACACCCACAATATCTTCAGGTGATGCATCCATGTAAAATTTTAAGCACAAGATTGGTGAGGATAACTGGATTGCAAATGCAATATGAGAAATGCCCTTTATAGGCATGATTTTATAATTTGTGTTTTCATTTTTTAATAATGGAATATAATGTGCATTGGGGAATCACTGAATATTAAAAAGAAATTCATCTGAACCAGCTTGGGCCACAAGTGGAATATTTCCATTATACATATGATAAAGGAATACGTGCATTTTCAGTATTTGTTTTGCTGTCGTGGAAGAGAAAAAAGTTACAATATAATGCCTCTAGAAATGTCTGTTATTTTCAATAGTTTATTTCATTTGGGTAGGGAACTTGCTTGTATGTTTATAATTCCACTTACCTTATTTTTCCTTGAATGACCTGCCACCTTTTAAAAGTGTTCTATGTGCTGCTGATTTAATTATGCTATCATTCTGCTCCCTCTACACAGAATGGCAGTAAGCAAGAAGGAACGTTTAACTGTAAAGCAGGACTTGCAAATCTAACTCCTTCTTTAGACAAAAATTACATCTCAAATATGTTGATTAAAGTGATGATGTGTTCAGGTTTGTGGAGAAAGCCATGGTCAGCAATTAACAAACTAGAACACTTGAATATTCATGAAGCGTCGGTGTCAAATTGTGTCATTGAAGAAGTTGTCTGACATTCATTGGATCCGGGCATGTAGCTAAGGGATGCAATTTTGTTTTTCTTTGTAACCTGTACCTGAGATTGTGTAATCTGATCTCTATATTTTTATTATGGGAGTTGTGTGGACTGAATCCATTATAATAGAAGGACATCAGATGCAAGTAAATGTGAACTCTTGAAGGGGGAGATCAGAGATATCAAATTTATAGAGCATCTCTTTGGATGTTGCTGGCTGGCTACATTTAGAAAGGGTAATATTGTATTTCAAATTTCAAAATAAACTATTTAAATTCCCAAACAAATACTTAAAGTGAAACGTCACTAAATTGAAGCTGAATTTGTAAATTGGATAATGAATTGCCCACTTAAAACAAAATTAGTTAAAGAATGACATTGGGTATATTTTTAGTATTAAATTTGCTTTTTGAGATCCTTGTTCAAGATGTCTTGAAGATGAGTATATATAATGCCTAAATTAATACAGTTTCATGCTTGCAATTTTTCTCTATTATGAAGAATATTGTTCAAAAATATGTACAGAAATCTCAACAAGGAGAGATGGCTGTGTATTAATGTATAGGAATGCATATTGGTGCATTGAAACAGCCAAGTGCACACTACGGAGTGCAAGTTTTAAATAAGATTGAGCAAAAAGTGATTTGAGAGTGATCATTGATTGTCAAGTTGGATGCAGCAGTTGGAGAGAAGAAGAATTTGCTTGAGGTGTATGTTTAAGTAGATATGCATTTTCTGGCAAGTAATGCTGGCAATAAGAAAAACTACGCAGAATACATGTCCAGTTTTAGCAGGCAGAATAGCTGAAGAGATTGTGAAGATTGTTAAAGATAATTTGGGACATGAGATCACTGCATTTTAATAAGCTCCATCTGGCTCTCAATCAGTTATTTGTGTGAATATCAGGGAAACTTGAACTTGGTTTCCTTTGAGATTTTGGGGAAGAAATGAGGTGTAAAGAGAAAAATAATACTTGTGGGGAGCTAGGAGAGGAGGAAGTACATCATGCATGGAAAATTGTTTTCTGCATCTGATTATTCCTGACTGAAGCTTAAAAGAAGCAGTTTGGCAACTATAATAAAACAATATGGAAGAATAGGGGCTTAGTGCTAAGGATTAAGGAAAAGACAAATTACGCAGATCCTAAATGTTAATTAATGGTCAATCTCCTCCCAATTCAGTGTTTTGTATTTTCTTTTATACTGTTTCTATGGGACTTGTTTATAATTTTCAGTGAAAATACATTTACAAATTAAAAGGAAAACTTAAATTTTAAATTAAAAATTTAAAAGTTCTTGTGCAGCACCTTGGTGTGATCTGCAAGATGGTAAGTTAGCTCATTTTATTACAAATTCAGCTCCATTGAGTTTCTATATAGTAGAAAAACACTACCCGCCTCATATTTTGTCATTTTTTAATGAGGGCATATTGCCTGCATTTAGGTGCATGCTGTTGAGGCATGGTGCTATTCTGCAATCATCTTTAAGCTAGGGCTTTGTAGTGGAGGGTAGGGAAGAGTCAGTGGTAGCCTGTTCCTTGTCACTGCCAGTAGTTTGTTGGCAACACTAACATCATGATCAGATTAAGATAAAATGGTGTAATGTTACTATTTCCAAGTTACTTCTTTGTACCTCATTGTGGTGTATTCTTATCTACCTATTTATAGTTGGTTAACAAATAATGTGTCTTTGCTTGTATGCATTTTAAAGGCAAAATACATACCATATTCATTCTCGAACGTCAGCCAGAGTAAGGTCAAACAGTTGATGTGAATGAATGGAACAAAACTGTTTATTTTTGCCCTGACTGAACCAGCATTTCAAAAGTCTCTCATTGGGCCTTGCAGAATGAGATGCAAATTTTCCTAGTGATAGCCATCTTTCAATCATTAATAAATTGGGTAGTATAAATGGAGGTGTAATACAGTGCAGATAGAAGTCGACCAAATGCCTTAACTGGATCTTGGAGGCCCTACTGGAGTTACATTGGAGGGAAGACCATTTACTTAACAAATATATCAATCCGTTTTACATGTCAAAATTCACAAACGCTTACCTTTACTGCAGTGCAAAGTAGTTTGGATTTTATATTGGAATAGTCACATGAAGAGTAGATTGGAATATGATTGAAACATATCAGACTGGTATACAAGGCATTAATACCGATCTGCAGTTTGAGAGATGAAAATCTATTTTGACCAGCACTTGTATAAAGTAAGTCAGAAATGAATATAAATTCAGTGCAAATATTATCAAATGCAGGCATTGGAGTTTATTTTAATCTGCACATCTTCTGTCTTGAGGATATGAATCCTTAAGGCTTTTAATGTTATTTTGATACTGTATTTATTCAGCTGTCCTTGTTACTATATAGAATAGGAAACTCTTGCTTGCACTAGATTAATGCTTTTCCTTAGTTACACTCAGGAAAGTATTGTGTACAAAAAATTATTTTAAAAACATTAGCTTCACTTTTTAAAAAAATTAACTTGTACATATTGTTACGATCCCTGACCAGACCTTCATTTTTGTTACAATCCTGTTAGGGACCAGTAACTTTTTTTGAAGTAGATGCAATTTGAAATCTCAGTTACTTACAAAGCCACAAGATTCCATAGTTTAAAACTAACAGAATAAATGTTACAATACAAAAGTCAGCAAAGCAAGCAGTCAGTACTATCTTACACTTGTAACATGAGGTAAGCGTGAATTAACAGACAAACTGTGTACACAATGCGCATTAAATGACAGACACAGCCAAGACATCTGAAATTTCTCAGTATCCCACCTAGATGTCAGGGATCACCTGAAAGTCACAAAATTCTTTAAACTCTGTCTTCCTCACGGGGGATTTTGGCTCCTCTCTTTTGAGGATACAGCTTATTTCCCTCAAAAGCCACTCCAATCTGGACTCCCTTAATGACTGCTTGAGTTGCTCAATCTCTTATGATTGGATTCACAAGTCTGCACCCCAGCACCTAATTCCAGCTTCCTATTTACTCTCAGCAGATCTCCACTAATCATGGGTTTTCCTTTGTCTTAACTGAGCTGTCACTGTCCCTGAGTTTCTCTGAACTGCAGTCTCCCCAACTGTACCAAGCAAATGCTGCTTCTGACCTTCCTTGAGTCCCAACTCCTAGCAGCATAGAGCTACCAATAGCTGTCAGGGCTTCTGAGCCCTAGCTCCCGTCAGCAGCATGGAGCTAAGGGTAGCACTTCGGCTGCGTGGAACCGACCTCCCTTTTCCATCTGCTCTTGACTCCCTGTTACATGGTTTAACTTTTCGTGCCACACCTTGGTCCCATGTTTGTTGGTTTGCATCACACCACCATGCAGGCGCCCTGCCAATACAGCTGTGGAGGAATGATGGATCGAACATGTGTGACCTGTTGTCTTGCCATGCTCTGCACTGGAGCTCACTAATATCCTGGGAATTGTAGTCCTCAGCCTCCGCCTGGAAAACCAAAACAACTCAGGAATACAAATACCCTCAATTTGCAGCTACAATGCTGATATTCATGGATATTCTGCAACTATCTTACCATTTCAATAGGCCATGTTTGGATGATGCTATGAATAATGGTGAGGGCATGATAGTGAGCTTAATCCAATGATTGTCTTGCCACTCCAGGCACCTCTACTTACTTGCTGGTAAAACTATTTAGGTAATTGTCACAAGGCTATGTTCAACAAAAGTTACAATATAAAGTTTGATGAATGAAGCCACAACATGCCGAATAAATTAATCTGGCTGCATACATTTTTACATGAACTGCCTGTATGTTAATCAACAAGCAAATTGATTTCCCAATGAGATGGGATATGGTTTGCTCTTTGTATGCATAATAGCATTAAATTGTAAATTCATCAGAATGCTGTTCTCCAACTCAGGTTATTTCTGTGAATTATGGTTTGTAATGGCTATTGTACCATAATCTTGCTTTAAAAATGCACATGCTGAAAATGTTATGGCACACTGCATAGAAACCATCCTAGAATTGACTGAAGGGATACTTGGCTTAATAAAGTTGAAATACTTGAGTTAATAAGAGCTTAATTAATTGTTAGTGCCCTGAAAACAGTGGTTAAATGCACTGCAAGGGAGATTCAACATAGCAGTTGATTCCCCAGTGACAGAAATATATATTGTTTGCTCTTGTATATCAGCAAAATTGTAAGTTCCTTGTAATTATTATTCTTGTATCCTTTGGGGATTTTTCATGTAATGCATGAACAGCAAAGATACTAAGGAAATGAAGCAAAAAAAGTATCATGTAAAATGTTTAATATTACTTTATTTTGCCCTTTTCTCCCTTTTTTCTGTCTGATTTTTTTCTCTGCAGAAAAAGAACTCCAGCAATCTGCTTGTGATCGGTTTGCTTTTCTGCCTCCCCTCCGCCATTTTATTTGATTTCCTTTCTGCTTGATTTTTCTTTTTTAGATGCCCTTTCCATTTGGTTCTTGCTTTCCTGGGACCTAGGTGTCCTAGTGCATGAATCGCAAAAGGTTACTATGCAGATACAGTAAGTAATTAGGAAAGCTAATAGTATGTTATGTAAAGCATGTAGTATTCTAGGTTTTATTAATAGGGGCATTGAGTACAAGAGTAAGGAGGTCATATGAAACTTGTGTAAGGCACTGGTTCGTGCTCATCTGGAGTACTGTGTCCAGTTCTGGGTGCCATACTTGAGGAAGGATGTGAAGATATGGAGCGAGTGCAGAGGAGATTCACAAGAATGGTTCCAGGGATAAAGAACTATAGCTACGAGGATAGATTGGAGAGATTGGGACTGTTTTCCTTGGAGAAAAGGCTGAGAGGATACTTGATAAAGGTATTCAAGATCCTGAGGAGTATGGACAGGGTAAATGGTGAGAAACTGTTCCCACTTGAGAACATCAAGAACTAGAGGACACATTCAAAGTAATGGGCAAAAGGAATAGAAGTGATGTGAGGAAAACATTTTTCACCAAGGGTGTTTAGAGTCTGGAACGAACTTGAAAGGGAAGTGGAAGCAGGTTCAATTGAGGTATTCAAAAGGGAATTGGATTGCTATCTCCAAAGAGAGAACGTGCAAGGTTACAAGGAAAATGCAGGGCAGTGGGATTAGGCAGATTGGTTTTTCAGTGAGCCTGTTCAGTCTCAATGGGCCGAATGGCCTTCTACACTGTAAAGATTCTGTATTGCGAGGGGAATTGAATACAAAAGTAGAGGTTATGCTTCACTTATACAGGGCTTTGGTGAGACCACATCTGGAGTACTGTGTACGGTATTGGCCATCTCATTGAAGGAAGGATGTTAAGGTGCTGGAAGCAGTTCAGAGATGGTTTACTAGACTAATACCTAGAAATGGGAAGGTTGTTCTTTGGAAGGGTTGGATAGAGTACGTTTATATCTGCTGAGGTTTAGAAGAGTAAGAGGTGACGATTGGAACATATAAGATCCTGAGGGGACTTGACAGGTTGGGTGTGAAAAGGATATTTCCTCTTGTGGGAGAATCTAGAACTAGGGGCCACTTTAAAAATAAGTGGGCGTCCATTTAAAACATGAGTATTTTTTCTTTTGAGGGTCGTGAGTCTTTGGAACACTCTTCCCTAGAGAGTAGTGGAAGCAGAGTTTTTGAATATTTTTAAGGTAGAGCTAGATAGATTCTTGATAAAGAAGTTGAAAGGTTATCAAGGTTATGCAGAAATGTGGAGTTGAGGTTCCATTCAGATCAGCCATGATCTCATTAAATGATGGAGCAGGCTCGAGGGACAGAGTGGCCTACTCCTAATTCGTATATTCTGATAAATCCCTCCTTTGGGCCTTTTAAATGTCTCTAAATGACTGCGCTTCTGATTTCTCTTGGTTCTGTCGCCTTTTATCACATCGATATTATGTTCCTTTCCCATCTCGAGGCTTCTCTTGTTTTTCTCTTTATCACAGTGAAGGGATAGATTAGCTGAATACTGTTCAAAGTCAGTTTTCATATTCTTCAGATAAATTAAATTGCTAATCCTAAAGAAACATTGGGCGGGATTTTCCAGTCCCATCAGTCAACTGACATTTGAATGGTTCATAGTATTTGCCGTGGTGGAAACCTGCTGTGATGGGGCCGGAAAATCCTGTTCATTATTTTAGTTCTAGTTAGAGAATTTTTTTTTTCTATATAAATGCAATTGATGTGACCTTTCCTGTCATCATATTTCCCTTTTTGGTTTTTGTCTTGCATCAGGCACCATGCTAGTGTGTTCCAAGATCTTTTTCTGGCCAAAGGAAGGTTTGTGAAGATGGCAGTGAAGGAGAAAGCGTTCTGGAGCGGATCCTATGGAGAATGATCAAATCTGTTTGTTGGGAGTCGCTAAGGGAGATTTTGTATCCAACAACAGGGCAGGAAGCACCATGAGAAGGTAGAGAGGGAACTAAATCTGTCCAAAAGGCATAGCTGTTCAGGTAAAATGATGTGAACAAACAGTCACAGTAAAAGCAGGGCCAGTGCTTTTGGGCGATGTCCCAGTCTGGTGCACCCACTTCTGGAGAAAATGCCCACAAAGGTGGGATTTGCCTTTGGGGGTGGTGGTTGTGGGGTGGTTGATAACGAGAGTTGGGCCCTCTGTCCCTAGGAAGAGTTCAGAGGCAGCCATGAACTGCCGACTGTGGAGGCAGGCTGCTGAAAAGACCCATCTCGATGCATTGATACTTAATACCAGTTGTAATAAAAACAGGCTGTGTAGCTCTCACCCCTCATGCCCCCTTCATGCCCATCCATCCACAAGACACTGTGTGTAGAACCAATGAACCCCACAGTGACTTAGAACGTGTTAAAAAGCTTAAAATAAACATAAAAATTGCTTTTTCCTATAAGTGTCAATCATCAAGACCCTTTAAAGTTTCAGAAGCAGAAACTGCAAATACTTGAAACCTCTTTATCTTGTGTAAATAAGCATTGTGAAATTGACAGAGAGCCAGAACTGTCAATCAAATAATTTGGCTCTCAACCAAGTCTCATTATGTTGGTTCTATGGAGGCCATGGGGAGGGATGGGTAGATAGGAAAAGCTAAGCATGGAGGGTAGGACGTGGTGGGTAGGGGCGTTGCTTGGCATGGGGGCATAGGCAAGACCTTTTAAACTTGCATTCAAAAAGTTCCCTCAACTAGACTGTTTCAGCTCAGGTGCTGTGAACCTTGACTCTGAAAAGCTGGCCTGAGTCCATGAACGTTGTGGAGGACTAGAACATGCCAATCCACACAATGGAGCTGGCTAGTCCAGCATGAAGGCTGTGGGCTTACCACCTGAACCAATCTGCACTCAAGTGGCACTGCTGCAAATCGAAAACCAGGGGAAATGGGGCCAGGAATCCTGGAATCTGAGTCCAGCTGCCATTTTCGCCCCTCCATGGAGTCTCCCCAACTCCATAAAAATGCAGCTCACTGTGTCTGCAGCATGATTAGGAGATAGAGCAGAGGCTCCAGAAATGGTAGCAAATATGGCATGGAGCACCAAATTGGAGCTGGGCTCCTTAACAAGCAATAAGTCTGCATGTCAGGCTAGCCAATGCAGTCAGCGTTTCCCTGAGCATTCTCACTCCTATCCACATCCCTTTTAAGGGTTGATCTTGAGGATCTTCTGACCTCTCTACCATCTCTCCTTGTACCCACCTGCATCACTAATGCCTGCAGCATCATGTCATTATGGATACTTATGTTTGCCCTGGTGTTCAGTTTCCGAGAATTTCCATCACAGCAGTGCTTCCCTTTAAGAGGTACCCTGTCTCTGAGAGAGCAGGCTGCCGCTAATGCTGTTGCACCCTCCAGGTCTATGCAGAGCCTGCCAACAGTGTTAAGAGGCAGAGATCAGCGTTGGAGATGCACCAACTAGTGCCTCTGATGAGGTGGGTACATGACTTTTGCTCACCTCTATCTGAACAGATATGTGCATGTTGGGAATTGTGAACTCTAGGCCCAAATACCAGGGTAAACTAATTTCTAACCCAGTTTATATTGATTTCCAGCAAGCCAGTCAGAACTGAAATCAGAAAGCATCATTTCGTACAAAGGACGGTGAATAGAATTCTCCCTCCCTCATTCCACCCTTAAAGGATGCTGGATATGGGGAGTAGGTGGGTAAATAGAATGGAGATACTTGTTGGTCAAGAACCAATAACCAAGCTCAAGACAAAAACAGAATTACCTGGAAAAACTCAGCAGGTCTGGCAGCATCGGCGGAGAAGAAAAGAGTTGACGTTTCGAGTCCTCATGACCCTTGAATAGTCGACTCCTATTTCCTTCACTATAGGAAAGCTGTTGGCCGCCACTTTGGATGAAGCAACTTGTTAATTATTAAGTAATAGTTAAGGTAACTGCAGTGATATATTTTAAACCATAGCTGCCTTTATGCAGTCACTTTGTTTCAGTATTGCCATCTCTATAAACTTCAACTTCGGTACATGAAATTCAGTGCTTAGAAGCTTCTGCTGTCTTGCAATAACTTACTGTGCTGCTTCATGGAGGCTGGGTTACAGGTCACAGGATATTGAACATTTCAATAAATGGGCTTTTGTTATATGCAACTTTGGTATTTGAAGCATCATTTAGGCTTGTCAAACTGGAGCCTAATAATTGTCATTAAATTACAGTATTAGTATACTAATTTTACTTTGCTACACTCAACCACTTATATTTGGTCTAGATGTTCTAAAATGTTTCCTAAATGTTCTTGATAAAATTCAACAAAATTGTCAAACGAAATGTCACTGGCATCTTCTCAGCTTAGTGTTTGCTGCAAGCATTTTCTGCAGATTTATCAGCAATCTATACTTTTTGCATTTCCTTGTACCATGCAGAAAGATCACCACCACAGTGCAAACTAAGTAGCCTTTTTGGTTAGCATCAACTTATTGTGATGCTCTGTTCCAACATTTCTTATTGACCTGACTTGTGATCTGGTTGAATTAAATACATGGCCCTAGAAGATGTTGGAGTGGGTCATTCGGGGTGAGCACTGAGTTGGATTTTTCCCCCTCACTCTTCACCAATTAATTTTGTGTGGCAATTGCTGAAAGTTTGAGTCATTAACAACACAGCAACTTCAGAGAGGCAGCCTGGGGGCCTTGGTAAATGACAGGACCAATAAGAAACAGAGTAATTGATGGAGAAAGGAACAGGGTGAACTAAACAACTTGGATACTGAAAGAGAGAAATTGGATTAAAAGAAACATCTAATGCAGGAATGTTGACTGATAGCTAATTTGAGGTTAATCCAGCAAACTGGCAATTTGCAACTCAAACTATCTGTTCACTTCATAAATTTTAGCATTAATATCAGTGTGCACCATGAACTCGCCCATTATTTTCACAGCATACTGGGCCATGCTGATTTAAATCCAATTTAAGATATAAAAGTATATTGTAAGTTTTCAATATTAAAAGCTCCCTGATCTTTTTTTATTTTCCCGCAGTGAGTGGTTAAGTTCTGGAATGCACTACCTGAGAATGTGGTGGAGGCAGGTTCCATCAAGGCATTCAAAAGGGAATTAGACTGTTTGAAGAGGAAAAATGTGCAGGATTATGGGGAGAAGGTGGAAGAATGGCACTTGGTGAATTGCTCTTTGGACAGCTGGTGTAGACACAATAGGCCGAATGGCCTGCATGGGCGCTTTAACAATTCTGTGTTCACTGGAATATGTTAGCCTTGAGTTTAAAGTCACTGATTCTTAATGTGAGGTTTTGTATTAATGATTCAAAAGGTAAATATCTGAATTAATTCATGACCTTATTGAGGAATGGAAATTGTTGCTTATTCCTGTTGACTCTTTTTTAGTTTCTTAAAATGTGACTCAGTGGCAGTTTGTGGTTTACCCACCCTGCTGTTAATTGGTCCTAATGTTTGTCTTCCATTTCTTTCCATCTCTTGGCCTAGCCCAACTTATTCTGGTCCAGCACTGCTTCTTGGCTACTCTCCACCCTCTCAAAGTCTTCATTTCCCCAGTTCTTCACCTTCTGTTGTCTTAGTCATCTATATGAACTGCAGTTAGGGGTCAATCTGTACGTGATATCTAAATAGTTTTATTAAAGAATTGTTTGGTGGAGGAAAACTTAAAAATGTTTCTTTTGCTCTACTAATTATTTAGATTTGTTTTGCTACGGTATTATGCAACAGTGAAAAGGAGCAGAGGGGAAAGGCTGGTAGAAAATTATTTGGTACATTCAGCAAGTAAAGCGAACAAGTTGAAATGTTAGAAGGTATATGACCTTACAGCTTATTAACACACACGAGCCGAGTGGGGATTTGGCCATTGGCCAAGTTGTATGGAAATTGGCCAACTAACCAGTTAATCCTGACTAGCACCTAATTTAGAAACATGGTCGAATGTCTTGTTAATATTTTAAGTTTGTTTGCTTGATGTTGTTGACTTGTAGTTGTGTAGCTTTATGTTTTTAACCCAGAAAACTGGTAAATCCAAACTTATATCAATTAGTTTTTTAAAGTTTCTGCTTACAAACTGTAACACTGGACAAAAGGATCTTAGAGTATTGCTAATTTTAGCTACTTGGAAATCAATTTTTTTGTAAATCACGTACTTCATGCAACATTACCTATTCTGGAAGCTTACCTCTTCACTAAACTGTGGGGAAAAAGCATGCTTGAAATTGTCCACTAATACATTGTCCCTTCAATAATTCCTAGTTCATAAGATTTTCACTGAAGGGATTTCTCTCAGCAGGCAGTCTTCACATTAAACCTTGTGTAGTAATTTTGTTATGTTAGTTCATAACATTTTATGAACTAACCGATTTTCATAATGCAGCAACAAGTGCTGATTATATGCTGCATTTTGAAAAATTGGGGTGAGCCATCAGCTTCCCCTATTCATTTAGATGATATGCCTAGAGTTTTAAAAAAACAAAATGCTATTTTGCTGATATGGAAGAATCCAGAATTCAAGGGATCAATTTTGAATCCTTTTTCATGGCTATAAAAGCCTCAAACTGGAGTTGGTAGCTTTATCACCCACTGATGCCAGCGATACAGCCAGCTGCATTTTGTAAAGGCCTTACCTGCTGTCCAGATTGCATGCTGTTTCAGGCAATAGCCTTCTTTAATATATGAATCGGGTCCAATGACATAAATGACTCTGCTGTTTTAAGTCAGAACGGGTCAGGGCCATCTTGCATGCTTGTCAGTTCCATAAACAGACACAGTGGGCTTCTCTATGGTTCTATAAGTAATACAACCAAAGGGCCCACCAAAGATAAATACTGAATTATTTTTGAGTCCCCCAAAAATAATCTGTACATCAGCCCTACCTGCTCTTCAGGTCTTAATATGGTGGGCTGCACCAGTAATTTTCTGGCACTCCACAGCTCACCTGTCAAATCAAAATGGTGGGGGTCTCTTTCCACTGTTGGGTCATCTAAAAGTCAAAATCTATTCTGAGGTATCTTGGAAAACACAGCAGTAATAGTCAGTCTTTTCTTGAACGCTACCTCGATAATGAAGCAATAAGATATACACTAATCAAAAATATGGTTTACAACTTCATATCTTAGTTTAATTCACATTTTATGAAGGTTTCCTTATGCTTGGAAATGACTAACATGTATATTGGAACTGACAGTAAAATCTAACATTCATTTCGTAACTTCTGTATTTGAAAGGATTTTATTACTGTGTATGACCTATAAATTATGTATTTATGGCATTTTGAAAGTGTTGTAGCAAAGCTGTAAAAGCACTTGGATTTTTCTGATTCGTTAAAATAGGCCTTAGTTAGAAGCATCTAAAGAAATGTTGGAATGATTAGTCTCAATGTACGGCCAGGTCCAATTCATTCGTATTCAGTCAAGACTAGCTAATTGTTAGTAATAAAAACAAAAAATTAGTAATTAGTAATTAATGTTAGTAATAGTTGTTTACCTGTAATGTTCTTGCAAAAAACATACTATCAATGCCATGTTTTAGCTTACAATCTACCCTTGTTAACTGTGCAGATATGCAAATAGTGTCAGAATGGCTAATAGCATTACAGGTAGAGAAAATTATTTAATAGCAATACCTATGTAGTGAGTCATTGGCTCTGTGGAAGATGGCTGAGATCTTTTGCCAACACTAAGTGCTAATAGTTGTCTAGAACTATTGTTGACATAAATATGATATTGCACAGCATAAACCCTTCATTCTTCTCATCGGTTGCAACCTGACACACAACTCTGCATTTAATTGTCTGTCCTAACTTTGTGAGTAGCCATTTACTACTAATCATGAATCATGTACTGTCAAGAGTTTTTGGTTAAATTATTTAATATTAAATACAATGAACCATTGAAACAAACACAATTCCGTGACAAAAAGATAAAATGTAGAGTGCAGTAAATGTGGTTTGGTATCAAGAATTTAAATTAATGTTAAACTGAGTTATACCTTATAGATCCCCACCTAAAAGCTACATTTTTAGATCGTATATTAAACTTTAATGAAATACTGACACCTAGTGGTGTAACTCTGGTCAGAAATAGCAAGACAAATGTAATTCTTGTCACAAAATGAATAAAAATCAACAATTATAAAATAAATTCCTAAAATTTCACCAAGATTTATCCCATCTGTGTATTTTCTCCCATTTTCTGGTAATCTTTGTACTGAGCATTAATTCCAGAGAGCACAGTTGGTGGTTTTCTGAAAGATTAAATCAAAGTGCTTTTTAAAAGTATCTAATATGAAGGCAATAATTACATTGGGACATAGGACCTCGGAGCAGGAGTAGGTCATTCGGCTCTTTGAGCCCAATTCGCCATTTGGTAAGATCACAGCTGATCTGGTTGTGGCCTCAACTCCGTTTTCCTGTCTGCATTCCTCCCCTCGCCCCGCCCCAACAATAACTGATTCCCTAGTCTATATAAAAAAAAATCTATCCAACTGAACCTTGAATAAATGCAATGACCCAGCTGCCACTGTTTTCTGGGGAAGTGAATTCTACAGACTAATGATCCTGTGAGATAAGGCAAAGCTTTTTCTCTGTCTTAGAAAAGATGACCCCTTATTTTTAAATTGTGTCACCAAGTTCTGGATACCCCACAAGAGGAGACATCCTCTTGATATGTACCTTATAGTGTCCCCTCAGGATCTCCCCTCATTCTTCTAAACTCCAATGGGTATAGGCCCAACCTGTTTAAACTTTCTTTGTAAGATAAACCCTTCATCCCAGGAATGACTCGAGTGAACCTTCTCTGAACTGCTAATGAAATTATTTCCTTTTTCAAATAGAGACCAAAACTGTACATAGTTATTTCAGATGTGGTTTCACCAATGCCCTGTACAACTGCAGTAAAACCTTCCTGTGTTTATGTTCCATTTTCTTGCAATAAATGCCAACATTTTATTTGCCTTCCTAATCACTTGCTGTACCTGCTGTAGTATAAGGATCTGGCACATAAAGCATTAATATGGGGCTGATCACAGTACCACCTATACCTGACCTGCATAGAAATCAGTGTAGTGTTGGACAGAGCTGTGTGCAGAAGCAAGCATGGAGACAGCTCCTAGCTAGGATGTTTACTGTACCTATACATACAGTTTCTAATTGTTAATAAATACATATAGTTGAACTACCTAATGAATACCTTAAGACCTACTGAACTATGCCCAACATCTTACAACAAAGTGGCAGCAAATGGGACAACTTGCAGAGACCAGAGAAGAAAATTAAAGTACTGGAAAACTGAAAGAAAAATGAACACAGCATTCTGACCTGAAGAAAAACTCAACGAGTGGAGGTGCACAAGGAAATTGCCGGAGTAAAGCTCCAAAGAAAGGCTTGGAAGCTAAAGGAAGGAATTAAATTCCTCACTGCAGCATCAGGCTCCATTAAATCCCGTGGAAATCCAGCTTCAATATCAATAGACCTAGCACAGGTGAGTTAAAACTTTAAAATTTCTGGACATCACAAGTCCTGAAAGAAAGTTAAATACTGCAGTGGTCAGAAATTGCATTTTAAATTGTAAGTCCAAGAAACCCGATTCCCGAACACGTGAAGATCAAACTTGCGTCAAACAAAGAGGAAAAAAAATCCAAAAGCTGGGATTCCAAGAGCTTAAAACATCATGCTAAAGCAAGGAGGACTCTAATCAGTCGATCCAGGCAGCCATTGTTTAAAAAAATTAAACGCTGAGATCACAAATGCCATTACTGCAGGAGCCTGCCAAAACTGGCAAGCGCAAGAAAGCTCTTCATGTACAATGTGCCATCTTGGATTTTTGGAAACCTCTTAAAGCTGAACCTGCAAATTAAAAATTTTAACATGGATCAGTAATTCACTTTTCCAGATCAATTTAGACTTATCCAAGGGGCAGAACAATCACAAAATTGGGGACTTTGGAGAAAGGGATTCCACGAATGCTTCAGGTCTGGATAAAAAGACACATGCTGAACAAGTTAACACGCTGCTTTATTCGGTAGGCCCAATAGCTGACAATAGTTAAATAAGGAATCGAATCATCTACAAAATTTGAAGTTTTAAAATTATTTATTTTAATAAATAACAATATCTTAGGGCTAAATTTAATAAAATGTGTCTGGCAGCCAAGGAGAACCTGTTGACTCCTTCATTAATGAGCTGCACAGAATGGCTGAAGGCTGTGATTACAGTGACCTAAAATCTGAGCTAATCAGGGATAGAAGAGTTGTAGGAGTGGTGGACAACACTCTTGGACCTGCTTCAAGCAAAGGAAGATCTAACCCCTTGAGAGTGCCTGACAATCTAGATGGCTAACTGAAATCTGCTTGCAGCATTGACCCATATTAAGGGGAGAAAGCAAACTGTGATACAATGTAAGTCCCACTGTGCAGTTAGTGAAACAGCACTGAAACAGGGAAGCAATAACCTAACCAACCAGTGGCGTGAACATGCCAGCGATGTGGTGCAAAGCGTCCCTACAAGCGTGATCAATGTCCAGCAATTTCAGCCCAATGCTTTCAATGTAACGGAATAGGACACTTGAGGAAGATGTGCAAGGCTAAACCATCAAAACACACAAGATCCCAAGAGGATTTATGAGGGTGAGACAGCACACCAAGATGTGTTTCTAGGGCAAGGTCAAAGATCCTGAATTTTCGTTCTAGAATGCGGATATCTCACAAACTTTAAGTTGGACACTGGAGCCAGTCCTATTGGACAAAGAACTGTGGCTGAGGCACCTCTAGCCACAAACAACAGACACACTGCTTTATGGGCCTGGAGGAATCCAGCTTCCGGTCCTTAACATGATTCTGGAACCATTAACCTATGACAGCAAACAAATCTTTGAGCTGATGTGCATCATCCATAACCAGTCTTTTTCTCTCTTGGGCAGAGATGCCTGTGCAGCCTTGAATCTCCTCAAAACAGCAGATGATGTCAAGACAGACACTGTTGTAAATTATACGAACTGCAAGTTCCCGAGAGCTCCAACAAGATTCTTTTGACTGGGGCTTCAGCTCTGAATTGTCTTCTCTCTTTGCAGTGCAGGTTTGTCCACTTTTGTTACAGGTGTCAGAAGCCCCTCATTGGTCAGACCAGCCAAACACACAGATGGTTACCATGACACCTTGAGTAGATGATAGTCAAGAGAGGAACCAGGGACAAGAAGAGCCTCAACCTCCGGCTCGGACACCAGTTGGAGAGAGAAACCCTGAGCCCACAGAGCAGACGCTGCAATCCCCAGTCAGCATGATGGCACCACAAACGATGCTGAAACCGAGTAGCAGTCATCTATTGACGACAGCCAGACGCAAAGGTGAGCTTACAACCAAGTCACACCCTCACAACAGGAAGAGCCATCTTCCATCCCAGCATGTGTCATGGTAAGCTGCACGAAAGAAAAGGAGAAAAAACACTTGAGATGAGCCCAGAACTTTTGTCTGTCCTGTAAAGATCAGGATCAACCAACATTACAATTGGGGAATCGACAAAACAATTCAATACCAAATAACAGAAGAGGATGAAAAGAGATCCAGGTGTCAGAACAACCTCCAATTCAACGAAGTTTACATACAGTGACAGAACATATCACTCCTCTGACAGTAGTGAGAACAAGATTTGGAAGGGCTGTACGGCCTCCAGACCACCTGAACCTATGGATCAGAGACTTCGGGGGGGGCAGATGTGTTAGTGGTAATGATGTAATACATGGGGTAAACTGGGATAACTTGTAAATACATTGGATAAAGACTTGGGGGAAGGTGTAGTATAAGGGCCTGGCACATAAAGGGTTGATGTGAGACTGAGTACAATACCGTCCACAGTGAGGTAAGAGAATACTTGACCCACACCTAGGACAGAGCTGTGTGTAGAAGCAAGCATGGCGACAGCTCCTAGCTTGGATCATTACTGTATCTCTGAATATATTTTAGTTTGCTGATGATACAAAGCTATGTGGAAAGGTAAGTTGTCAAGAGGACACAGGCTGCAAAGAGATTATAGACAGGTTAAGCGAGTGGGCCACAAAATAGCTGATGAAATGTAATATGGAGAAGTGTCACGTTATTCACTTTGGTGAAAGAATAGAAAAGATTAATATTTTTAAAACGTTGAGAACTTAAGTGTTGATGTTTATAGAGACGTGGGTGTGCTCATAAAAGGAAAACAAAAAGTTGGCACAGGTGCTGCAAGCAATTGGGAGGACAAACTACATGTTGGCCTTTATTCCTGTACTTAAATCCTCTTGCAATAAAGAAGTCTTGTCAGAATTGTATGGGGTTTTGGTGGGACCGCGTCTGGCGTGCTGTGTGTAGTTTTGGTCTCCACATTTGAGAAAGGATATTCTTGCATTGGAGGTGGTGCAGTGAAGGTTCACTTGATTGGTTCCAGGGATCAGAGGCTGAGCAAATTGGGTCTTTTTTTCCCTGGAGTTGAGAAGAATAAGAGGCAATCTCATTGAAACCTACTAAATTCTGAGGGGGTTTGACAGGGTGGACACTTTTAGATTCTCTGACCAATGGAAACAGTCTCAGGATAAGGGACTGGTCATTTTGGACTCAGATGAGGAGAAATTACTTCATTCAGATGGTTGGGGGGCTCCATCATTGAATACATGGCTCGACAGGCCATATGGTCTACCCTTCCTAATTCTTGTGTTCTATCTAAATATTTTGTCATCTTCACGTCATCAGCAAATTTAGCAACTAAACATTCCTTCCCCTTTTCCAGGTCATTGATATAGATTGCAAATAGTTGATGCCCCAACATCGATCCCTGTGGCACTACACTAGTTGCAGCTTGCCAATCCAAAATGACCCATTTATCCTTGCTCTATATTTCCTGTTAACATGGATAGAGGATTGGTTACCCCCTACACCATGTACGCTTATCTTGTGTAGCAACATTTGCTGTGGTACCTTATCAAATACCTTTTGGAAATCCAAGTACACCACATCTACAGGTTCCCCTCTGCCCACATTGCTTGCTACTTCCTCAAATCACTAATAAATTAATTGAACACTATTTCGCTTTCACAAAACTATGTTGACTCTGCCTAATTGCACAGAGTTTTCTAAGTGCCCTGCTATAACATCCTTAATAATGGATTCTAGCAATTTCTTCATGACATATGTTAGACTACCTGGCCTATTGTTTCCTGCTTTCTGCCTCCCTCCTTTCTTGAATAAAGGTATTATGCTGGGACCTTTCCAGAATCTAAGGAATTTCGGAAGATTATATCCAATGCCTCTACTACCTCTGCAGCCACTTTTTTTAAGACCTTAGGATGCAAGCCATTAGTTCTCAGGAACTTGTCAGCCTTTAGGTCTAATAGTTTTCCCAGTACCATTTCCCTGGATTTGGTGATTGTTTTAAGTTCCTTTGTCCCTTTCACCTCTTGATTTTCAAATATATTTGGGAAGTTTCCTGAGTCTTCTGCATTGAAGACGGACTCAAAATACCCGTTCAACACTTCTGCCATATCTTTGTTTTCCATTATCAATTTCCCAGACTCACTGCCTAGAGTACGAACACTCACTTTAGTTACTCTTTTCCTTTTTAACTACTTGTAGAAACTCTATCTGTTTTTATATTTCTAGCTAGCTTTCTCTACTACTAATTTCTTCTACATTTTTTAGTCTTTCGACGGATTTTAAGAGCCAGCAATCTTCTGACCTATCGCTATGCTTCGCAGTATTGTATAGTGTTTCTTTGAATTTGATACTATCCTGAACTTCCTTATTTAGGCACAGATGATGCATTCTTTTCTCACTGGAATAAATCTTTGCTGAGAGTTATTAAATATCTCCTTAAAAGTCTGCCACTGCATCTCTATTGTCTAACTTTTCAATCTAGTTTCCCAGTTTACTTTAGCCAACTCTGCATTTATATCTTTATTTAGGCTTAAAACACTAGTCTTTGACCCACACTTCTCACTTTCAATCTGAATGTGAAATTCTATCATATTATGATCGCTGTCACCTAGAGACTCCTACAGCATGAGGTTATTGATTAAGCCTAGATAAAAACAAAAAAACTGCGGATGCTGGAAATCCAAAACAAAAACAGAATTACCTGGAAAAACTCAGCAGGACTGGCAGCATCGGCGGTTATTGATTAACCCTGTCTCATTGCTCGTTGCCAGATCTGGAATAGCCTGCTCTGATTAGCTCTAGAGCACGGTGCTTTAAGAAGTTGTTTATGAATCCAATCTACATAAGGATTAAAGTTACTCATGATTATTGCATTACCTTTTTTACACACCTCATTTATTTATTTCTGTCCTACAGTGTGACTACTGTAAGGGGGCCATTAATGACCTCTTACCTTTCCTATAAGTAACTGGGAAATCTGCAAACAAGGTAAAGTTTTGTCATTTAAGTAGCAGCTAAATGTATGAATCCCTGGACACCTCATGGCATGTCGGAGGGCTCGTGATGTACATCAAGCCCTGCTGAGTCTAGCATTGAGCTGTAGCAAGAGGCACAGGATTATTGAAACTGAATACTCTGCATAAAACTTAAGTTAGAGCTGGAAGAGATGACATTTTAGCTCGTAGTGATTAGCTGCTTTTTACTGGGACAGAAGTTAGCTGGAGATATCATAGCTTTTAAAACACAACCACTATCTTGTGTAATCTGATGCATTGAATGCAGAAAAACATCCCAAGGTGCATTAGACAAACAAATCAGACAAAAATTAGTTTAAAGGAGATGAGGTGTTTGAAGCTAGCAGAGGAGTAAGGATTTAGATTTAGTGGTAAAGTCCACATTGTCAGCACAGTGATTTGAGCAGGCAGGGGCAAATCATAAGCATTTGTGTGCCAAGTTTCAATTATCTACAATAATGCTGTGGAAGACAAGGGCCTTGTTCATGAGAAAGTGGATCTTCTGTGGGAAAATAGAGGGGGTAATTATTGCTGATTCACTGGCAGTGTGTGAGGGAGCAACTGTAGGTAGGTGATATTAAACCCCCCGTGATTGTGCTGGATTCCAGGATGGAAAAGTTTTGGGGGTGAGTTTGCTGCTTGTAAGATGATAAACACCTTGAGGCCTTTTAGACAGTGCAGAAAGAGAAGCACAAAATGTAGCTGTGGACTTATCCAAGGGAGATTCAAAGATTATGAAAAGTTTTGCTAGAGTTGGTCATCAATTTAAAACTATTATAAAGATTGACAAGACAATGATTTACAGCTTTAGTACAGGGTGTAATTAAGGGAAAAGCAGATAAACCTTTGAAGCATGCTATGGGAAGAGAGCAAGGCAAAAGAATTAGCTTTGAATTTCCTACGCAAAGGCACAATAAGCCAAATGGCCTCCTTCCGATCTGTAAATTGTTATGGTTCCTGAACAGAGGGTCAGCCCAATATATTCTTGATCATGGCTCTGCACATTGAAAATGGAGAATAAATCAGTAGACAATTCAGGAATGAAGGGAATGCAGAGATGGTTTTTTTGCCTAATTAATGGCTCCTTCTACACTCCTGATTTTCAACCAAAAGGACAAAGCCTCTGTTAACAGTTTGAGTATCTGTGTATTTAAAAACCCAGAAATGAGGACTAATACATCAGGGATATAACAATATCTTGAAATGTCACTTGAACTAAGGAATATAATTCCAGATTTTAACAATATATAAAAAGTTTCTCACAAGTGACAGGATAAACACTGAATTGTTTTCTGTGTAAGTATGGTTTTCAGGGGTGTCCAATAGTAAAACACATGCAAACAGAACTTGGAATATTTTTAATTCTTTATATTTTTCACTGTTAACACAAATCGTTGAAGAAGAAATATAGAAATTGAAAGACTGACTTTAAAAAATGATTTTACCTGCAATTGGAAACTGTCACTGCACAGCTACCAAAAAAGTTTCAAGTGAAAAAGGTTTAACACTAGTAATGTTAACCCAACATGGCTGCACACAACATCTGAACAACAGAACGGCAAGTTTTATGACACAGTTTAACAAACGGTAATAAGGAGCTTTCTAGATTAAATGATAACACTTTAGCCTAAAAAAATGTTTTAACAGAGTTTTTCACATACAAATACTCCATTATTGGGTGATGACCCATCTTATAAAGGGGTAGGTTAATATCCAGGTACAGTCAGTATCTCTCCCCCTTCCACCTCTCAGCAGTGGTATGCACTTCCATAGATTCACAGAAATCACCAGACATTTTGTCCTTGCTGATTTTTTTTTTAAACTTTGTAACCTACATACAAGAAATGATTGCTATAAGTCTAGAATAAAAATAAGAGTGGAATCACGATAAACACATACTTAGCAAAGATAAATGTTTGGATCAGGACTTTGCATGGGTTATAATAATGTGCAATACTAAACTCAACTCAGTTAGTCATTCACTCAGCAACTGAATATAACTAAAATAAAACACAAAACACTTCTGTTATTTGAAAATAACATTAACCAAAAAATATGTTTTACAGGAAACTGAAAATGCAATATGAGCTGCTGTTTTTAAGTGAAATCAGGCAAATGGATTGATAACATCCAGTGTGTTGTGTATCAAAAAAAAATTGATAGTAGAAATACATAAGCATGAATCAGAGCTTTGCATGGGTAGTAGTTGGATCATGAGTTCTGGCTAAGAGGAGTGAATGGGAAGGGATTTGTAACATTCTACATTTGGATCTGGTATGCTTTTTACTGGAAGAGAGTCCACTCTAATCACCACACCATAAGGATCATCACTGCTGGCTGTCACTTCCCACATTATAGTTCATCCTTCTTCACCAGCCTCAGTATGATGCACTTAGTTCAAAAACCATGATGGACTCAAATGCCCAGACAAAACATGTTTAAGGTGAGTTCATATAAAATGCCACATCATGAAGAAAAGAACAGTTTTGTGTGTTTAAGAAATGGGAGTCCTTGAGGAACAAATGTTTTGAAGTCAAACTTGCTGACAAACAATACAAAAGAGTTTGTTCCTGAGAATGAAGGGAAATGCTTCAAGCTACCTATTAAAATTCCACACCTAAGGCTACCATTTTCTGTCAATAACACATTTCACTCTCTCGTCATCTATCAAACACTTATTTCAAATTATATAAGAAAAATCTACCCAGTAAAGTTTGTGATCAACAGATAAAAGATATGAGGGACGTGACACACATTTATCAACAGGGACATAGCATTGGAAAACACACTTTGTAAAATACTTCTTAGTTTCTGTTGAGTGAAGGGAGTTCTCTTGGGTTTAATGCAGCTTTTATCCCCATCCATGGATAACACTGTAACATCCCAAGCTGGCAGCTGTAAAGAGTACAAATTCTTAGAAGAGTTTCAGGTCTCAAATATCCTATAAATATTCCATTTTTATAATGATATTTTCAGTGTCTCTTGGTCCCAACCCTATAACCGGATGAGCTCTGTAATCTGCTATTGCTCAGTGGTGTGCTCTCTGTCGCCTTCGTGTTTTGTGGGCTGATTGGGAGATGGAGTGTGGGAAGGATGCACCACTGCAGGAAGGTTATGGGAGACGGGTACCCCCCCAGGAACCATTCCTTCCATGGATGCTGGGATTCCTGCAGGTGTTACGCCTACTATACCAGGAGGGTACCTACAAAAGAAGACAGGATCAATTGAATGTAAAACTTCCGTAAGTTACAGACAAGCCTGACTCAGCTCTACTACTGATAAGCTCTTGCCGGTAATGTTTTTTCATCAGTATTCCAGACAATGAGAAGCTGAAAACACACTTGAAAATCTAATGCTAACACTTAAGTTTTATGTATCTCTGCACACCCTGAAAGACATGCCTTGCTCCAAGCAAATTACATTAATGGCAAACAATACATCAATATCCAAATGCCATTTAAAAAAGCAACAGTGCCAGATAATGCAGTTATGGGTATTGGGTGAGAGGACAGAATGGGATTGGGTGTGAGGCCCCATCTTTGAAAACCCTGATAGCACTCCATCTTGCATTACCCGTGAAAAATGGACACTTGAGTGAAGCATTAAAGAACTGGCAGTGCCTATGGAGCTGAACCACAGCATAAACCAGCACCTTTAAGACTGAGGACACAGGGTGGGGTGAGTTGGGGGACAGAAATTTCTCATCACTTAATCTATTAAGTGAAATGAAACTTTAAAACATAGGTTTTCCTTACCTTATAGCATTTTGTCACCAAATGATATCAGCTGCTGGCTGAAATATATGGCAAACTTTAAATATCAATATAGGAAGGTTTTTGTGAATGAGGAGAGTTCACAACAATTAGACTTTTCTCAAACGATTAAAATAGAAAATGAGTTTGTTTTCTGCTAATAGGCATTATGCACCCTGCTGTCAAGATAGAAATACACAGAACTCCTTTTCTGCTGTCTTTTAAGCCAGAAGCAGGTAGCCTCCTGCCATCATCCAATGACAAAAAGCCATGATCCATCTCTCCAAAGGTTTTGGAAATTAACCCAAAAAGAACTTATCGAAATTCTAGCTGTCAATGTTTTCCTCAGTAAAACAGCCAAAATTCTAGCTCTGCATCATGCATTTTGTTAGTAAGATGGTACGAGTGCCTTCACTGAATAAAAACTCAGTGATTTCAGCAGTTTGAACACAGGATGTGACCAGCTGGACTGAAATTTAACCAGTGGTATCAGTGTTGAACAAGTCCACTCAGAGCAAGTGGAGTCACATAAAATTACCTGTAAACCTCACGGGTGTGCAAAACCCAACAATACCATTAACATTTCTTGCTAGAATTATGATTTACCATCAGAAATTTGTGTAGAAACAGTCGACAAGTCTATATGGAATTACTCTATCCACTATTCTAACAGGTCAGCAGGTTATCACAAACATGTCAATTTTTTAGACACTCATGGGAAAAGGTAGAATTTCTGAACAATAATTAGTCAATTGTGAAAAATGATGAATAGTCCAATATTTCATTTTCAAATATAAGTCAAATTGATCTTCTTGAGGGGGTGAAAGAAAAGAAAGAGTGGGGAGAAAGACTTTTGATCAAAAGCCCCCTGTTCTTTCTTAGGCAATTCTGGTCTTTAAAGAACAATTTATCTATTAGACATAAACAGCAACAAGGTTAGTTTACTTTTATCAAACCTCTGCAGCTGCAAGATTATTATTGTAGAACAAAATATTTTGGGAAGTGAAATATCCACTATAATTTACCAGGATAGCTAATTATTTAGTTAATGTCGCCCACTGTTTGCCTCTGATGACAATCCTCCTCCTTTGGTTAAGGATGGTGGGACAGTTTGGCATATAAACTGTTCAATGGCCATCATCAATAGCATTCGATTATTGGATGATAGTAAACCAGTGGTTGTACCAATTTCCCCTAAAATTCCACAATGAAGTACTTAATTGTCGAATATCTAATAATGCTGATAAGCTCTTCCCAGCGTTGACTGGTGAATGCATCAGGGCTGGACTTTAAACTGAAGATCATTCAGTCAGCAGGAGTTACTAGACAACATGTACAATGTTTGCCTTTAATTAGCAAATCAGAAGGCTTAAGACTTCCTGTAACACTGTTCTCAAATGTTACAGCTATACATACGATGTGATAAATGTCAAAGTCATGATTAGAATATTCTAAGAACACTCTATCTTCATCTGTGGAATAAAGTTAAAATATTAAACTAATCAATTAATGTCTCTGTTACAGCCAGCAGGGTATTTGTTCATCAAGAAATGACAATTTCTCCAGTCCACTGTGCTCAATATTGACAGACTGACACAAGGGTCATACGGTGTCATCACTGTACCATGCTTTCCTCAACCTCAGACCATCCAATCAAGTGGACAGACAGGGCCTCAGTAATAAACATCTCACCCGAAAGATGGCACCTCCACTACTGCGCTGTGCTTAACTCTCTGGAGTGGAATCTGAACTCTCAAACTTCTGACTCAGAGGCAAGAGTGTTACTATTTAGCCAAGACTGACACCAGGGGGTGCATTAGCTTTCTGCCATGATAGAGGCCACAACAAGCTCTCACCATAGCGAATTACCATTCAAAATGTCTGAGCTCAAATCCTGGGTATGAGGAGATTTCAAGATCACCTAACCCAGTATCAAAGTGAGATGCCTCACAGCAGTAATGCTGTTTATCTTTGGAGCTTCAAAAATACAAGCAGGTGGACCTAGACTGCCCAGCAAAGCATTTCTACTGTTAGCTGTTAACGTAAAATGTTTGATGGCAGCTGTAGGGTATCTGCACCCTGGAATGGAAAGTTTTAAAGGCTTTTGAGGGACAGCAAGGAATCCAAGAGCTCAGAAGTAAAATTAAAATGATAAAAATTAAATTTACTACATCTAGTGAGAGATTGAATTTGAGTTTATTTTCCCGCAAACACACAAATAAATAATCCTCTTACCTGTAGGTGGCCCCATTGAGCTCTGGGTGGACAGCTTGCTGGTCCATTGTTGGCCAGGCAGCAGTTGTAACAAAGTAATCCTTATTTACACAGTTTCTTAAGCTGTCTGGGATTCGACCTGGAGCAAAGAGAAAGGAAGGATAAGGATACCAGAATGAACAAACTAAAACAAACCATACATTCATGAAGAAAATGTTAAACACAATCATTTAACTGTAAACTCCACCACTAGCACACAGGGTTAGCAGTTGTGTAATCTACAAGATGCACTGTAGCAACTTGTCAAGACTTCTTCGACAGCACCTTACAAACGTGTGGCCTCCACCATGCGGAACATCAAGAGCAGCTGATATATGGGAACATATGCAACCTACACTTATCCCTCAATTTACATATGTTTCACTGTCACTGGGTCAAAATCCTGGAACTCCCTCCCTCACAGCTCTTTCGGTGTACCTAAACCACAGGGATTGCACCAGTTCGGGGGGGGGGGGCAGCTCACCACCATCTTGCTTTTTTTTTAAATGATACGCACAGGCCGTCAATATTGTAGCTGAGCTAACTTTATTGATAACACATTTTCCTAACATGAACCACATAGCTGCAGTAATTGAATTCTATGTAGATAGGTTCCAACATGTGCTATCTGACCTTCAATCCCCAGGTCAGGCTCCACATATAGTACAGAGTACCATATAGCATCTAATACTGGAGTTTACTACCACAATCAGCTATTATCATGACATTTCCCTTTTCAAAAAAAACTTTACACAAAGTTTCATATCGATTCTTTCTCACTCTGCTTTGATCAGTCTGTTTTGTCTTTTATTCATCTCTGTATCTCTATTTTTTCACAATTCTTCCACTGGATGTTCTGAATGGTGACAGAGGTGATTTTGAAGGTCAAGGGGCCTTCTCCAGCTCTGTGTAAGTATCACCCCTTAGATAGTTTTCAGGACTCTCAGGCTTTGTCTGGTTATCTGTTGCTTCACTGGTGCATTCTGGCTTTTGATCTTTAGCTACACATTCTGGTTTGTCTTTTAGCAGGGCGTGTTTCATTTGTTTTCCGTAAGAATTTCTGGTTTCTCCTGTACTGTTGTCCATTTGGAGTGCACTATCTAAGACCTTGGTTCTCCTGTGATAACAGCAGGATTCCAGATCCCTTCATGCTGAATCCTCACTGTCTCTCCCATGTTCAGGTCAGGCAGAAGTCGGGCGCCTCAATCAGAGTACTGTTTCTGTTGTCTCAGATTGAGCAGGTCCTGCACGCGGTAGCTCACTGGCTGTGGAAATAACAGTTTGGGCGGAGCTGGAAGCTTAAGTTCTCCGTCTTCTCCCATCAGGAGTTGTGCTGGAGATGATCCAATGCCCTCTAATAGAGTATTCCTGAAATCCAGCAGAGCCAGGTAGGGGTCTCTTCCATTCACCTTTGCCTTCTTCAACAGGTGTTTTAAGGTCTGCACAGTTCGTTCCACCATTCCGTTGGATTGTGGATATTTGGGACTTGATGTAGCGTGGCAAAACTCCCAGTCCTGTGCAAGTTTGTGAAACTCAGTGCCTGAGAATTGTGGACCGTTAATCTGAGATGAGCACTTCAGGTATGCCCGGCAAGAACAAATTGATTTTAACTGATTCATTACAGTGATGCTCTTAATATAATTTATGAGCACAGCAGACTCAAGAAACTGAGTAATAATCTCCTGCTAGCAGGTATTCATTGTTCCCAAATGTGAAAAAGTCCACTCCAATTTTCTGCCAGGGCCTCTCTGGAACACTGTGGTTGAGGTCGTTCTTTTTGTTGTGATTTACTGTACTTTTGGTGTACTGCACACAAATTCACCATTTCCCTGCTTTGTGCTTCCATTCCAGGCCAATACATGACATCTCGAGCTTTTCTCCAGCATGTTTCTATGCCTAAGTGACTTTCATGTATGCGCTGCAGCATTTCTTTCCTCAGTGTTGCAGGAACTATGATCTTTCCTCCCTTGAAAAAATATTCCTTCTGCCACATGAAGTTCCTCATGAAAGTTCCAGTACTCTTGTACAGCAGAAGGGGCTCAGCTCGGATGTGTGGGCCAGCCAGTTTGCACAATCTGCTGCAGTTTTCTTGGGGTGGCATTGTTCTTGGTCACTTCCCTGATCTCATCCAGTTTGGATATAGACACGGCTAAGTTCATTGTCAGCATGTGAACCTGTGCTTCCATTTCTTCATCCTCTTCCTCCGTGATGGGTATGCACGTGACAGAGTGTCTGCAATGTACATTTCCTTGCCCGGTTGGTATCTAACTCTGACCTGGTACTTCTGCAGACGCATTAGTAATCCTTGGATTCTTGGTGGTGCACAGTTCAGGGGCTTTTTAAGTAGAGCTTCCAAAGGCTTATGATCAGAATCTACCTCCAAGACTTTGCCGTAGACGAACTGATAGAAGTGTTCTAGGCCAAACACAATTGTCAGCATTTCTTTCTCTATTTGAACACACTGCTGCTGTGTTTCAGTAATTGCCTTTGAAGAGTATGCCACTGGTGCCTCATTTTGTAAGAAGACAGCTCCCAGATGAGTCTTTTTTTGAAGCGTCCACTGAGATCTTGACCAGCTGACTGACATTCTAATACTTTAACGCTGGTGCCTGGGTCAGTGTTCTCTTCAGACTGGTCAAAGCTTCCTGGTGACTTTGTTCCCAGTGCCATTCCACATCATTTTGCAAAAGTTCTCTGAGAGGTGCTGTCAGGTCTGACATGTTTTGGAATGAATTTCCCAAGATAGGTCACCATTCCCAAAATCCTCTCCAAGTCTTTCTTACATTCTGGGGGTAGCATGTTCATGACTGCTTCGATTTTACTCTTGTCCGACTTCAGTCCCTGACTTGTTAGCACGTGCCAAGTGCTTGATTTCATGAAGACCCATTTTGCACTTTTCCTTCTTCAACTGGAGATTCTTTTTGCTAGCTCTGGCCAACACCCCTACCTCAGTCTGTGGTCGTGCTCTTCTCATGAGGCTCTCCAGGCCAGCACATCGTCGATATAGGTTTCCACACCTTCTAACCCTTCAAACAGCTGCTTCACTGTTCTGTGGAACACCTCCAGAACTGAATTAATACCAAATGGTAAGCGTGAAAACCTGTATTGCCCATATGGTGCATTCAAAGTACAGAGACAGGTCTTGCATTCATCCAGCTTGACCTGCCAGAAGCCTGAACTCGCATCCAAGACTGAACAGTATTTAGCGTTGGCTAGCTTACGCATGATCTCTTCTACTGTGGGCAGTTGGTAATGCTCTCTTTGTACTGCCTGGTTTAGGTCTCTGGGATCCAGACAGATTGCCATCCAATTTTTCTACCTTACAATTGGATGAACTTACTTTGTTGGTTCTTCAATTTTCTTGATGATGTAAAGTTTCTCCACTCTGTCCAACTCTACTTTCAGTCGATCTCTCAGCATATTACTGGTATTTTCCTGGGCAGGTGTATTTTGGGTGTCATAGTTTCATCAATCTTGATGGTGTGTTCTGCTTTTAGGCAGCCAATCCCCTGGAACGCATCCTCGATCAGGATGTTATCAGTGGTGACAGTTATTATTCTCTTGATTAGCTTCAGATTTTCACAAGCTCTGACTCCAAGAATGGGTTTTGCATCAGGTTTAACCACTATGAATGCAAGTGCTTGAGACTGTTTCTTGTAGTTCGCTTTAAGTGTGCACTTGCCTTCCACAGCAATTATTTCACCTGTATAAGTAGACAGCTTTGCTTTTGTTTTAGTTAGCTGTTTTTTTTTTGGTTTATCTTACAATACAGGCTTATGGGAATGACATTTGCTTGTGCACCTCTGTCAAACTCAGGGAAGAGTGTCCTGCCGTCAGTATCGCAGTGAAACAGTCTGGGAAGAGTGTCCTACAGTCAAGTTCTTGTTGAAAATAACAAGAGTGACATCATGAGACAGCGCGAGAGAGTGACGGAGAGATCAGAACCAGCGCGAGTGCGGGGAAGCTTCAAAAAGTGACATCAGCACAAAGGTGAGAGCTGAATCGTGAGTAGTGGCTAAGTATTTTTCTCCAGTTTAAAATAGATTAAGCTAAGGAAAGGTAAGAGTTCTAGTTTTTATTTAAAGTACATAAATAATTTAACATTCTTTTATTGTATTTAACTTAAGTAAGGTTTTTTTTCAAATAGAGGCATGGCAGGGTAGCTCAGTCCCATGTCATGTACCGCCTGCAACATGTAGGAAGTCCTAGATGTTCCTTGCACTCTGACCAACCACGTATGCAGGAAGTGCCACCAGCTGCAGCTACTTGAGCTCCGCGTTTCGGAGTTTGAGCGGCAGCTGGAGGCACTGAGGTGCATCGCGAGACTAAATTTCGTGGGTAGCACGTTTTTAGATGTGGTCACCCCACATCTTACGGAAGCGCAGACAGAGAGGGAATGGGTGACCATCAGTCAGAAGAGAGGTATCAGGCAGATAGTCAGGAAATTCCCAGGGTGCATCTTGCTCGAGAACCATTTTTCTGTGTTGGAAAAGGGTGAGAGTGACGGTTCCTCTGGGGAGTGCAGCCACACTCGTGGCACTGTGAGTGGCTCAGCTGCACAGGGGGATAGGAAAAAGAGGGGAAGAGCAATAGTTGTAGGAGACTCAATAGTAAGGGGAACAGATGGTGTTTCTGTGACGATAGACATGGCTCCAGGATGGTATGTTGCCTCTGGTGCCAGGGTCAAGGAGGTCACTGAATGGCTGCAGGGCACTCTAAAGTGGGAGGGCAAACAGACAGAGATCGTGGTACATATTGGTACCAACAACATTGGTAGAAAGAAGGATGAGGTCCTGCAAGCAGAATTTAGGGAGCTAGGAAACAGATTAAAAAACAGGACCTCAAAGGTAGTAATCTCTGGATTATTTCCGGTGCCACGCGCTAGTGAGTAGGAAGTTAGTCCAGATGAATGCGTGGCTGGAGAGATGGTGCAGGAGGGAGGGCTTTGGAGTCCTGGGACATTGGGACCATTTCTGGGGGTGGTGGGACCTGTGCAATGAGGACGTGTTGCACCTGAACCGGAATGTGACCAATATACTTGCAGGGAGGTTTGCTAGTGCTGTTGGGAAGGGCTTAAACTAACTTGGCAGGGGAATGGGATCCTGAGAGGAGGATCAGCCGGGGGGAGATGCACAGCCAAAATTAGAATAGAGAGCAAGTGAGTCTGGAAGGCATAGAAACTATAGGCCAGTTAAGGCACAAAGGAGCTTGGCAAGGTTGGATGGTATTTATATTAATGCAAGGAGTCTGGAGAATAAGGCCAATGAGTTGAGGGCACAAATTAACACATGGAAGTATGATGTCATTGCTGTCACAAAGACATGGTTGAGAGAGGGGCAGGATTGGCAGCTCAATATTCCAGGATGTAGGGACTTCAGGCAAGACAGGGAAGGAGGTAGAAGAGTAGGGGGCATCACAATATTGATCAAGGAATCAGTTACAGCAGTAATGAGAGATGACATCTTAGAAGGCTCCTTAAATGAAGTCATATGGGTAGAACTTAAAAACAAAAAAGGAGCAATCACATTGCTGGGAGTGCACTTTAGGCCCCCAAACAGTCAGAGAGAAATAGGAGAGCAGATATTTAGGCAAATTTCAGAGAAGTGTAAAAATAACAGGGTAGTAATAGTGGGGGATTTCAACTTCCCCAACATTAACTGGGTTAGTCATAATGTGATAGGTTTAGAGGAAGCAGAATTCTTAAAATGCATCAAGGAGAGCTTTTTAAGTCACTACGTAGAAGGTCCAACAAGAGAGGGGGCTCTTGGACTCTGGGTCCTGGACTTAATTTTGGGGAATGAAGCCGGGCAAGTGGTAGAGGTATCAGTGGGAGAGCGTTTGTAGGTGGTGATCATAATTCCATTAGATTCAAGGTTGTTTTGGAAAAGGACAAGAATGGGCCAGAAATCAGAGTTCTAAATTGGGGGAAGGTCGAATTTAATAAGATCAGATATAATTTGGCCAGAGTGGACTGGGAGCTGCTACTTTTAGGTAAATCTGCGTCAGAGCAGTGGGACTCATTCAAGAAGGAAATAGGGAGAGTACAGGGCCAACATATTCCAGTAAAGACAAAGAGTGGGACCAACAAATCTAGGAACTCTGGATGTCGTGGGATATACAGGATTGGATAAAGAGAAAAAGGGAGGCTTATGGCATATACCGAGGGCTCAAAGCAGTGGAAGCCTTAAAGGAGTATAGAATGTGTAGGGGGGGAAACTTAAAAAGGAAATTAGGAGAGCAAAAAGGGGTCATAAAAAAACATTGGCCGGTAAAATAAAGGAAAATCCAAAGTTATTTTACAAGTACATTAAGAGTAAGAGGATAACTAGGGAAAGAGTTGGGGCCTTTAAGAACCACAGTGGTAATTTGTGTGTGGAGTCGGAAGACGTAGGTAGGGTTCTAAATGAATACTTTGTGTCGGTGTTCACAAGTGAGAGGGATGATGTGCGTATGAAAATCAGGCAGAAGGACTGTAATATAATTAAAGAAATTAGCATAGAAAGGGAGGAGATTCTAAGTGGTCTGGCAGGCTTAAAAGTAGAAATATCTACAGGCCTGGATGAAATGTATCCCAGGCTGTTGAATGAGGCAAGGGAGGAGATAGCAGGGGCGCTGGCAATAATTTTCAATATCTTTCTGGCCACAGGAGAGGTGCCAGAGGACTGGAGGACAGCCAATGTGATACCGTTATTCAAGAAGTGAAGAAGGGATAAACCAGGGAACTACAGGCCAGTCAGTCTAACCTCAGTGGTGGGGAAACTATCGCAAGCAATTCTGAAGGACTTGAATTAATCTACAGTTGGAGAGGCAGGGCTTAATCAAGGACAGTCAGCATGGTTTTGTTAAGGGGAGGTCATGTCTGACCAATTTGATTGAATCTTTCGAAGAGGTGACCAGGTGTGTAGATGAAGGCAATGCTTTTGACATATTCTACTTGGACTTCAGCAAGGCTTTTGTTAAGGTCCCGCATGGGAGACTGGATAACGAAGGTAAAAGCCCTTGGGATCCAAGGCAATTTGGCAAATTGGATCCAGAATTGGCTGAATGGCAGGAAGCAGAGGGTGATGGTCGAGGGGTGTTTTTGTGACTGGATGCCTGTGTCCAGTGGGATTCCATAGGGATCGGTGTTGGTTCTCTTGCTGTTTGTGGTTATATATAAACAATTTAGACTTGAATGTAGGAGGGTTGATCAGTAAGTTCGCGGATGACACGAAAACTGGTGGGGTGGTAAATAATGAGGAAGATAGCCTTAGATTACAGGAGGATATAGATGGCTGGTCAGATGGGCTGATCAGTGGCAAATGGAATTTAATCCAGATAAATGTGAGGTGATGCACTTGGGCAGGACAAACAAGGCACGGGAATAGACGATGAATGGTAGGACCCTGGGAAGTACCTAGGATCATAGGGACCTTGGTGTGCATATCCACCGGTCCCTTAAGGCAGTGGGACAGGTAGATAAGGTGGTTAAGGAGGCAAATGGGCTACTTGCCTTTATCAGCCGAGGCACAGAACATAAGAGCAGGGAGGTAATGCTGGAACAGTATAAAACGCTGGTTAGGGCACAGCTAGAGTATTGCGTGCAGTTCTGGAATCCGCATTATAGGAAGGACATGATTACACTAGAAAGAGTGCTAAGGAGATTTACCAGGATGTTGCCTGGGCTGGAGAGGTTTAGTTATGAGGAGAGATTGGATAGACTGGGGTTATTTTCCCTTGAGCAGAGGAGACCGAAGGGGGACATGATTGAGGTGTATAAAATTATGAGGGGCATAGATAGGGTAGACAGGAAGGAACTTTTCCCCATGGTGGAAGAATCAATAACCAGGGGGCATAGATTTAAGGTAAGGGGCAGGAAGTTTAGAGGGGATTGAGGAAGAATTTTTCACCCAGAGTGTGGTGGGAACCTGGAACTCACTGCCTTAAAGGGTGGTAGAGGCAGATACCCTCATGATGTTTAGGAAGTATTTGGATATGCACTTGCTATGCCATGGCATACAACGCTATGGGCTTAGTGCTGGGAAATGGGATTAGAATAGTTAGGTACTTGTTTGACTGGCATAGACTTGATGGGCCGAAGGGCCTTTTTCTGTGCTGTAGACCTCTATGACTCTAAGCTTGAAACTCACCACCATGTTAAATCGACCTTCCATTCATTTTCTTTGGAATTTGTTGTTACTGCACCAATAAAAAGTTCAGTTTCAGTGTCTGTGTCATCATCTGCAATCATGTGTACTTTCTTCGATTTACACATCTTAGTGAAATGACTTAGTTTACCACAGTCCTTACACTGCTTTCCACAAGCTGGATATCTACGTGCTAAGTGCTCTGTTCCGCATCGGCTGCATTTAAATGTTTTAATAGCAGTTTTGTTATTTTTACCTTCAGGCTGTTCTTTCCCGGGCTGTTCCTGTTTAACTGTGTCTAACTGTTTGACTGTGTGCATCTTATCATCTTCTGACATCTGTTAAACCTGGCATTTCATTGTCCCTGCTGAACTGCAGTTATTTACTCCTTTCTCGATCGCAAGATCAACTTCTCTCAAAAGCCATTCTCTCAGAGAGTCATTGTGATCTGCAAATTATTCTATCTTGGATGAGTGATTCTTCAAGCTCTCCAAATTCTCATCATTTAGCTCGTTTTCTCAGCTCAGTTACATACCGACTAATGCCTTGCGTGCACGTTAAAAAAAAAATTCATACATGATGTTTTCCTTAGCGCTGCAGTAGACTTCTGATTTTTCCATTATTTCTTTCAAATAATTTTGTTTCTCATCACTTTCAAATGTGAATGTGTTATAGATTTCTAGGGCTTTTTCTCCTGCTACGTGAAGAAAGATGGAAGACTGTGCCTGAGGGTCTTTTTTGTCACTGCCCGTCACTGTGAGGTACAGCTCAAAGTGATGCTGGAACCTTCTCCAATTTTCAGCAAGATTGCCCTCCAAATCGAGCTCTGTTGGTGGTTGCAGAACCTCCATTGTTGCATTTGGTTTACTTCTGACACCATGTCTTGTTTCTTTTTTTAATGATGCACACAGGCTGTCGACATTGTAGCTGAGCTAACTTCATTGATAACACATTTTCCTAACGTGAACACATATCTGCAGTGTCTAAACTCTATCAAGACAGGTACTATCTGACCTGCAACCCCCAGGTCAGGTCACCCCATATACGGTAGAGTACCGTATAGTATCTAATACTGGAGTCCACAACCACAATCAGTTATTATCATGTCAACCACCACCTTCTCAAGGGCAATCAGGGAAGGACAATAAATGCCACCCTTGTCAGCAATGCTCACATCCCGCAAACAAATAATTCTAAATTGTCACACCTGTACTGAGATTAAAATAACAGTAATTCTAAATACATAATGCTTTAAATATTAAAATTATAACCTTTTGAATAGATTAATGAAAATATTTACTTATATTTAAGAGTGTTATGCCTTTCCGCAATTACACATAAATAAGCATCATTATTGTTAAAGTTTCTTAAATTGCATCTAAATTACATCTAACTGTTAGATGGTCTCACCTGTAATAGCTCTACGAATCTCAGTAGCAGCTGCTTCTCTCATCTCTAGGGATGCCTGTTCACTGTACCAGGATGTGTGTGGTGTGCAGATCAAGTTGGGAGCATCTTTCAGTGGGCCTTGTGTAAAACTGCACAGGAATAAAAGCATAGAACTCTTATTCATTATGACTACACTCTGCATGTGAAACAACCAGTAAGACAAAGCAGTAAATTAAATAAGGTGACATGGCAAACAAGTGTAACCAGAATTATCAAAGCTGCCTACATTGCAGTTGAACACCTGGGGTTCTCTCAGACCAAATACAGTGTTAAAAGCAGCAATCTTTGTTCGCCATATGGGCTGAATGGCCAGTAACGTTAATGCACTCTTCTAGCTTTCGTATCCCCTTTTATCTCCTCACAGACTCTACCTGTGGGAAGCAGCATTCAATTTTCTTGCTTTCTTTGGCTGAAGATTGAGAAAAAACAAGAGCCAGCTATAGAAGTCAAGCTACCCCAATATTCATAATAGCAGTGAGATGTCCAAATTACTTTATTAAAACATGTATTAATCACATATCACATTACATAAGATTACATAGAATATATGCCACAGAAACAAGCCACTCAGCCCAACCCATCCACGCTGGTGTTTATGCTCCACATGAGTCTCCTCCCATCTTTCCCCATCTAAGTATATCACCGTAACCTTCTATTCCCTTCTCCCTCATAAGCTTGTCTAGCTTCCCCCTAAACGCATCTATACTATTTGCTTCAATCACTATCAGTGATAGCGAGTTCCACAGTGATACCAATTTTTGGTTAAAGAAATTTCTTCATCAAACTATTATTTTACAATCCCTGTGGAGACCAATAACTTTCAGAAAAAAGGAATCCCTATAATGCCAACAGAAATAAGATCTTATTTTTTAAAAAGATTTTAACCATAACAAACAATCTAAAACCAACTTAGATCAAACATAAATTAACAGACAACTGAAACATCAAATTAAAAAAGGTATATTTCACATAAACTAACTAATTCAACCAAAATATGTCTTACAAAATACTTTTACTCTGTGCCACATTGTGTCACATTAAAGGAACAGCCTTAAAGTCACTCCCAGCTCTCCAGCAGAGGGTCACCACTCTCTACCACACCGGGTCAAAACTTCTAGTGCCCTTTGACAATTGCTTCACTTATGCCTTAGCTTTCTGGAACCAATTATCACATACCTTGATGGCTCCCTGTTCCTTAAATCTTCAAGGGCCCCATCTTTCTTGTTTCCTTTCTTTTGAACAGAAAATGAACCATAAAATCACCCCAATTAATCTTTAACACAAACCGCTTTCCCTGCTTCCTGAAAGCAGCAGCTTTCTATCCTTCTGTGCCCAAGCAGCTGCTTTTCTTCTCTGCTCTGTGAGCTCTGATAGGTGCTAAAACTGCCACACAACACTTCAGCGAGTTTTTAATTGGAGTTCTTTTCCCCATGGCAACCTGAGATCACATGGGCCCTCCCTCAGAACTGAGGTATTTATCAGGAATTCACCACCCCCCTTTTCAGTAGTTTCTACTTTGGGTTAAAGGTACATTTTAAAACATAATTATTTTGTAAATTTTAGCATTCATGACAATAGAGCCTACAGATTCTCTAGCACAGTACACCGAGGAGAGCTAAGGCCTGAGAATAATCATAAAATCCTGGTTATGCCGAATGATGTAAACTTTAGATTGGTGACTTTTAGCTGGTTAGCAGTCACACCAATGTATAGGTTATAGCTCCAGCATAACAGCTTATAAAAACCTGGATTAAGGTACCAGTTCTGCAATGGATTTCCATTTTGATAAAGGAATAATTATTATTTTTATTTTTAAAAATAAATCATTTTCTACATGATATATATATACATTTCTACTAGTGACATCTGTACCTATAGTCATTATTTTCCCATTGAAATACAGAAATTACTTGACAGAAACATTTATATTTTGGATGATTAAATGTCAGACTTCAGTCCCAATATTCTTTGTCACAAATCAGCTATCTTTTGTTTTAAGTTGAACCTTTTCTCATGGTAACGGTCATATTGTGTCTGCCTGTAACATAGCTAGTGTCCATTCCGCTTATAATAAAGCTTTGTATAATTTACTGTTTCATATGAAGAAGCACAATACAGTGAATGTACTGCTAGGGCTTGGTGACTGAATAAATAACACTAAACCTGATGGTACTGCAGCATTCAGTCATACCTTTCCAAAAAAGATATCAAAAATTGAAAGAAGGTTAACAGTTTGCACAGCTCACCTGCAATTGGGCAGAGAACTTTGGCTACGGAAGGAGCAAAATGTGCGTTCATTCATCAGGATTAAGGAAGTACATTGCTTCAAAGTGAAAATCCAGCTAAAGGAATAAAGCTGCAGGCAGTGGAACCGGTGAGTGTTATGGACGAAATGCTTTACAGGGGAATACTGGTAATGATGGAATTAAGGACACTGTAATGCACATGTAGAGAATTAAAGATATTTGGGAAGTGATTACAAGGCAGTAATCTGATCAAAGGTTTCAATCAACTCTATAAACAGCAAAAGCAAATCTTTAGCAGTTTCTTCCTGTCATCTGAAGACCTTGCCTAATACTGCTTACGATCACTAGTAATGGCTCCCCTGGGTGGCACACTTGTTGAATACACTCCCTCAACATGGTGGTGAGTCAGACTTGGAAATTTTAAAAAATTCTTTCATGGAACGTGGGCACCACTGGCTAGGCCAGCATTTATTGGCCTTGAGAAGGCGGTCGTGAGCCGCCTTCTTGAATCGCTGCAGTCCACGTGGTGTAGATACACCCAGAATGCTATTAGGGAGTTCCAGGATTTTGAGCCACTATTAGATTCAATCCAGACCTGTGCTGGGCTAGAGGCAAGAGAAAGGAAAATGAGTATTTGCACACCCTGGTGGCTTACACTGGCTGAAGTATTCGTGTTTACAGGTTTAAGGTCATCACTGAGGTTCATATGTAGAATATAGAAACAGCTGCCTCTTTATAAACAGTTCCATGTAATTTAAGAACAAAGTCTATCTGAGCACTATTACTAACTGCTATAACATGAGCACAGGAACATCTGAGGTGACGTATAACCAAATCAGTAAGTGTTGTACGGAGCCGAGGAGCTACAGTAATAAAACTTACTTATTACAAACATTCACAAGGATCTTACTTAAGTTTAATTGTTTTGCTCAATTTTTTGGGAACAATTCATTCATTTTGCCAAGTATGACTATACAGTTCTATCATAAGTATGAATCTAAATATTATTTACCATTTATATATTAAAAATCTTACATCTGTGTGCCTGTTCAAATAAAAAAGCTCAGTGTTATCACATTTGGTCAGATTTTAAAAGTCAACCGTTTCCAATTTTAACTTTCTATATCTATATTTATAACCAAAAGGAACAGCACTCAAGAAAGCCAATTGAATATGCCTGAACCCCAAATTTAAAATCATTATCCTCAGGTTTAAATCCCTTCATGACTTTGTCCCTTCTCATCTCTGTAACCTCTAACAAACATGACAAGTATCTACAAAATAAGATGACTATTTACAATACCAGAGGAACAATATATGCACAATGTCTTAAGTTATGAATTTATAATTTTTTTAATCCTTAAATTGATGGATAACATTGAATCGTACTTTTGCAACAATGCTGGAATTGCAATACTATAAGAATTGATTTAAAAATTACAAAAACATTTAGATTCAGACCATTCAAATAAAATCTTGAAATTAAATATTTTGATTAATTGGATTTCCATCACCATTTTTCCCTTTTCATTTCTATCCTCTCCCCCACCCAAAACCAGGGCTCCCCTGCTTACCCCTCGCTGAAAGGGTATTGCTCCCTCTCCCATTCAACAGCTCATTCCCTCTCTCCCTCACAGCACAAGATGACCCCGTCTCTTTCTCTCTTCACACCTAGGGTGTCTTTTCCTTTTTCTCTCCAACAGGATGTCTCCCCTGTTATCAACTTCCATCACATTTTTTCTCTCTCTCCTTCTCTCAACATTTCTCTTTTGCTTTCATCCTTGTCAACAGAACTTCTCTTACTGTCTCCCTAAAAACCAAAATCCAGTGGTATGATAACAAGTGGCTTAATTAAAGCAGGCAAGATCCACAGTTAGCATCAAGTTACTGACCAATTTTCCTCTTAAATGCTGGATGGTTATGTGACTGGTTTCTCCAGTGTACTGTGTATCTCCAGCACTGAGCCTAGACCGAGCTGGTTAGTTATGGGTACAGCATTTGGTGCTTGTCCTAACTGCCGACATTGAAAATGGTTTTGAAAGAGCTGTAAGGCCACTTGGCCTAGAAATTTGATCACACTTTATGCATTTGTAAGCATAAAGCTGGCACCTAAAGGTCCAGTATGGCAAATGACACTGCAGGCTCAGTACATACTCTAAATATGCCACCTGTTATACCGGTTAAGCAGATCAACAGGCATCCAGTCCACAACATGTGCATATTGGAGGCTTAATATCAGTTTCTGGTCCTTTTGCCAAATTAGTTGGTGGCGCTTGTGCTGTTGTCAGTTTCATCCGTCCCTCAACTTCGAGAAAGAATGAACCTGCATTTATACAGCACCTTTCAAACCTCGGGATATCTCAAAATACTTTACAGCCATTTTAGCGGTTCTGAAATCTAAGGGGGATTTTAACCCCAAAAATGGGTGGGCTTGGTTTGGGTGGAAGGTTAATAAGCTAAGGACCCAACCCACCTATTTCTGGAATTAACAGAGGCCAGATGATGGGGTGGGGGAAAGGCGGGGGATGAGGTCTGGGCTTTCCCAGGAATGGGTGGCTTATTTAAATATATTAATGAGACTGCGTGCCTTCATTTTAAGAGAAATTTTCTCTTTAACTATCGTTGCCGGGGTTTCCCAGGCTTCAGGAAAGCTGACAGGTAAAAGGAAGCAAAAAGACAGAATCCTTGAGTTCAGTGCCTTTACAGCACTAGTTGTGGGCCAGGAGGAGATGGGTGCTTTCTTCCAGCAATCTGTCTGCTCTTCCAACACCCACTGTGATCAGATACCCCCACTCAACCATGACCTGTTCCCCCGCTTAACCGCACCCCACCAAGATTGATCTCTCATTCCACTCAGCACCCCGTCTATCCCTCCTCCACAATCTTTCACATGCTCCACTACACCTACCTGCTCTCAGCCCAGCTGGTCTGCAGTCTTGTGCTGTAGGATTTCCCACCCAATAAGCAGCCAGTCTGTCAATCAGGCTGGCTGCAGGTGGGAAAACTACAGATAAAAAGATATAACATCAGGACTTACAGAAAACCCCTACTTCCAGGTTTCCTGACCTCAAAGCAGAGACTCCCCTACATCCCCCCAGCCTCAAAGCAGAGTCCGCCCCATCCCCCTGCCTCTGAGCTAATACCTAGCCCACGGTCACAGTTGTCATGCAAGAAATAGTGAAAAGGGCAGGCACATTTCCAGCTTTGTCGTTTTTAGAAAGTACTCTATTTTTGAGGTTCTAGTTTTGTGGCTCTAAGTAAGTCTTCTGCAATCTTAAAACTCACTATTTAGGCACAGACATGGCTAACCTGCCACTTTTTCAGTAACCTGGTATGTAACCAAGTTTCTTTTTCTGCATGGTCATGTTATTCAACTGGGGAGTCAAAAAGACTTTTGCAGGTCTCCAGACTGATGCAGAACTATGGTGATACCAGGCTTCTTTCAATGTCAGCTGAGCTCATTCACTAAACCTCTTCAGATAAACAACACAGGCTACCGTGCATTGAAACCGTCTGCAACTAAGGACTGTCACAATATGCAGATATTAAAAAAACTTGACTTGATTCATCTATGCACTGAGTCCAGATGAATAGGATTCTGTAAATTGACAAAATGATTGTGCTCAGTTTTCTAGAATATGCTTAATGCATATGAAGTGATACTTAGGTGCTACTAAGTGTCACAACTGAAATGATAGGTCAGAAGGTAACACCAAACTAATCTGATTATGTTATAGTACAAATTACACTTTAATACCTTAATTAGATTTGTGGTATAAAATGCCAAAAAAAGAAAATACTGCTGGAGGCTCACACAGTAAATCTGTATGGAAAAAAAGGGCTAATTAAATTCTAAGCTTCACTTTCAGGTGAAATTAGTGATCCCTATCACCCCTGACAGAATGTAGAAACAGTGGATTGGAAATTTGTCTTGGGTGGTGGTACAGATGGACTTTATCACACTGGCCAATATTCAGTACTGTTGCGATCAATGGAATTAAATATGAAACAAAATCACTTGGCAGTACAGAATTTGAGTATTGCTGAAAAAGGACACGCTGTCAAAGTTTTTCATCTTACACTCATCAAGACAGATGCAAGAATGCTAAATTTCAAAGAAGCAACAATTTATACTGCATGAGAAAAGGGTGATGATTGGTTGGCAAGTTGACTCTGGTCAAGGCACTGCCATGGAAAATGCACCAGGGAACTACTGTCTCCCGTGCTTTTGTTTAATTCAAAAGATGGCACAATGCCTGGACATATTCTTTTTGCTTGCAGAGGACAGGTTCCTGTGCCTGAACATATGTAGCTTTTAGCAAGTGTAAATGAGCCACATTGCGAGCCCTACTGATATTCTTTACTGGTTGTTAGTGTAATTATTAGCACACTCGGAATTGTTCACCAAGTGCTGTCCAATCGCGGAATCACATCTAATGTCAGGTATTATATTATGAGTTTTGCAAGCACAGGCTGGCTGAGTACAGTCCACAAATCTGCCTGCGGCAAACAGCCAAAGGGATATGCTGTTTGGTACGATCTGCCTGTCCTTGGGATAATGGTCTACATACCTGGCATTGCACGCCACTGGAATTCATTTATCACATTACTCATTTGTGTGGTAGGCAGAACACCTTTTTGCCTTGATAGCAGCATCCTGTTAGTGGAAAGTGTTGCTACTGCATAGTAGAAGTGTGAAACTGCGACCACCAGCCTGTACTTGCAAAACTCTAGATTCCCCCATGAAAGGAACCCTCCTCCCAGCATCTACCCTGTCAACCCGCTCTTGGAATCTTACAGGCTTCAATAAGATCACCACTTATTCTTCTAAACTCCAATGAATACAAGCTCAGAATGATCAACCTTTCCTCATAACACAACACTTTCATCCCAGGAATCAGCCTCATGAACCATCTCTGAACTGCTTCCAATGCAAGTATAGCTCTCCTTAAGCAGGGAGACCGAAACTGAACACAGTACTCCAGGTGCAATCTTACCAATGTCCTATACAACTGTAGCAAGGCTTTCCTGCTTTTACACTCAATACTCCTTTCAATAAAGGCCAATATTCCATGTGCCTTACTCATTATTTGCTTTACATGCATGCTAAGTTTTTGGGATTAATGTACAAGGAGACCCAGATCCCTCTGTACTGCAGCCAGATCATACCATAAACCACAAGAGCAAACACAAATAGTTTAGAGATCATCTATGCCACTAGACTGGTTCACTGTACATAATCCATTTGCTTGCCACCATTTTTAAAAATATTATTTTTATTACTTCTGTTTTTGTAAACTTTGCCTGCTGCCACCAGGCACCTCACAGAATATCAAGTTAATGTAGGGCTTCTTATAATTACAAAGGCATGTCCTGACGCCCCTTGAAGCATTGCCATACTCTATTTTCTGGATGAATATCCTCAAATCTGCATCTTACCTGAAGGGCTCACTCTCATGAACATCGAGAGCAGCACCTCGTATTCTTCCCTCTTTCAGCCCCTGAGCTAAAGCCTTCTCATCGACCAGTCCTCCTCGGGCTGTGTTTACCAAAAATGCTCCCTGCCTCATCTGGGAACCAAACAGGAAAGAAAGAGTTTATTCCAAATGCTGAATTGCAGCATTGTCTCCACAGGATTTCTGGAGTCACTCTGGGTGAAACACAATACCTCACAGGACAAGTTCAGAAATGCCAGGAAGATTGTCCAACAATTTTAAAATAAAGAAGTCAATCAAATCACGGTTTAGCATAAAACAAACCAAAACCACAGAAAGAATGTTTCAGGCACATGACTTTAGCATAAGATTCTGTGACATGGCTTTCTTTGTGCTCTAACTTTATACATTCAATAAACCCAAATTAAAATAACTGCCTAAACTTAGCTCACTGTGCATTGAAGTCCTTATAGGAAAATCTCTTCAGTGTGAAGCAACCTTCCTCAACTTGAGCAGGTTTACATTACAGACACTGCCTTGGCTCTCTCTGAACATTGTGACTCTGCAGTCATTTTTGAGTGATATTTCAGATCAGTCTGACAAACAAGGTGGACGTGTTTTCATACAAACAGAAATATTAAACAAAAATGTCTTTAAAGGCTATATTTACAACAATAATTCCTATCATATCTATTGTGAAACTGATTGAAAATATAACTCAAAAACAAGACAGCTCTAAGAAGTTAAACTAATTCAGTGTTGAGCACTACATGCTCAATAGTGTTGGGAAATGAAGGAAGAGGAAGGATGGGACAGGGCATCTTTATCATTGTCTGATGACTCTTGCTGGAAAACAGATATGCAGGTGGGATCAGAGTCAGCCTCAAAGAGCTGATGCAGGCTGACATATGACCAATTACCATGCGGGCAATTCAACCATATGCAGCAAGAATCATCTGAAAAAAAATGGATAATGTAAAGCAATAATCCATTGTCACTTAAATTGCTTAAAGAACAATGACTACATGTCAGAAGCAATTTATTAGATGAGAGATATCCTAAGGATGGGATAAAATGAGAGACAAATTTAAGCTCTTTTTTAAATAGTATACAGGGAGGAACATTCCTATTTATGAATAACATAGTCCCAATGGGATGGTCCAGCCAGAACTTGTGTGGCAACAGCTACACCAGTATTTGACAAGTTGGCAACTTGGATTTATAGAGCTTTGAAACTCTTCTTCATCAGTACAGTACAGATACCATCTGGAATCTGTGCACTTGTTCCAGAAAACTCCCTAATTCTAATGAAACAAGCCCACAGCAACACATTTTTTTTTCTCAATATCACAGCATTTTATGCTTTATGCATAGAATTGGTCTCTTTATATAAGCAGGGATTGACTTGCACTGGAGGCGGTTCAGAGAATGTTTACTGGGTTGATTCCTGGGTTGTATTTAAAAGAATGAGAAGTAATCTTATTTAAACTTATAGGATTCTGAAGGGACATGATGGGGTAGACACAGAGGATGCTTCCTTCTGTGGGGGAATCGAGAACATGGGGGCACAGTTTCAAAATGAGAGGTCTCCCATTTAAGACAGAGATAAGGAGGAATTTCCTCTCTCAGAGGGTCATTAGTCTTTGGAATTATCTACCCCAGAGAGCAGTGGAAGTTGGATCATTGATTATATTCAAATCAGACATATTATTGATCTGCAAGGGAGTCAGAAGTTATTGTGGGGGCAGGCAGGAAAGTGGAGTTAAGGCCACAATCAGATCAGCCATGATATTATTGAATAGTAGAGCAGGCTCAAGGGATCAAATAACATACTCATGCTTCTAATTTCTTATGTTCTTATATTCTTACAATAAATACAGTCTTGCTATTTTGTTTGTCCATTCAAATATGACATTCATTACAAAAAGTTGTCAAATTAAAAGATAATACAAATGAAGGACAACAGAAACTGTAAAGGATGCAAAATGATGTGTATACATTCTCTCATACTGCTGGCTTTATAAATAATTTATATCCCCCTTCTCATTATTTTGAAGGATGTTTCTCTCCTTGGGCTCCATTCCATTATCTAGCATCCCATTGTCTGGCATGGAGGGTGAGTAGTTTGAATGCCATTCTCAAATTTGTTAGCAAGAGATGGACACAGGAGAGTGAAGATACCTGATATTTGTTTTATATTTGTTCATGGGATGTGGGCATCGTTGCCCAGGCCAGCATTAGTTGCCCATTCCTAGTTGCCCTCGAGAAAGTGGTGATGAGCTGCCTCTTGAGCCACTGCAGTCCATTGGTATAGGTACACCCACAGTGCTGTTTGGAAGGGGACTTTTGACCTAGCGACAGTGAAGGAACGGGCGATATATTTCCAAATCAGGATGGTGCGTGGCTTGGAAGGGCAGTTGCAGGTGTGGTGTTCCCATGTATCTGCCACCCTTGTCCTTCTAGATGGTAGCAATCGTGGGTTTGGAAGGTGCTGCCTAAGGAGCCTTGGTGGGTCCCTGCAGTGCATCTTGTAGATGGTACACTCTGCTGCCACTGTACGTCGGTGGTGGGGGGAGTGAAGGTTTGAGTGGGGTGCCGATCAACCAGACTGCTTTGTCCTGGATGGTGTCGAGCTTCTTGAGCGCTGTTAGAGCTGCACTCATCCAGGCAAGTGGGGAGTATTCCCTCACATTCCTGACTTGCGCATTATAGATGGTGGACAGGCTTTACTGGGTCAGGTGGTGAGTTACTCACCACATGATTCTTAGCCTCTGACCTGCTCTTGTAGCCATGGTATTTATATGGCTACTCCCCTTCAGTTTCTGGTCAATGGTAACCCCCAGGATGTTGATAGTCAGGGATTCAGCGATGGTAATTCCATTGAATGTCAATGGGTGATGGTTAGATTCTCTCTTGTTGGAGATGGTCATTGCCTGGCACTTGTGTGGCGCTAATGTTACTTGCCACTTGTCAGCCCAAACCTGGATATTGTCCAGGCCTTGCTGCATTTGGACATGGACTGCTTCAGTATCTGAGGAATCGCAAATGGTCCTGAACATTGTGCAATCATCTGTGCACATCCCCACTTCTGACCTTATGAAGGAAGGTAGAATTCACCTCCTGACTCCCCAAAGCCTATCCACCATCTACAAGGCACAAGTCAGGATGCCTGGAAGAGTGCAGCTCCAACAACACTGAAGAAGCTTGACACCATCCAGGGCAAAGCAGCCTGCTTGACTGGCACCCCTTCCACAAACATTCACTCCCTCTACCACCGACACACAGTAGCAGCAGTGTGTACCATTTACAAAATTCACTGCAGAAACTCACCAAGGTTCCTTAGGCAGCACCTTCCAAATGCATGACCACTACCATGTAGGACAAGGGCAGCAGATACATGGGAAGACCACCATCTGGAAGTTTCCCTCCAAGCCACTCATCATCCTGGCTTGGAAATATATTGATGGCCCTTCACTGTCACTGGGTCAAAATCCTGGAAATCCGTCCCTAACAGCTCGGTGGGTGTACTTACACAACAGGGACTGCAACGATTCAATGTGGCAGCTCACCATCACCTTCTCAAGGGCAGTTTCCCTGAAGGATCCCCTTGTCCCCACTTTTCATCCCACCAGCCTCTGCATTCAAAGGATATCTTCCACTATTTCTGCCAACTCCAGCATGGTTTCATCACCAAACACAGCTTCCCCTCACATCCCCCAAGAGCATTCCATAGAGACCATTCCCTCCATGACACCCTGGTCCACTCCTCCATCAGCCCAATGCCTTATAACCTTCCCACAGCACCTTCCCATCAATTGTTGAAGGTGTAACACCTGCCCCTTTACTTCCTCCCTCCTCACCATCCAAGGCGCCAAACACTCCTTTCAGGTGAAGCAGCGATTCACTTGCACCACATTCAATTTAGTCTCCTGTATTCGCTGCTCAAAATGTCATCTCCTCTACATTGGGGAGACTAAACGCTTTGTGAAACACCTTCGCTCAGTCGGCAAGCATGACCCCGACTTTCCTGTCACTTCCCATTTCAACACGCCATCTTGCTCTCATGTCCCACACGACCGTCTTTGGCCTGTTGTAATGTTCCAGTGAAGCCTAACACAAGCTGGAGGAACAGCACCTCACCTTCCGATTAAGCACTTTACAGCCTTCTGGACTTAACACTGAGTTCAACAACTTCAGACCTTGAATTCTGTGCTCCATTTTGATATTTTAAAAAAAGATTTCTGAACCCCCCTTCCCCCACAGGGCTATCGGTAATTTAAGTTTTGCTTCACAGACTGCTGACCATTGTTCTGCTATTAACACATCCTGTTCTCTTACTTTTATGCCACTATTAGCACCTTCTTTATTCTTTAACACTCTCATTAACATGCCCCTTGTCTTGTGTCCATGACATCTTTGTCAAATTTCTCCTGAGCTCCCATCTATCCCTGATCTTTTAGTTTTCTCCACCTGCTCCACGCCCCCACCCTCTCTTCAACAGTATAAATCCCATCACATTTCGACCTCTCTTCAGCTCTAAAGAGTCATGCAGACTTGAAACGTTAACTCTTGTTTATCACTCCACAGGTGCAGCCCAACCTGTTGAGTTTTTCCAGCATTTTCTGTGTTATTTCAGATTTCCAGTATACTCAGTATTTTGCTTTTATTATAGTGGAGAGTTTGTCCCCTGATTCCCATGGACTCGAGTCTTGTTAGGGCTTCTTGATGCTATACTTGGTCAAACACTGCCTTGATGTCAAGGGTGTTCACTTTCACCTCACCTCTGGAGTTCAGCTCTTTTGTCCATGTTTGAAGCAAGGATGTAATGAGGTCAAAAGCTAAGTGACCCTGGCGGAACCCAAACTGAGCGTCAGTGAGCAGGTTAATGCTAAGCAAGAGCCACTTGATAGCACTGTTGATGACTCTTTCCCTCATTTTACTGATGGCTGAGAATAGATTGATGGGGTGGTAATTGGCTGATTTGGATATGTCCTGCTTTTTGTGCACAGGACATACCTGGGCAATTATCCACATTGCTGGTTAGATGCCAGTGTTGTAGCTGTACTGGAACAGCTTGGCTAAGGGCACAGCTAGTTCTGGAGCACAAATCTTCAGTATTATTGCCAGAATATTGTCAGGGTCCATAGCCTTTGCCGTATCCAGTGCATTCAGACATTTCTTGATATCACATGGAGTGAATCAAATTGACTGAAGTCTGGCATCTGTGATGCTGGGCACCTCCGGAGGTGGCCAAGATAGATCATTCACTTAGCACTTTTGGCTGAGGATTGTTGCAAATGTTTCAGCCTTATCATTTGCACTGATGTGCTGAGCTCCCCCATCATTGCGGATGGGGATATTGGTGGAGCCTCTTCCTCCAGTGAGTTGTTTAATTGTCCACCACCATTCACGATTGGATGTGGCAGAACTGCAGGGCTTAGACTTGATCCATCGGTTGCAGGGACAGTTAGCTCTGTCAATCACATGCTGCTTATGCCGTTTGGCACGCAAGCAGACCTATATTGTAGCTTCACCAGGTTGACACTTCATTTTTAGGTACGCCTGGTGCTGCTCCTGGCATACCTGCCTGCACTCTTCATTGAACCAGAGTTGATCCCCTGGCTTGATGGTAATAGTACAGTGTGGGATATGCCAGGCTATGAGGTTACAGATTGTGGTTGTATACAATTCTGCTGCTGCTGGTGATGGCCCACAGCGCCTTATGGGTGCCAAGTCTCAAATTGCTCGATCAGTTCGAAATCAATCTCGTTTAGCATGGTGGTAGTGCCACACAACACGATGGAGGGTGACCTCAATGTGAAGGTAGACTTCATCTCCACGAGGACTGTGTGGTGGTCACTCCTATCAATACTGTTATGGACAGATGCATCTGCAACAGTCAGGTTGGTGAGGATGAGGTCAAGTATGTTTTTTCCTCTTGTTGGTTCCCTCACCACCTGCCGCAAACCCAGTCTAGCAGCTATGTCCTTTAAGACTCGGCCAGCTCAGTTAGTTGTGACGCTACTAAGCCACTCTTGGTGATGGACATTGAAGTCCCCCACCCAGAATACATTGAGAATCTTTGCCACCCTCAATGCTTCCTTCAAGTGGTGTTCAACATGGAGGAGCATTGATTCATCAGCTTGAGGGGGTGGGTGGCAGGGGGGAAAGTATGGTAGGTGGTAATCAGCAGGGGGATATACTTCACCCATGTTTGACCTTATGCCATGAGACTTCATGGGGTCCACAGTCGATGTTGAGGACTCCCAAGGCAACTCCCTCCCAACTATATACCACTCTGCCGCCACTTCTGCTGGGTCTTTCCTGCGGTGGGATAGGACATATCCAGGGATGGCGATGGTGGTGTCTGGCACATTATCTGTAAGGTATGATTCTGTGAGTATGAATATGTCAGGCTGTAGCTTGACTCATCTGTGAGACAGCTCTCCCAATTTTGGCACAAGCCCCCAGATGACCTCCTGCCCTGAGACGAAGCATCAGTCTGACAGCCTCCTGCATCAACAATGACCCAACTAAGTTTATAGACTTGTCATGTGTACAGTTATTGTCATGGCCTTCTTCATTACATTGGAGTACAGGTACCATGACACACCCACCAACATTCTGCCTGCTTGGGTGGATGTAAAGCGGTCCCAAGGCATTATGTTGAAGAAGAGCAAGGGCGATATGCCTGGTGTCCTGGCCAAAATTTGTCCTTCACCAAAATCACAAAAACAGATTATGTACTCATTATCATAATTCTTGCCTGTGAAAGTTTGTTGTGGGAAAATTGACTGCCATGTTCCCTAAATTATAACAGTGACTACACTGCAAAAGTACTTCACTGGCTGTAAAGTGCTTTGAGACAGCCAATGGTCATGAAAAGCACTATGTAAACAAAGTCTTTTTTTTAATATTGAGACTGCACAGCAAAGTAATTGTGAAACATTGGCACCAATATGCCCATCTGCATGGTCTGTGTTACACTCATTTTTCAGCCACTGATTGACGGAAAAGACCAGAGGCAGGACAAGGGATCATCAGTGCCATCAGTTTTAGCCATGGTCATTTTGTATATACGATAGGGGACGTTACTTTACCCCAACTGATACTGCATTAAATATCATTAATATATTTAAACTAGAAAAAAAATTTAAACACTCTAGGAACACTCAAATATATGTGCCAGCCTGCAGCTATGATATAAATAGCATTACCTGTTTGATGGTGAAGTCATTAATAAGATGGTGGTTGTGTTCATTCAGGTTGCAGTGCAATGACACACAGTCACTCTGGTACAACAGATCCTGCAGGGTATAAACTCGCTGAACGCCTAGAGATCTCTCAATACCATCAGGCAAATATGGATCATAAAATATTATATTAAACCCAAAGATTTTGGCTCGAACAGCAACAGCTTGGCCGACACGACCTGCAAAAGACCAGACGAGCATGGTTAGAGAGTTTGTATGACAGCAACATGAGCAACAGTATCAGCTGAAAATATCACTGATTGATGTAACCGAAGCAGCATTTCAGGACAAAATAAACAACAACGTACATTTATATAGCACCATTAACATGGTAAAAACATCCCAAGGCACTACATAGCAGGGCTATCAGATAATATCTTACACTGAGTCACATGAAGAGATATTAGGGTAGGTGATCAAAAGCTTGGTCAAAGTACTAAATTTTATGGAGAAATTTAAAGCATGATAAAGAGACAGAGAGCTTTTCGGAAGGGGTAATCAATTGTGTAGATACTCTTGTTCAAGTGTAAACTACCAGTTGTCCCAATCACACAATAAGTGCAGAAATGTCCATATTGTGGGAGAATTGCCAGCAACATGTTGGAATCTCAGATTCTCGCCTCGGAGAGCCAAGAGTGATTGCTGCTCTTAACTAATACTAAGAGTTCCTGCAGGGAGGGAACTCTGATATATTCCCAGCTACTTTGTCTTGATTAAGAACAGAAAATTGGTGAGCCTTCCAGTTATCTTGGCCAATCAATCAATGAAAGAATGGCATCAGCGAATTCTTGAAGATGCCTGCAGATTTCATTTATCTATGTGGCTAACACAGCATGACAGGAAAATGGGAACACAGAAAAAAATGAAAAGTTAAGTTAAAAAAAAAGTCTGAGAAATTGGATTCATTAGCACCCACATTTTGGTTGCTACATGTGCCCAAAGAATTCTAAAATGCCTGTGGCATGGCCATACACTGTGGGGCAATTCACACTATATGCCATATTGGTGAGGACATTTGCATGTGCAGTGAGCCCCTGACAGAAGTGTGCAGAGCAGGCAGGTCATGACGTAAATCAGAATGCACTGCTGACTTGACACTAGCGATACCTTTTTGGAGTTGAATGCTCCATTTATCGCCCTCTTGTACCTTGCTCGGCTGAACACATGTTCAGCAGGAAGGACCTCCCACCAGTGCTATTTAAAGGAATCGCCTACAACTTACAAGTTAGTTGCTGGTTGATATTTTTTGGCTGTTACAATCATTCTACCAGTATTTGGTGCTTTCTATCGTTGTTGCAAGTTGCAAAAGCCCACAAGGAGTGGAGTGGCAGGTGCTGAAAGACTTTTCGCTGATTCCAAGGTTTCTGACAAATCAATTTCTCCTAGACAAGGGTGCACTAGTAGGCACCGCCTTTAAAACATAACTATGAGAATGAACGGAGGCTGTGCAGAGCAGGACAAGCTGCTGGAAGAGTGAAGGCGAGGGGTGGGGGGGGGGGGGGGGTGGAGAAGGAATTTCACGGGGATGCCATATTTGCTCAGGGTGTTTAGCGAGCAATTTGCCTAGCTGAATCTCAGCAAGGAACATGTGTGAGAAGCCCTTACTAAAATCTGCTACTTGTTGCAGCCACAACTGCAACCTCGTCTCGGCATGAGCAGCAGCAGTCTGGGCTGGCTGCCAGGCAACACCAAGGACAGTGGCAGAGCGTTGGGGTGGGTAAACAAATTCTGTCTTCTCGAGAGGACAGCAGGCATGTGCTCAATAGAGCCAAATTCACTGCCCAGGGAGGCGTTTTTGTAATATGCTGCAGAATGGACCCTTTAAGCCCCTTTTGCACCTTGTAAACCACAGCCATGATGGCAGTTGTCTGAGATTTCACTGTAACGCTCAGATGTTGGATGGTTGCTACTTGTGCTGCAATGGAAACTGGAACTGGCAGTTGAAACTGGTGCTGCTATATGACTGGGTTTCAATATGTGCGCATGGAGTTGGTTGCCATTTCATTGCTGGAAAGGATGGGTTCCAAGTTCCCCTAAAATCCCTGTACCAAGTTGCAGCTGGACTCCTCCATGCTCCTTGATATTAACTTCAGGTTTCCCAATGCACCAAGCATTTTGTTGTGCCTACCCATCAATGTTCATCTGTACGCTGCCCCACTGAAGTCCTATTCTAAGTTCTTCAAGCGGAATCATGTGCAACCTCATCCTCCAGTGAACTGGCACCTACACTACCCTTGCCCCTACTCTGGCTGCGCTTATGTCCAATGTTTCACTATGTGAAGATTCCATCTTTAATTTATCCTCTAAATTTTGTCATATTGTCATATCTGAATGAGTGACAGCGAGTGTAAAATCAAATGACAGTGATATGTGTTGACCACTCCTGTCTTGTTGGTAATCCTCCATTGCTTGGCTGGGCTGCATCTCCAGGGTACTTGAAAGGAGAAAGGTCAAGAATAGGGTTATGGCAGGGGGAGGTGGGAAATGCAGAAGGTGCATGCTTACACCATTTTCAGCTTGTAAATCACAACAGGGTGTCAGGTGAGGGCTAGTGGGATGTGAGGAGGAGGATTAGGTATTAGGTCGCCATCTTCAATTACTTTTGCCTCCGTCGCTGGCCGCGGCCTCAGTGGGAGGGGGGGATGAGGGTCTCAATACTGAATGGTATCATCCCTTCCAGGGGAATTAAGACATGCAGAAACGCTTGACCCCCTCTGATTAGTTTCTGCTACCTCTAGCTGTGCACTATCTTGTCTTTAAGAGAATGGTAAGTGCATCAGTGAGTGTCCTGCAAGCTGTTTGGCTTATATGGCTGTCATGGTCAAATAACTGGTAGTGTATGCATGCTGTAGAATGTGAGTGTGAGATTTGCAGCAATGCTAAATGTGTGAGGGTGCAATTATGCATATGAATATCAGTTATGAGTCCTGATTAGTAGGAATTGTTGGTAGGTGAGTAATAGTCTGTGGTGATTTGGCAATGTGTGAGGTTAGTGGTACAGTCGATAGAATATGACATTTGAAGATGAATTCAGCAACCATGACCACACATTTGAGGTCATTGAACCTCTTGTGGCACTGTATCAAGGTCCTCCAGGCTTGGCGCCTGGCACTAACCTCGGGTGACATCTCCTGCTGTCTTTTCAATGTTTCTCGGGAGGGCTCCTGGCCTCCTGTGATTACAGAACATCTCTCCTTCTTTCCACCTCCTTCACCAAGACCTCCAGTGCATTGTTGAAGCTCACTCGCTCTCAGGTTGTACTATTCTTTGCTTTTTTGCAGTTCCAGGTCCAGATGCTGCCAACACCTGCTCTAGCCACCATGCAACTCCTCTTAAGAGTTGCAGGCTAGCTTTGAGCAATGTTAGCAAGTTACGATTTAGGGCCCCCTGCTGATAGGTGCAGCCAATGAGAAAACTGATTTGTTCTCGTTGCATGCTGAAGTCATTGTACTGAGCGGAGAGCAAGAAGTTGGCATGATTTCTATATTATATCCAATAGGCGTGGGTTAATATCTCATCACAAAACCCATACCTTTTCTTTTGGAGGCTATCCAATTTAGCCCACTATATCTTTTGCTAAATCAATATTTGAAAATAAAATAATTTTAAGATGAAAAGATTATAAGGTAGGACGCTTCTCAATAGTTGCTGGACAGAATGTTCATCTACAGGCAGTTATGCTTGGTTCATTAAACATTAAATGAAAGTATAAGAATTTTATCATACTGCAACTCAGCTTTTTCACCTAACAATGAAAGGCATGAATTTAGCCAAAGAATATAGCTCTATAAGCTGCAGTGCACATCCTTCTGGTCTGAGTCATGTACATAATGTACAAAGACAAACCTTTGAAAATATAAAACATTTCAAATGTAGCTGGCATTCAGGTGACCTGGTTTGCCGCTCTGGCCCACAGCTATCATCTTACAGCTGCAATCCTGCACTGTGCTTTCATGTTACAATACAAAACCTCAAAATCCAATGCTAAGTCTTAATTTGAGTCACCATAAGCCTCAAGAGACATTGCCCATTTAATGCCAGCATTTCAAGGTCACATTTTAAGATTATAATTTAGGTGTGACCACTTCATAACAGGGGATAGGGATGAACGATGCACTAAAAGGTTTCAATCCATTACTTGCATCATATTCCCAACAAATAGGTCGGTACTGACAACATTTTATCTTGCCTCACAAGAATATTTTGCCAATTTCACAAAAGAAGTTGTTGACAATAATATCATTTGTAACTTGTTGTCATGGTAGTTTCTGGTTAAATGGATTTTTAAATTGGGCATGACTAGGACAACTGTCACGGTTAGAGCTGAGGGCCCTGACTCATATTTAATGAAGAGTTTCTGATAAAGAAGAACAGCTGCAGTGTAATCACTAGGTCATTAGACACAATGTCATTCTACTCAATATCCCAGTGACCCAGCTACCAACTACCGTTTAAAGACTTGTACGTGTTTCCTTACAAAACTATACAGTCTAAATATAAACTTTGTTTTAGCATCAGCTATTTATAGGTTTTCTTAGAGTGACAAGTGCTTAAATGTGCAATTTAACATTTTTGAAAATGGAAAACTACATAATTTACTTCGCAACTTTTTAAAAGACATTGCAGTGTAGTTTTTCCTTAATGCCAGTGGTAACCTGTTCACTTCAAATGGGATTTGAATGAGCATTGCAGGAGGTCTTGTTGCGCAGTGGGTAGCGTCCCTGTCTCTGAGCCAGGAGCTCTAGGTTCAAGTCCCACCTCAGGACTTGATAGTCAAAGAAGGTGCATTCATAGTTCGGCAAGGCAAGTTGATGATCAACCTGCAAATCCTTCCAACATGCCAAAGGCAGGCGTTAAGAGTGGGAGAGATTCCTGGTCAACCATGTGATAGAAAGAAAGTTGCAGACTCTATGACAACATGCATGTAAAAGTGCATGTTGCCACAGTAATTTGGACTTACTGAGTGATCTGTAACATTGCACTACCAGCATTCAAGTAACATTGATCACAAAATCCAGGGTTTTAGAGTTTAAGTGGAGGCTGGTACTCCAGACTGGCCACTGTAATTATTGCTACATGTGATTTTAATCCTCCTCTTCTCCTGAAGATGGTGACTCTTCGCTGTGAAATAGATTTAATGTAAGCCAATTATTTTTCAGTACCATGATGACCATATATGAACCCATTCAGCAAATGATGGCAGGCAATTTGACCTTGCTGATCGTCACAACAGAGTTCTACATGATCTTCATCTGACGTGTATAGACTTGTACATCAAACAGGATCAGGAAACTTGACTGACATTTACCTCCTCGCATGTAGCTGGTTTTAATAAGGGATTATAACTTTCATATCGATTGGAATAAATAGACCAGCACATGTCAGAAAGAAAGTGAATTTCTTCAGTGTATCCTGGAAAATTTTCTGAATTTTACCAGCCCACTGGGGTGGTCTGGGAGGAGGGGGGAGGGCCTGTGAAATGGCAAGGGAAGGTGGGAGTAGGAATGGAATGCCCATTATCTTCCCCACTGCCAGGTCATCTTGCCAGTAGCAAGGAATGTGATGGATGGCCCTACTGCCAAGAGAAACATTAAGGGCCACTTCCTGGTGCCGCTGGCATTTTACCAGCAGTGGGTGGGCCCTCTGCCACTCGGGAAAACTGCCAGGTAAGTCCGTCCAGCCTCCCAACGGGCTTGGGGGCCAACAGTCCCCTAGTAGCAATTGCTGCCCACGCAGACATGGCGCTGCCTGCCCTCACCAACCCCCGCCACCACCCTTGCCAGGGCCTGCCTGACTGGCCCCACCATACCCAGACCCTACTTACCTGGTTGAGAGGGTGCCACATTCCATGGGGTTCTCTTTTTCCAGGTGTAGCCCTAGCAGCAGCCAGCACTCCCTTGGCATTGCCGAGCTGTCGGCCCTCCAACTGGCCATCACCTCCTGGGAGTGGACTGCAGTCTTTAATAGGGATGAAAGCCCCAGCAGAAAACAATTAGTTGTCTGCTGCCTATAAAATGTGGCCCTCGGCCTTACAGAGCACCAAAATGGAGTTGCCCCACACCCTCCCCCTGCCTGGGCCTGTCAGCAGGAGCCCCACCCTGAGAACAAAATTCCTGCTATCATGTCCTAGAGCCAAACAAAGGGGCAGGCCATTTAATAAGTAGCTAACAGGCTAACAATGTGTGAACATTTATCTAATCCTGATCATAATATGACCAAGATCGACGTCATTCTTGAAAGAGCGAGACCCAAAACAGCCAATACAGCTGGGATTTTCAGCTTATCAGAGAGAGCCAGAACAAATTCTTAAGGGATTGGTAAAACCTGATTGAATTTTTTGAACAGATGACTATAGTAGTGGAAGGGGAATGTCTCTGGATGTTATTTAAATGGACTTCAAGAAGACATTTGATAACATCCCTCAGGAGATTGTTAGCTAAAGTTGAATTCCATGGAACTAAGGCAAATTACTGTCCTGGCTAGGAAATTGGCTGAGCAGCAAGAGACAATGGGATAATGTCCAACTGACAGAATGTAACTGACTAATGGTGTCTTTCAAGGATCTGTGTTGGGGCGTCAATTATTCGTCATATTTATTAATGGCTTAAGATGATGGGATAGAAAACCTCATATTCAAGTTTGTTGATGACACAAAGAGAGGCAGCATTGTAAGCTGTGCGAAAGAAAACAACATTATTATGAGATATTGATCAATTAAGAGAATGGGCAAAACTGTGGCAAGTGGATTCTCAGGGAGGCAAATATGAGTTCATTCACTTTGATTCTAAAAAGGATGGAACAGGGTACTTTCTGAATGGCGGAAATAGGAGAGCCAAAGAGACTTGTGGGTCTAGGAACCTAGCTCATTAAAATGTCACGAGCAGAGAAGGAAAATAATTGAAAAGGCTAATGGAATACTGGCCATTTTACCTAGAGAAGTAGAAGTCATGCTTCAGCCATACAAAACCCTGGTTTGACCATACCTGGATGACCGTGAGCAATTCTGGGCGCTACACCTTAAAAAGAACATACTTGACTTAGAGAGAGTGAAACATGGGTTTTCCAGAACAATACCTAGTCTCCATGGGTTAAATTATGAGGAAAGATTACACAAACTGGGGTTATATTCCCTGGAATTTAGATGGTTGAGGGGTGATTTAATCAAGTTTTCCAAGATCTTAAGAGGAATAGATAGGGCTTATAGAGAGAAATTATTTCAGCTGTGTGGGTAGTCTAGGACTAGTGGGCATAGTCTAAAAATTAAAACCAGATCTTTCTACACTGCTACATGGAAAGGGTGGTAGGTTTGAAACTCTCTTCCACAAATGGCAATTGTTGCTCGTTCAGTTGTTGATTTTAAAACTGAGATTGAAAGATTTTTGTTAATCAAAGGTATCAAGGGGTATGAGCATATGAAGTAAGAGGAGTAGGCTATTCAGCCCCTTGAGCCTGCTTCGCCATTCAATAAGATCATGGCTGATCTGTTTGTGTTTTGAATTCCACATTCCCATCTATCTCCATTAACCACTGATTCCCTTGCCTAACAAGAATCGACCTACCTCTGTCTTAAAAATATTCAATGACCCAGCATCCACTGCCTTCTGAGACAGAGAGCTCCAAAGTGGCACAACCCTCAGAGAAAAAAATTCTCCTCATCTCTGTCCTAAAAGGGCAACCCTAATTTTAAAAGTGTCCCCTAGTTTTGGATTCACCTACAAGAGGAAACATCCTTTCTAAGTCCACCTTGTCAATACCATTCAGGGTCTTATATACTTCAATCAAATCTTCCCTCACTCATCCAAACACCCAGCCTGTCTAACCTTTCCTCATAAGACAACACAGTCATTCCAGGTATCAATCTAGTAAACCTCTTCTGAACTGCCTCCAACACATTTACATCCTTCCTTAAATAAGGAGACCAAAACTGCACACAATATTTGAGATGTAGTCTCACCAATGCCCTGTATAACTGAAGCAAAACATCCTTACTTTTTTATGTTCAAGTCCTCCATAATAAAGGATAAAATTACATTAGCCTTCTTAATTACTTGCGGCATCTGCACACTAACTTCGCTGCACCTGCACACTAACTTCTTGTCGCTCATGCACTAGAACACCTAGGTCCCTCTGCACCTCGGAATTCTGCAGCCATTTTCTGTTTAAGTAATACTCTGCTTTTTTATTCTTCCTGCCAAAGTGAATAACTTCACATTTTCCTACATTATACTCCGCCTGACAGATTTTTGCCTACTCACTCAACAACCTATCTATATCCACCTGCAACCTCCTTATTTTCTCTTCACAACACACTTTCCTACTTATCTTTGTGTCACCTACGAATTAAGCTAACATGCCTTCACTCAGAATCTCAGAGTGCAGAAGAGGCCCTTTGGTCCATAGTCTGCACTGGCACATGAGAAACACCTGACCTACCTACCTAATCCCATTTACCAGCACTTGGCCCATAACCTTGAATGTTATGACGTGCTCATCCAGGTACTTTTTAAAGGATGTGAGGCAACCCGCCTCCACGACCCTCCCAGGCAGCGCCTTCCAGGCTGTCACCACCTTCCGGGTAAAAAAGTTTTTCCTCACATCCCCCCTAAACCTCCTGCCCCTCACCTTGAACTTGTGTCCCCTTGTGACTGACCCTTCAACTAAGGGGAATGGCTGCTCCCTATCCACCCTGTCCATGCACCTCATAATCTTGTACACCTCGATCCGGTCGACCCTCAGTCTTCTCTGCTCCAATGAAAACAACCCAAGTCTATTCAACCATTCTTCATAACTTAAATGTCTCATCCCAGGAAACATCCCGGTGAATCTCCTTTGCACCCCCTGCAGTGCAATCACATCCTTCTTATAACGTGGCGACCAGAACTGCACACAGTACTCCAGCTGTGGCCTCATCAAGGTTCTATACAACTCCAACATGACCTCTCTACTTTTGTAATCTATGCCTCAATTGATAAAGGCAAGTGTCCCATAAGCCTTATTCACCACCCCACTAACATGCCCCTCCACCTTCAAGGATCTATGGACACACATGCCAAGGTCCTTTGTTCCTCAGAACTTCCTGGTGTCATGCCGTTCATTGAATACTTCCTTGCCAAATTACTTCTCCCAATGTGTATCACCTCTCACTTTTCAGGGTTAAATTCCATGAACCACTTATCTGCCCATTTGACCATCCTGTCTATATCTTCCTGTAGCCCAAGACACTCAACCTCATTGTTTACATAAATGACGAATAATAGGGGACCCAGCACAGATCCCTGTGGTACGCCACTGGATACGGGCTTCCAGTCATTAATGCAGCCTTCTGTCTCCTACAACTAAGCCAATTTTAAATCCACCTTATCAAATTACCCTGTATCCCATGTGCATTTGCCTTCTTTATAAGTCTCCCATGTGGGACCTTCTCAAAGGCTTTGCTGAAATCCATATAAACTACATCAACTCGACTATCCTCATCTACATTCCTGGTCACCGCCTCAAAAAATTCAATCAAATTTGTGAGGCATGACCTCCCTCTGACAAAGTCATGCTGATGATCCCTGATCAAACCTTGACTCTCCAAGTGGAGATAGGTTCTCTCCTTCAGAACTTTCTCCAATAGTTTCCCTACCCAGTGATGTGAGACTCACTGGTCTGTAGTTCCCTGGCTTATCTCTACAACCCTTCTTAAACAGTGGAACCACATTAGCTGTTCTCCAGTCCTCTGGTACCTCCCCCGTGGCCAGAGAGGAATTAAAAATTTGGGTCAGAACCCCTGCGATCTCCCTTGCCTCCCTCAACAGTCTGGGATACAAATTATCCGGACCTGGAGACTTGTCCACTTTTAAGCCTGCCAACACCTCCAATACCTTGTCACTCTCTGTATCAATTTGCTCAAGAATCTCGCAGTCTCTCTCCTCGAGTTCCATACCTTCATCCTCATTCTCTTGGATGAAGACAGATGTGAAGTATTCGTTCAACACTCTACCGATGTCCTCTGGCTCCACCCATAGTTTGCCCCCTTGGTCCCTAATGGGCCCTACTCTTTCCCTGGTTATCCTCTTCCCATTGATATACTTATAGAATGTCTTGGGATTTTCCCTACTTTTACCAGCCAAAGCTCTCATATATCCCATCTTTGCTCTCCTAATTGCTTTCTTAAGCTCCACCCTGCACTTTCTGTACTCCACTAATGCCTCCGCTGATTTGCTTCCCTTATACCTGCTCTTTTCCTTCTCATCGTATCTGGAATATCTCTGGTCATCCATTGTTCTCTGGGCTTGTTACTCCTTCCTATCACCATCTAGGGTGAGTAACAAGCCCAGAGAACCATGTTCTGCCTGTACCCTCCCCATTTCCTTTTTTAACGTCCCCCACTGCTCTTCTGTAGATTTCCCCACAAGTAGCTGTTCCCAGTCTACCTTGGTCAGATCCTGCCTTATTTTACTAAAATCCACTCTCCCCAATCCAAAACATGTTTTCGCAACTTGTCTATTTCTTTGTCCATAACAAGCTTAAATTGTACCATGTTGTAGTCGCTATCACTAAAATGCTCCCCCACCACCACTACAGCCACCTGTCCAGCTTCATTCCTCAGAATTAGGTCCAGCACTGCACCGTCCCTTGTTGGACCTTCTACATATTGACCTAAAAAGTTCTCATGTACATATTTTAAGAAATCCACTCCATCTAAGCCCTTAACACTATGTCTATCCCAATTAATGTTGGGAAAGTCGAAATCACCTAATATAATTATCCTATTGTGATTGTTTTTACACACCTCCGCAAATTGTGTACATATTAACTCCTCAATTTCCCGCTGACTATCTGGGGGTCTATAATAAACACCTAACAATGTGGCTGCCCCTTTTTTATTCCTTAGCTCTACCCACAAAGCTTCATTCGATGCCCCCTCCAAGGTATCATCTCTCCTTATTGCAGTAACTGACTCCTTAACTAATAATGCAATGCCTCCTCCTCTTTTACCCCCTTCCCCTATCTCACCTGAAGATTCTATATCCCGGAATGTTGAGCTGCCAATCCTGCCCTTCCTTCAACCACGTCTCTGTGATGGCTACTATATCACAATTCCATGTGTCAATCCTCACCCTTAACTCATCCGTTTTACCTGCAATACTCCTGGCATTAAAGTAGAGGCCATCCAACCTTGCCTTACTCCCTTGAAACTTAATGTAGCTGTACTCCCTCTGACTTAATTGTTTTACTGTATTATGATATGTCCCTATTCTGCTAACATTTTGTGTCCCCTCCCCTTGCCAAATTAGTTTAAACTCCTCGCAACTACACCAGCAAACCCGCCCGCAAGGATGTTAGTCCCGCTCTGGTTCAGAGACCGTAAGACCATCCCGCTTGTACAGGTCCCACCTTCCCTAGAAACGGTTCCAGTGGTCCAGGAATCTAAAACCCTCCCTCCTGCATCACCTCTTAAGCCACGTATTCATCTGCGCTTTTCTCCTATTTCTGTGCTCGCTAGCACGTGGCACTGGGAGTAATCCAGAGATTACAGCCAGAGAGGTCCTGCTTTTCAGTCTACTGCCTAACTCCCTGAATTCTTGATGTAAGACCTCATCCCTCTTTCTACCTTTGTCATTGGTATCAACATGTACCATGACCTCTGCCTTATCACCCTCTCCCTTCAGGATGCCCTGCAGCCGTTCAGTGACATCCCGGACCCTGGCACCAGGGAGGCAACACACCATCCTGGAGTCATGTTGACGACCATAACAGCGCCTATCTGTTCCCCTAACTTTAGAACCCCCTATTACGATTGCTCTTCCTCCCCTCCTGTACAGACAGGCTGCTGGCGGTGCCAGAAGCTTGGCTCTGTCTGCACTTCCTGGAGGAACCAGCACCCTCATCAGCCTCCAAAATGGAATACTGATTTGCAAGCGGGACCCCAGGGGACTCCTGAACTACCTGCCTGTTTCTCTTGGACTGCCTGGTGGTCATCCATTCCCTTCCTTCCTCAAGTCCTTTCAGCTGTTTTGTGACCACCTCTCTAAACGTGCTATCCACGGTGCTCTCAGACTCATGGTTGCTCCACAGTGTCCCCAGCCGCCGTTCCAGCTCTGAAACCCGAGCTTCCAAGAGCTGCAGCTGGACATTTCCTGCACACATGCTGGTCCCGGGCATAGGAAACGTTCCTGGCTTCTCACATGGAGCATGAAGAGCACACCTCGCTTTTGAGCTACCCTGCTATAACTTATCCCTTTAAATTAAGCCTTTTAAATCAATTAATCTAGGGCCCTTCTTTCCTGCTCCGCTCATCTAAGTCATTGATATAAATTGTAAAAAGTTGAGGCTCCAGCACAGACCCCTGTGCGATTCCACTCGTCACATCCTGCCAATCAGAAAAAGGCTCATTTATGCATACTCTCTGTTTTCTGCCAACCAGCCAATCTTCTCCCCACACTAATATGTTACGCCCTACAGCAGGAGCTTTCATTTTCCGAAATAACATTTGATGTGGCACATTATCAAATGCCTCTGGAAATCCAAGTACAGCAAATCTACAGGTTCGCCTTTATCTGCAGCACATATTACTCATTCAAAGAACTGTAATAAATTGGTTAAACATGATTTCCCTTTCACAAAACCATGCTGACTCTTCCAGATTACCTTGAGTTTCTCTAAGTGCCCAGCTATAATCTCCATAATGATTGATTCTAACACCTTCCCCATGACAGGCATCAAGCTAACTGGCCTATAGTTTCCTGCCTTCCCTTCTTCTTGAAAAGAGGGGTTAATATTTGCTACTTTCCAGGCTGATGTATATGGGGCAAAGGCTGGTATATGGAGTTATGCTGCAGATATGCAATAATTTCACTGAATGGCCGGAAAGGCTAGAGGAGCTAAAAGGCCTACTCCTGTTCCTATGTTCCTTAAAGTAAGTGCTGAAGCCAATTGAAACATCCCTAACGCTGAACTGCCTGAGATCAGATAACTCAGAACAGATAGGAGTTTGATTTTAGGGTCTTTGAGGTTTGTACAGCTTAGCTCTCCCTGGATAAAGTCGGCAAGCGATTAGCAACACCATGGTTGGTGTTATAAACATATTTTAGTCATTCATATCTACGATTAACGGGCAATAGATATACACAACATATATCTATTTGCAGTGTTTCAGAACTGTTAACCTTCACTCAAAGTTGGAATACTGGTGGGATTATCAATATAATTAATTATCAAAATGATTAGTCAGCAAAATTCTAATCTGTAATATTGCTAGACTGTTATTCCACAGAACTCCTAATCATCATTTTGTGGTCAGGGATGACCAAAACGATACATTTTTAGCAGCGGATGGCAGAGAAAACTACAAAATGGAATTGGTACACTGATATTTTACTGGCCTTTTCATTCAATCTAAATGAGCACTGAACCTAGAATATAATGATTTGGTCAGGCACTTTATAACAGCAACACAGCAATTCAGAATGTACTGCACAGGCAACAGACAAATGCATTGCATTCAACCAATGTTCTCTTTAAGATACCCATGTGTACAGCAATCTTAAAAATGAGCATGCAGTATAATAAACAGGCTTCACATAAGTTAAAAAAATTAGAGGGAACAATAACCTACATTTATGTAGCACCTTTACATTGCAAATTGTCCCAAGGCACTTCCCAAGAATATAATTGGACAAAAAAACCCCAACTCAGTGCAACATAAATTCACAGTCAACATTAGAGCTGAGTAAGCAAAATGTGTGATGTGTTGTCAATTCACAGCTTTTCGGAATATCTCTTGCTGAAAAAATACTGATGGAAAATAACTGTAGTTTTTGTCCTTTGACCAGTGTCTTACTGGCCAATCCACTAAATGGCACTGAGGTCCTACTATGAAGGAGATTATACAGTTCTGTGCAATCTCTCTTCCAGCTCTAGTAATTGAAAGAAGCCAAGAAACAACAAGGGCACTGGAACAGTCAAGAGGAAATAAATTTTTTCCAAGTAGAAATGAAATACTATTGACTATTCAGTAAAAAAAGAACTACCAGAAGACATTAAAAGGGAAAAGTAATGGTTCAAATGACAGCTCCCTCATGTTTTCCTTTAATTGTAGATAAGCTGAAAGCTCACTTACCATTGTGATAAATTCAGATAATTTCACCAAACAGAACTACTGAACCAGAATTACTTAGCTTCCTTTCCTGTTTTGAGATGAGGAAGCCAATCTAGGCAATCTTTTGCTTCTGATTTTTGCTACATTGTACTCATGTATATTTATATAACTAAAGTTTGTTATCAGAAGCAGCTACACAAACCATTTTGTGTTCCTTAGGAACTCAAGGAAATGAACTTCCTGTACACCTTTCCGAAGAAGGCAGAAAAAATTATTTGGCTAGGCTCTCAAAAACACCTGAGTGATCAATGCATTATTTTCTGCTTTGTTGAATCTGAGGGCAGAATCTTCAGGTTGGTGAGCGGGGGCGGACCCCGTTCGTCGACGCGCGTCATTCTGATCCTCAGCTTGGCGGGCACGCAGCGGAGTCGGCTTTGCACCCACCAAACTGTCAAAGGCCTCTTAAGGTCATTTAAAAACTAACTAAAGTAATTAATTGAGCTGCCCGTTCAACCTTAAGGTTGTTGGGCAAGTGAAGAGCCCAGCCGGCCTTCGCATTTATTATGAAACCTCATCCATGGGTGGGATGGGGTTTCATGAAAGGTTTATAAATTAAATAAATTTTTTCATTAAAGTTCATTGACATGTCCCAGCTCATGTGATGCTGTCACATGAGGGGACATGTCTTTTAATTTTTCTTTATTAAAATTTTTTTAAATCACACTAATCTCACTGAGGCAGCTCCATGCCTCAGGGAAGTATCTGTGCTCTTTAGCACACATGCGCGAAAGAGCACAGGCCCTGACTCTCCCTCTTCCCCCTGCCCACACAGGGAGGGCTCAGTGCTTCCAGGTTCATGTCACGCTGGGCGGGCCTTAATTAGCCTGCCCACGCAAAATGGCGGCACCCAGCCAATCGCAGGCAGTGATCGGCTGCATGCTCCCCCACACCCGCTCCTGCCCAACATGATGGATTGGTATGAAGTTTGCATTTACCAAGTGCTGCCTAGGTCATTCTTTATTCAGAGAAAATTCTCTCCTGAATAAAGAACGACTGGGCAGCACTTGATAAAATGCAAACTTCATACCAATCCATCATATTTTAATTACACAAAACCTTGAAGTTGCTGACAAACATTAGAGACCTATAAGCAACTATATATTTTGAGCAAAACGCTTTTGGATGATTTGTTTGTTTGGGATACAATCAAATTGGCACCCAGGCAGGAAGAAAATGAAGCTTAATATGGTACACTGTATATGGTTTATATTTGGTGCAAATCAAAAATACAGGTACAAAGCTGGAGTAGGAGTCAAAAATAGGTAATATTTCAATCAGGAAATTATAGGTATGCAGACATAAATTTTCCACCCATTTGAATTAATGGACCGAAACTCAGGGACTACACTCCATGATATCCTCAGTAGTGCTGCCAATGAGAACTATTTTTCCCCAGTTATGATTCAGTGTAGATTGGGCCCTGGTAGCTGGACTTTCTGCCCTTGAGGGTGACAAGCTGAAGCCAAATGACTTTAAATCATTCTTCTTTACTCTCCACTTCCCCACATTGGCAACAAACCCCAAACTTTAGACTACGTTAAACCTCAATCCACTAAACAGAACAGTTTAAAGAGTAAAATAAATCCACAACATTTACTTTTTGCGATTCTATGAGTACAGAACTATCAATGCTTTCAATCAGTAGAAACATTTTCTGCAGCAGATGTAAAATAGATTTTTAGAATGTGAGTATTAATGTTGAATTTTGATCTTCATTCTTAGCAAAATTGGTTTTAAAATATTTTTGAAATTAGTGCTAAAGCCAACCCACTAACAAATCAGCTATTGCAGTCCTGAACATGCTAACAACATTCAGGTTTGGGCTGATAAATGGCCATTAACATTCGCATCACTCAAGTGCCAGGCAATGACCATCTCCAACAACAGAGAATCTAACCATCTTCCCTTGACATTTAATGGCATTACCATCGCTAATCCCCCTACTACCACCATCCTGGGCGTTGCCATTGACCAGAAACTTAATTGGATCAGCCATATAAATACTGTGGGTACAAGAGCAGGTGAGGGGCTGGGAATTCCTGTTGATAAACTCAGGTATGTTTTAACCCCTTCATCAACTGATGCAAGTTGGGCAACAACAAAAGCTTATATTATATTCATATAGCACCTTTAAGGTAATAAAGCCTTTCAAGATGCATCACAGGAGCATTACTAAACAAGGAGCTATTAGGAGGTCAGATATTAGGTCAGACGAAAGCTTGGTCAAAGAGGTATGTTTAAGTAGCATCTTAAAGGAGGAAAGTAAGGTAAGAGGCAGAGAGGTGCTGGGAGGGAATTTCAGAGCTTGGGAGATAGGCCATCAATGGTGGAGTAATTATAATTAGGAATGCACAGCAAGAGGCCAGAATTGGAGGAGCACAGGTATCTTGGAGGATTGAGCGATTAGAGGAGATTAAAGAGATAGGGAGGGGCAAGGCCACGGAGGAATTTGAAAACAAGCTTGAGAATTTTAAAATCAAGATGTCACTTGACCAGGAGCCTGTGTAGGTCAAGGGGCACAGCGGGTGATAAGGGAACAGGGCCTAATGCGACTTAAGGCATGGGCAGTAGAGCTTTCGATGACTTCAAGTTTACAAAGTGTAGAATGTAGCCAAGTGTGCACTGGAATAGTCAAGTTTAGCGGAAACAAAGGCATGGGTGAGGTTTTCAACAACAGATGATTTGAGATGTGGGGTTAAGTTGAACAATGTTACTTAAGGTGAAAATAGGTGATCCTGGTGACAGTGCAAATGTGAGGTCAGAAACTCTTCTTGGGATCAAATGTGACACCAAAGTTGCGAACAGACTGCCAGTAAACATTTAAAATGGAGTCGCAGAATTACCTTCTGGCCTGCCCTAATGCTGCTGACTACAATTTTAAGTTTCAAGTGCCAAGGACACATGCCCAAAGTCAGTGGGTTCTTTGTTTAAATACACATATTGAGTTCCAGTGACGTCTTTGGAACCTGACTACAATATTAACCTCTTATGGCCTCCATGTCAGGCCAAACCCATTGGGATCGCGAGCCAGGGCCAGAAGCGACACTGAAATGTTAAGTCACTTTTAATTCTTTGGAGGAGAAGCAGGAGTGTACTTGGACAATGTACTTCAAGTAAAAACATTACCACTGAATTTATATACAACTATCCAGATTAAGGCTTTGAAAGTGATTAAATGATATCTCCATTTCCATAATTTTAATGAAAAGCAAATGAACTCTCAGGGTAGAATTTTCTGCCTGTCGGGGGTTGGGGGGGGAGGTTTGTACGGGCGTGTTTGCAGGTGGGTGGGTTTCCAATCGGCGCCCCCAGTCGGGTTGCGCGCCGCCATTCACGTGGGGGGGCCAATTAAGGCCCACGTAGTGATGTCTGGCCTGAAGCGCTGTGCGCTCCCTGTGCAGGCGGGGGACGGAGGGGATTCCCTGAGCAGGTGTGTGCACTCTTTCATGCATGTGCGAAAGAGCCCACAGATCTTCCTGAGGCAAAATGCTGCCTTAGGGAGATCACTTCAACTTTAAAAACAGTGCTGAACGGAGAAGAAAAAAATTATTGACATGTCCCCTCACGTGACACTGTCACATGAGCTGGGACATGTTAATTACTTGAATGTTAAAGCTTAATAAACATTTTTAGAAACCTCAGCCCGCCCGTGGATGAGATTTCATGTTTTATCAGAAGCCCGCCTGGGCTCCTGGCCTGCCCGCCAGCCATAGGGTTGGACGGGCAGCCCAAACAACGATCTCAATTAGGTCATTAACAGGTCTTAATAGGCCTTTGACAGTTTGGCAGGTCCCACCCCCGCTCGCCGACCGGGAAATTTTGCCCTCAGTTATGATTTTTACATGCTTACTCTGTATTATGATAAAGATTTTAAAGTTATTAATGTGTGTCAATAGCCGAGACAGAAAGCAGCCTTAACTTCATGTTCATTTCAGCCTATCACACACAGCGCTTACCAAAACCGATGAGTCCTAGAGTCTCCCCTCGGATTCTGGCTGCTCCTGACGCCACCTCTCGGATCTGCTCAACACTCTGTACTCGGGTTCCCTCGCGCAGTGCCTGGTATAGCCAGGTGTTTCGCCGGTATAAGTTAAGAATGTGACAGAGGGTTGAATCAGCTGTCTCCTCCACGGCTGCTGCTGGGATGTTACACACTGCAATCCCTGAAAAAGAGAAAGTAAAACACATCAGGATAGGGGAAAGAAAGGAAAGCGGAAACCAAACCTAGTAAAATGTAATTTCTTAATCTATTATAGATTTAATTAAAAGGGCTTTAGCACATATAGGGTTTCAGTAACAGTAAATACAGCAGTGTTTATTGGTGAAATAATAGCAATGAGGAAATGGAACAGCCCCCAACTCTCACGGGAAACTAGGGGAAGAATTTTCCCATTGGCGAGTGAGGGTGGGGCCTGCTCTCCGACGCGTAAAATGACATGTGGTGATGTCAACCGGGTGTCTCAACGTCACCACGCATCATTTAGATTGTCAGTGCGGAGCCCGCCGAACTGTCAAAGGCCTATTAAGGCCATTAACAAAGTAATTAAAGTTGTTAAGAATGCTGCCCATCCAACCTTAAGGTTGGCGGTCAGGCGAAGAGTCCAGGCGGATTTTTCGTGAAACCTCATCTACGGGCGGGATGAGGTTTCATGAAGGATTTATTAATTACATAAAACTTTTTGAAAAAATTAATGGACATGTCCCAGCTCATGTGACAATGAAAATTTTTTTTAACCTTTATTCCATTTTTCAAAACTTAAAATAAAATAATCTCCGAGGCACGGAGCGCTCAGCGCTTCCGGGTGTGCGTCATGCTGTGTGGGCCTTAACTGGCCCGCCCACGTAAAATGGCGGCGCACACCCGATCGAAGGCGCCGATCGGGTTCGCGCTCGCTCCCGCCTGCCCCCGCACAACCCCCCCAACGGGGGAAAGTTTCTGCCCTAAAATAAAGATAATTTATTGATTAATTCTGTTTTCACTTTTAGATTCTTTATCTTCATTTTATTTTCCTAATGTATTCGAACTACACTCTCAGAAAATGCCTTCAGCTCTAGTTTTATTACCTTCTAGTAAAATCAGGTATCTTGAATGACAACAAGTCCATTCTGTTTTCTACAATTTAAGGAACATATTTACTTCTCTCCAAGCTCTCCACTCTTTGCCTGAAGGGCAGACTTATACAGAGCTATGGTTTCATGTGAACTATTGTCCTACCTTACCCAGATGACTGTCCTTCATATTGAATATAGACATCTCCCAAGCTCTAGACAGGCTATTCAACTGAGAAGGAAAGGATGGCCACCAGACAGATCGTGTACTCACTCAGTAACGATACTGCCCATTTCCGAGTCATCAGGATGGAAAATCATGGTTCATTTTCCCCCCTATTAGCACAAAAACATTGTCACGTGCCTATTGCTGTGCTGGTTGAGATCACATAGATCAGTCTGTGGATTAAATTTAGGGCCTGATTGTATGATTTATTTTGATATTGATAGTACCTTTATCCATGAAGCCATCAGAGAAGCAATGTCCCCTATAGCATTCACCAATGCAACTCTCGATCGGACTACTGGGAAATGACACGACAATTAGCCCACTACTGGTAGCCATGCCTTCAGCCACTTAGATCCCATTCCCTGGAATTCTCTCTCTAAAGATCTTTGCCTTTCCACCACCTGTCTTTATTTCACTTCTTTGAAGAAGCTTTTGCTCATTCTCCTAATCCCTCCTCCTTTGGCTTGATGTCTTTATTCCTCATGCCTCAGTGAAAGCCCTGGGATGTTTTTCTATGTTTAAGGTGTCATATAAATGCACACTTTTGATGTTGTCAAGAATCAACCGCGAATAATGTGAACTTGGGCAAACTACCAGTTGTTATCATTCACCTGTGGAATCATACTCGAATAGGAAGTCAATGCCTGGAGAGAAGGCGAGAAGATTGGCAAGGTGTGGAAAATGAAACAGATTAGGGAAATCACACATCAGACAACACCCAAGTTGAAAATGGGGATTTATTTCCAAGGCCTAGAATATTTTTACTGGGCATATCAGTACGGTAAGTTTTCAGAATCATAAGCGTGATAGCACATACAAAGTCCATATGCTCTACTGTACGTAATTGTTCTTGTGTTTTGTACATAGCGAGGTGTTGCCAAAGAGCTCCCTCAGTCAGAGCCTGTGGACGCTGCACAAGGCCCTTTTCCCTTTGAAGGCAGAGAAAAGTTTGAAAAAATTGGTTAGGGAGTGAGCCTGCGACACTCTAGCACACCTCCAAAAAAACCTGCTCTGTGGTAACATAAAAGGCTTGTGAGGACCAAGGAAATTAGCCGTATATTTCCTACAGTAGCCTTTTATTATTCCTCTCTGCATACACATTCTAACATTCTGGCTGACTTCCGGGGCTGGGCTGAGCCTACTCTTAGAAACATTACTGCCCTCGATTCAGCAGCCTAGAGTGATCAGTCTTTCGATGTTCCCTCCCGCCTGCAGGACAGCCTGTAATCCCCTGTGCCAACACTGCATGGTGTAGGGAGTTGAAAGAGTCAACAAACTACATACCCATGCTGTCAGGACACATAAACATGCCGAAAACAAAATGAACAATTGCAGGCATTTATTGTATTAGTTACGACATGTAAAATGCACCGCTGAGAGTATTGTTCTGTAAGTGGTGAGTTCTGTATCAATATTTAAAAGCCACAACCCTGTTAATTCTATATTTGTTGTCAGGGCAGAATGTAATAATAACGGAAATGCAATACAGTATCACATTGAATCCAGTCTCCCTGCTAGTCTTAGAAACCATTACTATCCATCACTGTCACTTGAAAGCTGAACTGGCAGGCTGATGCTTGCAGCTGTAGCTGCAGTTTGTAACTAACAGCGCTAAGTGGTAAATGCTTCGACCTCCGAAGAAACAGCATTCCTAAGGGGATATTTACACTCTTCCAATCTGTCAGATTCTGTGTACATCTGTCGTATGTGTGTAAAGCTGGAGTATAGCAGAGTTGCAGAGGTCAGTCCCATACAGTTAAGCAATAGAAAACACTCTCCTCTAGATTAGTTATAGACTATATTGAAGGCAGGGGGAGAGCAGTGAGGGAAATAACATAGCTACGACAGTAACAGTGCTCTGTTTAACAGGCCTCAATGTTCATATGTTCGGTTCCAAGGCTGATTTCCTGGTCCAATAGCCCTAGGCAACTTTCTCTCAACAAACAGGCACTCAAAACATTTATCGTAGATCGCAGTGGATAAGTCGACTGAGTATATAAGACGACCCCATTTTTTTGCGCCAAAAATCATGTTTAAGCCAATACTCAGCAGAATGGACCCACCTTTCATGCTAAGAAACTCGCATGAGGAGTCAGCCTCAATTTTTCACCTGTTTTACTCACCTTCTAAGTCTGCGCATGGGATCAAGTAGGCGATACAGGCCTTATTATCAAGAAGATGCACGGGAGTTTAAGACGTGCCTACACAGAGCAGACTGTGCATGGCGAACAACAAACCGAAATGGGTCCCCCAGCAAAAATGATTAAGTATGAAGCTGGTTTCAAGTTAAAGTGTTCTAACATTTGCTAACTCGAATAAATAACTGTGTTGCAGCGAGGGAATTCGGTGTTAATGAAAAACTGGTGCAAGAATTAAAGAAGAAGCAATGAAGAAGACAACCAAAACCAAATACGCCATCAGAACAGAGACCGGTCACTGGTCTGATCTTGAGAAGCGTGTATGGAAACAGGTCCTTGAAAATTGTCAGAAAGGTTATATCATCACCAGATTTCAGAGAGCCAGCTAGTTGATGTAGCCACTTTATGGAATTAAAATGTCTAGTGTTTTGGTAGGTAACCAAAACAGAGATACCAAAAGACCCGCTGTCAAGATTACCAGTTTCCAGTGATTCATCATCAGACAGCTGCAAAAACATGACTACCCATGATGTCACATCAGCAATATGGATGAAACATCCATGAACTTTGATATGCTCAAGGTTCATGGTGCACGGCTGACGGAACAAAATTAAAGCCAATAGTAATTTTCAAATGTAATAAACCATGCCAAAAATGAAGTTCCCTGCAGGAACTTTTGTGCATGTCCATGACAATGGTTGGACGGATGAGGATGGAGTGAGGTTATGGATCGATAATATGAGGGAACAGGTGTCCCGGTGGCCTGTGCAACAAATGGGACATGTTCAGGTCCCAAATAACCAATGAGATCAAGAGGTGCCTTTGAGAAAATAACAGACAAATTTGCAGTTATACGAGGAGGTCTAAGGTCTGTAGTTTAACCTTTGGATGTGTGCCTCAACAACTCACTCAAGGATCATGTTTGCGCCGTAGCTGGATGGTTGATGGAGAGAGTGGAAATGTGCATGCTGCCCCACTTGATTTTCTTTTCATGGGGTGTGGGTGTTGCTGGCAAGGCCAACATTTGTTGCCCATTCCTAATTGCCTTGAACTGAGTAGTTTGCTAGGCAATTTCAGAAGGCAGTTCAGAGTCAACCATGCTGCTGTGGGACTGGAGGCACATGTAGGCCAGTAGGTTTCCTTCCCTAAAGGACATTAGTGAAGCAGGCGACAATCGATGATAGTTTCATGGTCACCATTATTGAGACTAGACTTCAATTCCAGATTTATTAATTGAATTTAAATTCCACCAGCTCCTGTATTGGGATTTGACCCCATGTCCCCGAAGCATTAGCCTGGGCCTCTGGATTACTGGTCCAGTGACATTAACACCATGCCACTGTCTTTACTTGATGCGTGTGGTTTTGTCATCAGATCATGAGTTGTTATTAATGCACAATCTGTCATCACATTATTCAAAAAATGCAGATTATCCAATTCAATGGATGGATAGGAGGATGATTTGTTTCAGAGGGATGATTCTGAAACCACAGGTGCCACATCTGATCCAGAGTGGAACCCTTACGACAATGCCATAGCCAAAATGGCTTGGAATGAATTCGATGAACTCTTCGTGTCAGATGCCAAAGACAATGAATTTGACAGTTTTTAAAATGTTTTGATTGTGGTCTAAGGTATCCTTGTAGAATCAATTAATTCAATTAAACATGCCACTGGTGTTATGTTCTTTCTCACATTTTGAAATGGGTGACCATCCACACCAACACTGGCAGTTCACATTTTATATTTGGCAAATAAGTCGACCCCTGTTTGTGGAAGCATTTTGATTTATACACTGTGATCTACGGTAATGTTTGCTAGATTCGATATCAAACCAAGCAGATCTGATACAACTGAGCATAAAACAAATGTTCTGGTGAAAGGTCATCAATCCGAAACATTGACTTGGTTTTTCTCTCTACAGATGCTGCCAGACCTGCTGAGTACTTCCAGTATTTTCTGTGTTTATTTCAGATTTTTCTCATTCACAGAGTTTTGTTTTTGCATAATATAGAGACCTTGTTTGTTTAACTACAAAAAAAGGCAAAGGAGAATATTGTAAAAGATAAGCAAATAAAAATATAACCAAACATGAAAGAACTACCATGTGAACCCATTAGTTATATCTCTCAATCTTTCAGTAGACACCTGGTATTGTTACTGAGTCATTGAGACTAGATAGGTCAAAATTCACAATAGCTGAATTAACTGATTCTCTGTCAGGACAGACATACAGGTGGCACAATTGCAACCTTACACTAGCAACAGGAATAAAGTTCTCATTCCAACTGTCCTTGAAAAACATTCATGTGTGAATATCCAGTCAGGCTCCCACTGTCCTGTAACCTGCTATATGGTTCAAAGGTGAAAAATTAGTTGGTTAAGGTACTGCAGGGCTGCTAACATCCTGACTGAAATCATTAAGGGATTGCGGGGGGCGGGGTAGATATTGAAATTCTTTTTTTGTAAAAGGTATAATAAACACGAAAAATCCTCAACAAAAGGGTAGAATAATTGAAAAGTTGACATGTTTAATTTTTTGTTACTTGTTGGACAATTAAAATGCAAAACATTCATGAAATGGGTGGTGTTTAAACAAAATGCCAAAGGTACACAATGTAGTCTTCAAGAACAACCTATTAGCAACTGGAAAATACTACCATTAACAATATGGGATGGTAAAAGGATCACTGCAGTTAATTGCACTAAAGTCAATATCTGACAATTGATTATTTCCACTAAGTGAACAGAAACTGGAAACCACAATTCTTTTCTCCATATATCTGTTAATAACCATCTGACCATTGCTATAGTAAATCGTTTTATTGCATCTATACAGCATTTTAAACAGAAAACCAAGCCAAGGCATAACAATAAAGAGTTGCTGAGCCAATGAAGAAAGCACTGGGATGCTGCCTTGTATAAGGAAATACAAGTATGAACAAAGCTGATTACTTTATAAGATTACAAGGTGATTTGATAGAGATATTTAAAATTATAAGGGTTGGGACAGAGGGATGCACTGGTTGAGGGATCGGGCATGAAGGGGAGCAAATTATAAGCAACACATTTAGGACAGAGTGGAAGCAATTCCTTTTTATAGAGGGTGGTATTAAATGTTAATAATTGGAGAACTTTTAAGTCAACTTTTAAGAATAGGTTACATACATGGTTGGAAGAAAAGGGGATAAATGGATTAGGGATCAGGGAGGTACATGGTTTATGAATACTGCTTGCATGGAGGGTAAACACCAATTGTTTGGACATATTGTACTTTATATCAAATTCTACGTACGGAGGAGTGACCAAAAACTTGGTCAAAGAGGTGAGTTTTATGGAGAGTATTAGAGGAGCAGAAGGAGGTGGAGAAATGGAGTGACACGTTAAGATTTCAGAGTGTGGGGTCTAAGCGGCTTAAGACCACCAAAGATCCAGCACCCCTTTCACCCTACAAGAGAACAGAATCACATGAAGAGTTGGAGAAAGGTGAAAGGGAAGAGATTATTGGGCTGGAGATGGTTTTGGGCAGTGAGGGGATATCAGGAAGACAGAGTAGTAGTAATGAGTTGGGTGGGGATTGATGGTGGTGCTGGTGGGGTGAGGGGACAGGGGGATGCAAGTTCAATACTGAGAGGGACAAAGTGAAGAAACAAGGATGAAAGAAATAACATAGGTTTGAATCTGCAGCACAGCCAAAATGCACAAGTGAATGGGCACAGGAATTTCAGGTTGCATAGCCATTAAGGAGACTGGGTGAATTTTGCTCTGGTTGTAATATTAGTTCTAAACTTCTGAAGGCTGTGTTCGCTTTACTTTTAATTGTACATTCCCAGTCTGGATCATATGATAAATAGCTATTAATTCAGTAACAAAAACAGAATTACCTGGAAAAACTCAGCAGGTCTGGCAGCATCGGCGGAGAAAATCCAAAAATCAGTTCTGTTGAAGGGTCATGAGGACTCGAAACGTCAACTCTTTTCTTCTCCGCCGATGCTGCCAGACCTGCTGAGTTTTTCCAGGTAATTCTGTTTTTGTTTTGGATTTCCAGCATCCGCAGTTTTTTGTTTTTGTCTATTAATTCAGTAACTTGACGACCAATTAAAAAATGCAGCATGTGACTCTGATCCTTCCTTCAAAGTTCCCTCCACAGCCTATCTGCTCCATTCTACCAATTCTGCATGGCATGCTTTAAGGCTGTTTCAGTTCCATGCAGCTTCCAAATTGTTGGGAAACCTAAAATTTTAAAATGATGGCCTTTTTAAATATCAAATGTGTATGAAGTTGGACAGTCTGTTCGACTATTCAAGCTTACTTTCTCTGCCTATCTGACAGTGGCTACTAAGGTTCTTACTAAATTTTGCATCCCGTGTTCCTCCCATAAATTTTCAAAGATACTGTGGCAATAGGATTTATGCCATCATGACCAGGAGATTTGTCAGCTTTTAGTTTAGCCCATTTATTTCTCCATTACTTTTGCTTTATTAATATTAATTACTCTAAGGTCTCACCCTCATCAGAACCTTCATTCTCCATAATTTTTAATATGTTGTACTGAAAAGTCAGGCTCAAAATTTTTGTTTAATGTCTCTGCCATTTCCTTATTCCCCTTTAAAATTTCTTGGCTCCCTCTTTAATAAACCAACAAACATGTCTGCTATTCTCTTCCTTTTTACATACTTGCAGAAGTTCTGAAAATTTGTTTTATATTTCTTGATAATTTATTTCCTTTCTATTTTCTCCCTCTTTATCAATTTCTTGTTCTCCTTTACCATTTTTTGAAGTTCTCCCAAACCTCAGGTTTAATACTCTTTTGTCAACATTATAAGCCTCTGTTTTTAATCTAATACTAGCCTTAACTTAGCTACTTTTCTTTTCTTTATTCTTTCATGGGGTGTGGACGTTGCTGGCAAGGCCAGCATTTGTTGCCCATCCTCAATTCCCCCTCAAACTGAGTGTCTTGCTAGGCCATTTTGGGGCAGTTAAGAGTCAACCACACTGCTGGACTCACATGTAGACCAGAACAGGTAAGGATGACAGATTTCCATCTCTAAAGGACATGAATGAACCAGATGGGTTTTTAATGACAACTGATGGTAGTTTCATGGTCACCATTACTGAGACTAGCTTTATATTCCAAATTTATTAATTGAATTTAAATTCCACCAGCTCTCCTAATGGGATTTAAACTCATGTTCCCATGACATTAGCCTGGGCCTCTGGGTTATTAGTCCAGCAACATGACCACTACGCTGCCATCTCCCCCTTAACTAGTTGGCAATGGACATACCATTTTTCCAAAGGAGTTTTTATTCATTGCCACTGTTTTTCTGCTGTTATATTTTTAAATTTAATTTCTCAAATACCTCAGCCAACTCACCACTCATATCTCCGTAATTTGTTTTGTTTAAATTTAAGACCATAGCTTCAGACATAACCAGATCTCTCTCAAACTTGAAGTGAATTTGTAGTATAAGGGTGTTCAGCATAGCAAGGGTTAATGTGGGACTGGAGAACAGTACTGCCTACAGTATGATGTAGAGACACACATGACAGCGGACAGAAAACAGAGTTGTTTAGAAAAAAAGTCAAGAAGTCAGTTCCTACTTGAAGCTATACTTTGTACATATGTAAATAATTGCATATTATCAATAAACACTACTGTTCAACCTTACAAGCCTTTGAACTTCTTAATGAGACCTACTGAACAAACCCTCAAAACGGAGGGCGGAATCGTCCCAGATTTGCATCGAGTGTGATGGCAGGTGGGAAAAACGACATTATACCCGCTGGCAGCTTCTCACGTCATACTATCCCAATCCTGCCGCACTAATTGTGCATTCCTGTAAACCACGCTGTTCTGATGTCGGGCAGACTCCGATTCGCCCACCATGCCATTACCTCGCTGCTCCATCACACTGGGCACTACATTTAAAGTACAGCCACACGCACACCTCTCAGTGCTTCCCGCCCAGGACTACTGCAAAGAAGACATGGCTCAAAAGGTAAGAAGATTGCAGCCCCCAGATTTAGTGACGTATCCCTTGAGTGTCTTTTGAATGCCGCGGAGGCCCACTGTGATGTCCTCTAACCCCGCTCAGGCCACAGGAGAGGCAGCAACATTACCACTCCTGCTTGGTAGGCGATGTTTCCTAGTTGGTTCCTCTGTATACAGTACTAGAAAAAACTGTCTTGAATGCATTCTATGAACTCATCCTCCAAATTCTTTTTGCCAATTAGGTTTGTCTAGTCTATACGAAGGTTTGTCCAGTCTATATGAAGGTTAAAGTCACCCAGGATTATTGCATTACCCTTGTTACATGCTCCTCTAATATCCTGATTTATACTCTGTCCAACACTATCAAACTTAGCTGGCCCTAAAAACTAGTCACATCAGTGTTTTCTGCCCTTTGTTATTTCTTAGCTCCACCTGTATTGATTCTACATTTTGAATTTCTGGGCTAAGATCCTTTCTCCCTACTGACTTTATCAAATTCTTTATCACCAGGGCTATCCCACCTCCTTCTTCATTTTGCATGCCTTTTCCAAAAGTCAAGCACCCTGGAATATTTAGTTCTTGACCTTGGGTCACCCTACAACCACATCTCATTAATATTTACTAGACCAAACTCATTTATCTCTATCTGTGCCATTAATTCATCTATCTTGCTATGACTGCTTCGTGTATTCGGATATAACACCTTTACTTTTAACTTTTTACTATTTCTTCCTGACGTGGTCTCAGTCACTAATGTCCTATTTACGGTTATTGAATTCTCTGTCCCTTCCTGACACAATCTGCTTGGTGTTATCCAAAGCATTACTCAGCTCTACAGCGCTCAATTTTCTCTTCAGACATGCAAATTTACCCTTATCTGAACTCTCGCCTCCCCATTATTGGTTTAAAGCCCTATCTGCGGCCCTAGCTATTTAATTTGCCAGGACACTGGACCCAGCTCGATTTAAGTGGAGTTCATCCCTCTTGCCCAGTACTGAAGGCTCTGACCCATAAGTGAAGCCCCTTTCTCCCTTACCACTCTTTCAGCCACACATTTAAACCTCTAATCTGTTTGTCCCTATGCCAATTTGTGCATGGATCAAATAGAAATTTGGAGATTACTACTTTTGAGGTTCTGCTTATTAATTTGGGCACTGGCTCCTCAAACTCTCCCAACTGAATCTTATTGCTAGTTCTACTTATGTGGACCACAACAACAGGATCCTCCACTTCTTCAAGTTCTTTTCTAATCAATCTACGTTTTTTTTGTTTCCTAAGTTACAAATCTTTTAAACTATAAATTACATAAATCAAAATAGCAAATGTATCTTGTTAAGAGCCTTATATCTGCATACATTTCCTGCCTACAAAACCATACACATTTATGTACAGCAAACATTAATTAAGATGAATAACTAGTTAATCCAGTTTGTGGTGGTGCTGGTTGAAGGGACCTCTTCAAACAGTGCCACATGAACAGGCAGATGAGGCTGCCAACATTCCAGCACTCCTTCAAGTATTGGAGTGGAGTGCCAGCTTAATGTGCTCAAAGCCTGGAGTGGGGCTTGGAACTACAACCTTCTGATTCAGAGGCAAGATGGTACTAACTGAGCTAAGCAGATAGTTATTATGGATAATACCAGGTCTGGAGGGATGTTTCTGATGTTGACTGTGGGCCTGAAGTATAATGGCAATTCACCCATTGCATAATAGAAGCAAATTTACAGGAACAAGATGTCACATGATTGAAATCACAGAATCACAGCATGGTTACAGCATAGGAGGTTGCCATTTGACCCGTTGTGTCTCTGCTCCCCTGCCCTTTCCCCATAGCCTGGCAAATTTTCAGTTTTCCCTTTTGGAAGTCCCGATTGTATCTTCCTCCACAACACTCTCAGGCAACACATTCTAGATCCTAACCACTTGCTGTGTAAAAAAAGTTTCACTTCATGTCGCTGTTGGTTCTTTTGCCAATCATCTTAAAGCAGAGTTCTTTGGGTCACGACCCTTCCACCAACAGGAGCAGTTTCTTCATCAATTTTGTCTAGACCCCTCATGATTGTGAATACCTCTATCTTTTCTCCTCTCAACCTTCTCTTCTCTAAGGAGAACAACTCCAGCTTCTGCAACCTATCCATGTCTCTCTATTCTGGAACTATTCTTGTAAATCTTTTCTGTACCCTCTCTAAAGCATTCACATCCTTCCTAAAGTGCAGTACCCAGAACTGGACACAACACTCCAGTTGAGGACAACCCAGAGTTTTATAAAAGATCATCCTAACTTCTGTGATTTTGTACTCATTGCCTCTATTTATAAAGCCCAGGATCCTGTATGCATTTTTAACCACTTTCACAATCTGCTCTGCCAACTTCAACAATTTACATACATGAGCCCCACAGGTCTCTCTGCTCCTGCACCATCTTTAGAATTTTAATTTTATTTCATATTGCCTCTCTTCATTTTCCCTATCAAAATCTATTACTTCACAGTTCTCTGCATTAAATTCATCTGCAATTTGTCCACTTATTCTACCAACCTGTCTACGTACTCTCGAAGTCTATCGTCATCCTCCTCATAGTTCACAATACTTCAAATTTTGCGCCATCTGCAAATATTGAAATAGTAACCTGCACACCCAAGTCTAGGCTATCAATGTAAGAAAATCGGTGGTCTCAGGAAAGATGCTTGGAGAACTCTACTACATACCTTCCTCCAGTCAGGAAAACAATTGTGCAGGACTACTTTTTGTTTCCTGTCACTCAGCCAACTTTGTATCAATGCTGCCACTGTCCTTTTTATTCCATGGGCTTCAACACTGCTGGCAAATCTATTATATGACACTTTATCAAAATGTCTCTTGGGCATCCATATATACCACATCAACCCCGTTATACCCTCATCAACCATCTTAGTTATCTCATCAAAAAACTCAATCAAGAATTGGGGTAAAAACATAACAGACAAGTAACAGTGTTAATATTTGCAATATTCTTTACCTACCAACCTAACAGTCAGTAAATAGTAATTCTCAACTTCATTCATTGCCATACTGCTTTATTACATCAAAATAATGCATAAACAACAGCTCTGGTGAATTAATAAATCAGTAGGGCAAACAGACTGTTTAATTCAGGGCTCTATGTTGCAAGGAATGTACGGCATATAAGAACAGAGAAACTCCATGTTACAAAACAAGATGGACAACCGGAATTAGTGAAAACACAGTAACTTTTTACAACAAGGACGTTGCTGCTTCTTCAAATATGAGTTTTTCATATAAAAAGGATTCAGTGTGAAGAAAAATGTTCCTGAATTCTCCACTTATCTATTGTACAGGTGACAGCAAACTCACGTTTCCATCAATATTTACAAATGTGCAAAGCTAATTTCATTACTGCAACAGCTCAGGCAATTCCAATAATCATGGTGCCTCCCTACTCTGCTTGTGGAGACAACACAGTCCCTTAATAGGAATAAACTGTGCAAGGTTTCAGCTCCAGGAAATGTATGTTACCAATTAGCTTGCTGCACTACACAGCAAACATATTAAGCAAAATATTTAGGTAATAACCAGCTAAAGTGCATCTTTACATTTGAAAATGTATCCCTTTACAAGAATATCAGACATTACAACAGGGCTCTTTGTTCAGTTTTTAATCTGGCATACACTTAAATCAGCATCTTGTAAGCATCAACAACTGTCTGGGCTGTTTCTAACAGAGAGTACAGTTTATTAAATGGCACTCTGCCAATTTGCTCTGGTGACCTTTAATTTGGCTCATGTTTTCTTTACAAATAGTAATCCAGACTAAATAACTACATGGTTCCTTGAGTTAGATTCTTAAAAGGTATTTATACAAGACTACCGTACATTTTTTTGATCAAAAAAGTTGCTTCTTGTCAACTCTGGAGAGCAAGGACTCTTACTTCCAGCAGAACTCATAAATCCCGTGCCCTTGTTCTAAGCCAATATTCAATACGGAATTCACAAAATGTCAGGGAGATTTTCCCAACTCCTTGACCTGGGTTTTAGTGACAACCAGTGGCCATCTCATTCCTTGTGCTTCCCATAAAGATGCTTTATCCTGCATTGTAACTACTTGGAAAAGGCTTAGATCATCCATTTTTGGGGAGAAAGAAGCAGAAGCGTAAAGACATGATGAGGATATTGCTTAATATCAGGAGCAAATAGCTCTGTCAGATCATTTTCTTCATTGTTTTTGTAGACCATTAACTAGCACACAGCTTGAACTTAGTAGTGTCAGAATAAAGCTAAAAACACTAATTCTGCAATTTTTGTTGCTTTTGATAAATTAAGTATATCAGGGTTTTAACTTTTTTTAAAAAGTGTAATTCTAAATTAAAGGCAAAAATGGACAAAATCTGTCAGCCATAGCTTGGAACAAAAACAACCTTCATTGCTGACTTCTGCTGAGATACGGCTATACAGGCACACTGACTGAACACATAGCAATCCTTCATGTTTGAGCTCATTCAGCAAATGTCAGAGGCCTATTTCAACCATGGAAGCATGAGCAATCAGGAGTGGCAATTGGAGTGATTTTTTCTCTGACTTCTCCTAGCCAAGGAGTCCCAAGGCCAAATTGCAATATTCCTCCCATCATTTTGGCTGTCATTAACTCAGCTCAGGTTGCAGGATGTGTGGCTCATCTCCATTCCAGATAATGTAATTACCAATAGTTCCGTTGAGAATCTAACAATGGGGGGCTACACAACGGAAGCGCTTTTGAGCAAGGAGTCTCACCACCACACAACACAAAGGGCTGAGTTGTCCCAGATTTGCACTAAGCGTAGTAGTGGGTGTGAGAAAAGACATTTTACATGCCAGCCGCAATGGCGGATTTTCACGCTGTCTTGTCCCTTCCCACTGCATTAATTACGTAGCCACAGGAAACACACCATCTCGCTGGCAGGTGGCCTCTGAATCATCTGCCCCGCTGCTACCTCACCATTTCCTCACTCTAGGTGCTATATCTAAACTGCAGCCACGCAGACAGTTCTCAATGCTTGCAACCCAGGACTGCTCTCGTGAAGTCATGGCCCTGAAAACCAAGAAGAGATTAGTGACCCATCACTGGAATGCCTGTTGGAGGCCTGCTGTGATGTCCTGCTCTGGTCTCAGGAGGTTAAGGAATCTCACCACTCTGGCCTGGGAGGGGGTGGCAGTGGTGGTCAGTGCCAACACTGCACAGAAGAGGTTGGCCTTCCAGAGCAGAAAGAGGATGAATGATCTAATCCAAGCCACCAGGGTATGACAACCACCTCATCACTCTGAACTCACACACTCAAAAGCCCATCACACATTCACTGGCATCTCATTCACTGCCAGTTCAAGGGACATCACCACTCATTCTCTCACACACACCCTCACATCTCCATCTGGCCTCATCTCCTCTGGAGGCTGCCTCCTCAGCCCTCACGATCTTGAGGCCACTTGCACAGATCAACATGTGCCCAAACACACCCCCTGGAATACCGTCCCCCACTTCCCCAGTACAGACGTGGCCCTTCAGTCTCTTCCCTTGTCTAAGGCCTCTTCTCCCCTTTCCCTGAGCAAGCCCCAGCTCTGCAGCAATTGAAAAGCCACCCTCACCTTAGGCTGGTCTGGTAGGTAGATGTAAATACATGGATTAAAAATTTATTGACTGTGTCACATGAGATGGGACATGTTTTATATTTCAGAAATTTCTTTTATTGCATTACTGAAAGCTTTAGGAATCCTCATCCCGCTTGTGGATGAGGTTTCCTAAAAAACATTAAGGTTGGACGGGCAGGGTTAACAATTACATTAATGACTTCCTTAATAGGCCATTTAAATATCAGCAGGCACGCAGCTGACTCTGACGCATGCACGCCCGCCAAACGAAACATCACGAGACAGCGCAATGATGTTGGGACACACACCTGATGTCAAAATGCGTCATTTTACGCGTCGGCATGTTGGGCCCGCCCCTGCACGCTGACCAGAAAATTCTGCCTCATGTTTAAGGGATACATATGAATTCTAATGCGAGGTCAATTAATAAGGACATGCAGTTTTGTTAACAAAATCATAATTATTTTTGAAACGTAACAACTCATATCCTCTTTTATTGTATGGAAACTAAGAGGTTCAAATTGGTTGAGGAGAGGCAGGAAGAGTTTACTGAATATATTTGCCACTCTCTGCTCTCCTCCCATTTTTGACAGACAAGGGAGTCAAGGCTTATGGGGGCGCAATGGACCACAACTAGATCAATCACGGTCTTACTGAATGGCAGAGCAAGGTCAAAGGGCTAAATGGCCTATTCCTGCTCCTAGGTCCTATGTTTCTATGTTCCCACCCAACATTCTCCAGAAATCCAATAGTACATTTTCCATTGACTGTGTTCGTACCTAATTCACACACAGCATTTCAGTTTCTCCTTTAGTAAATTACAGAAGCACTTGCATGCTGATGCAACCACATCTGTTCCATTGCTGACTTAAACATCACTCTGCAAATCAGATTTTACAAAAAAGCTTAAAAAAGACGTATCTGCTAAATGGGACTCAACTTACCGAGCTCTCCTGCAGTCTTAACATCAATGTTGTCATAGCCACTGCCTATCCGTACAATTATCCGCAGTGCTTTGAACTTCTCCAGGTCTTCTCTGGTCAGAGTGATATTGTGGTACATTAGTGCCCCCACTGCTTCATTTAGAACCTACAGAGAAAGAGAAATTATTATTCAACTATCAGAAGTAGACATGAGGTCAATTCATTGGCATCTTCAGTCCCCATGGATGCTTGGCTAGTGCATCACATGATACAGTTACAAACAGGTACATATTTGAAGTTCCAAAGCATCAGATTTGAAATGATACAATGAACTTATTGAATTTGTTTGCGTGCATGCAATGTCTATCAAATTCCAATAACCTGGACCCAACCATACAAGCCGGAGGGGGGGGGGGTGGTGAGGTGGCAGCAAGGGCAGGGAGTAGCTTTCAGCACCACTGCACCACACCCCCCGCCCCAGGTCCTCAATAAGGCACTAAATGCCTTTGATACCTTTGTTCAAAGGACACCCCCTCCCTCCCCCCACCAACACCCAAGTGCTGCATCCATGCACAGGCAATTGAGGTGGGGGGGGGGCAGGGTAAGCGAGGGAAGTGGCCACACATTAGGAACACCTGTATAGACTGACCATGCCTCTGCAACTAAGACAGATCAGGCGCAGCCACAGTGATATGGCTGGAGTCAGGCTCCTAGCCTGCCTGCCCATGCAAGCAATGCGGAGGCACCAAAGGGTCACCCAGCACTCCATACCTTACCACCCCCCCACCCCCACAGACTTTGAGTCCGCCATCACTTTATAGGACTGTGGAGCAGTTGGGCTGCACACATTGTGCAATCTCCTCGCCAACAATGGCCATGTAGCAGTCACTGCTGAAGGTGTTCACAGCCCCTTGCAATCTCAGCATCCTGCTTTGGACCAGTGTCCCCCATGACGCAGGTCGACAAGGCAGCCATGCAGTGCACTCCACTCATCTCTGGTCATCCAAGGGGTGACCAGCACTCTCCAGGAAGCATTAAAGGGCTATCACACAGGGCCAGGAAAGGTGCTAAGTACAGCCATGATAACCACGTCTCTCTCTCTTTCATGCTGCAGGAGGACCACGTCAGGATCATGGATCCTGGTGACCTAGCTGTATGCCTTATTGCCTCCAGAGACCATAGAAGACAGAGGAGAGAGTGACTGAGGCACCTGGATGTGCAAAGACAGGAGCAGCAACCTCATGAAGAGGAGGCAGCAGGGGCTCCCGCACACGCTGCCCAGAAGCGACAGTGAGCCGTGACTGGTTGGTGCCTAGTGACACTCAGGGTCTATAGAGCTGCCTGCCATTCCTGCAGATGACTGAGAACCAGTGTCGCTGACGGCTGCGCATGTCTAGGGACCGGGTGTCTCACATCTGCCACTTACTGCAGGACTTGGCGCCAAGTGGACATGGAGGGCACCCACTGCCAGTGGCTGTGAAAGTGACCACGGTGCTCAATTTCCATGCCAGTGGCTCCATTCAGGGCTGCACAGGTGATCTCTATGGGATTTCACAAACCGCCACCCACAAATGCATCCATGATGTCGTGGATACCATCTCCTTCATGGCAAACAACGTTGTGCATTTTGCCCGGGACCAGGAAGGCCAGGATGCAAAGGCCATTGGATTCACCCTGATCTCAGGGTTCCCACAGGGGCAGGGGTGCGACTGACTGCACTCATGTGGTGCTCAGGTCTCCATCGATACACTCAGTGGACTTCATCAACTGCAAGGGCTTCCACTCACTGAACGTGCATCTGGTATGTGACCACCAGAAACACATCCTGCAGGTATGTGCATAGTTTCCAGGGAGTGTGCATGACGCCTACGTCTTGAGCCACTTGCAGATCCCTGCAGTCTTCCAACATCCACAGAGGCTGCAGCGTTGGCTCCTTGGGCACAAGGGCAACCCACAGAGGCCATGGCTGATGACACCCATGCGACAGCCTCACACTACAGCAGGGCGACGCTATAATGGGGCTCATGAGGTAGCTGAGAACTTGGTGGAACAGACCATTGGGATACTGAAGATGCAGCTTCAGTGCCTGTACTCCTCTGGTGAAACCCGCAATGCAGTGCGCAGAGGATGTCACACATCATCATCGTCTACCGCGCCCTTTACAACCTGGCACTTCAACGGGGAGATGAGCTGGCTGAGGAGGAGATGCACGTCTTCTCCGATGATGGGGATGAGGGTGAGGGGGTCCTCGATGGTGACGACGAGGAGGATGTGTGTGAGGGGGTCCTAGGATGTGATGGCGACAGGAATGAGGCTCCCGCAGTGGCTAGACAAGGCAGGTGCACTCAGAAGGCCCTCTTGGCTGCAAGATTTGTAGAGGATGGTGATGACATGCAGTGAGGTGAGCCCACAGATCCTCATCACGGTTGTGAACGTTTGACTCCAGTCTGACTTATCGTAGCGCCAATACCCTCTGTGAGAATACTCCTGTCATGGAGATGCAATGGAGGCCCTAATAGTCGCTTGATCGCAGAAGGATGATGACAACATGCAATGAGGATTTTCACATAGCCTCTGAGGATGTTGATTCCTGTCTGGCTGCTCATTTGCGCTCCATGATCAGGGCCATCTCAGAGATGCAGCCATGAAACTTTAGACGCATCTAATGCTGTGTCCGCTTCAGCACCTCAGCCATTCAGGAGCTGGTGCACAGCATCACTGGTCGCAGATGCTGGTGTGATAGGGGCCAGCCCCACCTTAAAGCTGCTGAAAGCACACAGTGAGAATGACGGAACATTCTGGCAACAATGACCAGCACCGCCGAGATGCAGACATCAGTAATATGTCCAGGGAGTGTGAGGCTGAACCATCACTGTGGCCTGAAGGCTGCACAGAACACAGGGAAGAGGCCCTGGACTGAGACACCTGCTTTTTTATCTTGTGCAGAAAGGTTTCACATCTGAGTGACAAGAAAGAACACTGCTCATCAGATCAAAGGGCCATAGGCAGGGAGACATTCTTAGGAGTTTATTGACAATAGTGAACAGTACGTACAAGTGATCAACACCCATGGCCAAGCTGTGCAACTACTTTTACCTAACTTTCCTAACCCTGCCGCTATGTCTTTGTGCCCCCCAGACATCCACAGCAGAGGTAGAGGCAGCCTGCTGACTGTGACACCCTGAATGTGGTGACTTTGGCGGGCAGCCTCTGGAGGACCAAGACTTGGAGGGCTCCGGCCTGCTTTTGGGGTCCTGCTGTGTGGCAGTGGTACCCTCTTCGGCCTGTGAAGCTGGAGCTGCGGAGGTCACAGGAAGAGGGGATTCAGATGGGCCGGTCACTCCCAGAGTCACCTGGGTGGATGGCCCCGGACTGTGCACCTGCTGATCCTCCTCCCTATGGATGCCCGAGGGCCCCGGCCGACTCTGTGAGTGGAAGGGGAAGCTGGAGTGAGCTCGAGGTGCCTAGCACTCCTCTCACGTACACACTGATTGAGGCCAACTATGGCATCAGCGATGGAGTTAAGCCCGCGCAGCAGTACAGGAGTGATGTCCTGGACCAAGGTCTCCATGGCGGCCGTGTTGACCTCGGTGCATTGCAATGCCGGCACTATCACCTCAGCCTGAAGATGGACGGACTCCTCCATCATGCCTTGCAATCTGAGGGGTGCAGCGGACATCCTTTCCTGTTGTTCCCAAGCTTGCTTTTGCAGTTTCAGCAACTGTGACGTGACCGAGTCCAGAGGCTCGTCATCTGACTCGGACTCAGCAACGTTCTGGCCTCCAGCAATCCTCCAAGTGCCGGGGACCTGAAGAGTCCCTGCCTCCACCTGCTGCACATCGGAAAGTGTGATGTGCTCACCAGATTGTGGTCCTGAAGCTACTCTAAAGCTAGGCCCCACTGAGGTGTGTATCTCTGCACTGGTGGAGGGTGCGGGTGAGTGCTGTGACGGGACTTCAGGGAGGGTGCCCTCGGATTCCTCTTCAGAGGTTTCTTCGGAGCTTGATTAGAGGCCCTGGGTCATGGACGCTGTCGGCTGTTTCCCAGATGTGCCTGCGAAAGCAAGGGGAGATAATTAGTGCATGGCAATGGTCTGTGAAACAGGACACATCACTCACAGCATGGTTGTCTGATGGATGTTGCACTGCTGGATCCTCACTTGGTAGAGCACTGCCGACCTCACCATCAACACAGGAACAGTCCCGGTCATCACCGGCCAGCTGGACGGCTCTGTTTTCAAATTCTGTCAGAAATTTGATTTCCGGCATCCCTCCACCTGTCTGTGACCTTTCCCTCCTGTTGTGAACCAGTTTGTGCTGCAAGGATAGAGATGGGGAAAGTATATCAGGATGCCTGCTGGGCCAGATGATAGGTATGCCTGGCATGTGTGGGTGCTGAATGGTCCCATAAATGGGATAAGGACAGTATAAGTGTGAAAGAGTGAATGGTGATGTCCCTTGCTCTGAAAGAGAGTGAGGGCCCTTGTGGATGTGTGACAGATTTGAGAGTGCGTGAGTTGGGAATGATAAAAAGAGTGATTTATCCAGGCGGAACAGAGGAGATCATTCATCGTTTTGCGGCACCAGGCGGCTGTACTCCTTTGCAGGGTGTTTGCGTTGACCACCACTGCCACCACCTCCCGGTAGGCCTCCACGGCATCCAGCAGTCACTCGAGGGACCCGTTGCTGAAGCTGAGAGCAGCAGTCTTTTTGCCTTTGCTGGCCATGTCTCCTGGATAGCAATGGTGAGCTGGTGGTGATGAGCGCTTTGCAGGCGGCTGCCTTTCAAAGGTGGCCACTGTGATGCAATAGCGGGGTGATGGCGAGCGGGCAAATGAGAGCCTGCCCACCATGGAAATAGCGTGTTTCCTGGGAATGCATAATTAATAGCGGTGGGCTCAGGAAGATGCGGCGTGAAAACCCGCCATTTTCATCAGTGGGTAGGACCCCATTTTACCCACCCGCTACCGCACTTAGTGCAATTCTGGAAAAAGTTTCTAATTCAACAACAGGAGAACTGCAGAAAACCACTCATCCACAAGTGGGTGTGAAGAGCCATTATCAATCTCCATTGTATAGCAATGGCTTTTCTCTTTTAAGTCATTCTGGATAGACAACTGTTGATCATGTGACCAATACTGGCTTCTGATATCAAAATCCTTTATTATTTGAAAACCCAGAGAGACCTGAGTAGTTTGCAAACATCACCACTGCAGAATATCAGCTCAGACCAAGGCAGTAACACCAAAGTCTTTTTAAATTTGGAGGCTTTTACATCTTAAAAAACCTCCAAGCCTAAATCCTCAATCCAAGTTCACCTGTAAAGAAATTTGGCTCCAGGAACAAAAACCACAAGTACCTAACTTTGTGACCTGCTGAACGTTCATCTCTTTGAGGGAATCCTGCATTAATCCTGATATCCAAGTCCAACTATCTGAACTCATCCAAACTACAATTCAAGAGTGGAAAAGACTCCTTGCTTTATCAGACCTGCAATGACCGTTCTATAATGAGCCAGACACATGAACTACAAAGTATTCTTTTGTTTCCACCTTGTAAAAGTGCCCTGTTCTCTTTAACTATATTTTTTCTTTGGGGGGGTGGTGAGCTGGTGGTGGTGGTGTGTGTGTGTATATATGTATGTGCATCCACGTGTGCATGTGCGTGCACTGAATGACTGACGTAGCATTTAGACTTTCGGGATGAATGTGTGAATAGATAGTCCTCTTTATTTAAACTCACAAAAGTTTGCTGCTGTTATTTAAATTGGCCACACAATCCAGGGGCTAAAAGAAATACACAAATCTTACTCTCCAAAATCTGTGCTTATTATGGACAGTAAGGGAAAGGTACAAGGGTTTCAGTTTTCGCATGACCCATTTACACTCCCAGAATGGTGTAAATGATGAGCTTACTGCAGAACTTGCTGTGCCCCTAGCCAGGCTGTTCCAGTACAGCTACAACACTAGCATCTACCCGGCTATGTGGAAAATTGCCCAACTATGTTCTGTGGTAGGACAAATCCAACCCAGCCAATTACCGCCCCATCAGTCTACTCTCCATCATCAGTAAAGTAATGGAAGGGGTCATCAATAGTGCTATCAAGTGGCACTTGCTTAGCAATTACCTGTTCACTGACGCCCAGTTTGGGTTCTGCCAGGGCCATTCAGCTCCTGACCTCATTACAGCCTTGGTTCAAATATGGACAAAAGGGCTGAACTCCTGAGGTGAGGTAAGAATGACTGCCCTTGACGTCAAGGCCACATTTGACATGGTATGGCATCAAGGAGCCCTAGCAAAACTGGAGTCAATGGGAATTGGGGGGGGAAACTCTCCACTGGTTGGAGTTAGACCTAGCACAAAGGAAAATGGTTGTGGTTGTTGGAGATCAGCCATCTCAGCTCCAGGACATCGCTGCAACAGTTCCACAGGCTAGAATCCTCGGCCCAACAATCTTCAGCTACTCCATCAATGACTTTCCTTCCATCATAAGGTCAGAAGTGGGGATGCTCGCTGATAATTGCACATTGTTCAGATACTGAAGCAGTCAATGTCCAAATGCAGTAATATCCAGGCTTGGGCTGACAAGTGGCAAGTAACTTTTGCACTACACAAGTGCCAGGCAATGACCATCTCTAACAAGTGAGGATCTAACCATCACCCCTTGACGTTCAATGGCATTACCATCACTGAATACCCCAATATCAACATTCTGGGGATTACCATTGACCAGAAATTGAACTTGACTAGCCACCTAAATACTGTGGCTACAAAAGCAGGTCAGAGGCTCAGAATCCTGCAATAGGTAACTCATCACCTGACTCCCCAAAGCCTGTATGCTACCTACAAGGCACAAGTCAGGAGTGTGATGGAATACTCCCCGCTTGCCTGGATGATTGCAGTTCCCACAACACTCAAGAAGCTTGACACCATCCAGGACAAAACAACCCGCTTGATTGGCACCACATCCACAAACATTCACTCCCTCCATCACCATCACACAGTAGCAGCAGTGTGTACCATGTACAAGATGCACCGCAGGAATTCACCAAGGCTCCTTCGACAGCACCTTCCAAACCCACGACCACTACCATCTAGAAGGACAAGGGTAGCAGATACATAGGAACACCACCACCTGGAAGTTCCCCTCCAAGTCACCCACCATCCTGACTTGGAAACATATTGCATACACTGTCACTGTGTCAAAATCCTGGAACTCCCTCCCTAACAGCACTGTGGGCGTACCTACACCACATGGACTGCAACGGTTCAAGGAGGCAGCTCACCACCACCTTCTCAAGGGCTACTAGGGATGAACAATAAATGCTGGTGCAGCCAGCGATGCCCACATCCCATGAATGGATATTAAAAAAAATCACATGTGTGAGAAGGAAGTGTGCTGCTCTAAATCAGAGAATATTAAATGCCTTGTCAAGCTAGTTTCTGCCCTTTTCCTTGAAAGCAAATAACACTGATATTAGTAAGCTATGGAAATCATATCAAAAGCACAGAAGGAACTGCTGAGTGTTATAATTTCTTTTCTACAAATAGTAAACCATACCTGAAAAATTGATACCAAACTGAGATTTAGCTGACATTTTCCTCGTGATATTAAGACTAATAAAAGATTTTGTTATGAGTTGCAAAATAAAGTCATTTTATTTGTGAAAACGCATTGAAATTTGTGCTATTAACACCTTCAATGATAGGCTAACAATGGAAAAAGTGGCACAGAAATAATTAGCACTGTGAAGGGCTTGGTGAAGCCTCTAAAAGCCTTGCTGAAAGGAAGTTGTGCACATATTGTGATAGACTGTTACATTTTGAGGGCTTCACAAGATAGCTTACTCTTCTCAACCTTAATCATCAGTTCTGTAAAATGAGTCCGTGCTCTCTACAAGCTGCAGTGTAACTTGAAATGTACAGCATCTGGCAACATGTCACTGCCCAGAGCCAAACAGAAACATTTGCCATTGTATTTAACTCACTTATTTGACACTACACTGTTTGACTTCCCCTAGACTTCAATTAGTAAAGGAATAAACACACTGTGAATCAGCTTATAAACTATGAAGCAGATTTATTAAAATTAATAATTGGACAATAGTTGGGAATCTATACTGCCAATTCTACTTGATTACAGATTTTTTAACTTCTCAGGTACAAATATAACCAAAAACATGACATTTTGCCAAATCTCTTGGTAATACTAAACCTGAACACTTAATGCACGCGTGTGGTTTGTTCACTAGCGAATAATCTATCTTCATTGGCATGGAAAATCTGAATGCAACTGGAGAGGGAATCATTCGCTGAAACAGTGTCTTCCAAGCTAATGAAGTGAAGAGGTTAGTCGCAGTCTTCAGGAGGACACAGGCAAATTAAATTTACTGCAGATCAGTGTTAAGTGCTGCATTCTGAAAGCAAAAATGTGGAAAGGCAATACAAACTAAATAGTATAATTTTACAGGAGGCCCAGGAACAGAGATCTGGGGTTCACATACACAATGGGGCAGAACAAGTTGAGAAGGGTTTTAAATTAGAGCTTGATAAATAATGCGCAAAAGCAAGGAAATTATGTTAAACCTTTATAAATCGCTGGTTAGTGCTCGGGTGGAATATCGTATCCAATTCTGGATACGACTTTAGGAGAAAGGATATCAGATAGTTGACTCTTGGTGAATGTGCAGAAGAAATTTACTAGAATGGTATGAGGGATGAGTGACTTCAGTTATGTGGAGATACTCGAGAAGGTGAGATTTTTCTTCTTCAGGCATAGGAAACCCCAAAGGTATTTTATCAATACATTAAGAGCAAGATGTTAACTAAGGAAAGGTTTGGGCCTATCAGAGGTGTACAAGGTAACTTGTGCGTGAATGCAGAAGATGTGGGCAGGGTTCTTAATAGGCACTCTGTCTCTGTCTTCACAAAGGAGAGGGATGATGCTGACATTCTAGTTAAAGAGGAGGAGTGTGAAATATTATATACAGTAAGCATAGTGAGATAGGAAATAATAAAAGGACTGTCATCCTTGAAGGTGGATAAGTCACCAGGATCAGATGGATTGCATCCCAGGCTGTTAAAGAAGCCAGGGAGGAAATAGCAAATGCTCTGAGGATTGTTTTCCAATCCTCACTAGATACAGGCGAGGTAACAGAGGATTGGAGGTCTGAGAACATTGTACCATTATTTAAAAAAGGTGCGAAGGGTAGGCCAAATAATTATAGGCCGGTCAGTCTGACTTCAGTGGTGGACAAGTTATTAGAATCAATTCTGAGACACAGGATAAACTGTCACTTAGGGAAAGGGAACCAGATGGATACTTAAAAAGGAAAAAAAATGCAGGGTTATGGAGAAAGAACATGGGGCTAATTGAATAGCTCTTTCAAAGAGCCAGAGAAACGTGATGGGCCAAAGAGCCTCGTTCTATGCTGTATCATTCTATGTAATTGAAATTTCCTAAACTCCAAATCCATTTACATCAGACTCTAAGCGTTTTGACCTCAACTGACTCACTTCAGAACAAAGTCAGCACAGAATCTAGACTGTTCTGATGAAAGATCACAAACCTGAAAGGATAACTCTGTTTCTCTCTCCACAGATGCCGCAAGACCTGCTGAGTATTTCCAGGATTTTCTATTTTTATTTCGGATTTCACACATCTACAGTATTTTGCTTTTGAATCCACAGAAGGGTTTACTGCCAAACCACAAGCCAATGCAGGCAGATGAGAGGCCACCGCCGGGTCTTTCACCAGGATCAGGACCCTGGCGATGGTGATCCCGCCTACTGAGAGCTACTCAACAGCTTCACCAATGAGGCAGCGACTGCAGTCAGAACAACGCCCACCTGAGGCCTAGCATTGTAGAGTGGTACCGGTCATATGGCGGAAGGAGTTTTGTGGGTTGGGGGTTGTGGCATAGGGGGATTGTAGGAGCGCTCAGCAGCAAGGGCAAGGGGGTTGATTTTCAGTGGCCTCCCGCACTTCCTGATGCAGAGTCCCTCAGGCACCGAGTGCCTTTGAAGGAGGGACCACCCCCGCTCCCTGGGAGATAACAAGCAGCCTGCACAGGTTTACTTTTCGTGCTCCCTGCATGGTGAAAGGGCAGCCCACAGCTGGTTTAATGCTAGCGGCAGCGTGATGAAGCCCTTAGGTGGTCATTAATTGACCACTTAAGGGTCTTAATTAATGGCAAGGCAGGAAGGCTATCTACAGGCTCCAACTTAATCAGGGTGGAGGCGAGAAGGCAGTGGGGTATTCGCCTGCCACCTTCCAGCCCGATTAAATGCCTTCCCTCCTCCAAATATATCACTATAGATTGCAGAAGATTCCACCTCTGAGGCTTCCCACAGCCATTTTTCCACCCACCTCATTCAGGTTCACCAGCAGAGGTTGGGAGTCTGTTGAAATTATGGAAATAATTCTAACCTGGGAAATTGGCCTAAAACCCACAGGCAAGGGGTGGGTTCAGGAGGCTGGGTGTAATCCTGGCCACGTGTATTTCTCAAAGGCCATTATATAATGCTAAAAATTATTATAGCACAATAGGTAGGGTGAACTTCTGATCAGCCACTAAAGTGGCTGTCAGCCCATCCTCAATGCTGTCCTCAAGCTGAACCATGCCATCTTCCTTGCGCTCAACTCTCCATGACTGCCAGAAGGGAATCTGCATGACAGCTCACCCATTAAACTGACCAAGTTACTACTGGCTATTTCACTTGTGTCTGAGTCACTCATTGACTTCGCTCCTTCGTGCGCTTCTGAAACAATCTGCCACTCATGCATTTTCTCCATTTAGGAGTGACTGACTTCCGAGCTGTAAGCCCATCATGCGAGTCTTTTTAAATAGAAGAGGGGGAACTTGTTTATAATTCTTAAAATGTTTCCTCTCTTTGTATGTTACTTTCCACTGGTGCGCCCTTCCTTTGCCTGAGCTGCTAACTTCCCCAAGTTCCCCATCAATTGCTCTAGGATTGGCTGCTGGTGGCATGTCTTATTGAAAACCCGTTGAGGGTAGCACTAGAGGCAAATGTCAGGCAATTCTGGACCTTCAATTTGGATCGTTCTGAAGAGAGTCACGAGTTCATCGAAATGAATTACTGGCTCATTTCAAAATATTCCAGACTGCATGTTTCAAAAAGTGAACATACAGGACCCAAAATTCTACCATCACGGGATCCCAGTCCTAGCCTAAATTCTACATTGAGATTGATCATTTAAATATCCAGAGGCATACAGGCTGTGCAAATCCAGCCTGCAATGACTCAGAAAGGTTGGAGGCAGGGGAGCATTTGGGACAGAAAATTCCTGCAAAGAAGTTCCACCCCAAAAGATTCCTAAATACTACCAGGTGAAAAGGTGAAACAGTTTCTAAGAGCTCCCAGTCAAAGATGATTTCAGATATCTTTTGGAGCTTAAACCTACAGCTTTGAGATGAAGTGCGGCTAAACTTAATCATCTCCTCTAAAGGCTTAGGTTAAGTCATGTGGGTCAAAACTTCGCACAGAGGCTGTGGCCTTGCACACTTCCAACTGAGAAGTTAGGGGTGAGCATACCCTCTGTTTTACTGGGAAGCCCTGCAGCAATTCAATGGCCAATAGGCCATTAAGTAGCTCGAGAAGGGACTTCTGCCCCTGGCCACCCCATCCCCATCCCCCAAACATGGGATAAAATCCAGTCGCCAAGAGCTGCCAGCCAATCAAATGGCCAGCAGCTCTCCAGTTCCAGTGGCACCACCAGGAGTGATGGTCACTACTGGGACTACAGGCAGTCCCCAAGGAAGAGATGCCATGGACCTGGACTTTAAGTGAAGTCCTGGGTTTTGCCAGGGTCAGGTTGGCAGGCCCCGTTGAGGTTGGGGGGGGGGGCGCTAATGAGGGTGCGGGAGAGGAGCAAGATTCATCAGGGCAGGGAGAGGGGATTACCTTGGGGCCGTGCTGCTTTAGGGTTTCATGGCAAAAATTCTGGCTTGCTGCATTGTTCCAGTGAAGCTCAACGTAAACTGGAGGAACAGCACTTCATCTTCCGACTAGGCACTTTACAGCCTTCCGGACTGAATATTGAGTTCAACAATTTTAGATCTTGAACTCTCTCCTCCATCCCCACCCTCTTTCCGTTTCTTCCCCCTCCTTTTTGTTTTTTCCAATAATCTATATAGATTTTTCTTTTCCCACCTATTTCCATTATTCTTAAATGTATTTCCACCCATCGTTTATCTATACTTTTTATGCCCTTTTAGTCTTATTTCACCCAACCCCCACTAGAGCTATCTGTACCTTGCATGTCCTGCTCCCACTCTTAATTAGCACATTCCTTTAGATAATATCACCACCTTCAACACCTTTTGTTCTTTTGTCTGTGACATCTTTTGGTTATCTCCTCCTATCACTGGCTGCTTGTCCTAACAACCCCTCCCCCTTCTCCCCCCACCCCCCCTTAAACCAGCTTATATTTCACCCCTTTCCTATTTTTACTTAGTTCTGTTGAAGGGTCACGAGGACTCGAAATGTCAACTGTGCTCTTCTCCGCTGATGCTGCCAGACCTGCTGAGTTTTTCCAGGTATTTCTGTTTCTGTTTTACTTTTGGATTTCCAGCATCTGCAGTTTTTTGTTTTTAATTTTTACCCTCAGTTTTCTGTCATTTATGTACATGCATCACTTTGGGGGTGGGCACCAAGGTCCACCCGAATTTAGTGTGTATATTCGGTCAATGTAATACTGGCATATCTGACTTAACTTAAAATTCCACCCGCCTGCACTAGCTGGAGTTACACCAGTTTCGCCTTAAAGGGATTGAGGAATTTCAGGCTCTATGGTTTTTGCATTAATTGAAACAGTGCTTTGCTACACCTATTATGACCAAAATATCTGGTCATCATTTCCTATGCCTTCAATGAACAGAGGACTGAATACATAAAACTTGTTTTAGCCAATCATTTTGCACCAGAGCTACCTGTAAAGGAGACCAAACTAACATCAGTAACCAACGTAAATTCAATTTGCTCCAGACTCAGCCTTTTTGGCGAATAAAAGGGACATATTTAAATTTGCAGAGTGGATTTCTTTTATTTCATGTTAAATTTTGTTTTTTTATGATGTAGTCTGCATTCCTTTAGCATGTATGCAGTGCCTACTAAAGAACAGAACAAAAATCTGGTATTATTTTCTGGTAATCAAAAGTCAAAGTGACCTACAGCTACAAGAACTAACTATAATTTATCAAATTCCTACAAAGCAAAACCTCAGAACACAAAGAATGTTTCTATCACAGTGTCAACTATTTTGCAAATTGAAGTCTCCTTGCAACAAACCAACCCCAGGACCCTCCTGCTTTATTTGAGAAGCCAATTGTAAAGCAGCAGCATCTACTTTCATGGATCTATTTAGGACATATGCTTAAATCAAATTGCCAGTAAAGGATAATTTCTATAACCCAGGCTTGTCACAAAGCTTCCTCTTTTGGAGCTGAACCTAGGATGCAGAGTACTTTCCCCAAGCCATAGGAAAGAGGATGGTCTTGGTTATACCACTGCAGAACTGTTTGCTGCTTTGCAGGGAGATTGAGACACATTCGGGGTAGGTTTTGTTATGGAGATCATCAAATAAAAGAGATATTGTAACTAACTATAATCATTGTCTGTGAGCATTTCTAATGTGTTTTTTTTAATTATAATATATGCGCTGCAGTACAGCCAGTAAAATGTCTGAGGGGGAGTAATTGTGGTAGGTATTATGTGGAGCATGAATCTGTTGTAGGATTTTTCAGTATAACATGATTTCTTTGATTCTAAAGCACGGCCTACACTGCAAGCGTGGAAACCTTTAGCAGAAAGAGAGTGATGGTGAAAAGCTAAAAACTAAAGAAAACATGTGAAGGGGTTAAATGGAAACAACACAAATCATGAAATATTAAAGAGTACTGGTTACCAACAGCAACTGATACACATATGTACCAATCTGGCAGGTGCAGGCGGAAGGGTGGGATCTGAAGCCAAAAGATTTACTTCAGAAATGAAGCTCAAAAGCTCTGCATGCTAAAAGGACCACATTGGTGCCTTCTGCAGCATTATGTCTCTGGGTTCATCAGCCTGATCCTTGCCTGAGCTTCCTAATCTGGTTTGAACTACATTCAAAGTTAATGCTTCAGTTGAGAATTAGTGTATGAAATTCGTGATGTTAGTTTACTGGGGTGTGCTCCTAACTAATGAAACCATAATTTGTTTGCTTTTTAGCTGGGGATTTTTAAAATTTATTCTTGGAATATGAAAGCCATCACAGGAATCAATGACTATTGCTAAACCCATTAGAATCAAAGGTTACTCAAACATTTCTTAATCTAACAAAAACCTAACTGGATAAGGGGAGGGGAGGTGGAGATGATGCTAAAAAGGACAAAATGGACAAATCGCAACTGTTTTACCTTGTTCTCCTTGAGGTTAAAACTGAATACTACCTTTTCATGAATCTCCTGAGTAGATTGTGCATCACAGAAAGCAACAGTTGCCATGTCCTTCAGGATTGGCATCTCCACGGTACAGTCTCTGCCATCTAGCAGTGCCACCAGAGGGCGTGGGTGCATTGGTCCATTCATAATTTGTGGACGGATACCTGCAAAGAAGAAATGAACGTGAACTGTTACTAAAGGCCAATTCGGATCGGGATGAGCATGGATCTTCAGCAAACATGAAATGCAGCTAAATAAACCAACCGGAAAAAGCAAAGCAAAAAATCAAATGCTGGAAATCTGAAATAGAAGTAGCCGACAGTGAAATAATGGTGAGAATTATTAACCAAGGCACTGGTTTATATGGTCCTTTAAAACAGAATGGTGAAATGCAATCAATAAAACTCCTGGAATTCCTGGCAATAAAAATGGAATTTGCCATTTTAAACCCGTGGCCTTGACTAGCATACATTTGCTTATAGAAATGTCAGCAACTATTCCAGTCCTATATACGCTACATTCTAATCATTGAAGGCATGATGTGAGCACTCTTTGCACAATAATTCTTGTTGGATGATTTAGCACATAGCATAAAAATATTTAAAAAGTACCCACAGCACTAGCATGACAGTGCTCATATACTTGCATTGCAATTCTGTCTGCAGGACCATCTGGCACTCAGATCCTCCTCTCACAGTTTCACCTTTCATCACCAGTGAAGGAGGAAAACACTGCAGTAATATGGGGAAAGGGCAGCGGAGCGGGGCCAGCTGGGTTCCTTTTCGAAACAGCCAGGACAGAATCGGTGGACTGAACGGCTTCCTTCTGAGTTGTACTATTTTATCAGTCTATGATCCACTGATTAGGTGCTCTAGGTGCAGGGCAAGAAAGTAGACCCTTAAGTCACATTTATTATAATCCATAAAACTGCATTTTAGAACAGGGTTTCCCCCTCCTGATTTACTCCCCCTTCTGCCGATCAAAGTGACTCATACGGGGATAATACTGTCACAGGGGTAATACTGTCTTTTATGGCCTCTTTCCTCTAACTATCTAACTAGCATCCTTTAAAGTGCATGTCAGATATATTTAACCTTGGACAGCATCAGTCCCAGACCAGAGATTCACACATGCACAGAAGCATATCTGATTCTTTGTCCTCCCCACCTGAGGCAATTTATACTGGTGGCTGGGAGCAGCTGACCGAGCACAGAAGGAAACAGAATCAAGCCAGGGACTTTCCTAGAATTTTTAAAAATATATTTCCTGAAAGGATATTTTGAATTTTAGATCTTCCAGCTAGAAAGTTAGCAGAGCAAAGTCAGCCTATCTCATGCTGGCTGTGAACTGACGCAATACAAGGTTTCAACCATGCCCTTTGCTGCAGTGGGAACAAATGTGAGTTAATCTGAGACTTTGCACTGGAACCTTCCCTGGACTGAATTCTCTATTTCATCTCAGTGCAAGGTGAAAACGTAACTTTTGCCTTTCAACTTTGGAAGAGAGAGAAAAAAAAAATCCAAATTCAAGTCCTGGACACGGGTGGAGACAGCCAAGGGTATAATTTTATTTATTTTCACTGTGCTAGCACCAACATGGATGCACTTTGCATTTCAGTTTGTCGAAGCATCGACTTATTGAGGAATGCAAAGTGCTCATATAAGTAGTGAGCTAGTGAAATTTTTCTTATTTTATGCACTTGAATACATGTTGCCATTCCAAGCTTGAATTGTACCTGGCAGGACATTTGAGCTAAATAGCATTAAGTTGAAGAACAGTGGAAGAAATTTGAGATGGATTTGGTGCAAAACCCAGTATGAACAGGAGCCACAGGTCAAGTTTACTTTGATGTTGCTGACATCTGCACAAGCCCCGTGTACCCAGGAGCTGATGGCACTCAGCCCGATATAAAAACAGTATATAAAAGCAGTAGCTAACCGGTACGTTAACTTGAATTAGTTTAAGTTTGATCTTTTACTAGAGGTCATTGATAAGAATACCCTAAATAAATTTGATGACAGTACTGTTTGACACCATCAAATATTCATGAAGGCATCGCAATAAATTTCCAACTAGGTTTCACCTCAGGAATGCCATCAAGGGTTTGGGGTCAGTGGGTGGTAGGGGGAGGGGTTGGGGGGAGGACCTCCCACAATATTGGGCCAGAGAGGAAATAATTTATTGTAAAGCACGGGTAAAGAGGCTATAGGCACTGTGAAATTTAAGAGGGAAAATAATCCTAAATAATCCACCGTGGCTGTGTACCACATGCACTCTGGTTTCCTGTGTAATATATATTGCATGATAGATGGGTACCGCTCATTCTCTGGTGTGAGGAGGCAGGATGGGGTGGGGTTCATGTTGTGAAATATAGAGAAAAACATTTCTTTTTAAATCAGGAGTCCTGCGCAAATAAAATGATCCCTAAATACAGACAGGGTAATATTTGATCCAAAACCATATTGCAAACACAAGAGAAATCAGACACCAGTGAACCAAATCCAATAGAGTTCAACATGGTGTGATTTATCCTCCGTTAGCAAAACTTCACGCTACATCTTTACATCACCCCCATTCTGGCTGTACCAGGATGGCTTAAAAAGAAATCTCACTACAAGTTTAAGACACCGATGCAATGTCTTGACAACACAATGTGATGTTTTACTTATAAATACTGCTATATTAGCAAAACTAAAAGCAAGGCTGGAATGATGTTTACATTTTTAAGTGCAGTTCCTAATTGTATTTAAGCTAGTGCCCATGCACTCAGTAAAATATTTGACTAGAAAATATTAAATATGAGGCCGATCAGATATGCTATATAGGCACAGAATTTCTATGTCAGCAGAAAAAGGCCTGAACTTCACCACGAGAGTGCTGTTTTAACCTCCACAAATGTGCTGAGTGGTGATTTGCCAGGGCTATCAGGGACAGTATTCTCCTATGATTTTAAATCTTTCAGCCTGAAAAATTAGAAAAATAGGAATGTTCAGAGCCTCTTTTTTGTGTAGGTGTCCCTTGGATGAATAGTTGGGAAATAGTCTCTTGTGTAAATTATAAACTTGATCACTACATGGGGTATATATAAAAAATATATATAGTCACAGCACCAGAACATAGTGATAAAGTACAAGATTAACAAATACTGTTATTTCCCCTGTGGTCACCATCTTTGACCTAGCAAGTAGAGCAGAGCAATTACGAGTCCCCCTCTGATTGCTGAGCAGAGATACCCAGAACTCTTATCCAATGCAGCTCTCCCCTGAAACACAATACTCCATCTGGTAACCTGGCAAAACACATCCAACAAGGGAAGGTAAGCTTGAACACTATGCAAGTCCTGAAGCTATTGGACATTTTTGCTAAGAACTGCTTGTGAATAGTATTGGTAAATGAAGGAGTTAATAATCAATTACTCGCCAATACCAAGAAAGAAAACCACTAAACATCACACTGGCCCAAGTCAATAAAATGCAATTCAGTTGCACTCCCAACACACAGCAGTGTTCCTTTCAAACAACTTGAGCTCCCAGAAGATGAGGAGCTGGCAAGAGGAGTGCAGAAACGGCAGGTTTGCAGAACATCTGCTACTGCTATCGTCTCTATCCAAACATTCAGTCACACTGCATCTACGCTAATTATTTAAAAACCTGCCCCTGCACATGTCATTTTTCTTCATCATGCTAAACACCATTTTAACTTATGAATGACTGTAGCAGCTGCAATCAAGATTGGCAATGAAAATACATTGCATGAAGGCATTATTAATTTTGTAAATATAGCATTTGTGCCATGTCAATATTGCAGATTATTTAGAACAGTGACAATCAATTATATTAATCTCAAATGTTATTTTCAAACCAAAACACTCCTAAACCTTTTGAACGACAAAAAACTTCTCCAACTGAAGGTGAAAGGTTAACTTACCATAAATTTACTTCTAGAAACACTGCATACTCATCTTTGCTTCTTAATCACTATATTGACACTACCTCTGAATGTACAAGGATTCTGCCATTTTGCAAAGGGCAGCCTGGCAAAATCCTTGACCTTTATCCTGAGCCTATTGACAAAGTCTAACAACACATATAATTTTAGTTAACTCTCAAAAGTCACTGTTTAATTTTGAAAATATTTCTGTTAGATGCCCCAGTTGTTTGTACAGTTCTTTCACAGGGCCTCAAGCAGTGTAGTACAGGTATCTTATTAACATAGTGTAAAGAGAGGTGGAGGTTAATACTATTCAGCTGGATCCGGAATGGGAATGAGGACAAAAAAGGTGTTGTCCGTACTGAATGCATGACACATGCTCCATTGGGCCACTGAAAAACTTCAAGGTAGAAATTCCTGAAACTTCATAACTTCGTCAATGTGAAAGTTTATGTTGATCTGAACTTCCTGCCATTTCTGACCACTGGCTTAAGCAAAGAATGTTTCAATGGACTGGCCTTGCGGAAAAGTTCTGCTGCAAGTACCATTCAACATGGTTGCAAAATCAATGATTATCCAATCTGGCTCCAGTGTTGATGCACAGGAATTTGTCTCGTTAACTAGAAAGGCAAATTCTCCTTGCAGCTGAATGACTAAAAACTAAACTCTATTTTTTCAACTTTTCACTTCAAAACATCTTTGCAGGGGCTGCTGACCTCTATGGGCCAGAAAGTCCAGTGAGTGGACTATGCCTTCACAAATGCCAATCCGTAACAGATATGGCAATAGGGTACTTTATTAATAGGGTATTTTGTTAAGCAAACATAATTTTTCCCTATCCTCTCAGAACAGCAGTCAACAGCCTAGGCAGGATGTTCCTAACTTGTTTGCACTGTAGTAAATAAAATGAGGTGCCAAGCACTTTGCTGTTATGCAGCCTGATTTTGCTAATAATTTAAATCTCTCAATGCAGATACCTGTTACAGGCCATGCATCTACACTCAGCTGAGGAATGAGGGGCAGTGAAGGGAGAGGCGGGAAGGAAAAAGCTTCAGCGTCACTAATAAACACATCAAGTGTGCTTAGAGCTGGGCTCGAGTCTCCACAAAAGCGAGCCACAGTGACTGCTTGTAAATCAGCCTGTCCTTATTACATATTCTGATGTGTTTGTTTTGAGAAGCTTGAATCAAAGGGGACAATACTAATTCTACAATGTCATCTTATAACATTTCAGGCTGTATTCAGATTATGTTTTTTAAAAAATCAATTACAGCCAGGCTGCTTCAAAAATGTTGAGAAGTTTGTTAAAGCGGATTGTATGTTGGGATATCTGGAAAAAATACACAACTCAGTAATTTGACTAAATGGCCACTTTCCCTTCAATTGTACATCGTTAGCCACAAATTTAGTTCTTCATTTCAGCTGTTTTACTTGGGGAGCCAGGCTGTATTTTATTCAGTGGAGAGCTATGAGCTCCCACTGTCTACAGTACAGAGGACCCCACCTCCCCCTCAATTGAAAGGCTGAACAGCTTGTTGCATGGAGCACACTGTATAAAGTGTCTTTGTTTTACTGCTGATGCACAAAGACTGCTTGTCCTTGCTCACGTCTCTTGCTCTTTGCCACCCAGTCATATCCTATTCCAATGCCACCCCTGCCAAGTAAATTAGAGATTACTCCTTGCTAAATAGCAGCCTTTGTGTGACTGCAATGTTGCCGGTACGATCTAGCAGAAAAACAAAAGGGAAGCCATTTCTCTAATTCTCATTAATCTCCATTGCATGCACCACAACAGAGCTTAGATGGTTTAAATGTGTTAAACTGTAGCATATGAAGTGCGCATAAACAGACTAGTGACTCTCGTCAAACACACGCACTCATACACACTCAAATGGAAGGATTAATCCACTAGTATAAACCAAACGTTTACAGTTTGAAAAGATGGTGCACAATTATTAAACAAAGAGAAAAGAAACAGGAAGTTTTCCTTGCCTGGAAAATGTTGCTTCCACATTCTTCACATTAATACATTAGTAAGAATCACACATGGTACATGGTAGCAGAGAAAAAAAAGGAGTAATTAAAAAAAAACACAACAAGCAGACACTAAGTGTTCAGGGTCTAGTTCGCAGGCTCCGTCAGTACAACTACAAGGGATGTCTTCGATCAAGCAGTCCCCCTGCCCACAGCTGCAACATCTCGAGACAAATGTCTCTTTGAACACAAATGGAAAGAAAAGGCTTTTGTCCTGAGCTTCGAGGAAAGGTCCAGGCTCCCCTAACACGGATAGAGTCACCTTCACACCACTGTAAACTCCTCACGGCACTCACTCTGGACTATGCTGAAGCTTTTAACTAATCACAATTTATTCCAACCCCTTGAAAAATCATGTGAGCCAGCCTTAAAAAAACACACTCACTTAGAAACCAGACACACTGAATGTTATTTTTAAAATTATTATTTTGATTTGCAGTTTGATTTTCCTTTTACAACGCCTTCTGGTCTTCCTGCGTTACTGTTTATTTTTCATTTTGTTTTCGTTTCGCACCCCAGTTAATTCCAATTCAGAATCTGAAAGCTTTATTACTCCTCAGCTTTTTATTTCTGTTTATCTCAACTACCACCCCACCCCCCCCCCACCCCCCAACCCTGGCCTCCAACCCCCACCACCCCACCCCCTTCTATTTCCAACATCCAGTCTTTACATGGCCTATCAGCAGAGTGGGAGGGGAAAACAAGGCCTCAGAGATATCTCTAATATCACAGGCAATGCTTCCCCATGGGCAGATGGCAGGGCATGGTCAGTTGTTTCTCTACTTTTTGTGTCCCACCCTCCCCCTCCCCACTAAGCTAAGATGCTCCATAGATTGCAGTCCAGCAAGCAGCAAAAAATCTAACCACATAGTGATAAGTTAAATTGCAGCAGAGTAATTTTAAAATCCTGATTCGATACATTTGCCCAGTTTTGATGGCACACTCTGGGTGGTAGATATACTGTAATCACAACAGCATTGATTCAACTACAAATCTGAAACTATCCCAGGAAAGTTACAAAAACATGAAGGAATCTGAACACACATTTGGAAATCTGGAAAAAAAAGCAGCCCTAGATCAGATAAAAGCAAAAAACTGCGGATGCTGGAAATCGAAAACAAAAACAAAAATACCTGGAAAAACTCAGCAGGTCTGGCAGCATCTGTGGAAGGGAGCACAGTTAACGTTTTGAGTCTGCATGACTCTTCAACAGAACTAAGGTCTATTGAAGAGTCATGCAGACTCGAAACATTAACTGTGCTCCCTTCCACAGATGCTGCCAGACCTGCTGAGTTTTTCCAGGTATTTTTGTTTTTGAGTCCTAGATCAGAGTTTGCCCAATCAGGCCTCTCTCTGCTATTGGGTCATTAGTTAGGATTAAAGCTTTCTATCTGCTGTTACCATTGTCAAGTGAACATTAGACGTCGACTGGAAGTTTATCTCAGTGTAAGGAACACAAAATTAATGTTGGCATTTCTTAACTGTTTGTAGCACATTTACCTTGAAAAGTAAAACGGTGTTGTTGCTGTAGTAGTGGTGGAGCAGAGCAGCAACAGAGTGGGTGCAGTACAAACTCACCAGAATGATACTGGGGCTTAAGGGTTTCAATTTTGAGAACAGATTATGTAACTTGGACTTGTATTTCCTTGCATTTAGTAGTTTGAGGGGTAATCAGATCAAATGATAAAAGATAAAAGCAAAAAACTGCAGATGCTGGAAATCCAAAACAAAAACAAAAAAACCTGGAAAAACTCAGCAGATCTGACAGCATCTGCGGAGAGGAACACAGTTAACGTTCTGGTCTGTATGACTCTTCAACAGAACTAAGTAAAAGTAGAAAAGACGTGAAATATAAGTTGGTTTGGGGGGGGGACAAGAAAAGCTGAATAGAGGGCCAGTGATAGGTGGAGATAACCAAAAGATGTCATAGACAAAAGGACAAAGAGGTGTTGAAGCTGGTGATATTACATAAGGAATGTGATAATAAAGGTACAGATAGCCCTAGTGGGGGTGGGGTGAAGGGAAGGGATTGAAATAGGCTAAAAGGCAGAGATAAAACAATGGATGGATATACATTTAAAAATAATGGAAATAGGTGGGAAAATAAAAATCTATATAAATTATTGGAAAAAAGGGGGATCAGAAAGGGGGTGGGGATGGAGGAGAGAGTTCATGATCTAAAGTTTTTGAACTCAATATTCAGTCCGGAAGGCTGTAAAGTGCCTAGTCGGAAGATGAGGTGCTGTTCCTCCAGTTTGCGTTGAGCTTCAATGGAACAATGTAGCAGGCCAAGGATGGACATGTGGGCATGACAGCAGGGTGGAGTGTTGAAATGGCAAGCGACAGGGAGGTCTGGGTCATGCTTGCGGACAGATTGAAGTGGTTCCGCAAAGCGGTCACCCAGTCTGCGTTTGGTCTCTCCAATGTAGAGGAAACAGCATTGGGAGCAGCGAATGCAGTAGACTAAATTGAGGGAAGTGCAAGTGAAATGCTGCTTCACTTGAAAGGAGTGTTTGGGCCCTTGGATGGTGAGGAGGGGGGAAGTAAAGGGGCAGGTGTTGTACCTTCTGCGGTTGCAGGGGAAGGTGCCTTGGGAAGAGGTTGAGGTGTAAGGGGTGATGGAGGATTGGACCAGGGTGTCCCGGAGGGAATGATCCTTGCGGAATGCTGCCAGGAGGGCTGAAGGGAAGGTGTGTTTGGTGGTGGCATCATGCTGGAGTTGGTGGAAATAGCGGAGGATGATCCTTTGAATGCGGAGGCTGGTGGGGTGATAAGTGAGGACAAAGGGGACCCTATCATGGTTCTGGGAGGGAGAGGAAGGTGTGAGGGCGGATGCGTGGGAGATGGGCCGGACACGGTTGTGGGCCCTGTCAACCGTGGGTGGAAAACCTCGGTCAAGAAAGAAGACATGTCAGAGGAACTGTTTTTGAAAGTGGCGTCATCAGAACAGATGCGGAGGAGGTGAAGGAACTGAGAGAATGGGATGGAGCCCTTACAGGAAGCGGGGTGTGAGGAGCTGTAGTCGAGGTAGCTGTGGGAGTCGGTAGGCTTGCAATGAATATTGGTGGACAAGCTGTCACCAGAAATTAAGACAGAGAGGTTAAGGAGGGGAAGGGAAGTGTCAGAGATGGACCGTGTGAAAATGATGGAGGGGTGGAAATTGGAAGCAAAATTAATAAATTTTTCCAGGTCCAGACGAGAGCATGAAGCGGCACCGAAGCAGTCATTGATGTACGGAGAAAGAGTTGTGGGAGAGGGCCGGAGTAGGACTGAAACAAGGAATGTTCCACATACCCCATAAAGAGACAGGCATAACTGGGGCCCATGCAGGTACCCATAGCCACACCTTTAACTTGGAGGAAGTGAGAGGAGTTGAAGGAGAAATTGTTCAGCGTGAGAACAAGTTCAGCCAGACGGAGGAGAGTGGTGGTGGATGGGGATTGTTCGGGCCTCTGTTCGAGGAAGAAGCCGAGAGCCATCAGACCATCCTGGTGGGGGATGGAGCTGTAGAGGGATTGGACGTCCATGGTGAAGAGGAGGCGGTTGGGGCCAGGGAACTGGAAATTGTTGATATAATGTAGGGTGTCAGAGGAATCACGGATGTAGGTGGGAAGGGACTGGACAAGGGGAAAGAGAATGGAGTCAAAATAGCAAGAAATGAGTTCTGTGGGGCAGGTACAAGCTGACACGATCGGTCTGCTGGGACAACCTTTTTGTGGATTTTGGGTAGGAGGTAGAAGCGGGCTGTCCGAGGTTGGGAGACTATGAGGCTGGAAGCTGTGGAAGGAAGATCTCCAGAGGAGATGAGGTCAGTAACAGTCCTGGAAACAATGGCTTGATGTTCAGTGGTGGGGTCATGGTCCGGGGGAGGTAGGAGGAAGTGTCTGCGAGTTGATGCTCAGCCTCCGCGAGGTAGAGGTCAGTGCACCAGATGATAAAAGAATAAATGAGAAAAGAAGATGATAAATGATAAAAGAAGTCTGTTAGGGTAGTTTCAGAGAAATTATTTCCTCTGGGATGGGAATCCAGAACAAGAAATCATAACTTTAAAGTTAGACTTAGACCAGTTAGAAATGAAATGATGAAGTGTACCTTTTCCACACAATGGAAATCTGGAATTCACTCCCCCAAGTGGTAATGGATGCTGGATCAATTGGAATTTCAAAGACTGAGATCAATAGGTTTTTATTTGTTAAGGGCACCAATCAGGGTGGGCAATTCTTGCAGAGGAAATTAAGGGACAACCTGACATGGGGGTCCATAGATCTGTTCGAGTCGGCTGGGTAGTTGGGGGATGGTTGGGGAGGGGTGGTGATGCCAAAGATGAGAGCAAAGGGGAGAGGTGTTGCCCGAGCTCTTAGAGCACGCAAACAGGGGGAGGGCAGGAACTACACATATGAGAAATTTAAAGGTTCAAATTACAAGACAAACAGCATCCCGGCACCATGCAGCTCGGGACACGGGACAGTGGGCTCAGATACTGGATGATCCCGTATGATAAGGGACAATTGGTCACTTTGGAATCAACACATTTGGAAGAAATGGAGTTCAGATACTGAACAGTACTGATCAACTTGGACAGCAGAATGGGTTCAAGGGGCTGAATGATCTACTCCAATTTTTATATTTATATTCTATATATTTTTTTCACAGATGCTTCGGAAGCTCTGGGCTAGCAGGACAACATCAACAGAGAAGAAATATCATGCAAGCAATGATTGGAGAGGGAGAGAGAGAGAACACAGCAATATATAACGGACCTGCAGAGCCAGGCTATGGGTTAATCCAATGAGTTTAGAACCTCATTCACTTTTTTAGCTTCAAAAAATTTGCATTTCTTTCTCAAGAACACGGGGGTTGCAATAATAATTAAGTGACATGAACGCTATTGACTTCTGTAATTCCCTCCAGCTATGTTCCTTGCTGAGGGGATTTTCTTGGTCGTGTTTGAAGTGACTGTGATGGGTGCTTTCTCCTTGCCTTTCTGTGTATCTCTGCATACAGAGAAAAGTGATTCGCTGGAGATTTATTTTTAAATAGGATGTCGTACTAGACCAAACACAATTCGGCCTTTTTCAAAACGGAACTAAACCCCGATGGCAAAGTCACTGTTTTCAACATGTTACCCATTGTTATAAAGGACAGGCTTCACACAGAAACAGCGAATGCACATTGACATTGCTTACCGAGAATTCTCAGCTGGGAAAAAACCATCACAGTAACCCAGTTAACTCCAGTAAGTGAGCACTGGACTAGAGCCAGAAGTACCAGCTGAAAGATATTCGCAGTACTTAAACCAAGAGAAATCTAATAAACTAAATTACCCATATTATTAATATTCGCTGTTACAAGAATGCAATAGATGGTTCAAAAATTTCCCTCATCATTCCTCATTTGAGTAAATTAGGAATAAAAATTGGACTGGGCCTGTTAGCGGGTGTGGGGATCACAATGTGAAAATACCCTGTGTTCGTTTGAAATATCGCAGGCAGCACACAAACTTCGTTCTGTTTGCTCATCTCAATGATTGTGACATGTAGCCCAGTGTGAAATGTGCTACTCTCTGGCTACGTGCTTAGCAGGGGCCCAGGTGTGTGGGTGACTGACATGGTGCACTGATGGCCTGAACTCCTTATAAACAGCCTGGCCTTCTTAAAGGGGAGGTGCTTTCAGGCTGCAACAGCTGATCAAACTGTACATGAAAGGCAATGTAGGAAGCAGAAACAGGCCAGAGAGAGCTCTCCCAGGCTCTCTGATCCTGCATCTGAGGCCTTTGTCCAGGAGATGGAAAGGAAGAGAGAGAGGTCATGTTTCTGAAGGAGGCCATGAAGGCCTTGAGGCATATACATACATACGTAATGCAAGCAGGTGGCAACAGAGGGCAATTCCAGGAGTCTGGTCCCGAGGACCTGGTTGCAGTGCAGCAAAAGCTTCAATGATCTCACACGAGTGGTCAAGGTCAGTGAATGCATCTTCAAATGATATTGTCTGACTTCTCATTCTACTCAATGCACATACACCTATCACTCACTCAGCAGCAATCTCTAGCGATCAGGACTCATGCCTGACATTCAGATACTTCACCTCACCCACTTGCCACAGCTGCAGGCCTCAGACTCGCATCTCACAGCTTCCACATATTCCAACTATTCAGCTAGAACAGGTACATCAGCCAAACACACTGCACCAAGTTCACTGACTCTCATCCCTCTCTTACAGGACAGGGGCGGCACATAACAGGGAGTGGCAGAAGAACTGCTGGGGGACAGGCATGACTGCATCTCCTAAACACTTTGGAGGAGATGGGTTCCCCATTATAGGGCCAACTGTAACTGAGCCCATAGCATTTGACATCACTGAGAGCATTCAGGATGATGCTATGTTCCTGCCTTACGCACCTTCTCAACTCCCACTTCACCCGCAGATGGTGTGATCACACAGCTGCTACTTTCCACCCCATCTCCACTTCCGTCATCCAAGCCCTTCCCTTTCTGCATTTTTTGCTTTCAGATACCCAAGATCACACATCTGAAGCACCGTCATTTGATCTGATACTTGCAGCCACCAGCGCAAACACTAGATGCATCTATTGGAGGGAGTATAAGTTTGGGATTAGCACACGGTAAGTCACAAGGCATGAGTGAGCTGCCGCCATGCCAAGGTGGTGCAATCTGAAGCCAACCGCTCAAGGTCTAGAGATGCATGAGGTTGTCCTGCAAGGTTATCTGCAGTCTTCCCTAGCGAAAGTCAGTAGCCTTCTGCCAGCCATTGGATTAGTTCTGTGTAGGAGCATGAGGGCAGGCAAAGGCACCCACAAAACAGGTTCAGAGGGAATGCACATTGGTGTATTGTTAAGTATTGTATTATTGGGAGTGTTGTTGAATTAAGTTGTTATGGAATTTTTTTTTGCGGTGTCTTTTATTTCAGGATATTTGCCAGGGGTCGCTGTGATGGCCCATAGCAGAGGGATGAAAAGGTGGAGAATTATGAAATAATGGTGAAGTGGGGATTAGATTTAAGTGAAACCAGAGTCTGATTAGCTGCTGACAGACAATCCGTCCAGAGCAAAGATGATTCTCCCATCCTCATACTCCTCTTCCAGTTCACAAACAAGGTCTGGTGGCAAGTGCCACATGAGAGAGAGGTTGTGGAGGATGCCGCATGAAGTTGGAAAGATGCTCTGGTGAGTACAGGAGGGCTCCATCCAGGCAACAGAACCGTTGTCTCAGGATATGAATGGTCTGTTTTATGACATTGCTCATGGCAGCATGGCTCTCATTGCATGAGAACTGGCTATGTGGTCAAGAGGAGGTGAGGAGTCACGAACCACATGTACAGCAGATGGCCCTGGTCGCCAAGCAGCCACCCTCTGGTGTTGTGGTGGCTCAAACATGTGAGAACAGCTGACAAGTACAGGATGAAAGCATCATGGCTGCTGCCACGATAGCAGACAGTCATCAGCATGATGGTCTGGGAATGGTCGCATAATAACTGCACTTTTATGGAGTGGTAGCTCTTGCGATTGTGGTATGTATTGATCTCACAAAGTCATGTTCAGTTGGTGGCTCCCTGCACTATTAGGAATCTGGGAATCCATTAACCCAAGCCACAAGTTCATTCCCCCTTCTTTTCTCTGGGCAGGGAGAAGACAATAAAGTCTCCTCTCCTGATGAACAGGGCCTCTGTCACCTCCCTAATGCAGCGATACATGGTGATCTGAGTTACATTGACAATGTTGCTGGCTCCTGCCTGGAAGAATCTGCTTGCATAGAAATTGAGAGTGACAGTGATCACCACAGTCACTGGCAGCACCAGCCACTACCTGTTGTGCGACTGTAGTTCTGGTTGGAAGAGGGGTGCAGTTCAGTGTCCACCTCTTAACTGAGATGCAGGTAGTAGAAGTGTCCTCTGAAAAAACATAGGTGGGTTTGGCCTTATAATGGGCGCCCTCCTTTCTTTGCACAGCTTCTCCTCCGCTGCAGCACAAGAGGAACTGTAACTATAACCCCCATTAGTGTTCGCAGACTTTCAGCTCACAAGCCCTAATCCTCTGCACTCCTTATAAATGTCCAGCAATATTCCCTCTGACTCCAACATCTTTTCAGCATTCCTCCAACAACACTGAACAAAGTGCATCCACTCACTCTGCAACTGCAAAAGCCAAAGGCACCTCTCCTGGAAGTTTCATATCATAGAATCATAGAATGGTGCAGCACAGAAGGAGGCCATTTGGCCCTTCGCATTCATGCTGATCTCTTTAGAGAACTATCCAATCAGTCCCACTCTCCCTCTGCTCTTCCCCTCCAAATTTCTCCCCTTCGACTATTTATCCAATTCTCCTTTTGAAAATTACTATTAAATCTGCTCCCACCACCCTATCAGGCTGTACATTTCAGATCGCGTAAAAAAAAATCCTCCTCATCCCACCCTCTTGATTCCTTTAAACAGGGATGGTACACATGGGAGTGTTTAAGAAAGGGCATTAACAGGACCTGCAACATCCAAAATGGCAACTTGGTGCTAAATCTGCGTTTGGCACGGAATGATGTCAGGATTTGCTCACTCTACAGAATCCTGGTGCATGCATGCAGTGCAGGCTGTGCCAGAATTGGCTGGAAGCAGAACTGCCACCATTTCCAGGTTTGTGTTTCCCCAACATCAGCAATGGTACAAAGCCAAATATCGCAGTCTTAATTCCTCAAGAATTGGAGGCAAGCACTAAAATCCTTTTCATCATTCTTTCTAGATCCTCATTGTTGGATAATCTTCTCTCCATCCTCATGCAGTTCTCCACTGCACACCAGCATGGACTAATGGCCAAGTGTCTATCCTGCCATAGCCCACTCCCTCATGGCTACTAAGAGGCAAGTTGAGTTGACTACAACTGCATCTTTCTATCCTCCAGTGCAGCTGCTCACCTTCATGAAGGAATCAGTCAAAGTCAGGAACTGTCAGCATGTAACAAGTTGGGGGCATAGAACCCAAATGCCACCATTTCAAAACAGGAATAAATCTGCTAGCAGCAGCTTGAATAATGTTTTACCGTTTTCCTACAGGTCTTATATAGTTAATGGAACCTTGTAACAGCTAACAATTCCTCACTTGTCTCTGATGAACTCAACACTCTGCATATATTACAAAAACAGAATTACCTGGAAAAACTCAGCAGGTCTGGCAGCATCGGCAGAGAAGAAAAGAGTTGACGTTTCGAGTCCTCATGACCCTTCGACAGAACTTGCGTTCGAGTCCAAGAAAGAGTTGAAATATAAGCTGGTTTAAGGTGTGTGTGTGGGGGGCGGAGAGATAGAGAGACAAAGAGGTGGAGGGGGTGGGGTGGGGTGGTGTGGTTGTAGGGACAAACAAGCAGTGATAGAAGCAGATCATCAAAAGATGTCAACGACAATAGTACAATAGAACACATAGGTGTTAAAATTAAAGTTGGTGATATTATCTAAACGAATGTGCTAATTAAGAATGGATGGTAGGGCACTCAAGGTATAGCTCTAGTGGGGTTTTTTTTTATATAATGGAAATAGGTGGGAAAAGGAAAATCTTTATAATTTATTGGAAAAAAAAGGGAAGGGGGAAACAGAAAGGGGGTGGGGATGGGGGAGGGAGCTTACGACCTAAAGTTGTTGAATTCAATATTCAGTCCGGAAGGCTGTAAAGTCCCTAGTCGGAAGATGAGGTGTTGTTCCTCCAGTTTGCGTTGGGCTTCACTGGAACAATGCAGCAAGCCAAGGACAGACATGTGGGCAAGAGAGCAGGGTGGAGTGTTGAAATGGCAAGCGACAGGGAGGTTTGGGTCATTCTTGCGGACAGACCGCAGGTGTTCTGCAAAGCAGTCGCCCAGTTTACGTTTGGTCTCTCCAATGTAGAGGAGACCACATTGGGAGCAACAAATGCAGTAGACTAAGTTGGGGGAAATGCAAGTGAAATGCTGCTTCACTTGAAAGGAGTGTTTGGGACCTTGGACGGTGAGGAGAGAGGAAGTGAAGGGGCAGGTGTTGCATCTTTTGCGTGGGCATGGGATGGTGCCATAGGAGGGGGTTGAGGAGTAGGGGGTGATGGAGGAGTGGACCAGGGTGTCCCGGAGGGAGCGATCCCTACGGAATGCCGATAAGGGGGGTGAAGGGAAGATGTGTTTGGTGGTGGCATCATGCTGGAGTTGGCGGAAATGGCGGAGGATGATCCTTTGAATGCGGAGGCTGGTGGGGTGATAAGTGAGGACAAGGGGGACCCTATCATGTTTCTGGGAGGGAGGAGAAGGCGTGAGGGCGGATGCGCGGGAGATGGGCCGGACACAGTTGAGGGCCCTGTCAACGACCGTGGGTGGAAAACCTCGGTTAAGGAAGAAGGAGGACATGTCAGAGGAACTGTTTTTGAATGTAGCATCATCGGAACAGATGCGACGGAGGCGAAGGAACTGAGAGAATGGGATGGAGTCCTTACAGGAAGCGGGGTGTGAGGAGCTGTAGTCGAGATAGCTGTGGGAGTCGGTGGGTTTGTAATGGATATTGGTGGACAGTCTATCACCAGAGATTGAGACAGAGAGGTCAAGGAAGGGAAGGGAAGTGTCAGAGATGGACCACGTGAAAATGATGGAGGGGTGGAGATTGGAAGCAAAATTAATAAATTTTTCCAAGTCCTGACGAGAGCATGAAGCGGCACCGAAGTAATCATCGATGTACCGGAGAAAGAGTGGTGGAAGGGGTCCGGAGTAGGACTGGAACAAGGAATGTTCCACATACCCCATAAAGAGACAGGCATAGCTGGGGCCCATGCGGGTACCCATAGCCACACCTTTTATTTGGAGGAAGTGAGAGGAGTTGAAGGAGAAATTGTTCAGTGTGAGAACATGTTCAGCCAGACGGAGGAGAGTAGTGGTGGATGGGGATTGTTCGGGCCTCTGTTCGAGGAAGAAGCTAAGGGCCCTCAGACCATCCTGGTGGGGGATGGAGGTGTAGAGGGATTGGACGTCCATGGTGAAGAGGAAGCGGTTGGGGCCAGGGAACTGGAAATTGTTGATGTGACGTAAGGTGTCAGAGGAATCACGGATGTAGGTGGGAAGGGACTGGACAAGGGGAGAGAGAAGGGAGTCAAGATAACGAGAAATGAGTTCTGTGGGACAGGAACAAGCTGAGACGATCGGTCTACCGGGGCAGTTCTGTTTGTGGATTTTGGGTAGGAGATAGAAGCGGGCCGTCCGAGGTTGGGAGACTATCAGGTTGGAAGCTGTGGGAGGGAGATCCCCAGAGGAGATGAGGTCAGTGACAGTCCTGGAAACAATGGCTTGATGTTCAGTGGTGGGGTCATGGTCCAGGGAGAGGTAGGAGGAAGTGTCTGCGAGTTGACGCTCAGCCTCCGCGAGGTAGAGGTCAGTGCGCCAGACAACAACAGCACCACCCTTGTCAGCGGGTTTGATGACAATGTCAGGGTTGGACCTGAGAGAATGGAGTGCAGTAAGTTCAGAGAGAGACAGGTTAGAATGGGTGAGAGGAGCAGAGAAATTGAGACGACTAATGTCGCGCCGACAGTTCTCAATGAAAAGATCAAGAGAAGGTAAGAATCCAGAGGGAGGGGTCCAGGTGGAGGGAGAATATTGGAGATGGGTAAAAGGATCCGTTGAACTGGGAGAGGACTCCTGCCCAAAGAAGTGAGCCCGGAGACGAAGACGGCGGAAGAAGAGTTCAGCATCATGCCGAGCCCGAAATTCATTGAGGTGAGGGCGTGAGGGTATGAAACTAAGTCCTTTGCTGAGCACTGAACTTACTGCACTCCATTCTCTCAGGTCCAAGCGGGTCAGGGTTGGACCTGAGAGAATGGAGTGCAGTAAGTTCAGTGCTCAGCAAAGGACTTAGTTTCACACCCTTACGCCCTCACCTCAATGAATTTCGGGCTCGGCATGATGCTGAACTCTTCTTCCGCCGTCTTCGTCTCCGGGCTCACTTCTTTGGGCAGGAGTCCTCTCCCAGTTCAACGGATCCTTTTACCCATCTCCAATATTCTCCCTCCACCTGGACCCCTCCCTCTGGATTCTTACCTTCTCTTGATCTTTTCATTGAGAACTGTCGGCGCGACATTAGTCGTCTCAATTTCTCTGCTCCTCTCACCCATTCTAACCTGTCTCTCTCTGAACTTACTGCACTCCATTCTCTCAGGTCCAACCCTGACATTGTCATCAAACCCGCTGACAAGGGTGGTGCTGTTGTTGTCTGGTGCACTGACCTCTACCTCGCGGAGGCTGAGCGTCAACTCGCAGACACTTCCTCCTACCTCTCCCTGGACCATGACCCCACCACTGAACATCAAGCCATTGTTTCCAGGACTGTCACTGACCTCATCTCCTCTGGGGATCTCCCTCCCACAGCTTCCAACCTGATAGTCTCCCAACCTCGGACGGCCCGCTTCTATCTCCTACCCAAAATCCACAAACAGAACTGCCCCGGTAGACCGATCGTCCAGCTTGTTCCTGTCCCACAGAACTCATTTCTCGTTATCTTGACTCCCTTCTCTCTCCCCTTGTCCAGTCCCTACCCACCTACATCCGTGATTCCTCTGACACCTTACGTCACATCAACAATTTCCAGTTCCCTGGCTCCAACCGCTTCCTCTTCACCATGGACGTCCAATCCCTCTACACCTCCATCCCCCACCAGGATGGTCTGAGGGCCCTTAGCTTCTTCCTCGAACAGAGGCCCGAACAATCCCCATCCACCACTACTCTCCTCCGTCTGGCTGAACTTGTTCTCACACTGAACAATTTCTCCTTCAACTCCTCTCACTTCCTCCAAATAAAAGGTGTGGCTATGGGTACCCGCATGGGCCCCAGCTATGCCTGTCTCTTTATGGGGTATGTGGAACATTCCTTGTTCCAGTCCTACTCCGGCCCCCTTCCACCACTCTTTCTCCGGTACATCGATGATTACTTCGGTGCCGCTTCATGCTCTCGTCAGGACTTGGAAAAATTTATTAATTTTGCTTCCAATCTCCACCCCTCCATCATTTTCACGTGGTCCATCTCTGACACTTCCCTTCCCTTCCTTGACCTCTCTGTCTCAATCTCTGGTGATAGACTGTCCACCAATATCCATTACAAACCCACCGACTCCCACCGCTATCTCGACTACAGCTCCTCACACCCCGCTTCCTGTAAGGACTCCATCCCATTCTCTCAGTTCCTTCGCCTCCGTCGCATCTGTTCCGATGATGCTACATTCAAAAACAGTTCCTCTGACATGTCTTCCTTCTTCCTTAACCGAGGTTTTCCACCCACGGTCGTTGACAGGGCCCCCAACTGTGTCCGGCCCATCTCCCGCGCATCCGCCCTCACGCCTTCTCCTCCCTCCCAGAAACATGATAGGGTCCCCCTTGTCCTCACTTATCACCCCACCAGCCTCCGCATTCAAAGGATCATCCTCCGCCATTTCCGCCAACTCCAGCATGATGCCACCACCAAACACATCTTCCCTTCACCCCCCTTATCGGCATTCCGTAGGGATCGCTCCCTCCGGGACACCCTGGTCCACTCCTCCATCACCCCCTACTCCTCAACCCCCTCCTATGGCACCACCCCATGCCCACGCAAAAGATGCAACACCTGCCCCTTCACTTCCTCTCTCCTCACCGTCCAAGGTCCCAAACACTCCTTTCAAGTGAAGCAGCATTTCACTTGCATTTCCCCCAACTTAGTCTACTGCATTTGTTGCTCCCAATGTGGTCTCCTCTACATTGGAGAGACCAAACGTAAACTGGGCGACCGCTTTGCAGAACACCTGCGGTCTGTCCGCAAGAATGACCCAAACCTCCCTGTTGCTTGCCATTTCAACACTCCACCCTGCTCTCTTGCCCACATGTCTGTCCTTGGCTTGCTGCATTGTTCCAGTGAAGCCCAACGCAAACTGGAGGAACAACACCTCATCTTCCGACTAGGGACTTTACAGCCTTCCGGACTGAATATTGAATTCAACAACTTTAGGTCGTAAGCTCCCTCCCCCATCCCCACCCCCTTTCTGTTTCCCCCTCCCTTTTTTTTCCAATAAATTATAAAGATTTTCCTTTTCCCACCTATTTCCATTATATAAAAAAAAAACCCCCACTAGAGCTATACCTTGAGTGCCCTACCATCCATTCTTAATTAGCACATTCATTTAGATAATATCACCAACTTTAATTTTAACACCTATGTGTTCTATTGTACTATTGTCGTTGACATCTTTTGATGATCTGCTTCTATCACTGCTTGTTTGTCCCTACAACCACACCCCCCCCCCCCCCACCTCTTTGTCTC